>NC_066584.1:331424584-332110233 GCF_024323335.1 Lathyrus oleraceus | reverse complement strand
ATAAGAAGAAAACATCATTCACATGTTCATTCAGAGTCTTTGTGTATCGAAGGATACCTTTCGGATTATGTAATGCTCCAACAATGTTCCAAAGAGGCATGCTTTTTATTTTCTCTTACATGATTGAAAACTCAATAGAGGTATTTATGGATGAATTTTCTATATTGGTCCTTCGCTTGACTATTGTCTTGATTGATTAAATAATATCCTAAAAATATGTACCGAGACAAACCTAGTTTTGAATTGGGAAAAATGTCATTTTATGTTGACTAAATGCATTGTTCTCAGCTACAAAATCTCTGCTAAAGAATAGAAGTCGATCAAGACAAAACTGAGGTGATAGAAAAACAGGTTGAGTACTTGTCGAATATTGAGGATATTTTATGAATTTGCTGGATTGCAATTGGAACCTTGAATGATGGTTAGGTAAAACAAATTTCATACGGTGATGTTCACTTGTTATTGTTGCAACTTGTTTTTCTGTTTGGAATTTGCAGTGCAGGCAAGTTACTTGAGGATAAGAAATAACTCAAGTTTGGGGTTGTGATAACACTCTGTCATTGCATATTTTTTATCGAAGAAACAAATAAAAACAAGTCAAAGATGATCAAGTTTGATGAATAATGGCCAAGGAACGGAGCAAGAATGACCAAGTATGAAAACTTTAGGACTTAGAGAAACTTGACCGCAAAAGGAGCAAAAGCGAGCAAGCCACTGGAATAATTATGCGTTGCATCGCGTGCGCGATAGAAAAGAAGAAAATTGGTATAGCGCGCCATCACGCGTGTGAAAGAGCAGCCAATGCAGCATCGCGCACGCGATGCAGTTTATTACGCACGATGAGCCCTTTTTCAGGGCAATTTCTAACGCGTCCTGGTACAATTTGATGTTTATAAAAAGGCAGAATTTAGACTTTTTTAGGGGTTCTGTGATTGGAGACTGGAGAGTACGGGTTACAACACCGGAAGTGAGTTTTGGAGCGCATTCGAAGTCATTGGAGGCCAGATATTCCAAAAATTCTTATGTAATCTTATTCTTATCAATTGGTATTGTAATTTTATCAGTATGAGTAGCTAAACACTTTTAGGTTATTTTTTGTCGGATGAATTTGTTTCGTACCTGTTGGGACATATGTTTAATTTGATGTTGCATGAATTATCTTAGTTATATTTCTATTTAATTGTTTCTTTTACTTAAAGCACATTATTTGAGATACTCTGTTAATGTGATTATGGACGTAAAGGGAATACTAACCCTTAGCCTATGCCCCTGATCTAGGGCAATTATCGTACTTACGCCGGTTGAATAAGGATAAGAGACCTTGAGTAGTGGCCTTGGAGTTAATGTATTATATCATCGCCTGATTTCACTTACGCTGGTTGAATAGGAATATGAGACGTCTAGTAGAAATCAGTGACCTATACACCAAGTGATTGAATATAGTGGTCTTGTTAACTCGTCGTGGAAATATAACGACGTTTGATTTATATAATGCATTAGACATCAATATGGGAGACATTTGATCACTTTCCTTAAATTGTGAGAACACTTCTATTGGATCGTAAATAATGCGATTTGATTGATTTGATTAGATTTGCAAAATACAAATCAGAAACCAAACTAAACCGCATAAATTTATTAAAAAATAACTCAAACACATATCAATTAAATACAATTTTTTTTGTGATTTTTAATTTATTTCAATTTAATTTATAGTTATCTATTGAACCGGTTCGATTTAAAATAATCTATTGTTGTAAAAAGATCATGCAGATTTAACGAAGATCATGCAGATATAGTTACATTATCTAACCAATTTCATTAAATAAAGTATAGATAACTCGATGATCCTCTTTAATGAGACAAAAGAAGCACCAAGTAAGAGTACCCAAACTATAACGCTTTCGGATGAGCACATTCTTACTTCATCTGCTTGAGTGAAAATAGTATGTACCAAACTAAAGTGAAACGCTTGAAATAGAATTCAAGATTTTGGAAGCATGACACAATGATTACATTAAAGTAGGCTGCTTCGTATTTTTTAATAAAAAATCGTGGTTAACATGCCGTGCCCCATTTAGCTTGTTGTTGATTAATGGGAATAAAGTAAATTCAATTTTCAAAGGCATTAATGTAACAGGCTCGATTTTTATGTAGTACCAACTACTACGTAACCTAAATATGGACCACAATAGTACCACGCTCCATTTTCAAAGAGATTTGTGTATCGTATTTTTTTTAATACATCATATTTAATCATAAGTTAATATGTGAACATTCTTTTTACTATAATTCAATAATACTAAAAAGTGTGAAATTATGTGTTCTAGAACAACGGACACATTCAAAAAAACGGTTATGACAAAACTTATTTCAAAAAGCATAATAATACTCCATCTGTATTATTTTTTAAAAAAATAATTATTTTTTAAGTGTTATTTCAAAGTTCAAAATAATACTGATTATTTTTTTTGCCAAAAATATCCTTAATTAATTATTATAAAGAGAGAGAAAATCAAATAATTTAATAAAAAATAAATGATAAAATAAAATAAAAAATAATGATTGTTTAAAAAGTAACAACAATGATTAATTTTATTGGTATGTGTAAAAAATTAAAAAATGACACTTTAAAAGAAACGGATAAAGTAACATTTAAACCAAGTCGATCCAGATATATTTAGATCGGTTAAGGATAAGAATAAGAATGGAAGCGAGATAGCTATTAACACTCAATTTTTCTATTAAATTGAAGGTGGGTTATATCTAGGGGTGGCAAAATGGATGGATTGGATGGATATGGATTGGATCGTTAATGGATGGATCAAAACAATACATTATCCATTAACAATCCACTAAAAGTTTTTTAAAAATATCCAATCCAATCCATCCATTAAGAATAAAAATTCATCCAATCCATCCATTATCATATTTTTAGTGGATGGATATCCATCCATCCATTTATTTTTCTTTAAAATTTTTCTTTGAAATTTATTTTTTTAAAAAAGTTTTTTTTTTTTAATAAAACAATATCAGTTTTTTTTTTTTGAGAAAAATTATTTTTTTTTCAAAAAAAAATATATTTTTGTATTTTTGAAAAAAATAATTAAATTTTTTTTTATATTCGTAAAAAAAAATTTAATATTTTTTTATATTCGTAAAAAAACAATATCAGTTTTCTAATTTAAAAATAAGATTTTTTTTTATTTTTAAATTTTTGGAAAAAATCGATTTTTTGTATTTTAAAAAAAATGATTTTTTTTGAAAAAAAAATTGATTTATTTTCGAAAAAAAAATTGTTTTTTTCGAAAAAAAAATTGATTTTTTATTTTTTATAAAAAAATTTAATATTTGAAAAAAATATTTTTTTAAAATTAGATAAAAAAATCCATTGGAACATTAAAATGTGTTGGATGGATTGGATCAATCCATGTTTATAAATGGATGGATTGGATCAATCCATTAACTTAATTTTTTATGTAGTGGATGGATTGGATGGATTTTTTGATGGATGGATTGGATGGATTTTCTCTTAATGGATCCAATTGCCACCCCTATCCATCCAATCCATCCATTTTGCCACCCCTAGATATAACCCACCTTCAATTTAATAGAAAAATTGAGTGTTAATAGCTATCTCGCTTCCATTCTTATTCTTATCCTTAACCGATCTAAATATAGCTCATGTTTATGGTCTTTTTAAATATTTTAAACTTTATTTTTATAATAATATTAATTTTATGATTAAATATGTCTGTGATCTTTTTAAATATTTAAAATTTCATTTTTATTTTTTAAAAATATTTTTTAAAAAAATGGTCCTACAATAAAATTTCATCAACACTTTTGATCTCTAATACTAAAATCGTTGATAAAATTGTTGTTAAATCAGTCGTTAAATAAAAAATTATCGTTAAAATCGTCGTTAATTATATCACTAATTGTAAAAATCGTTGTTAAGTTGTATGAGGGACCAAAGTGTGGATGAAAAAATTTAAGAGGATCATTCTTTAAAAGAATTATTTTAAGAGACTAAAAATAAAATTTGAGATATTTAAAAGAGTCACAAACATATTTAACCTTTAATTTTATTAAAAATATACTCTTACTAAAAATAATATATTATTTGAAATGATTTAATTTTTAATTTTTTGACAGAATTTTAGAGGTGGGATGGAAGTAAAAGTGGTAAAACGGATCCGTTTCATTGGACGTGTTCGTTTTACTCACACATTATGCATAATGGAAAAAAGTTTAGGCTCATATCCTATAAAATGTTTATCCCTTTTTCTTTTGCGGATTTTTACGGACATGAACATAAACATAAAATTTGTACGATGTCTACGTATAAGTTAAGAATATATTGTGGAAGTTGTTACTTTCATTAAATTGAGATTTCCTACTTATACACAGTAAATATGACGGCTTCAGAGATTTGCTAAAATCTCTCCATAAAGCCACTAACATAACTTACAGGCCACGTATTCAGCACAAATTAAGGAACAACATTGACTGAGTTTATTTAAATAAATAACATTAAATGAAAAAGGTAAATATGATTAATTTGATTCTCTAACACGCCCCCGCAAGCCGGACGGCCGTTGGGAAAGTCCGAGCTTGTTGATGATGGACTCAAACTGTGGACGGTGGAGAGGCTTCGTCAAAATATCGGCGAACTGGTCGCCTGTGGACACATGGGTTACCCGGAAAACACCGTGTTGCACATTCTCTCGAACAAAGTGATAGGCGATGGCGATGTGTTTCATTCGGGAGTGGAATACAGGATTGGAGGAGAGAAAGGTGGCACCCATATTATCACAATATATGGCAGGTTGGTGGATCCGGTGGCGGAGCTCTTTGAGTAGAGATAGGAGCCAGAGAACTTCAGATGCTGTGTCGGCGAGTGCTCGGTACTCAGCTTCCGTGGAGGAATGAGCCACAACTCTTTGCTTTTTGGATCCCCAAGAGATAGGGGTGGAACCGAGATAAATGATGAACCCGGTTGTGGAGACGTAAGTGTCCCTGTCACCAGCCCAGTCAGCATCGGAAAAGGCATGTAATGTTGCGGATGGGCTGGAAGAAACGACGATGCCCCTGTCGATAGTTCCGACAAGGCACCGAAGCAAGCGTTTGAGAGCAGCCCAGTGAGAAGAGGTGGGATGTTGCATAAATTGGGACAGTCTGTTGACGGCATATGCAACATCGGGACGGGTTAAGCTTAGGTACTGCAAGCTGCCGACGAGACAGCGGTAATCGGTGGGTGAGGGAAGTTGTTCACCATCTGTTTTGAGCAGGGGAGTTGACGCAGAGAGTGGTGTTGTGACTGGTTTGGCATTTTCCATGCCAGCTTTGATGAGTATGTCACTGATATATTTTCTTTGGGACAAAAACAAGCTGCCAGAATGATGTGGGATGACTTCAACACCCAGGAAATATGACAATGTGCCTAGATCCTTGAGAGAGAAGCGAGCAGCAAGGCGTTGAACAAGTTGGGTGACGGCTGTGTCGGTGTTTCCAGTGACGACAATGTCGTCCACATAGACCAATAAGGCAATAAAGACTGACTCGCTGGAATGGATGAAGAGTGACGCATCTGCAGCAGAAGTGACAAAACCAATTTGGAGTAGATAGGTGCGAAGTTCAGTGTACCACGCTCTCGGTGCCTGTCGGAGACCATAAAGGGCCTTGTTGAGCCGACATACGTGGTTGGGATGAGATGGATCGACAAAGCCCGGTGGTTGGCATACGTACACCTGCTCAGAAAGGGAACCTTGCAAGAAAGAATTGTTGATGTCGAGTTGACGCAAGCGCCAACCCTTGGAGACAGCCAACGTGAGAATGACTCTGACGGTAACCGGTTTGACCACGGGGCTGAACGTCTCATGAAAATCCCATCCGGGTCGTTGATGGAACCCCTTTGCGACGAGCCTTGCCTTTAGACGATCAATGGAACCATCGGGAAGATATTTGGTTCGAAATATCCATTTGCAGCTAACCAAGTTTTGTGTGGGGTGGGGTGGAACTAGAGTCCAGGTATTGTTGGCGCAGAGGGCATCATATTCCTTTTGCATTGCTTCTCGCCATGCTCGATCCTTGAGAGCTTGCGTGATAGTTCGCGGTTCAACGGGTGGATGGGGAGTGGCAGAGAGGTTCATCTTGTGGAGGGGTTTGATGATGTTGTTTTTGGATCGAGTGATAATGCCACGATCCGGGATGATTTGAGTTGGTGGGGGTGTGGATTGTGGTTCTGAGAATGATGATTGAGAGGTAGAGGGAGTGGCGGCTAAGGGACTGGAGATAGGGGAGTTATGTGGGCTGTTAGTAGAGCTTTGTGGGGCTGGAGTTGGGGTAGGTGGGTAACTAGGACATGATGGGTCCGATTGGGAAGGAGAGGGAGGTGGCATGGGAGGTGGTAGGATGGGTAGTGATATGGTGGTCCAATCGGTATGGTGGGCTGAATTTTGTGGGGTTTTTGGTTGTTGCCGAAACGGGAATTCTGTTTCGACAAATTTGACGTGTCGTGAGGTGTAGATTCGTCGGGTTTTCGGGTCCATACAATAGTAGGCATGTTGAGTGGTGGAGTAACCTACAAAAACACAAACAACAGATCTGGATTCCAATTTATGAGTAGTGTATGGTTTTAACCACGGAAAACACAAACAACCAAAACTTTTTAACTTAGCATAATCTGCATTTTGTTTAAAAATAATAGAAAAAGGTGATTGGTTTTGAAGGGTTGGGGTAGGAAGACGGTTGATGAGATATACCGCGGTGAGAAGTGCGTGAGGCCAAAACTCAAGTGGCATACCAGAGTGTGTTAGTAGGGCCAAACCAGTTTCGACTATGTGACGATGTTTACGTTCAGATATACCGTTGTGTTCGGGAGTATGGGGTGGTGAAGTAAAATGACTTATTCCGTTTTGACTTAGGAAATTTTGGAGAGCAATAAACTCACCGCCATTATCAGAATAGAAGATTTTGATTTTTGTTTTGAAGTAATTTTCGACAAGTGATCGAAATTTAATAAATGTGTGTTGGACATCGGATTTGCGTTTGAGGGGATAAATCCAAGAATACCGTGTAAAGTGATCAACAAAAACTACATAATATTTGAATCCATCATACGACAATATTGGAGAGGTCCATACATCAGAGAAAATAACTTCTAGAAAATAGTTTGAACAAAGACTGGAATTGTAAAATGGGAGCTTATGACTCTTATTTAATTGACAAGAGGTGCAATCAGATTGCTCGAACGTGGGAGAGCGAATTCGAAGTTGTTGTTGAATTAATTTAAATGTAGTAGTAGATGGATGACCTAAGGCATGGTGCCATAATGGGCTGGAGATGCGGGACGAAGACAGAACTGTAGGAGAGGAGGGCCACACGTACAAGCCGTCTCTGCAAGGCCCATTAAGAAAAATCCTGCCTGTTTTGAGACACTTAACATGAAAAGAATGGGGTAAGAAAACAATAGCACAGTTCTGTTGATTTGAAAGTTGAGAAACAGAAATGATATTTTTGGTCATTTGTGGAACACAAAGAGTATCGGGTAAATTAAACAAAGATGCAGAAGTGCTAAGTGAAAGAGTTCCAGAGTTAGTGATTCGCAAACCTTCGCCACTGCCCATGAATAGTTCGTCCGGGCCATTGTAGGGATAATGGAGGGAGAGTTGGTCGAGGTCAGTGACAACGTGGTGCGTTGCTCCGCTGTCGATGATGTAGTTTTGAGATGTGGATGCAGCGTTGACAGTGTGAGCCCGGGGTGGGGGTGGAGGTGCAGGAGTTCTGGGTAGTGTTGGAGGACGAGCATTTGGATGCTGTTGGCGGAAGAGAGGAGAGTAGGCAACGACGTGGCCCGTTTCACGGCACCATTGGCATTTACCAAGAAATGGCCGAGCTTGTGGCGGGGGAACCATGGGAGGAGGGCGAAAATGAGTGGAGGGTGAGCGGTTGGATGGCGGCTGGTGGCGTTGCCGATTGGTGCGTGGACGAGACTGTGCGTTCAGGGCTGTTGCCGGTGCGGCCAAGTTGGTTGCTGCAGAGCGGAGTTCGAGTTCCTTGACAAGGAGCTTTTCGTGAAGATCGTCAAGATGGATGGTGGTATCTCGGGCCTTGATCGCATCAACAATGGACTGATAGTTACCGTCGAGACCTTGGAGGACAAATGAGACAAGGTCGTCAGCGTCAACCAGTTTTCCGAGCGAAGCGAGCAGGTCGGCAGTCGAAGTGATCGATTGAATGTATTCCGTGATCGATTGATTAATGTAGCTTGGAAACCTATCCCTTCTCCAAAATCCTATACCATGGCTGCTGAGTTTTCCACAACCATTACTAACCCAAACGACGGCGCTCGTCCGTTCGTCATTGTGCACCTCACCAACGCCATAAAACTTACCCATTCCAACTACATAACCTGGAAGTCGCAAATTCAGGCGACTCTCACAGGTTATGACCTTTTCAAGTTTCTCAACGGCGACCACCCTGCTCCGCCTACAACTCTTACTGCCGACAACGTCACCACCTCCAACCTGGCGTTTACTTCCTGGATGCGTCAGGATAAACTCCTTTATGGCGCTCTGATACCATATAAGTTAAGAATATATTGTGGAAGTTGTTACTTTCATTAAATTGAGATTTCCTACTTATACATAGTAAATATGACGGTTTCAGAGATTTGCTAAAATCTCTCCATAAAGCCACTAACATAACTTACAGGCCACGTATTCAGCACAAACTAAGGAACAATATTGACTGAGTTTATTTAAATAAATAACATTAAATGAAAAAGGTAAATACGATTAATTTGATTCTCTAACACTACGGACCCACCCTGCTTCATCCTCACTTTTAGTGTAGAGCGGACCAAGATTTTAGGTCCACACCCTCAACTATGTTTGCCTTATCCATCATATTTTTTTTTACAGACTTTTATAAGACGGATTTAAACGGGACGAACATGCTCATTTGTCACCTTTAGATAAAAGAAATATATAGACAGAGATGATGAGACTGATAACATTGAATACATACATGTTTTACCCCACCCTTTTATTATACTTAATTTCAATCAGGTTGTTAGTTTTTTTCCATCAACAGTATCCGATTCATTGGATCAATTAGTTCGACCCGATTCGAGAATTAATTTAGATATTAAATGGTTCTAATCCTCTCTCAATTATAATTACGGAAATTTAATTGTGATTTGTCCTATTAAATCCATCAACAATGACTACTTAACCAACTAACTATTGATATCAAGTGATTAGTTTTGTTGTTGAATAATAAGTGGTTTTCTAAATTTATTTCATCTACTAAAATGCAAGGACACGTGTTATTCACAAATAATTTTCTAAATTGTTTTATTGTTTGGTATAAAGGCAAGATCCAAGAGTTGAATATTTCCATAAATTAGGGCATCCTATTCATGACTTAAATTAGACTGACTTTACTCTATTTTTTTCTAATTTTTTTTTTTCTTTGACACGAATCCTTTTACTTTTTTATTAAATGCATTATGATAATTTAGAATTTTGGTTAGAAGTACGTGGAATTTAATTATTAATTATTTTATAGAGATTGAACTCCGAGTGTTTCTAATTAACTTGACTTTAATTGATGTTTATTAGATATTAAGGTACCGTTTGATCATTTTTTTTTAATTTATCTTTTACTTTAAAAGAGAAGAAGGACAAATAATATTTAGAAAAAATTCTTTATAAAAAAGTAATATTTTTATTAGAAATAAAAATTCAATTTAAGGAACTTCTATCCAAAAAAAAAATTATAAAAACTTTTCGAAACGTTTATTTATACATAATTACATATATTTTTGAATCTTCGCGAACATAATTTATACTACCAAATTATTATAAATTATATTTTAATTTTTTACACTAGCATACATTTTTATAATTCTTTCAATATTACTTTATATTAACGTCCAAACGAATACTCCGTGTCCGTTTGTTCGTTTTTTTATTACGCTAACGCGTGCAAATATTAACAACATCTTTTTTTTGTAAGTTTAATTTTTATATAAATTATCTATGGTAAAATATATAATATTTATATAAATATATATTAAATTTTGTTTATAATATAATATTGGCACATTAAATCAATATAGTCATATATAATAGCCGTCTATAACAATAACAAAGTTCAAGTTCTATAGAAATATATAATTTAAAATTTAAAAATTTTAAAAATAAATATTAATATGTTATTTTTAAAGGTGTGATAAAAATACATCCTCTAAATTATAAGTAGATATAGATTAAATTAACAAAAAGTGTATCTCTCAATTTATTAAAAAATTAAACATTAACATTAATTATATTTTTTAAATGATAGAAAAATCAATTATAAAATCATAATCAAAAACGTTTCTCACTGCAAAATTAATATGTTATTCTTTACAGGAATAACATAATTACCTTTCTTCAAGTTGAGAGCATCATATTCATAAAAAAGAGACTGAATTTTTTTATTAATTAAACTATCAAATGATATATTTATGTAAGAATTTTTTATATCCTACTCCTTCTCAATTACTTTTAGAAGTTAATGTGTTGAAGTTGTTTGTGTGAAAAAAGTTGATAAAATATTGAGATAAAAAATTACAGATGTAATTTTTTTTTATTATGACGTAGAAGTTACTTCTTACATAATCTGCGATTATATTAGATTTGTAGAAGATAAAATCCTCGAATGTATCAATTTGCTTTCATATATTATGTATTATGCTTCTCTTCTTTTTGAATATTTTCTTTCTAAATAAATTCTCTTGTTTATCTGTTAGTTTTTTTTAATCACATATCCTTATCCTATCCGTAAAGTCTATTTAATTTTAGATTTTAAATTGAGTGAACGTTTTTTTTTTCTTTTGGTAACTAGTACATATAACAATAAATTTGAAAGGTAAAATAGACTACATCAAAAATGTGTATTATCTTTATATATTATTATAAATTTTATATAATTTAAAAAAAATTGTCCATTTACGTGTCAACATCATCGTTATTGTTATACAATATTAACTACGAAGGAGGATTATAGAATTTGTTAGTTTAATTTTTTAAAAGTCAATTTTTATTTTTAATTAGTGATTTATTACTCACACACACATTTTTAAATATTTATAAAAAAAACTCATTTAGTTTTTTATAATATATTTCATATGTTTTAGTAATATAGTAGCATTTTATTTTTATTTTTATCCATTTTTGTGACAAAATTTCTACATATATATATATATATATATCTAATATTTTATTATTTCTATAGGTGTGAATCAAAATCAATATTTTCACTCACAAATATTATACATCAAACACTTGTACTAAATTTGAAGAAATGTCATATTTTATTATTTTCTCATTTTCTAACATTAATTCATCCATATATCAAATAAAATATTTTAAAATATATATCAAATGATTTTTGGTTTAAAATTATTTTTAAAGCTGAAAAAATATTAGTGTTATCAAACAACTTTAATTTTATTTATAAAGCTCTTATTTTCAACTTTAACTTAAAATTAAATTTTACAACCGAAAAAAGCTCGGTCAAACAATACCTAGAATTTAAACATTTACCGATAAGTGATTTACCTTTAAATTTGAATTTAAATTTAGAGTTTGATTATTGCGATTCATTTTAATAAGTGAACCTTTCATTTTAATAAGTGTTTTACCAATAGTTATTTGGTTCAATGGTGATTGACGTTCAACTTGATAAGGAGAGCCACTATTCGATTCTCCACAAATGCGATAAAAAAGAGACTGAAATTATTGTTAGATTGTAATTCATTTCAGTTTCATTTAGGTGTAGTTTAACTTGCATTTGAATTTCATTTACTCTCTCTCTTCATGTTCTTCCTCTTGTGCACCAACAACTACTTGATGCTAGAACTGTTTTCGAAGCAAATTAGTCGGTTTAGTGTGTTAGTGCGTGAGTCACCTTTAGTGAGGAGAGAAAGAGAGAGAATGAAGAATAATGATTGTTATTATTCAATGCGATTATGTTACAAACCTGAATTACAAAGTATCTATTTATATATAATAAGTGATTTGCCTACTAAATAACTAATATAACAAATTCTAAACCCTAACTAATTTTGGGCTTGAGCCACACACAATTTGGGTTATATTACTTATATCTCAATATAATGGACGAGATAATGATGATGAAAATAAATAAATAAATAAATAAAAAGTAGAGTAAACTTAAACGGCTAAATTCTTTAAATTGGGAATTATATCAATCTTAACATGAGATTATTCAATTTTGATCATTTAATAACAAAATGATCAACACAAGAGAGTATTTTACACTTTGGGAATTTATCTTTAAGAGTATCACACCTTTGTGAGAGACACATCATATATATATTTTAACAATAAATATTTACATATAATTAAATAATATATATATATATATATATATATATATATATATATATATATGCTCTGGTGATAAAATATCATATAGTTTTAAAATTTTATAAGTTTTTACATAATTATTCACTTATTAAGCACTTTAAATTTAAAATTGATTCAATTTATTTTTAGCAAAAAATTATTTAAAATGTAATTGCATTAAATTTGACCCATAATATTAATACATTCTAAATCTTAACTAATAGTTAATGAATAAAAATGTATTCAATTGATCGTAAAATCTTCTGAGCGACTTTCTGGTGGCTTAATTACAATGTAAAAAAACGACATTTTTTACACACACACACACACACGCACGCACGCACGCACGCACGCACGCACGCACGCACGCACACACACACACACACACACACACACACACACACACACACACACACACACACACACACACACACACACACACACACACACACACACACACACACACACACATATGCGAAGGTCTGAGGTTTTTATGAATTAATGTTTTTTTTTTCGTTCAAGAAGTAGAATTATTGGTGTAAATTTTTGATGTGGTTGTGTAGATCTTTGATGCCGTTACGCGGGAGTGGACCTGTAAGGTTACCACTCCAAAACCCAAGTCAGTGAATGAATAAAGAGGTAGAGTGATTTATGATTAAAATGGTACCTTAGTGTCGCATTACGCGAAAAACTGGCGGGAAACAAGAACAACAGAGCCGCCACCGTGCGTTATTTATCCCAAAAGAGGGAAAGGAAACGCTCATAGTAAACCTGGAAAAGACATGGTCTCGCGACCAAAGAGAATGGGATCGGGAGTCGATTATGCGAAGGGAAGGTATTAGCACCCCTACGCATCCGTCGTGCTCGACGGGATCCACGCACAATAGGAAGGAAAATGGTTGCTAAAACACTGCTCATAAACAAACAAATACTGGCTGAAAGAGACACAAGAAAACAAACGAACCTGACTCGGCAGGATATCGCATCCTATGCATACGTATCTTCTCGGACGAAGAAGAATCAGAGCATTCGTAGCTCGGCTCACGCACGCTAAACAAACAACACAGGAAATCGACTGCCAATCGCTGGACTTACGTCAAACTCCACACAAAAACAGGCAAACATGGAATCCGAATGCCAATCGCTGGGCTTACATCAGATTCCGAACCAAACACACGCACACTGGAAACCAAATGCCAATCGCTGGACTTACATCGGACTCCAAGCACACAACAAGAGGATATGGAAGGCCAATCGTTGGTCTTATATCCATCTCCTAACACACACAAAGACAAAACAAAAAGGCGCCCAGAGAGATCAGCTCATCTCCTGCCTACGTACCTCATCTGGTATGAGGATCAGGGCGACGTAGTTCCCCTACGCAGGGACAAAGGACTAGCCTAACCAGATAACAGAGGGAGACACAACTAGGGAGACTACGACTCGAGCCTAGATGTTATCATGCAAAATCATCCCTAAGTCAAGGTTTCTAGCTAACTTGCACATGGAGCAAGCTATCCTATTCAGCACAGGCAAAGCAAAAGCAAACAATCACAGATAGCACACACTATATACACACCAAGTGGGGCTCAAACAAAGGTTAGGTTGCAAGAGCAACACAACTGTATCAGGGTGATGTTAGCTCTTAACCCTAACATTGAGAGTTAGGGTGAAGCTGATGAAAGGTGAGTGAAGATGAGACTTCACAGCTCTTATCCCTGGCCTGGGAGAGCTTTAGATAAGAGAAGTGTGGGTTCAGAAAGCGGGAACCCTTCTACACTTATGACACTGACTCAACTGTACAACTGTACAAGGATCTTGGGTTAATGTCCACAATGCATCAACACCAGTTGTGTGAGCAAAGAGACGACTCAACAGAATAACAAGAGATGGATTGCACATCTCTTGTGTCTGCCAATTGCCTTATCACAAGGTCTTTTCCTGCTTGGGGACGAAAATAAACAAGCACAAACATTGCCTCTTAAGGAGGACTTCAGACAGGTGCTTGGCCAAGTAACAGGCTAGGTCTTCCAGACTACATGGAGAAGAGATCATTATACCTCAATGCTCAAGCTAGCAAGCAAAGCAAACACAAGTTCACAAGTGAACTATAGAAACTAAGGTACCTGAAATCAATCCAATATAATCAGTACTCAGCTCAAACAATAAGCAAACAGACAATGGTCAACAGTTAACTGTACAGTCAAACAATAGTCAATGCACAAAGGTGCAAGCCACATGGCACAAACTCAAGTTTCAAAACCTACAAAACAAACTCAAAGTGAGTCATAAAAAATCTATAAACCAACTTCCATTGGATGCACATCATCAAGCATAAGCAATTGTGCTCTTTGACCTGAAACAAAGCTCAAACATTAATCCATAACCACTAGTACAAGACTAGGGTCAAAATGAGAGCAAAAAGTCAAAACAGAACATGAAACTTATCAAAAATCAAGATCAATCAAATAAAAATCAAACCCAAGTGGTTTCATGTTCATATCATCAACCAATATCATTTCATGAAGCAAAGAGTACAAAACATGTAATTTAGAACCTCATACAACTAAACAGAATGATTCAACTCAAATCAACTCACAAACATTTCAATAAATCACCAAAACATTCATGATCAAACAGCATTCATAACATAACCTACATACCAAATTTCAGGTCATTTGGACCAAGGGAAGCAAGTCAATTAAATTCATCAAGTCAACACAAGTTCAAACAAGCTCATACAAGGCATCAAAACATGCATCAACTTCAAGCAATCATAAAACAGAAACCAAGCATGATAAATGAATGCAAATCAAAGCCCTGGCAAACTTCAAGATGTCTATAATACACATGCCAAATTTCAAGTCCATCCAATTAACAACAAGAATTTCACAAATAAAATAAAATCATGTCTCACAAGAAGTCCACATTTGGTCAAATAGGGGAGAAATTATCAAACAAATAGGAAATGCATTCAAAAATTCCAGGAAAATTCACAAGCATTCTCAATATTCATAAGTATAAACATGCAAAAATCCAGATTATTTTGATTTCATATGGCATGGTAACAAAAATCATCAAATTGGACAAGAATGGTGTGACACAAATTGTCACACCTCTATTCAAAAAATCATATCTCACAATCCATAAACTCAAAAATCACAAACCACATATCAAAAAATCCCTAAAGGTGTCTAGATTGAGCACAAAAAATTTCAGCCTCATTGGATTAAGCATCATCATTTCACAAGCAAAATGGCATGGAAGGTACAAATTGGATACACATGAACAAACCCTAGGCAAAACAGAAATCCACACGTGCATAATTTCTGGAAAAATCACCATAAAAAACTAGAGATCATGAGGAACATTTCACAAAAACTCCCACATTATTTGGACATATATTGAATGACTTATGATTTTTCTAAGATTGAAGGTGAAAATGAAATTAAAATTTGAAATGAAAATGAATTAATGGATTAAATGGAAAATAATGGCAAAATCGTAATTAGGATGCAGCAAGGATGAAACGCTGCGTTTCATTTTATGAGGTGGCAAGGCGCGGTTGGTCACATGGCTCATAAACACGGAAAACATGCAAAACGCACGGCCAGAAGATCTACGCTAGTCCTGGAAACGAAAATTGGAGCATCTTCATCGTGTTCTTGCTGTTCATCTTCAACATGAACATTTCATCACAGAAATTTGCAAACCATATATGGATCGACTCAGCATTCAACACACATCACTAATCTAATCATGATTTCATCCAATTCTAACTACATGAAGCGAATCGAATCAAATAAGTTTTGCAATCAAAAATTAAAATCAAGATATCTTGCTCAAATCTTAATGGAATTGCACGATTCAAGCTGCAACATGCTCTATGTACTAAGATCTATCAAAGCCATATGAAGATTTCAAGAATTAACATGATCGAATTCTCACCTTATGAAGATGCAGATGTTGAATTCGAGCTCCTTAAGGCCTGGATTATCAAAACAGATGCGCAATGATGTTGAGGAAGATGAATGAAGTCAAATCTTTAGCTCAACAATGCTCAGATCCGAGGGAATTTGCAACTGCCATATGAATGTGCACTCTTCAACAGTTCCAATTCAGCATGAATTCTCCACCGTTTTGCTTCAATTCAATGCCACAATGCCTGCAGATGAAGGTTAGAGCAAGGAACAAGCAAAGAAATGAAGAAAAATCAATGGAAAGAGTTGAAAATTTTTGAGAGGATTTGAGAGAATTTTGAGAATTTTCTGTTTTGGATCTGAGATTGTGAATGTTAATGTGATTTTCTGTTATGATTAAGAATATATATGAGTTGTTTAATCACTTCCTTAATCAAGCTTAGCCAAAATCAAAAGGATTAGTGAAAATGCATTTTCATGTTAAATGGCCAAAGTAACCTTCATGTTCATGTATGATTGCTACAGTGCACGAAATTCAGCTCAAGCATATCCCAAATGTTGATTTAAGACCAAATGTGAAGCTTAAAAGTGTGGCAAATGCATATTTTAAAAGTCACTTTTTTAACTCTCCCTTTTTAAATTCAAGTCACTTGAAAAATGAACTTTTTGTATGATGACTTTTGATGAAATATAATGAAGGATTTGGATAGAACATGTCAAATGTGACTTGTAGCAAAAAACCTCACTCAATTTGGCCAAATGGTTCAAGAGTTATGCCACTTTGAAGTTCAACTTTTCTTGAAAATGATTTGATCATAACTTGCCAACCACACATGAGAAATGGATGTTATTGGACTTTTTGGAAAGGTGAGAGCAAGATATTCAACTTTCATGTTGGACAAAATTCCATTTGAAGCTTGTATGATGATGCAAATTTGAGGAGAAGACCTTTCCATTTTTGGCAGTTTGAAATTACAGGTCACTTACTATTTTTGGAAACTTTTCATCTGACCTCAAATTCTTCGATGTTGATCTTTGCAATGTCAAATGAGACTTGTATGGACATGAAAGAAGCCTTTGAAACCATCTCCCACCTTCAAATCCTTGAATTCAGGCACAGTTGACCACAATTGACTTGCTAGGGTTTCAGATGACATTCAGCTTGACTGTTGAGCTTTGATCATCCAATCTTTGGCCAAACCACTTCAAAATGATCAAATAATCATATGAACATGATAAACCAACCCTATGGCTTTGTTTCCTTGAGAAATGCACTTGCTTGCTTGATTGACTGATTCTCCTGATCATCTTGACCTAATCTTGTCTGATGACTTGCACTTGGGCAAAGGACAATGCAATGTTATGCAGTGGACTATGTAATGTTAATGACCTAAAATGACAATGAATGTACAAAATGGGAGGTGCAAATTTGAGGTGCTACAGCTGCCCCTATTCAATCAACTGGGAACCCGAACGGATGAGAGCAACGACTGTCAGACTTTCAGGGTAAACAGGGATTGAATACCGAAGAACCGTAGAAATTTGCACTCTGGAGGGATCCACCAATGGAAACGTCCACTGGGATCTGATATTTATCACTGGGGTTTTTGATTTTTCTTTTTCCAAGGATACAGTCGCATCCAGACATCACAACACGATGAATGGGAATAGAAATCACAACTAGATGCCAACGGACAACTAGGAAAAACTCGACGTTTACCAAGACCAACAGAGAGGTAACCAAACATTAACGAATGACTGGGAAAGAGATACAACCATACGTCAACGGACGCAGTGGGAAAAATTCAACGTTTACCGAAACCAACGGAGAGGTAACTCTACTAGGGACGACCAGGAAAAACTCGACGTTTTTCGAAACCAACGGAGAGGTAACCAGACATCAACGGACGACGGATGAACTGGGAAGAAAGCAATACATCTAGATGTCAACGGACAACTAGGAAAAACTCGACGTTTATCGACACCAACGGAGAGGAGGAAACTTCACTAAGGAAGGGATACAACAACCGGAAACCGAATAGGACGTCACCGACGACTCTACTGGGGATTCTGGCTGGGAATCAACCAGACATTAACGAATGACTGGGGAATAGGGTATACAATCAGACGTCAACAGACGAATGAGAAAGACTCAACGTTTACCGAGACCAACGGAGAGGTAACTCTGCATGGGGAAGGGTACAACTAGGCGCCAACAGACGACTAGGAAAAACTCGACGTTTCTCGAAACCAACGGAGAGGTAACTCTGTGGGGAATTAACTACACGCCAACAGACGCGTAGGAAAAACTCGGCGTTTATCGAAACCAACGGAGAGGTAGCTCACTGGGGATCAAGGTCACAACAGAGAGCAGACAGGAGGGAACACCAAGGATACCGGGTTGTAGGTATGAAAACAGGTGACCGACCAAAGCGTGAATTGGTTTGTGTTCCAAAACACTCATCATCCTGAAGAGGGCTAGAAAAGCAATCTTGTTAAAGGATGGACATTCGATTCCACAAGGAATACGAATCTTACTCGGCTGGGGAGAACAATCAAAAGATTGACCAAAGAGTGCATGAGATACATTATCTATAGCCGTCAAAACGTAGATAACATACTCGCATGGAAGATTATCCATAACCGGGTTGGTTGTTAAATGGATAAATCGACCGACATCATCCTGAAGAGAGCAAAGGCAAACTTGTTAAAGGATGGACATTCGATTCCGAACAAAGGAATACGAATCTTACTCAATTGGGGAGGACGACTTCGACCCAAGAGCGCATAAGATATATTATCTATAGCCGTCAAAACGTAGATAACATACTCGCATGGAAGATTATCCATAACCGGGTTGGTTGTTAAATGGATAAATCGACCGACATCATCCTGAAGAGAGCAAAGGCAAACTTGTTAAAGGATGAACATTCGATTCCGAACAAAGGAATACGAATCTTACTCAACTGGGGAGGACGACTTCGACCCAAGAGCGCATAAGATATATTATCTATAGCCGTCAAAACGTAGATAACATACTCGCATGGAAGATTATCCATAACCGGGTTGGTTGTTAAATGGATAAATCGACCGACAAAGAAAGGCATCGGGATACCAGGACTAGGTATGCAAAGATGACCACTCAAAAGGGGAAACTACAAACATTACCAGCAAACGGTGAATGAAAGAGGACCCGCTGGGGATAAAGTTGCTTACTCGGAGCAAATATCCGAAAGGTGAAGGGAATATCAATACCGAAACTGGATAATGATAACCACAAAGAGGGGATTACATTTACCGGTTAGTAGGCAGAAAACCACAGAAAAGTAACAGTCATCGCTAGGATGAGCACAAGGGTTGACTCCACAACGGGGAGAAAAGAGGATTCACATCTACCGGTTAGTAGGTAGAAGACCACAAAGATATGACTTACAACTACCGGTTCGTAGGTAGAAGCCAACAAACAGTCTGCTGAGAGACAGAGTGAGAAAAAAGGATTTACAACTACCGGGTAGTAGGTAGTAGACCGCAAAATCCGCCAACAACCAGAATGAACCACAAAGGTTACCTCTGCTAGGGGATGAAAATGGGATTTATAACTACCGGTTTGTAGGTAGAAAACCGCAAAGATCGGACTTACAACTACCGGTTCGTAGGTAGAAGCCAACAAACAGTCTGCTGAGAGACAACCACAAGGAAGCCAGTTTGGGATCGATCCAAAAAGGCATACTGAATCAAGACTCATCCTATTGAGGGAAGAACTCAATAGGGAAAACCCATCCCAAGGGGAGGGAACGGAAACAACCGTCATCCACGAGGATATAACTCGGTGGGGAGCGTAGAAGGAAACGACAAACACTTTCTGCTTAAGGGGTCAACTCTATATGGAGAGATCAGACACACCCACATCTGCTAGGGGAATAGATTCACTGGGAAGATCTGCATCACCACTTAGCAGGAGACAACCATCAACAGATACACGGCCAAGATGCCCCATGAGTACCTGAATGCTATGTTTATGCAGGTATGCATTATGCATGAGGAATGTATGATGAATGCTGACAAACAGACATGTAAACACACATAGGTCCAGGAATCAACCATCCAGTGCTACTCTTCTTCCATAGGGAAGGCCAAAATCACCAGAGAGCCAAGAACATCTGCTGGAGACTGGGATATCAGGGGACAACATCTTCCTGCCGGGGAGGAAGACCACCAGAAGTTTCCGGAGGGATCGTCAATCACAACCGGAGAGAAGAGTTCAATGTACAGGCAGACACGCCACAACAACAACTCATGCTGGGGATCAGAGATACCAAGAAGCAACCAGATCTTTGATGAAGATAGATAGGCATTGATAAAGCTCATCGTGCCAACAACTCCGCTGAGGAATCTATCCGAGGGAATGCCGGATTACTGGGATATCAATCCACCAAATACCGAATCTTCCAAAGAAAAACACCCATGCCGGGTAGAGGAGAAGACTGCTCTGCTGGAGAGACGAAAGTTGAAGTCTTCAGTAAACACTCTGTTTGGGGAACTGCCCCACAAAAGTATTTCAACAGCAACCTTGCTGGGAATGCCCCACGGTAGGGCTCAAACAACCCTCTACTGGAGATGCCCCACAATAGGGCTAACAGGGACTTGGAGGAAGAATGTTGCACTGCCGGGGACATGAAGATGAACAACTTCAACCAACACTGCACTGAGCAACCTCGCTGAGGAAAAACCATAAGAGGTTCTACAGGAAAAAGATACAGTTATGCTCGAGATACGAACAAATGTCTTACCTGTTGGCAATCATACCACCCTCGGGAGAGCACTGTGGATCTCATAAGTATCCTTCCATCATTGCGAATGTTCACTTTGTTTAAGAACAATTTTGTGAAAAAATTTGTTTATTTTGAAAACAATGATACTTTTTGGATTAAAAACATGCAAAATATTTGTTGAGTTGAAACAAATAAGAGTGCAAATAATTGGATAAAAGCTCAAATTGATGTGATGGAATGGTAGTCTGCAAAGGGCGAGACTCCATAGATCTGTACAAGTTTGAAATCGGTGATATATATTGGAGAGGGCTACATTGAACATAATGACCTTTCCTCTACCATTCCGAATTTTCGATGTATTCAAAGCTTCAGTCGACAACGAATCGAGAATTCCTGACGGATGACAGATGTACGGCACAGTCTTGTCAGGATGCAGTTACTTGCCAAATCCCTAATTCTTGCCTAGATTGCCCCAGTGTGAGGTGATCAATCTAGCGGGATGCAAAATCTTTTTTTTTTCAATGTCTCTAACTTTTGCCTGGATCGCCCTTTCGGGTTTTCGATCCACCGAGACGCTCTTTTTTGCCTAAGTCGCCCTTTGGGGTGTTCGACTTAGCGAGCTGTTTTGCTTTTTTTGTTTTTGTTTTAGGCGAAGTATTTCTTGACTGCATCGGAATTCACAGGACGAGTGAACTTCTTCATCCATTGTTGTAAGTGTCAAAGCACCGCCTGAAAAGGCTCTCTTGACAACATATGGACATTCATAGCTTGGGGTTCACTTGCCCCTGGAATCGGGCACGAAAGACAAGACTTTCTTGAGCACAAGGTCACCTTCTCGGAACACACGAGGCTTGACCTTCTTATCGAATGCTTTCTTCACTCTCTGCTGATATAACTGACCATGACACATGGCAGTTAATCTTTTCTTTTCGATCGGATTCACTTGGTCATAGCGACTCTGAATCCATTCAGCATCAGTCAACTTGGGACTTTGAGGGTGCTATTTTTCTTTTGTTTCTTTTTTTCTTTTTTTCTTTTTATTCTTTTGATTTGAATCTCTTTTGATTTTTTTGGATTTTGCACCCTCCTCTTTCCCTTTTTTTTTGTTTTTTTTGATGCCCTAGTTGGCTGTTCTGCTGATTCTCGAGATGCAGCTGAGTGATCTTCTTTTCTTGCTCAAGAAGTCGGGAAATACCGTTAGGAATCCCTTCAACATCATCTTCTTCCGCTTCGAATACAGGGAATTCAAAATTGGGAGATGACGTCGGATCACTATGTTCAATGGGTTTAAGAAACAACCTGCATAATGATTTTGAGTATAAAAAGCACTTTGAAAATCAAACAAGACAATCGCTATGCAGATGAAAAGATTGCTTTTATTCTTGTTTTTAGGGTTTTTTGTGATCACCAATTTCATGCAAAAAGCAAAAAGGGAAAACAATTGGAAAAACAAATGTTTAACATGCTTTTATTTGAATGAAAATATCATTGCACAAAATGTTGCCAACAATGTCATCACTTCTCCTTTTGGCATGGGAGAAGGGTTTTTAAACAAAGTGATTATTCCTCTGACTTATGAATAACTGTAGGAACGCCCACAGTGACCCAATTGTGATAGATCCTACCAGGGATGACAAATGTCAGAATCCTTCGCACCAGCAGCTTCTGCTTTTGAACAACCCTATTCGTTGAAGACCTCAGAAGAAAAGTCAACGCCAGCCCGGGACTTGCTATCTTCAAGCTTGATTAACCCTGGGACCTAAGTCCTCGAAGCTCAGAATCCCTGATCTGACAAGGTCCTGCACCTTATTCTTAAACTGAAAGCAGCTCTCCACATCATGACCAGGAGCACCCGAATGATACACACAATGCTGATCAGGCCTATACCACCACCGAGGGTTGACGGGTATAGCCGGCGGGTCTCTGGGAGTAATCAAGTTCCGCTCTATCAAAGAGGGATACAACTCTGTGTACGACATAGGGATCGGATAAAAAATGATCTTCTTCCTCTCATTACTCATATTGGCTTAATTACCATTGTGAGGCTGGTAAGCCTGCTGCTGAGGACGAGGTTGTTGATGCTGATACTGCTGAGTTGGTCTTCTCTGCTGTTGTTGAGTTTGAGTTGCTGGAATAGTCACAGCAGCAGCCTAACGATACTGTCCTTTGTTCACACTCCTCCGACGGTGCACAACATTTGTTTCACTTTCTCCCCTTTTGGGTGCCCCAGAAAATGGCTTCTTAGAATTCGAAGAACTTGAAGAGCCAGGATCTTGTATCTTTCCTGCTTTGATAAGACCCTCTGTTCTTTCTCCACAGACAACAACATCAGAAAAGCTGCTGAACGGGCAACTCCCCATGCGGTCCATGTACACACCCTGCAAGGTCCCGATGAACATGTCAGTCAGCTCTCTCTCCAACATCGGAGGTTGCACTCTTGCGGCTAGCTCACGCCACCTCTGGGCGTACTCTTTGAAGCTCTCACCAGTCTTCTGGCACAGACTCTGCAGTTGGGTTCGGCTCGGAGCCATGTCCATGTTGTGTTTGTATTGCCTCAGAAAGGCTTCACCCAGATCTTTCCAGCTTCTGACTGATTCTTTCTTCAGATCCATGTACCAGTCCAAAGACGCTCCAGACAAACTGTCTTGGAAAAAGTACATCCACATCTTCTCATCGTCAGTGTATGCTGAGATCTTTCTGTAATAAGCCTGTACATGAGTGCGAGGACAGGAAGTGCCATTGTACTTGTCAAAGGACGGCGCTTTGAATTTGTAGGGGATCCTCAGCCCATCAACCAAACCCATATCAGTTACATCGAAACCCAAGGAATTCTGACACTCCATGGCACGGACTTTCTCAGCAAGGGCATCCACTCTTCTATCCCTCTCTCCGGTTCTCACACCTTCATCATCCTCACTGAGCAGAGTGAACATGTCCTCTTGCCTATCAACAAGCAGAGCCGGATGACGAATAGGAGCCCAGGTAGCTCTGACATTGACAGTCTCTGCAGCAAGAGGCTGTCCATTGATTCTTATTCCTCTCAACTCATCCCCGACGGCGTAGTCGTTAGCGGGAGCAGCAACGTTGACATTCTCATGAACAGGTGCAACAGCAGGCGAAGCACGGTTGGACGTCTGAATCACAGTCTCTTGTCTTTGAACCAAGGCTCGGAGCTCTTCCTGACCTTGCGCAACCCCTTGCATCATCGTCATAAACTGGGCCATGTTTGCCCTCATCTCAGCCAACTCTGTCTGAACCTGGTCCATAATCCTCTGATGATTGAGTCTGGTTGAGTAACGATGCGGTCGACGGTCAGCGATCCTGTCTCAGTCAGGAACCAAAGTGAGAAGTCCCTCCAAACATGTCTGTAATGCAAGGATGCTATGTGCATGATATGCATGATATGGGTACTATATTTTATCATGAATGATCCTGATAAAGGATATGCGTATGCGAGTTAACTTTTTTCGGTTTTTTCATGCATTATTATTTTTTTTGAAAAATAAACATGC
The DNA here is from genome assembly GCF_024323335.1 of Lathyrus oleraceus. Classification (NCBI taxonomy): domain Eukaryota; kingdom Viridiplantae; phylum Streptophyta; class Magnoliopsida; order Fabales; family Fabaceae; genus Lathyrus; species Lathyrus oleraceus. The sequence goes on along the minus strand of NC_066584.1, from coordinate 332,085,604 downwards.
TATGATGCAAATGATGCGAACATGACTGGTCAGGCTATGCATCTCAAGGCACAGGATCGAAGCTTCGGCTTGAACTCGGAGTCCCAAATCCATCTGAAACCCAAAGTCATCTGAACCCAAGTCAACCTCTGATCGGGTACCCTCAAATTCAGCCCGGGGATCCGAAATAAATGGAACCCTCTGATCAATACCAGGGTCGAACCTCCGGCGTCCAGAAATAAAGATCCCTAAATCCGGCTGAACCAAAGTCACCAACAGGGACACAAGTCACCAACAAGTCACCAACTGTACCTGTAATAATGATCATTCCCTCCCCACTCACGGGTGTCATCTAGGCCAGGGTAAGGTCGAGAGAAACGCAGGATAAACAACCCTTTCAAGAATATCATCCTGTGCACACCCGATGTATGCACCGATAATACCCCATCAGAGTCTGAACTGCTCGTGATATCAATGTTCCGCTAAGTGGCGCATACCACCCGCTTCCCATGAATCACTCTATTCCTAGGTTTCCTAGATTTCACTCATAGCCTGGGTATTGGGCCTTTTACCTCGAGTAACTCCCACCCCAAACAGAGAAACACAGCACAGCCAGCACAGATGAATATGAATGAATGCAAACATTAATGCAAACAATAAATGCAAACAGTAAATGCAAACAGTAAATGCAAATATATACAAATGAATGCAATAAATACAACAACAAACAGCAGCCAAAACCCTATTCTAGAGAGCGCTAGGAGAGACTCGCTTAGGGAAGATGGACCAGCAAGAGGTCAACTTCTAGTTCCCCAGCAGAGTCGCCAGCTGTCGCATTACGCGAAAAACCGGCGGGAAACAAGAACAACAGAGCCGCCACCGTGCGTTATTTATCCCAAAAGAGGGAAAGGAAACGCTCAGAGTAAACCTGGAAAAGACATGGTCTCGCGACCAAAGAGAATGGGATCGGGAGTCGGTTATGCGAAGGGAAGGTATTAGCACCCCTACGCATCCGTCGTACTCGACGGGATCCACGCACAATAGGAAGGAAAATGGTTGCTAAAACACTGCTCATAAACAAACAAATACTGGCTGAAAGAGACACAAGAAAACAAACGAAACTGACTCGGCAGGATATCGCATCCTGGGCCTACTTAGTCTATCAAGCATAGACATCAGAGTCTAAGTAGTTCAGACTGGGGGAAAACATGCTCGCTAGGATGTCGCATCCTATGCATACGTATCTTCTCGGACGAAGAAGAATCAGAGCATTCGTAGCTCGGCTCACGCACGCCAAACAAACAACACAGGAAATCGACTGCCAATCGCTGGACTTACGTCAAACTCCACACAAAAACAGGCAAACATGGAATCCGAATGCCAATCGCTGGGCTTACATCAGATTCCGAACCAAACACACGCACACTGGAAACCAAATGCCAATCGTTGGACTTACATCGGACTCCAAGCACACAACAAGAGGATACAGAAGGCCAATCGCTGGTCTTACATCCATCTCCTAACACACACAAAGACAAAACAAAAAGGCGCCCGGAGAGATCAGCTCATCTCCTGCCTACGTACCTCATCTGGTATGAGGATCAGGGCGACGTAGTTCCCCTACGCAGGGACAAAGGACTAGCCTAACCAGATAACAGAGGGAGACACAACTAGGGAGACTACGACTCGAGCCTAGATGTTATCATGCAAAATCATCCCTAAGTCAAGGTTTCTAGCTAACTTGCACATGGAGCAAGCTATCCTATTCAGCACAGGCAAAGCAAAAGCAAACAATCACAGATAACACACACTATATACACACCAAGTGGGGCTCAAACAAAGGTTAGGTTGCAAGAGCAACACAACTGTATCAGGGTGATGTTAGCTCTTAACCCTAACATTGAGAATTAGGGTGAAACTGATGAAAGGTGAGTGAAGATGAGACTTCACAGCTCTTATCCCTGGCCTGGGAGAGCTTTAGACAAGAGAAGTGTGGGTTCAGAAAGCGGGAACCCTTCTACACTTATGACACTGACTCAACTGTACAACTGTACAAGGATCTTGGGTTAATGTCCACAATGCATCAACACCAGTTGTGTGAGCAAAGGGACGACTCAACAGAATAACAGGAGATGGATTGCATATCTCTTGTGTCTGCCAATTGCCTTATCACAAGGTCTTTTCCTGCTTGGGGACAAAAATAAACAAGCACAAACATTGCCTCTTAAGGAGGACTTCAGACAGGTGCTTGGCCAAGTAACAGGCCAGGTCTTCCAGACTACATGGAGAAGAGATCATTATACCTCAATGCTCAAGCTAGCAAGCAAAGCAAACACAAGTTCACAAGTGAACTATAGCAACTAAGGTACCTGAAATCAATCCAATATAATCAGTACTCAGCTCAAACAATAAGCAAACAGACATTGGTCAACAGTTAACTGTACAGTCAAACAATAGTCAATGCACAAAGGTGCAAGCCACATGGCACAAACTCAAGTTTCAAAACCTACAAAACAAACTCAAAGTGAGTCATAAAAAATCTATAAACCAACTTCCATTGGATGCACATCATCAAGCATAAGCAATTGTGCTCTTTGACCTGAAACAAAGCTCAAACATTAATCCATAACCACTAGTACAAGACTAGGGTCAAAATGAGAGCAAAAAGTCAAAACAGAACATGAAACTTATCAAAAATCAAGATCAATCAAATAATAATCAAACCCAAGTGGTTTCATGTTCATATCATCAACCAATATCATTTCATGAAGCAAAGAGTACAAAACATGCAATTTAGAACCTCATACAACTAAACAGAATGATTCAACTCAAATCAACTCACAAACATTTCAATAAATCACCAAAAAATTCATGATCAAACAGCATTCATAACATAACCTACATATCAAATTTCAGGTCATTTGGACCAAGGGAAGCAAGTCAATTAAATTCATCAAGTCAACACAAGTTCAAACAAGCTCATACATGGCATCAAAACATGCATCAACTTCAAGCAATCATAAAACAGAAACCAAGCATGATAAATGAATGAAATCAAAGCCCTGGCAAACTTCAAGATGTCTATAATACACATGCCAAATTTCAAGTCCATCCAATTAACAACAAGAATTTCACAAATAAAATAAAATCATGTCTCACAAGAAGTCCACATTTGGTCAAACAGGGGAGAAATTATCAAACAAATAGGAAATGCATTCAAACATTCCATGAAAATTCACAAGCATTCTCAACATTCATAAGTATCAACATGCAAAAATCCAGATTATTTTGAGTTCATATGGCATGGTAACAAAAATCATCAAATTGGACAAGAATGGTGTGACACAAATTGTCACACCTCTATTCAAAAAATCATATCTCACAATCCAGAAACTCAAAAATCACAAACCACATATCAAAAAATCCCTAAAGGTGTCTAGATTGAGCACAAAAAATTTCAGCCTCATTGGATTAAGCATCATCATTTCACAAGCAAAATGGCATGGAAGGTACAAATTGGATACACATGAACAAACCCTAGGCAAAACAGAAATCCACACGTGCATAATTTCTGGAAAAATCACCATAAAAAACTAGAGATCATGAGGAACATTTCACAAAAACTCCCACATTATTTGGACATATATTGAATGACTTATGATTTTTCTAAGATTGAAGATGAAAATGAAATTAAAATTTGAAATGAAAATGAATTAATGGATTAAATGGAAAATAATGGCAAAATCGTAATTAGGATGCAGCAAGGATGAAACGCTGCGTTTCATTTTATGAGGTGGCAAGGCGCGGTTGGTCACATGGCTCATAAACACGGAAAACATGCAAAACGCACGGCCAGAAGATCTACGCTAGTCCTGGAAACGAAAATTGGAGCATCTTCATCGTGTTCTTGCTGTTCATCTTCAACATGAACATTTCATCACAGAAATTTGCAAACCATATATGGATCGACTCAGCATTCAACACACATCACTAATCTAATCATGATTTCATCCAATTCTAACTACATGAAGCGAATCGAATCAAATAAGTTTTGCAATCAAAAATTAAAATCAAGATATCTTGCTCAAATCTTAATGGAATTGCACGATTCAAGCTGCAGCATGCTCTATGTACTAAGATCTATCAAAGCCATATGAAGATTTCAAGAATTAACATGATCGAATTCTCACCTTATGAATATGCAGATGTTGAATTCGAGCTCCTCAAGGCCTGGATTATCAAAACAGATACGCAATGATGTTGAGGAAGATGAATGAAGTCAAATCTTTAGCTCAACAATGCTCAGATCCGAGGGAATTTGCAACTGCCATACGAATGTGCACTCTTCAACAGTTCCAATTCAGCATGAATTCTCCACCGTTTTGCTTCAATTCAATGCCACAATGCCTGCAGATGAAGGTTAGAGCAAGGAACAAGCAAAGAAATGAAGAAAAATCAATGGAAAGAGTTGAAATTTTTTGAGAGGATTTTAGAGAATTTTGAGAATTTTCTGTTTTGGATCTGAGATTGTGAATGTTAATGTGATTTTCTATTATGATTAAGAATATATATGAGCTGTTTAATCACTTCCTTAATCAAGCTTAGCCAAAATCAAAAGGATTAGTGAAAATGCATTTTCATGTTAAATGGCCAAAGTAACCTTCATGTTCATGTATGATTGCTACAGTGCACGAAATTCAGCTCAAGCATATCCCAAATGTTGATTTAAGACCAAACGTGAAGCTTAAAAGTGTGGCAAATGCATGTTTTAAAAGTCACTTTTTTAACTCTCCCTTTTTAAATTCAAGTCACTTGAAAAATGGACTTTTTGTATGATGACTTTTGATGAAATGTAATGAAGGATTTGGATAGAACATGTCAAATGTGACTTGTAGCAAAAAACCTCACTCAATTTGGCCAAATGGTTCAAGAGTTATGCCCCTTTGAAGTTCAACTTTTCTTGAAAATGATTTGATCATAACTTGCCAACCACACATGAGAAATGGATGTTCCTTGACTTTTTGGAAAGGTAAGAGCAAGATCTTCAACTTTCATGTTGGACAAAATTCCATTTGAAGCTTGTATGATGATGCAAATTTGAGGAGAAGACCTTTCCATTTTTGGCAGTTTGAAATTACAGGTCACTTACTATTTTTGGAAACTTTTCATCTGACCTCAAATTCTTCGATGTTGATCTTTGCAATGTCAAATGAGACTTGTATGGACATGAAAGAAGCCTTTGAAACCATCTCCCACCTTCAAATCCTTGAATTCAGGCACAGTTGACCACAGTTGACTTGCTAGGGTTTCAGATGACATTCAGCTTGACTGTTGAGCTTTGATCATCCAATCTTTGGCCAAACCACTTCAAAATGATCAAATAATCATATGAACATGATAAACCAACCCTATGGCTTTGTTTCCTTGAGAAATGCACTTGCTTGCTTGATTGACTGATTCTCCTGATCATCTTGACCTAATCTTGTCTGATGACTTGCACTTGGGCAAAGGACAATGCAATGTTATGCAGTGGACTATGTAATGTTAATGACCTAAAATGACAATGAATGTACAAAATGGGAGGTGCAAATTTGAGGTGCTACACTTAGATTGCAAGTGTGGTGACTTATATATAATGATTGGTAGTTGAGCCTATTTCGTATCGGGTTTGTGGTCGATTTAAAATAATTTTCCCCAAGGTTTATCGTGGTGTGACATATGTGATGCCTTCCAAAACACTGGGTAGGGCTCTTTATATTGGGATCCTTGTGCTAGGAAGTGGAAGAGATTCGAGAAACATGCACATTAAATGTCAGTCTCATCATTGAGACATTTCACAGATTTTCCATACGCCTGGCCTTAGGTTCATAGGTTAGGGTGTGACACTTTTCGCCTGGATGCTCGACTTAACTCAAGTGTCATTATAATTTCGAGGAAAAATGTGTCTGTATTTTTTTATCTTCCCATTTGCTTTTATTTTGGATCATTGGTTAATTTCTCTTGTTCTCTTATATAAGGATCATTTTATCTTTTCAAATAATATTCGCTCCTTGTTACAACATAGACTTATTTTCTTCTCACAAACTTTTTCCTTCTTTTATGAGTTATGGTGACCTTTGGTTTCGCTATTTTCTCTTTTTATCTGGGCTCTGCATTTTCTGATTCACTTTCTCTTTCAAGGTTCACTTACTTTAAATCGTTTCTTCAATTCGCTTTTCCATTCAGATACTATTTCCACTACTACAAATAAACTCATTTCACCTCGGATGTGAAGGGGATATAACCTTATTTACACATATGAGGTAACGAAGAGCGACATGAAAATTTGTCACTTTACCCCTCGGTTTTTGAATAACCGAGGAGAAAAGTAGCATTGGTCATGAGTTCGATCTCCAACAACTGTTTTTTGGAATTTCAAAACCGCACTACTTTTTACATCGACTTTTAACATAACTGATGAGGTAAAGTCATGTTTATAAAATTTTATTTTTAAATTGTGTTTTTTCTTTGCTTTAATCTGCAAATCATCAAATTTGTTGACAAATTCTATATATTCTTCATCATCATCATCATCAACACCAATAACAACAATAAAAACAAAATCAATAGAATCCTTAAACATTAAATCTCAACAACAAAAACAACAACAACAATAACAATAACAATAACAATAACAATAACAATAAAATCCATGAAATTTTTAAACATTAAATCTCAACAACAACAACAACATATAAACAAAATCAATAGAATTGATAAATACTAAATTTCAACAACAAAAATAACAATATTAAACATTTTACTTGATACAACTACAACTAACATTAATAAGTTACTTTCATATTTTCCTAACTAACATTAAATATTTTAAACAAGAATTACTAGAGAAAAAATTGCGTGAAGAAACTAACCATGAAATATTTTCCTGCTCTTTCTTTCATTATCATTATTTTCAACATGTTAAGTTTAAATTTTAGCACTTTGCATCCAAGATGGATATGACATTCACGTTTCGATTGACTAGTGAGAGTTTCACGCGGATCACTAGTGTTTCATGTGAATTGATGATTTGACCATGTCTTGACCATTGTTATTTTATAAATGGATGATAAAGATTCACTACTTAATTTTTTCCAGCAAATTGGTCATAAATAAAAAAAAGGTTACTTTACCACTCAGTTTTCAGTAAAACCGAGGTAATAAGTCATAAAATAATTTTAAAAAATTAAAAGGTGATAAAATATAGTTGCTGAGATTTGAAGACATGTTCTTTAAATACTTTACCTCTCGGTTTTCAGCAAAATCAAGGTAATAAGTCATAAAAAAATTTATTAAAAAATTAAAAGGTGATAAAATATAATTGTTGGGATTCGAAGACGTGTCTGCTAAATATTTTATCCATCGGTTTTCAGCAAAATCGAGATAATATGTCATAAAAAGTTTTTTAAAAAATTAAAATGTGTTAAAATTTAGTTGATAGAATTCAAATGCGTGTCCTCTAAATACTTTACCCCTCAGTTTCCATCTAAACTGATGGAATATATGATATCAAAAAAGATTAAAATGTGACGCGTCTATGGTTTACACCTCAGTTTTTTTTGGTGATGTGAAAGTTTCGTCATAAAATGTATTATTTGTAGTAATGTTCTATCCCCTTTATTTACATTTCGATACTTTGTTTTCTTGTCTTTTGTATGGTCAATATATAAAATATGCTTGTGAACATGATGAATGAACCTGGTGGTAGGAGTTCTTCCTCATCTCAATATTTGAAAACTCAAATGCTCTGAATGCTGACCCTTTAAAAGTTAATCGACCCAAACAATCTCGTCATACTTAGATATAGTTTTGGGTATGGGGAAGGTTCTATAGAAAATGGTGAGAAGCCCTTTAAGGCTTTTATTTAGGGAAGCCCTTTAGTAGCCTTGATATGACATATGTCGTTGTTCGTCTTTCTTCCTCTATCACGAGTCATATGGATATGTATGTTTCCATAGTGACTCGTAATGAATGGAGAACTCATTATTACACTAACACTTTTAGGATTACACATGACTGATACCTTAGTGATATATAAATTGGGGATCACCTTAATTTTTAGAGCAAATCTGTAGTTTATGATCGACATTATCTTTTGGATAAATACCCTTTTTTCGTCCCTTATCTTTAATTTATGGTCCATTTTGGCCCCTTAACTTTTAAAAAGACTATTTTGGTCCCTTATTTTTTTTAAATTGTGTCACATACGTCTTTACCATCTATTTTACGCAAACATTGTCTATTTTGTCCTACATGGCATCCCAGTTGGTGGATGTGTCTTCACCATCATCGTTTTCACTAGATTTCTTCTCATATATGAATTATAAATAAAATTATGGCATAAAGTCCTATCTATGTCATCTCCATAGCCTAAAACCCTAAACACTTCTATAGACTCGAGGATAAGAATGAGGTCTAGGCGTTGTTCTTCCATTGCAAAAGGGAAAAGTCATGAGAGTTCTGATTTAGAGGTGTATTCAAGTTCAAAGTTACGATGGATACTCAATTGTTATTGTGGAGACATTTATGTTCTTTTTAGGGAAAAAATACCTAACATATATGGAAAGCAATTCTAGCAATGTCCACACTTTAGGGTAAGCATTCTTAATTCTTTATTGTTTTCAAAAATTCTAAACAATAGGTTGTTTTGTAATATTCCAGTGTTGTTTCTGAATATGAATCAACTCAAACTGGATGCGGGTTTTTTGATTGGTTATATGAAGAAGTGGAAGGTGAGAAAGATAATTTTATGATGAAGTCCAAAAGGATGTTGGAAATGTTAACAAAAACAAATGAGGACATAATCTTGAAAAATAATAGCCACAATTGAGACACAAAAGCAAGAATTTGTAGAACTCGAAGTGGATATGAAGAGCACTATGAAGTGGAAGAAAATTTGGAAGACTTTTTTGTTGTTGTTGTTGTTTTGATTGTTTTAATATTCAAGTTATTTTAGTGTTACCTTGTACCAATTGAATTCAAAGTTGAATGTCATGTTAGTTAGTACCAGTTAAACACAAATGCAATGTTACTTTGATAAAATGAATGCAATATTGAATGCAATTTTGTTTATACCAAGTGAATATGATGTTTTGTTTTACTATTATAATAGTTTATTGTTTATTTTGTACCCGTTTTATTTATACCAATTTTGATTGTACTAGTTTATTCATTTTGTTGTACCAATTTAAACCAATTACTTTTGTGTGCACAAAATTCTATTATATCTACTTTTGTGTAAACACAATTTGTACCAATTTTTGTAAGCACACTATTTGTGTAAAAACACTATTTTGTATCAATATTTGGAGGATTCAATAAACATTAATTGCAAATAGAATTCTTGCAGCATTCAAAAAATATTCATTGACATCAAATATCCATTGATAATAAGCATTAAAAAATAACCAAATACTAAACATTGTTTGTACCCGTTACTTACCATGATCCAGAAAACATACAACATAATAATTTGCAACATTACTAAGCATATATAACTAAACTAAGTGGTCTTCTTTGTTAGAGTAGTCCTCTTTATTGGAGTAGTCCTCCTTGTAGTAGGCCGAACATCAATCTTTACAACACTTAATTCGGTAGTAGGACCCGGGGATACACCATTTGTAGATTCCCTTCTAACACTCTGGTTTTTTACCCTTGCATGACTTCCTTGAGTTGGCTGACTAGATTAAGTTGGTTGAGATGGATAATTGGCCTAAGTTGTGGGAGTATCTTGACTAGACTGAGTTGTGGGAGTAGCTGGGTTGGCCTGAGTTTGTTGAGTAGCTTGAATGGCATGGGTTTGTTGTGTGGGTTAAATTGAATTAGTTGGTGGAATCTTAAAAGTAGATTTGTTTTTGCCAAATTTTTTACACCTATTGCACTTAACATTCAATCATACCCTTCTCATTTTACAATCATGCCCATAAATTTTACCTTGATCAAGATTCCTTTCTTCTTTGGTATTCCTGGCATTTTTTTTTGTAGATTGGTGGTTGAACATCAGGGTATTTTGTCCCAACACATACATTTGATCCATTGATAGGGTTGTAGACTACCTAATATCTAGAATTTTTGTATATCTCAGGGATGTACTTATCTACTTGAAGGTTCTTACTCTTTATTAATGCAAGTGCACGAAAACATGGCAATGCTTTGAGTTATCATTTTCTACATAGCATCTAGATTCCTTCAAGTTAAGTGAAAACTTGTCTCTTGAATTTGCAATGTGTCTAACCTCAAATTTGTGCTCAACTTATATCCTATAACAAGTTACATTGAACCATATTACCTTACAATTAGAAGTAAAATATGAACAATAATTAATGAACAATCATCTTACAATCCACATGTTGGTGCAAATTCTGGTTCTCTCGAGCCCTCTTTTAATGTTGGGTAAAACATCCTCATTACATAAGTTTAAAAATCTCATCATATTACTTGCCCACATTTTCATTATGTAGGTTCTAATCGTGCCCATGCAGGTTGGATGCCACTAAAATTGGCTTTTCATAATCGTTGTGGTACTTCATATGCATTTGGACAGGGGAAGACATCATGTCTAGAGTTTCTAATAATGACTGGCAGAGAATTCCATTGTAAATTCTTACACAAGGAATCACAAAGAAGTGAATGTTCACAGTTCTCTTATTACTCCCATCTCCCAAAGAAACCAATAAATTTATATATCCACATGGACGAGTGGGGGAATCATTGAATTCTAGGAGGCTTTGGACTTCATATGACCTAAGATCTTTCTTTCTTAATCCTAACCACATGAAGATTATGAAAAGTTAAATGAACTTCTATCATCAATAAGGATCCCTAACACAAAATGATTAGCAATGGTAGCAGTAATGATCAATGGAAGTGTTGCGTTAGGATTTCCGTCCACCTTATCATGGTCTTGGAACCCTAATATTGGTCTATTTCTCTTTTGCTTCTCAATTAGGAATTTAAATTGAAAGGAAAATATGATGGAGATTCTTCTATCTCAAACAGATCCCTATCAATTGTGTATTTGATGAAGACTGGAGGTGGTCTTGTATCGGAGGATTCCGAAGAATTTTTAAAAATGAGATATGGAGTGCTTCCATCTTAGCGTAGCTGTTAAAATGGATGCGGTTTTAATTATAAGAGGTTTCATTAAATAAGAAGAGATTTGATCGAATTATAATAGATTTTATTGTGTAAATTCATAGAAATTAGAAGACATTTCCTATAGACAACACCATGTTCCATTTAGGAACCAAAATTATTGGTGTATACTTTTGATGTGGTTGTGCAGATCTCAAGTGTGGTTGTGCGGGTGTGGACCTTAAAGGTTATCACTCTAATTCCCAAGTTACTCAATGAATAAAGGGGTAGAATGTATTATGATTAGAATCACATCTTATAATGCACATGTGTTGGCTTATATATGATGGATGGTAGTTGGGTCTGTTTTGTATTGCAACTATGGGCGACCTAAAACAAATTTCAAAATTGAAGGAAAACCATTTTTCATATTCAATACTTATTCACCATGTGTTGTTGTTGCAAAAAGAACCACGTGGGGAAAATTTTGAGATTTGGATAAAAACTCGGTTGAAGGAGAATGGTTTGTTGCTAGAGATTTTAATACAATATTATCAAAGAGTGAAAGAAATAGATTGAGTTCTGATCCTAGATGCAGTGAAATGGAATTTTCAAATAATTTATTGACAACATGAATTTAATTGATTCTCCAATGTTGGGGAAGGTATACACATGGTACAAACCATACTACACTTTAATGAGTAGAATCAACAAATTGTTATTGTCAAAACGTACAATAAAGTGGTGACAAATTTTAGGTCAATGGATTGGTGAAAGAGACATTCAGGTCACTATCCAATTGGTTGATGTGTCATGTAACAAATTGGGGACCAAAATAATTTAGATTAAATAATTTATAAATCAAACATAATAACATTAGGTCTTTTGTGAAAGAATATTGACACTCTTTTGAAGTTCAAGGCCCCCAATCTTTCATAGCTAAGGATAAACTAAAGTTTCTGTCTGGAAAGCGCAAAATTTAGAACTAAGAAGTCTTTGGTGTTATTGATCTAAATATTGAAAAGTTTGTGGAAAAATGAATTCATTAGATGTCCTCCTGATTTATGGTTCGGATGAAGTTGATTCTATAAGAAATACTTTGATCATAAATAAGTTTTTGAAACAAATTTATTACAAAGAAAGTCTAATATGGCATAAATCAAGAATGATATGATTTGTTGAATGGACAAAAATACCTCATACTTTATTATTGGGATGAAATATAAAAGAATAAGGAATAAGTTGGTTATATTAAAAAATATGACAAGTGAATTAACGGGGTGAAATAGATGAAAAAGGAAGTGAAATCTTGGTGGTATGCTTGAACACAAGTAATATCTCTTGTCAATATTATTTCCTATCGGGTATGGATATTCTGGATGGTGTGGTAGTTGTAAATGATATTTTATATTTAGAGAAAAAGAGAAAGGATAAATGTTAATTATTGAAAATGGACTTCAAAAAGGCACATAATACAGTTAACTAAGACTTTATTATGAATATGATGAGCAATATGGGATTATTAAATACTTGGATAGTTTAGATGAAGGAGTGCATTTCCAACAACTCCATGCCAGTTCTTGTCAATAGAAGTCCAACAAATGATTTCAGAGTAAGGAAGGGTCTTAGTCAGGGGGGTCCTCTTGAACATTTTATCTTTCTTACTATTTCCTAAGGTCTTTTAGTTCTTATTAATAAGGCTTCCTAGTCTAGGAGCTTCACCTGTCATAAAATACATTAAACACTTCAGTTTCGAATTATACAATTTGCATATGACACAATAGTTCTAGCTAAAGGAACTTAGGAAAATTTGCGGTGTTTCAAAACAATTATAAGAAGTTTTAAATTTCTCTCGGGTTTGAGGGTAAATATTTTCAAAAGTAATTTGATTGACATCAATTTAGACAAATATTTTTTATGGCAACATCATAATTTCTTTCTTGCCCATTAGCAAAGGCTTCATCCAATGTTTTGAGAATACTAGTTAGTGTCAACTCTAGAAGATGCGCTAATTGGAATCCAATATTGAATAATGTAAAAAAAGTTGAATTTCATCTTGGAGAGGGTGACAAATTTCAATGGTGGTAGAATTACTTTGATAAGTTTGGTACTAAATAGTCTACCACTATACCTCTTTTCCTTCTTTAAGGATGCCAAAAAAATTATGAATAAGTAGATGTAAATCCAAAGAAATGTTTTTATGGTGTGGAGGATTAGAGGGAAGGAAAACTTGTTGGGTAAGATGGGAAAATGTTTGCTTACGTAAATACAAATGTGGACTTGGAGTTAAAAATCTAGATAATTTCAACACTGCTTTATTAAGGAAATGGATGTGACATTTTTTCCATGACGTAAATGCATAATGGTTTGATCGACTGTCATTTAGATATGATAATCTATCATCATAATTGTTATGCGATGGTGATATTGGTTGTTGTTAGGTTATGTGTTTTTGTGATTGACAATATTTTGTTAAAACAAGTGAAATAGCAAGATATTGGACACAATGTCTTGACATGTTTATCGCAACCTACTATTGTGTTAGTTTCTTGGACGATTTATTTTTCAGCGTGTGTTTAGTGAAGATTCTTTGATGATTTGATTCACGCATCCCGTGGTTCAAAGTATGTATTTTAGAAGCTCAAAGGTCGGTTCCAACTGTACAATGTTTTATAAGAATGGTCGTCAAAACATTTAAGGAAACATTATATCAAATTTGATTTGATTATGCAGAATATTATGCAGAATGGATGTCGAAAAATTTAAGAAAACATTTGATTTTATTCTACAGAAGATTGTGCAGACTGGATGTCGAAAAATTTAAGAAAACATTTGATTTGATTCTATAGAAGATTGTGCAGACTGGATGTCGAAACATTTAAGTAAACATTAGATTTGATTCGATCATATTTAATTTGGTTTGATTTGTTTTAGATCTGCTGATTTTTTAGCCCGAAACCCATGCTATTCTGGGACTATTTAAAAGGTGATTCTAAATCTAAGAAAAGCAAGAAGCTGCACTAGAAATTGTTATTGTTAGGGTTTATTTTTCGTTGTTATTTGTGAGCCGTTCTAGTATCTCTTTGATACTTGAATTTGACTGAGTTTATTGAGTTGTAATTGTGAATCACTAATGAGCTTTTAAGCAAGAATTCATTATGTTTCATTGGAAGTGTGTCTTTTGTTCTTTGATTGTTTTCAGGTGTTATCACTGTTGTGTGATTGAAGGGAAGTGAGAGGGGTCTTATATTTAGAAGAGTCTTAGATAGAAATTCCATGGGTAGTGATTAGGTGAGAAGTTTGTAAAACCAGAGGTTGTTTAAAACTTCAAACTAATACTATTATAATGGATTTCCTTCCTGGCTTGGATGCCCTTAGATGTGGGTGACGTTGCACCGAACTAGGTTAACAATTGACCTGTATTATTTTCTTCCTACTTTTTACACTGTAATTGTTTATATCAATTTATCATCATTATCAGAGATGATTTAGGGGCAAAGAATAACTTCTGTTTTCGAAGGATATATGGTTGGGTGGGGAAGCACTAAGGAATCTTTTTACTAACATATTTTTTTTTGTAGGTAACAAGAAATATTTTGTATTAGATACGGGTAAATTAATCAATGACTCATAACATTGACATATTCTTTGGGATATCAAAGAACCTCAACTCGACAAAAATGAACTACATCATTTTCAGCTTCTTTTGCACGATGTTGCACCAAAACAAGGAGATACAAATAAAAAGGATATGAATTCCTTACAAAACTCAAGCCTTCCGTGTCAAATCATTTTACATCTCACTTAACGAACACCATCACCACATTATCGTGAAAACTAGTTTCATGGAAGCATTAAACATGTCCGGAAATACAAAATTCCATCTAAAATATCATTTTCTTTAAGAGACTTCTCCAAGTAAGACTATCCGCAAAAGGGTCTAAATAAAAGAGGTATCATAACTAAAACTTTCTCATTATGTTGTGTCTTTTGCTTCGAATGTCTGAAATTTTTGGATCATCTCTTATTCTCTTACTCAAAAGTTGGTAACTTTGGAAAAATATTATTATTTGATTAGAAAATCATTATGATATGAAGGATTCTCGATTAGATTGCTTATACTGTTTTGGGAATTTTGTGCACAATAACAAAATTTTAAATATTTGCTTAACAATTTGGTTCGCAATATCTTGGATGATACGGAACATTAGAAATTAGATTTTATTTAAAGATGTCATTCACATTGAACATCAACTTAAAAGAAATATTATGGATTTGACTTTCATGAAAAAAAAGGACTACTTTTTACCACAAATATTATGATTGGTTGAACAACTCTCTCAATGTATTTAACATGATTGTAAGATTTCTCTACATATTTTCCTCCTATAATAGGTTGGAGCATCTTTTATTTCGTCTCGTACTACTTATACATAACTACCAACTCAATTGAATGAGACACATTTCATTTATTTTTACTGATTAAAATTTAAAGTTTAGTCAATGTTAAGAATTCCACAAAATGAGTGTTGAGATATCCATTAGAAAACGTGTGGCTAGTATCAACCCGAAATGAAAAAGGGAAAAAAAGAGAAGGTATTTTAATTTGAGGCACATGGATATCCACAAAAAAAAACTAAGGCACATGGATGCATGTGAAATGTGGTGAGTAATGGGAGTTAAAAGAATAAATGAAAGCAAACAAATAATGTGATTTGTTGGAAGCTAATAGGGAGGGGTATGCCAACAAAATAGCAAGAAGAGTCTCCTATAAAACTTAAGAAAAAGAAAAGAGATGACTACCATAAACTCCAAACTACACTCATCTATATTATTGACACGTATTCTTTACTATATTTTATTTATTTAAGTTATTAAATTTAAGTTTTTTATATCTTTTTAATAATTTTAATAACGTCAGCATGAAAATGAAAATAATTTAGCATACTAATTATAGTTTTTATTCATAATTTCTTAAAAATAAATCGCTAAAAAATTGTTAGAGTTATAAAAGTGTATACAGTACAAATATTTATCATTAATTTAATAATATCAGCACAAAAATGAGAATAATTTAGCAACTAATTATAATTTTTATTTGTTATTTCTTAAAAAATTAATCACTAAAAAAACCATTAGAACATATAAAAATGTACATAATACAAATATTTATTATTAAGTTATTATTTTTACAAGAGATTAATTGAAATACACTGTCAGTGTAAAAGAGTTTTACACCATCAGTTAATTATAGACGTTAGATATTAAAAGAAGTTTGATTTTTATTTTAAAAATCTATAAAGTAATACAAACGGGTGATGGTGATGAACCGACGGTGTAAAACTTTTTACACTGACAGTGTATAGTAATTAATCTCTTTTTACAATACAATAACTATAATTTTACATTTTTTTTATTTCAGTTGTTTTTCTAAAATCGAGTCACTTAAGATGTTGTCAAAATGCATGATTCTTACATAAGAAAATAATTATAATATACAAAATTTATTTATAAAATAATTTACTTATAAAATTCTATATTTTTTAAAAGTTGTAGATTTATAAATATCGACAATTTTTTTTACATTAATTCATAAATATAAATAAATATTGTTGTCAGGATTGAACAATTGACTATTAATTTATACTCATTTAATTCAACTAACACGCACTAATAGAACTACCTAACCCACTCAATTTACATTAAATTTCTTATAAATGAATCACTAAAGAAATTAAACGTAGACACAAAAAATATTTGTCATAAAATAGTTTATTAAAATTAATATTTTTTTGTAATATCATCAAAATAAAAATGAAAATAGTTATATTATATTAAATATAATGTGTTTACACTTTAAAAAAAATTATTGTTCTGAATCAAAACTAGAATTATGCTTGAATTATGAGATTGAGCTCTTAACGCGGTATCACAAGCCTCTAGCGCGGTGAATTACGGGATTGAACTTGCAAGGTTATCACTCTGATGTCGCCCAAATCAGTTAGTTAGTCCAAAAAAGGGGAGAGTAAAATGTGGAAAGTGTGAAAGTACTTTAAGTCTCACGTGCATAGAACTATTTATTCTTGGATTGAGCGGATTGTTGGGTCTTCTTTGGAGCACTAATAAGCATATTCTTATCGGGCCTTTGACAAACCCAAAATTGTTGGTCCCAAAGCTTGTTGTGAATTATTGAATGGAAAGTCTTCTAAGATCTACGCTAGCCTGATATTGTTAAGTCGACCAAGGGTGAGACCATGCGCATTCGAGAGAGAGAGAGAGAGAGAGAGAGAGAGAGAGAGAACAATCACATTAAATGCCTTTTCCATCACTGTGGCGTTTCACATGGCTTTTTACACGTGCCCCTAGGCAAGTAGGTTAAGGTATGGCGTTTCATCCTAGGGTGCTTGAGTATACTCTATTGAACATGTGACTCCAAACATAATAGAGGTGAATTATGGAGGTTTGAAAAATATTGATTATAAACAAAATTGTTGAGAAAATCATAGTTTAAAATCATTTTTTAAAACAAATAAATAAATTCGTCGCTAAGTAAAGAAATAAATGGTAAAACAAAGGAAATAAAATAACTAGAAAGTAAAAGAGATAAGAAAAAGAGAAAGACACTACGAATCATAGAGGTTCGGTCTAAATGAAGATGATTTAATCCTCTCCCCAAGAATACTTCTTGAGAGTTTCAACTATCTTGAGAGTTTTGGATATGATATTCCCACGAACCTCCTTTTACAAGGATATGAAGTTCTAACCAAACAACGAGCAAAGTTTTGACAGGCTATCCTCCAAACCAAATATAGACTTTGCACTGCCTAATCTCAAACCAAGATTGAGTTTTATACTCGTCCTCCAAATCAAGTAGATTTTTATACTGGATATTCTCCGAGCCAAACCAGTGTTTTACACATGTTAGCCTTCGAACCAATCTGAGATTTTACACAGGCTAATCTCTAACCATGATGAGATTTTACAAAGGTTGATCTCGAACTGACAGAGCTTTTACATTGGGTTGGACTCAGGAACCTTAGTGGAGATTTTTTTGGATGATCTTCATGAACCAAAAGAGAGCTTTTGCAGTAGGAAAAACACACAAACCAAACAAAGACTTCCTAAGACAATCCCTAAATAAAAAAAGAGCTTTTACTAGTTTATCTCACAATCAAACAACTTCTTACAAAAATATACTTTACTCAAGAGATAATACAATCTTGGATAAGTTACAATTATGCCCTCACTTAGAACAAAGATCCTCATTAATCATAATAACACTCTCAAACCAATAAGGCAAAATTTAAGTGAGAAAAAGAGAGATTTGTAGTATAAGATGAGTGAGTGAGAAAGTAGGATCAAAGATCTTTTCAAGGTGTTTTAAAATTATAGAGAAACTCTATTTATATCCCAAAATGTAGTTTAAATTTGGAAATAATCCATGGGAGAAATAAGAGCCATAGCCAATTAGGCCAATCGGCTATTACATTTGAATAATAAATTGTTCAAGTCACAAATGGAATGTTTTGATATTTATCCATTGTCAATCATTTAGAGACTATTCAAATTGATTGTAGGCATTACCAAGTGAAAGTGTAGGTCCTTTTGGTTGTTGTATTAGGAAAAACAACATATGTACAAGATGTATTTTAGGCAACATGTGGATAAAGATGTTATCTGACTTTTTTTTACTAAGAATACCTGTTTAGCTAAAGTGCTTGACAGAACCAGTTAAGAAAAAGCTAATTAGCTAAAGTGCTTGACAGATCCAATTAAGCAAGAGATTCCAAGATGCAATTAAAGTGCTTGACATAACTAGTTAAACAATAGGAATACGGTTTGGGTTACGACTATCTTGAGATGTCCTTCAAAAGAGGTGTGGTGTTGACATCTTTAAGATGCATAAGTTTTCTTTTGGGAAGAAGTATGTGATGTTAATCCAAAATCAATTGGAAAAGATTTGAATTTGTTTCAGTCAAAGAATATGTGATAGAATGTACCTCGAAGGAAGTTTGGTCTAAGATTTACTCTACAAAGAAGATTTATATGAAGAGATTTATTTTGGATGTCATGGTGTAACATGTGGAACACGATGTTCCAGCATGTATGTTGCAACAACTGATATTTGTCAACCGATAGATGTTATTGCAGTTAAGGTGAAGAAGAGTGTGTTGCAGCATCTGACATGTAACAACAGACAAATGTTGTTGCAGTTGTTGTGAAGAATGACACATGTGGAACACGATGTTCCAACATGTGTGCAACACCTGTACCTGGTTAAGCAGACCAATGTTGTTATGTTTTTGGAGCGAAAATTTGGTTAATATTCAATCAGATTTATTACTACATTAATGCAATGTGTTTGTGTGATTTGTTTGAAAGTTGTTGAAGATGAAATAATTTAAATGGAAATTTATATTTGAATTTGAATTAATAAAAAACCATATATTTTGTTGGAGATCTTTATGGAGCAAATAAAATCCAATAAACTCTGCTACTATTTTGGATGAAATTAAATCATGAATCCAAATGAGAAAAGACCGTAATTTCATTTCTATTTAAGGAGACTCAAACCTCACTTTTGAGGTGTGCACATTTTGAAGATACATAGTGTTATGGTTTATATTTTGAGTCTTTGTTTGTGTTATCTTTGTGTACCATTCTAGCGCCTCTTTTCATATCTTAAGGTATGAAGTTTGGTTAGTTATTTGAGTTGTAAAGCTTTGTTCCCAGACACTAATTCTATGAGCTTGAGAATAAAGTGTTTCATGTATTCTACGCTAATTCCATAATAATGATTAGTGTTAAAGCTTTGTTGTACACTACTCTATGTTTTAGTAACTTGATATAGTTGTTGGTTTGTCTTAGTTGATTTGTAAATTCAATAATTAAAAGACTTGCTATTGAGGTTGATTACTAGGGGTTAGTGATTGAAGAAAGTGAGTGAGTTCTCATATTTATGGTGATACCTAAATAGAAAGTCAATATGATTAGGGAGAGGCATATAACTTCATAGGGTTGTAAGGTTCTTATAACATTAATTGTTCTAATTCGAAGTAGTAAATTTCCTTTTTTGGGTAGAGTTCCCCCCAGACATAGATGTGGTTTCACCGAACTAGGTTACCAATTTCTTGTGTTATCTTTATTGCTTTTTTGCTTCATAATCTTGTATAAGTTAAGATATTATACATTGATGTCATACCGATATATCATGTTGGATAAATTATCCCAATATCGTATCCGACATCTATCCCCTCAGGAACAAAATTTCAATTGGCATCAGAGCAGACATCATGTTCTGTTTGGGTGAGTTCCAGGGTACTTATTCTGTTTAATATGGAGAACTTAAAATAAGGAGGAGTATTTTTTCAACCAAATATTTGTTATGGTGCTAATAATCCTCCAAATATTATTGGCAGTTATGAAGATTGTGATGTTCAAGTAGAATGTAATTCTGAAGAGAATCTCAGGCTTGTTAAAATCTTTAGCAAAGTCATAAGACAACATGACAGGAGATCTAGGAAGAAAGTACCTATCAATGTCAAAGAAGTTCAGCATAAAGAAAGGAATGGTGAAAGACAAAATCTTAATTTTTCCTACATATGCAAAAGGATCTACTATCAATGTTTTCATTGAAGATGACAACAACTTACTTGCCTACCGACAACACTCTCAGAAGGATCTACTCTAAGTGAGGTTATCATACTGACCTTAACGAGAATTACATCTCGCAGACCCGCACTATGCAACCATTATCATATCTTATGTTTTTACTCTAGAATCGGGTATAAAGTCTTACCCTTAAGGTGTTTGCAATCAGAATATCCACCGAACTTTATTTAATTCTAAAAAAGAGAAAGGGAAAATATCGATAAAACCCCTAAAAAGAATGGCAATGATACACAACCAAATCGGGTTCGAGAGTCGATTACGCAAGGAGAAGGTATTAACACCCCTCATGTCTGTTGTACTTAACGAAAATCATTTAGTTAGTTTTTATATAAGTGTTATCTTTTGAATTTTTGACTTTCTCAAGTTATTAAAAGGTTTAAAGTGAAAAAAAAGGGATCCCAAAAAAGTTTTTTATTAATGTACCTGACAAGATTGCGGGTCTTGCTCCTACGTATCTTCGGGTGTGATGGGGAACTCAATACTATTAAATGGATTTCTACAGTTATAGGATCAGGAATTTTCATCACATTAAATGGATTTCTACATATCAACATTCTCGGGAAAATGTCACTTATCTCACTCACACATATGTAGACAAGGCATTATTTTGCATAATCTCGAGACAAAATATCTTTCGTTTTTTAAAAGGTTTTTTGATTTTGCGGCGACGAGAAAAGACAAGTTTGATGTGTTGAAATTATTTTTAGGTTGGAAGACGAGTATTTATGACTTGCAAACTCTTACAACTAGGGTCTAATACTCGGGACTATGATTGTAGCTTACACCCAGGTAGTCTTTTTCTTCCATTTTCATTATGAAAAAGATTTGGAATATTTACAAGTGTTTTGAATGAAAGACGAACACTTAGGCTTGCAAGCTCTTACAACTTGGGCCTAATATTCGAGACTATGATTGATCCTTACACCCATGTTATCTTTTTCATCCAATTTATTGCGAAAGGGAGACACATTTGAATTTTGGGCGAAAGACGAGTATTTATGATTTGCAAGCTCTTACAACTTGGGTCTAATACTCTGAACTATGACTGGATCTTACGCCCGTATAATCTTTTTCTTCCATTATTGTGAAAATGGTCAAAGTTGTTTGAATTAGTCATTTTTGGATTTATTTGTGAAAATGGCTCAATACCGGGTCAAGCTTTTGATTTGCGTTGCGGATATGAAATGATTTGTGAGGTTTTGAAAATGGTTTGAAATTGTATGAAATGTTAGTGAGATGTTGAACATGATTATTTACATATGCGAGGATATGGACAAAGATTACCTAATTAATCGACTTAACATAATGAGATCGATTAAATAATTAGTCAAGTAATCTACTTAACAAAAACAATTAATTATTTAAAGTCTAAACAACTAATCAATTAAACAACTTAATCAATCAAATAACTACTAAATTAAATAATCAAATTAATCAAAAGAAAAAATAAATAATAAAAATTAAAGAAGAAAATAAACAATAAAGAAAAGAAAAAAAACACATAAGAGGGGTATAAATATGGATATGGGTATACAACCAATGAAGTTAGAGTCCAAAACAACTAAGCCCAAATCAACAAATATATTCCCTAACAAATAAAACACAATAAAAAAATGGGAAACAGGGCCATGGAGAGAGAGAGAGAGAGAGAGAGAGAGAGAGAGAGAGAGAGAGAGAGAGAGAGAGAGAGAGAGAGAGAGAGAGAGAGAGAGAGAGAGAGATTGGCTTATAATTTGTTGGATCAAATTTTTCAAATTTAACAAACCTCCAATCAAGTCTAAATAAGTGGCATGCATTAAATTAAAAATAAAAAATAAAAGGAAATTAGTAAAACAAATTCAAAAAAGCCTTCTCTCTCACCTTTTTTTCCAGATGCGCGACGATGCATATCCCCTTCATTATCCCTCACTCTCCTCTCGCCTCTCACTCTTCTGTTTTTCGAGAAAGCAAACAAGAAATTTCTCAAAACAAACTCTCTCCCCCCATCGATACTCTCATTCAAATTTAGAGTAAACAAACACTACCAAAAAAAACAAGACAACAATACCAAGCCTTCATGAAACGAGAAATGATAAAGGGGGAGATAGAGTTAATAATAGGAAGTCGGCCGACGATTTGGAAGATGAAGGTTTCGTTGTCCTTTCCGGCAACAACATGGGTCTGGTTTCACGCTTCCAATGGCGACATGTTTGCATTCGGTTCAACAACAATTGCACGTGGTAGTCGGAGTAAACTTCCAAAGAGAAAGAATGTTTGATTCAATTCCGATCTTACCTCTTATTTTCGCTTCTATCTTGATTCAGTTTTTCTTAAATTTGGTGTTGTGGTTGGTTTTATTGTTATGTTGTTTGGTGGTGAAGACGTTAGCAGACGCAGAATGTTGTAGGGTGTTGTTCAAGTGTGTTACGGTTGATTTATGGAAGAAGGTGATATGAATGTGATACTATGAAAATATGATGGTGGGTTATTGTTTGAAGTGGAATAATATGGTGGAAGTTCGACTTTGGTGTATCAAGGGAGTGTGGAGCTTGGTTTTTGTTTATTGAGAGGAGAGTATAATGTTGTGTGCTTGGGTGAAATACGCGAAGTTTGTTTTTGAAGAATAAAAAAAGTGAGTTGGATAGTGGTGGTATTATGTGAGATATGAGGGACATGTTTATATTGTGTGTGGGTTGAAGAAGAATATTATTTTCTTTGCAAAAACGTGGGAGGAAGATGACACACCTCTTTCAATTTTTTCTCCTTTTCTTGTTGTTCTATTTTTGTTTATGTTGAATTAGAATATAAGGGTAGGTTGGTTATAAATGAAGAAGATGTAATGTTTGTGTTATAGTGTAAAATTCAGTAGGTTGGATTTATGGGCGAAGTTGTAACACCCCGATAAAACAAGATAATTATTTAATTTAAGTTAATAATATATTTATTAATTTAATTAAATAATTGGAATATTATTATTGGAATTATTATTATTGGGTTATTATTTTATTAGAATAAAAGTTGGAATTTAAAAAAGGTCCCATTCAGTAAAAAGGTTTATTTTTCACGTGAAAAGGAAAAAGGGACAGAAAAGTGGAAAAGGGCAAAAGAGAACCAGAGAACAAGGGTTGGAGAGAGGAAGAGCTTGAAGCTTAAAGATTCGCCGGATTAACTCAGGTAAGGGGGGTTTATCGTCGATTAATGGGTATTATGGGATAACATGTAGTGGGTAGTGATAGACCATTGATTTGACTCTATTCGGAATGATGCATGATGAAATTGTGAACTTTTGGATGAACGAAATTGGATTATGATTGAGAGGAATTCGTAGGAATTAGATGTAAAAATGTTAGAATTGGTGAAATTGAATAGGGTATGATTCGTGTTAGATGATATGAACGATTACTGTGAAAAATTGGATTGTAGGAGGTTGGAATTGGTAGATCTCGTAGCAGAGAAGACCATAGCAGATCTGGAAATCTGGTTTCTGGTCATACGCGTATGGCACTAGGCAATACGCGTATGAGATGGTCTGGTACGCGTATGGCACTAGGCAATACGCGCATGGATGAAGAAGATGATGTTTTGAACGAGGTTTTGTCTCTGTTGGTACGCGTATGAGGAAGTGGTACGCGTAGCATACGCGTATGAGATAGGTGGTACGCGTATGGAATTGGCTGAGAATTGGGCCATACGCGTATGGGACTAAGCAGTACGCGTATGGACAGGATTGTGATTTTTCTGTGCTGTTGTTGTGCAGTTTTTGGTTGTTCAGCTGAGTAATGTAAATTAGCTGATGTATGATAGAGTATGGATCATTTCCCGTTGTTTTGAGTAGTATAGGTATTAGTAGAGTGTGCTAATGCTGTGATTGATTATGTGGTATGACATGATATGATTATGTGGTGAATATGTTGATGATGTATGATGATATGCATAATGTTGTGAATGTATCTATCATGTCTGAAATTATGAATGGACTGTTTATGGCTTAGAGTGTGAGCATATGTCCATTGTGGATGATTGTTGATGTTTGCATGCTAGGTGATTAGCGTGCATATCATAGCCCTTGGGGTGGTAGCTAATTCCCATGGCGAGGAATTAGTGAGTGAGTCACTAGGTCTCAAATGAGTGGGACTAGTGAGCTTGGTAGCCGTACCTGGATTTGGTCGGTGAGGTTGAACTATATGTTCACGAATAGTCGGTACCGCATGCATGGAGTCTCATTGCATAATGTATGTATGTATGGCGTATAATATGAATGGATGTATTCCAATATTATACGTGTGTTTTATGATTGTGTTGAGTTTGAGTATGATGATGATGATGATTATGAGTTGATATTGCCGTCGCTGAATATGTGTGATCTGATTAGGGTGATGATATGTGTTAAATTACTTAGCATTACATGATATTTTATAATGCTTATTACATCAATTGAGGAACTCACCCTTACAACTATGTTTCAGGTAACGAGCAATGATTTAGTAGGAGCTAGTGCTTGGAGTCTAGTGTAGTTCCTTAGTGGGTCATGCTCTGATAGATGTAACATCGGGATGGGATGTTTTAATTGTTTTACTGTTGGTTGTTGAACCATTTTACATGTAATGTGTTACATGTTTTACAATGATTGATGAGATTTCTATCCGCTGCGTATTATGCAAATGCTTATGTTTTGATTTAATAAAAGAGCATGACAGTTATTTTGGCGAATGGTGTGAAGTGATTGTGTGACACCCTTGATTGCATATCTACTCTGATATATAATTGTTGTTTTAATTAAATATTTGGGGTATTTTAGAAGGGTGTTACATTAGTGGTATCAGAGCATAGTCGGTCGAGTCGAGTCGTAATTATTCTGTTTCCCCTGTACGTGATAGGTGTTGTGTAACCCTATCAGTACTTATTGTTTTAGCTTGATTGGGTTTTCAGATTAGAAGATGGCTGGAAGAGGTAGAGACGATGCTGCGATTGCTGAGGCTCTGGGTATGCTAGCTGGAGTACTTGGAGGAAATCCGAATGTTGTGGGACTGGGAGCTGCTCGTCAACTGAGTGAGTTTCAGAAGAACAATCCTCCAATGTTCAAGGGAGCATACGATCCAGATGGTGCTCAGAAGTGGTTGAAGGAGATCGAGAGGATCTTCCGAGTGACTGAGTGTGCCGATAACCAGAAGGTCAGGTTCGGTACGCATATGCTGTCAGAGGAAGCAGATGATTGGTGGGTTGCTACCCGCACTGAGTTGGAATCTGCTGGGAATGCTGAGATCACGTGGGCGGTGTTCAGAGAGAGATTCCTGAGGAAGTACTTTCCAGAGGATGTCAGAGGAAAGAAAGAGATAGAGTTCTTAGAATTGAAGCAGGGTAACAGGTCTGTTATTGAGTATGCTGCTAAGTTCACAGAGCTGTCGAAGTATTACACTCCCTATAACGAGGCTACTGGGGAATTTTCGAAATGTGTGAAGTTTGAGAACGGGTTACGTCCCGAGATCAAGCAGGCTATTGGGTATCAGCAGATCAGAGTGTTTTCTGACTTGGTGGACTGTTGCAGGATTTTTGAACAGGATACCAAGGCCAGAGCGGAGAGCTATCAGCAGAGGGTTGATAGGAAAGGCAAGAATCAGAATGATCGTGGGAAACCGTATGCAGTTGGCAAAGGTTTCCAGAGACAGAGTGGGATGAAGAGGCCTAGTGGGGGAGACTCCAGTGCCCCTGCTAAATGTTTCAGATGTGGTCAGGCTGGACATCGTATCCATGAGTGTACCAGTAATGAGAAGAAGTGTTTTAAGTGTGGCAAAGGTGGTCACTTGGCTGCAGAGTGCCGGTTGAAGACTGTGACTTGTTTCAACCGTGGAGAGGTGGGTCATATCAGTCCACAGTGTCCTAAGCCGAAGAGAGAGAACCAGTCAGGAGGCAAGGTCTTCGCTTTATCGGGTTCTGAGACTTCTGCAGATGATCGTTTGATCCGAGGTACGTGTTATATTAATGGCTTTCCTCTTGTAGCTATTGTTGACACAGGTGCGACTCATTCCTTTATATCTTTGGATTGTGCGGTGAAACTAAAGTTAGAGATATCTGAGATGCATAGAAGTATGGTGATTGATACTCCTGCGAAGGGTTCAGTGACTACTACTTCAGTTTGTTTAAATTGTCCTTTGAGTATTTTTGGTAGAGACTTTGGAATGGACCTAGTGTGTCTTCCACTAGTGCAGGTTGATGTTATCCTGGGTATGAACTGGTTGGTGTTTAACCGAGTTTATATCAACTGTTTTGATAAGACGGTGATCTTTCCTGAGATTGAGGAAGGAAAGAGTTTGTTTCTATCAGCGAGGCAGGTGAATGAGGCGGTAGCAGATGGGGCAGAGTTGTTTATGCTGTTAGCGACTTTGGAGGCTAAAGATAAACTGGTGATTGGCGATCTAGCCGTGGTGTGTGATTTTCCTGATGTGTTTCCTGAAGAAGTGAATGAATTACCGCCAAAGCGTGAAGTTGAGTTCTCGATTGATTTGGTATCGGGTACTAGGCCGATATCGATGGCTCCGTACCGTATGTCTGCTGTTGAGTTAGCTGAATTGAAGAGTCAGCTGGAAGATCTGTTGGATAAGAAATTTATTCGTTCGAGTGTGTCACCGTGGGGTGCACCAGTGTTATTGGTTAAGAAGAAAGAAGGTACTATGAGGTCGTGTGTGGACTACAGGCAACTGAATAAAGTGACGATCAAGAATCGGTATCCTTTGCCGAGGATTGATGATTTGATGGATCAGTTGGTTGGTGCGAGTGTGTTCAGCAAAATAGACTTGAGATCGGGGTATCATCAGATACGTGTGAAAACTGAGGATATTCAGAAGACTGCTTTCAGAACAAGGTATGGACATTATGAGTATTCTGTAATGCCTTTTGGTGTGACTAATGCGCCTGGAGTATTTATGGAGTATATGAATAGGATTTTCCATCCGTACCTAGACAAGTTTGTTGTGGTGTTTATTGACGATATTTTGGTGTATTCGAAATCTGAAGAAGAGCATGCTGAACATTTGAGAGTGGTTTTGGGAGTTCTACGAGAAAAGAAGTTATTTGCTAAACTGTCAAAGTGTGAATTTTGGTTAGAAGAGGTTAGTTTTCTTGGTCATGTGGTGTCAAGAGGTGGTGTTGCTGTTGATCCTTCTAAGATAGAAGCGGTATCTAAGTGGGAAGCTCCGAAGTCAGTTTCTGAGATAAGGAGTTTTCTTGGACTTGCAGGTTATTATAGGAAATTCATTGAAGGATTTTCTAAGTTGGCGTTACCGTTGACGATGTTGACTAGAAAGGGGCAAGCGTTTGTTTGGGACTCAAAATGTGAAGAAGGTTTCCAAAAGTTAAAGAAAAGGTTGACTACTGCTCCTATTCTGATATTACCGAGTTCGTCGGAACTATTTGAGGTTTACTGTGATGCTTCATTGTTGGGTTTGGGTGGTGTTTTGATGCAGAATAAGCAGGTTGTAGCTTATGCTTCGAGACAACTGAGGGTTCATGAGAGGAACTATCCGACACACGATTTAGAGTTGGCAACTGTGGTTTTTGTTCTGAAGTTATGGAGGCATTACTTGTACGGGTCAAGATTTGAGGTTTTCAGTGACCATAAAAGTTTAAAGTATTTGTTTGATCAGAAAGAGCTGAATATGAGACAGAGGAGATGGTTAGAGTTTCTGAAGGATTATGACTTTGGTTTGAATTACCATCCGGGTAAAGCAAACGTAGTGGCTGATGCATTGAGTCGGAAATCATTGCATATGTCTATGTTAATGGTTAAGGAATTGGATTTAATTGAGCAGTTTAGAGACTTGAGTTTGGTGTGTGAGAGTACTCACCATAGTGTTAAATTGGGAATGTTGAAGTTAACGAGTGGTATTCTGGATAAGATTAGAGAGGGTCAGAAATCCGATGTGCTTTTGGTTGATAAGTTGACTCTAGTGAATCAAGGTCAAGGTGGTGAATTCAGAGTTGATGAGAATGGTGTTTTGAAATTTGGTAATCGGGTGTGTATTCCGGATGTTACCGAGCTTAAGAAGAGTATTCTTGAGGAAGGACATCGTAGTGGCCTGAGTATTCATCCTGGAGCTACGAAGATGTATCATGATTTGAAAAAGTTATTTTGGTGGCCGGGAATGAAAAGAGAAATTGCGAGTTTTGTTTATTCTTGTTTGACTTGTCAGAAGTCAAAGACTGAGCATCAGAAGCCGTCAGGGCTAATGCAACCGTTGGCTATTCCAGAGTGGAAGTGGGATAGTATCAGTATGGATTTTGTTTCTGGTTTACCGAGGACAATTAAGAATTTTGAAGCTATTTGGGTGATTGTCGACAGATTGACGAAATCGGCTCATTTCATTCCGATCAGAATGGATTATCCGTTAGAGAGATTAGCCGAGTTGTATATTGAGAAGATTGTAAGTTTGCATGGTATTCCGTCGAGTATTGTTTCGGACAGAGATCCTAGATTTACATCGAAGTTCTGGGAAGGTTTGCAGAGGGCTTTGGGAACTAAGCTGAGATTGAGTTCTGCATATCATCCGCAGACTGATGGTCAGACTGAGAGGACGATTCAGTCACTAGAGGATCTTTTGAGGGCTTGTGTTTTGGAAAAGGGAGGTGCTTGGGATTGTTATTTACCTTTGATTGAGTTTACCTACAACAATAGTTTTCATTCGAGCATTGGTATGGCACGTTTGAAGCTTTGTATGGTAGGAGATGTCGGACACCTTTATGTTGGTATGAGTCCGGTGAGAGTGCTGTGATTGGACCAGAGATTGTTCAACAAACTACGGAAAAGATTAAAATGATTCAGGAGAAGATGAGGATTGCTCAGAGTCGTCAGAAGAGTTATCACGACAAGAGAAGGAAGTCACTTGAGTTTCAAGAGGGAGATCATGTGTTTCTTCGTGTCACTCCGATAACTGGGGTTGGTCGAGCTTTGAAGTCGAAGAAGTTGACACCTCGATTTATTGGTCCTTATCAGATTTTGGAGAGGATAGGGGAGGTAGCCTATCGTATTGCTTTACCGCCGTCACTTGCGAATTTGCATGAAGTTTTTCATGTGTCTCAATTGAGGAGATACATTCATGATCCGTCACATGTGGTCCAAGTAGATGATGTCCAGGTGAGAGATAACCTGACTGTTGAAACATCACCTATGAGGATTGAGGATCGAGAGTTGAAGCAGTTGCGGGGTAAAGAGATTGCTTTGGTAAAGGTAGCTTGGGGAGGACCAGCAGGTGGCAATGTAACTTAGGAACTTGAGAGTCAGATGAAGGAGTCTTATCCTGAGTTATTCGCTTGAGGTATGTTTTCGAGGACGAAAACTCTTTTAGTGGGGGAGAGTTGTAACACCCTGATAAAACAAGATAATTATTTAATTTAAGTTAATAATATATTTATTAATTTAATTAAATAATTGGAATATTATTATTGGAATTATTATTATTGGGTTATTATTTTATTGGAATAAAAGTTGGAATTTAAAAAAGGTCCCATTCAGTAAAAAGGTTTATTTTTCACGTGAAAAGGAAAAAGGGACAGAAAAGTGGAAAAGGGCAAAAGAGAACCAGAGAACAAGGGTTGGAGAGAGGAAGAGCTTGAAGCTTAAAGATTCGCCGGATTAACTCAGGTAAGGGGGGTTTATCGTCGATTAATGGGTATTATGGGATAACATATAGTGGGTAGTGATAGACCATTGATTTGACTCTATTCGGAATGATGCATGATGAA
The DNA here is from genome assembly GCF_024323335.1 of Lathyrus oleraceus. Classification (NCBI taxonomy): domain Eukaryota; kingdom Viridiplantae; phylum Streptophyta; class Magnoliopsida; order Fabales; family Fabaceae; genus Lathyrus; species Lathyrus oleraceus. The sequence continues at coordinate 332,055,127 of NC_066584.1, read as the reverse complement.
ATTGTGAACTTTTGGATGAACGAAATTGGATTATGATTGAGAGGAATTCGTAGGAATTAGATGTAAAAATGTTAGAATTGGTGAAATTGAATAGGGTATGATTCGTGTTAGATGATATGAACGATTACTGTGAAAAATTGGATTGTAGGAGGTTGGAATTGGTAGATCTCGTAGCAGAGAAGACCATAGCAGATCTGGAAATCTGGTTTCTGGTCATACGCGTATGGCACTAGGAAATACACGTATGAGATGGTCTGGTACGCGTATGGCACTAGGCAATACGCGTATGGATGAAGAAGATGATGTTTTGAACGAGGTTTTGTCTCTGTTGGTACGCGTATGAGGAAGTGGTACGCGTAGCATACGCGTATGAGATAGGTGGTACGCGTATGGAATTGGCTGAGAATTGGGCCATACGCGTATGGGACTAAGCAGTACGCGTATGGACAGGATTGTGATTTTTCTGTGCTGTTGTTGTGCAGTTTTTGGTTGTTCAGCAGAGTAATGTAAATTAGCTGATGTATGATAGAGTAGGGATCATTTCCCGTTGTTTTGAGTAGTATAGGTATTAGTAGAGTGTGCTAATGCTGTGATTGATTATGTGGTATGACATGATATGATTATGTGGTGAATATGTTGATGATGTATGATGATATGCATAATGTTGTGAATGTATCTATCATGTCTGAAATTATGAATGGACTGTTTATGGCTTAGAGTGTGAGCATATGTCCATTGTGGATGATTGTTGATGTTTGCATGCTAGGTGATTAGCGTGCATATCATAGCCTTTGGGGTGGTAGCTAATTCCCATGGTGAGGAATTAGTGAGTGAGTCACTAGGTCTCAAATGAGTGGGACTAGTGAGCTTGGTAGCCGTACCTGGATTTGGTCGGTGAGGTTGAACTATATGTTCACGAATAGTCGGTACCGCATGCATGGAGTCTCATTGCATAATGTATGTATGTATGGCGTATAATATGAATGGATGTATTCCAATATTATACGTGTGTTTTATGATTGTGTTGAGTTTGAGTATGATGATGATGATGATTATGAGTTGATATTGCCGTCGCTGAATATGTGTGATCTAATTAGGGTGATGATATGTGTTAAATTACTTAGCATTACATGATATTTTATAATGCTTATTACATCAATTGAGGAACTCACCCTTACAACTATGTTTCAGGTAACGAGCAATGATTTAGTAGGAGCTAGTGCTTGGAGTCTAGTGTAGTTCCTTAGTGGGTCATGCTCTGATAGATGTAACATCGGGATGAGATGTTTTAATTGTTTTACTGTTGGTTGTTGAACCATTTTACATGTAATGTGTTACATGTTTTACAATGATTGATGAGATTTCTATCCGCTGCGTATTATGCAAATGCTTATGTTTTGATTTAATAAAAGAGCATGACAGTTATTTTGGCGAATGGTGTGAAGTGATTGTGTGACACCCTTGATTGCATATCTACTCTGATATATAATTGTTGTTTTAATTAAATATTTGGGGTATTTTAGAAGGGTGTTACATTAGTGGTATCAGAGCATAGTCGGTCGAGTCGAGTCGTAATTATTATGTTTCCCCTGTACGTGATAGGTGTTGTGTAACCCTATCAGTACTTATTGTTTTAGCTTGATTGGGTTTTCAGATTAGAAGATGGCTGGAAGAGGTAGAGACGATGCTGCGATTGCTGAGGCTCTGGGTATGCTAGCTGGAGTACTTGGAGGAAATCCGAATGTTGTGGGACTGGGAGCTGCTCGTCAACTGAGTGAGTTCCAGAAGAACAATCCTCCAATGTTCAAGGGAGCATACGATCCAGATGGTGCTCAGAAGTGGTTGAAGGAGATCGAGAGGATCTTCCGAGTGACTGAGTGTGCCGATAACCAGAAGGTCAGGTTCGGTACGCATATGCTGTCAGAGGAAGCAGATGATTGGTGGGTTGCTACCCGCACTGAGTTGGAATCTGCTGGGAATGCTGAGATCACGTGGGCGGTGTTCAGAGAGAGATTCCTGAGGAAGTACTTTCCAGAGGATGTCAGAGGAAAGAAAGAGATAGAGTTCTTAGAATTGAAGCAGGGTAACAGGTCTGTTATTGAGTATGCTGCTAAGTTCACAGAGCTGTCGAAGTATTACACTCCCTATAACGAGGCTACTGGGGAATTTTCGAAATGTGTGAAGTTTGAGAACGGGTTACGTCCCGAGATCAAGCAGGCTATTGGGTATCAGCAGATCAGAGTGTTTTCTGACTTGGTGGACTGTTGCAGGATTTTTGAACAGGATACCAAGGCCAGAGCGGAGAGCTATCAGCAGAGGGTTGATAGGAAAGGCAAGAATCAGAATGATCGTGGGAAACCGTATGCAGTTGGCAAAGGTTTCCAGAGACAGAGTGGGATGAAGAGGCCTAGTGGGGGAGACTCCAGTGCCCCTGCTAAATGTTTCAGATGTGGTCAGGCTGGACATCGTATCCATGAGTGTACCAGTAATGAGAAGAAGTGTTTTAAGTGTGGCAAAGGTGGTCACTTGGCTGCAGAGTGCCGGTTGAAGACTGTGACTTGTTTCAACTGTGGAGAGGTGGGTCATATCAGTCCACAGTGTCCTAAGCCGAAGAGAGAGAACCAGTCAGGAGGCAAGGTCTTCGCTTTATCGGGTTCTGAGACTTCTGCAGATGATCGTTTGATCCGAGGTACGTGTTATATTAATGGCTTTCCTCTTGTAGCTATTGTTGACACAGGTGCGACTCATTCCTTTATATCTTTGGATTGTGCGGTGAAACTCAAGTTAGAGATATCTGAGATGCATGGAAGTATGGTGATTGATACTCCTGCGAAGGGTTCAGTGACTACTACTTCAGTTTGTTTAAATTGTCCTTTGAGTATTTTTGGTAGAGACTTTGGAATGGACCTAGTGTGTCTTCCACTAGTGCAGGTTGATGTTATCCTGGGTATGAACTGGTTGGTGTTTAATCGAGTTTATATCAACTGTTTTGATAAGACGGTGATCTTTCCTGAGATTGAGGAAGGAAAGAGTTTGTTTCTATCAGCGAGGCAGGTGAATGAGGCGGTAGCAGATGGGGCAGAGTTGTTTATGCTGTTAGCGACTTTGGAGGCTAAAGATAAACTGGTGATTGGCGATCTAGCCGTGGTGTGTGATTTTCCTGATGTGTTTCCTGAAGAAGTGAATGAATTACCGCCAGAGCGTGAAGTTGAGTTCTCGATTGATTTGGTATCGGGTACTAGGCCGATATCGATGGCTCCGTACCGTATGTCTGCTGTTGAGTTAGCTGAATTGAAGAGTCAGCTGGAAGATCTGTTGGATAAGAAATTTATTCGTCCGAGTGTGTCACCGTGGGGTGCACCAGTGTTATTGGTTAAGAAGAAAGAAGGTACTATGAGGTTGTGTGTGGACTACAGGCAACTGAATAAAGTGACGATCAAGAATCGGTATCCTTTGCCGAGGATTGATGATTTGATGGATCAGTTGGTTGGTGCGAGTGTGTTCAGCAAAATAGACTTGAGATCGGGGTATCATCAGATACGTGTGAAAACTGAGGATATTCAGAAGACTGCTTTCAGAACAAGGTATGGACATTATGAGTATTCTGTAATGCCTTTTGGTGTGACTAATGCGCCTGGAGTATTTATGGAGTATATGAATAGGATTTTCCATCCGTACCTAAACAAGTTTGTTGTGGTGTTTATTGACGATATTTTGGTGTATTCGAAATCTGAAGAAGAGCATGCTGAACATTTGAGAGTGGTTTTGGGAGTTCTACGAGAAAAGAAGTTATTTGCTAAACTGTCAGAGTGTGAATTTTGGTTAGAAGAGGTTAGTTTTCTTGGTCATGTGGTGTCAAGAGGTGGTGTTGCTGTTGATCCTTCTAAGATAGAAGCGGTATCTAAATGAAAAAAAATCAAATTAATTAATCATTTGCCTCTATTTATTTTTTCTTGATGTTTTGACTAAAAAATAAAAAATAAAAGAAATAAAAATAAATAATAATCAGGCACGATAATGTGCGGAAAAATAAAATTAACGCGTTAAAATGATCTATGCAAAATAAAGTTCCGAAAAACAGACAGGTAAAGATAAAAAATTTCAATGAAAAATGTTAGGTTGAAAAGGCTCAAGATGATCAAAATGTGACCGCAAATGGAATCGAAAAAATTAAACGAGCATGTTGGGTTAAACCATGTAACCGTAGGTCAATAAAATTGACAGTCGTATGCCCAATCTTGAAATTTTTTGCCCGCTAGTTTTACGCGCATTTGAAAATTGATTCAACTGGTATGTCTATAAAATCAAAATTTTATTATGATATACTTTTTAAGCGTTATTCTGAAAGAAATACATGCTATGATATGCCGATGATGCAAATTCCATGATGAGTGTATCGATGTATTGATTGAGGGGGAAAATTGAGGTATGACAATAGACAGTCATATAGTTCACATAGATCATACATGATATACTAAAAAAGGGCAAACATTACTTTATTAATTGAAAGAGAATTTAAAGTACAAAAAACTGGAAAATGCGGAAAATTAAACACACTTAATTGATAAGAAAAGTAAACACATAAGTGAAACCACTACTCAGTATCGTCGTCATCATCATCAGTGAATAACCTAGGAGGTAGATACTTATGACTTTGGTGAAGAGATGAGCCAAGAATTTGATCTTCTTATGTGTCTTATTTTATCTTTTGATGATATCCTTGAGTAGAGCTTTGACATAAGGTGTTACCTGGATCTCATACTCAAAATCATCCAAAGGAAAGAGAGGAGAATCTCAATCACTTGGATGTCATAATTATGATTTTAGTGTACTTAAGTAGTAATCTCACAAGTAGATAGAAAAAAGAACAGAGAAAACACGAGAAGAAGAGAATAAGAGATTATGCAAAAGAAGAGAATATGAGTACCTATTTATAGCGATGGTTTTGATCGTTTGAGCATGCAAAAAGTACATAGAATCCATGATGATTCGTCCTAGAAAAGATTATAAGCAAAAAATTTAAAACAAGTGTGATAATCAATTATTATGGGAGAAATAATAGACTATTTGCCATCAAATATGAACATTTTGCGCGTTTTTCATCAATGCTTTGATTCAATTTGATTTAAGGGGAAAATATAATTTGATCTTGATTGAAATTTGAAATGTATACACCATATAATTAATTATCTCCATTGTTTTCAGCCTTCTTGTTCTTTTGGGCATTGGGATGAGATTTAGCTTTGGAATATTGCTTTTGGTACCCCTTTTACATTTAAATTGCACACTTTCTCAAAAATGCTTTAAAACTCAACAAAAGGGTTAGCAAAAATAATTATAATTGAATAAGAAATTAATAAGACATTTATCTAGAGGATTAATCAAAGTTTTATGATTTTTCAACCTCTATATAGTGTACTACAACCTTAAATCTCGAGTCAACTTGAGAAACCTTTTGGGGGAACGACAAACCACCGTCGTTAAATCCTTCTTTGTGAATCATTTAATATGAGGGGTTGATTTAAACTATAATATTGATAAATATATTACAGACTTATCTTCATAACCTACTAAGAGGCTACATGATCATGAATATCATCACAGTTATTAAGAAATACCCACAATGAGGACATCTTGATCACGTCCGTCAAAACAAACTATCAAAGAATATAATTTAATTGCAAGCATCATAATAATTAAATGCCATCAAAAAAGGCCTTATCTTGTATACTCAAGGTATACACCTTTCTTTTCACAACTTCATTTAATATGCACTAAGGCTGCAAAGCATTCTTTGAAAACAAATTAGATTTTCACCTTTGGTACATGTTCCATTGCAGAACCAAAAATGATGATGATTGCGAAAATTATGGCAGATCAAAGCTTCTGATGCACTACATTGATGTGGCATCAGTGATCGAAGGTTGAGATCATGATGCTTCTTGAACCAAAGAGATTAGCCTTGATGCAATGCCATTAATTGATGTTTTTTTATATTTGATACGGTGGACTCGGGGGGGGGGGGGGGGGTACCTACATGGTTAGCACTCCAACACCCAAGTCGATTTAGGGTTCAAGATAATGGTAGTGAAAGTGAAGATTAGAGATTTTGTACCTAAGAACGCTTTATAAAGCTATTTATACCTTGGGCCTGATGGAGAAGGCTGGATAATGGGCCTCGTGTTATTGGATCTTTGGTCAGTACGGAGTAGTAGGTCCCAGGTCTTTCACCGACACATAATCGTTTCTCCCAAGACTCGTTGTACATGTTTGATATCAGGAGATTATTTTAGTAGTAGTGATCGGCCTTAAAGGACGTCCTTCCAGTCGTCGGGTGACATGCATCGCTTTGGTTTTTCCAAAGCGTGATGCGAATGTGAGCATTAAATTCAATCCCATTATTGAAATGTTTTTCCATTTTACTTTGATATGTGATCTAAAAAGGTGTGTGGTGATGTGACATAACTTTCTGTGCACCTAAGTATTATTGTCTTCCCCATATGAAATTTGATCATTGATTAACCCTTGTTTCATGCTTTTAATCTTATACGTTCGATTACCTTTGCTTATATAGAAATGGAGAGAGATCGTGGATAAAACTTTTATCCATCTTGTAGATAGAGTTTCCCTTGTCTCTCTAAGTATTTACCTCTTATTTGAGAGCACTTGTCTTCTAGAGTAACATTCATTGCATGTTCATAATTTTAAAGCATTAAAGGTTCAACTATTCAGCCCCCTTCCTTGCTTCAGCGCTTTCTCCCTCATACATCAAAGTACTTTCTCTTCCCCTAAAATTTTACTCAAGTTTTTATCTCATTTTCATTATGATAACCTTATTATCATTCAAAGTGACTCAGAGGGTAGTGTTTTTTCGTCTTCGAAAAAGGAAATGGAGTCTGAATCGCATTCCTTCCCCTTTGGCAATAGGGCTTTAGAATTAGGAATTATCATTTTGAGCGATGATTCAAAGATGGGAGGTTCATTTAGAGAATCTCTTTCAGATGAAGCTCTCTCTATGAAAACTCTAGCATTTATGTTTCATGAAAAATTTGACGGGGGTGAAAATCTTGCCAATAGTTCGATGCCTCCTCATGTCTTGACCGAGGCAAAAATAGAGGTTACCCATTAAAGGAGGGAATGTACTGGTCTCTTTGTCAAAACATATCAAGAGTCAACTGGTCATGAACCTAGTGATGCTGAAATTGCTCGTAATATGGAGTGTCAGTGGCGGCATGAAGCCAAGTCCTGGGTCAATCCAAGTGACCATCATAAAATTGACATATTGGCTCGTAGGTGTCTTCGATTAATAGAGTCGGCGAATGGTAATAGGCGTGATTGGGTAGACGCTGAAATAGTTTGGACTCCTTATTTCTTGAACATCGTTGAAGTCGTGACACGGGCCAACATCACGGTTGGCAACTCCCTATATTAGGAGATTCTATTTGTAGGTCAGATTAGGAGGGTATGAAACTCTTTCCAGGATTGTTTGGTTCCTCTATACGAGTGTCTCTTCACCAGGTTGGGAATATGCCCACCCTTCTCTGATTTTGAGGTGGCCGCGATGAACCATCAAAAAGTTGCCCCTCGTAGCTTCATTCAGAAGCTTGGGCTTTTGTGACAGCATTCTAGGTTTATGTCGAGTACAAGTCTTGGAGACCGTTATTAGGGATCTTCTCCGATATATTTACTATAGCTCGTACTTCGCTAAATGATGCTAAGGATCAAGGATTAATCGCCCTTTGTCCCCAAGTACCTTGTCTCAACTCTCTCGCCTATAACTGGGTGATGTTTTGGAGAGTTTCATATTGGTGAAACTCGACAATTCCAAGGCGCATATGGCCTTCTGCTAATCTTCGACTCTAGTAGGAAGCTCCCGCTCTTGAAGAGGTGGTTTTTCAGAAATATTGGTCCAGATTTCATTTCTACTGCATTATCCCTTTTTATCACTTCGGGCCAACATCTCTGTCTCCTGAGGAAGTTAATGACACTCTATCAATGCATGTTTTCAGTCAAAGATATGGATCAAAACAAGTTAAAGAGGAGCAAAAATGAAGGATAAAGACCAAATAAAGATGAAAAAATGACTAAGTATGAAGAAATAAGGACTTAGTGAAAATCAGGTGGAAAAGGGAGCAAAACACGTGCAGCTACTAGAATAATCATGCACAACATTACACGCATGATAAAAAAGTAATGTCAACGTCACACGCACGATGCAAGCTATCACGCGCGTGATAGGTTCTTTTTCGGGCCTGTTCTGATGCATTATGGACTGATTTGACTATTATAAAAAATGAGTTTTTGGCGTCTTTTCAAGGGTTCGGTGTTTTCAGACTGAAAGTGACGGTAAATAGCACCAAGAGCGCTATTTTGAGAGCATTGAAAACCATTGGAGGCCAATTCTTCAAGGATTTTCATATGCAACCTTCATATCATTGATTGGTATTTGATTGTATTATTATGAGTAACTAAACATCTTTAAGTTAGGTTTTGTTTGGTAAACTTATTTTGGACTTGTTGAGACATATGTTTAATTTGTCATTGCATGAATAACTCGAGTTATATTTCTATTTAATTGCCTCTTTTTCTTAATGCTTTTTATGTGAGATACTCTTTTAATCTGATCTTGGGTATATAGGGAATACTGACCAATAGTCTATGTGTTGGAACTATGGTAGTTATTGTACTTATGCTGGTTGAATAAGGATAGGAGACCCCGAGTAGTGACATTTGAATTAATGTTCTATGACATCGCCTAATTTCACTTACGCTGGTTGAATAGGGATAAGAGACCCCAAGTGAGAATTAGTGAGCTATAAACCAAGGGATTGGGTATGGTGGTCGTGTTGATTCACCGTAGAAATATAATGACTTTCTCATTCATGTAATGCTTTAGGCATCAACAAGGGAGAAATAATAGATTTTAAACAAAACCTAAATGCTTTCATCTTATTTCAGAACAAGTTTTATTTTTCTCATTCAAACATAACACCTCGCCGCCCAAAGACTTATTTTTATATGAGAACAATATTGTTTTGTTAAATAACAGTCCCTATGGAATCAATATCTTTTTATTACTGCGATAGTATTGGTGCACATCCCGAGAAGTCATCAAATTTTTGGCGCCGTTGTCGGGGTCTGTTGATAATTTCAACAAGGAAACGCTTATGCAGCATTTTATTTAGTTAGTTTTTTATTTTTGTTTTTATTTTCTATTAAATTGTTTAAATATAGTGCTACTTAGGTACTTCTTATTTATGTATGTGCAACTCAGGATCAACATTGAAATCGTTTGATCCAGAAATTGAAAAGACTGCACGTGCCATTAGGAGAGTGGTTAGGGAAGAAACTATAACTCAAAGAATCTTAGTAGAAGAGACTTCACTGACTTCTTCGGACGCTGAAAAGGAAACCATAATGGCAGTCGTACCACCACCACCCACTATGGGGGACTAGTGCAAGAGAACTGATGAAAGACAGTTGTGTAGAGGGTTTGTATTGGCATACCCCGCTAAGTTTGATATAAATAATTATATGCTTTCAGGTTTAAGAGACAATTTGTTCGACATGATCGTAATTAGAGACCCGTGGGAGCATCTTGCTCGCTTCTATGAAATAACCTCGATGTGCAGGTCAACTGAGTTCACTGAAGACCAAGTCAAGATGAGGTTGTTTCATTTCTCGCTAATTGGAAAAGCCAAATTTTGGTTCTTTGACTTCTATATGGAACTATACGGAAATGGAAAGAACTGGAGGACAAATTCTTGGAGAGATTCTTCACCACCACTCAGTTTTCTGAAAGAAGAGCTAAAATTTCAAATTTTGAGCAGCAGGAAACAGAAACGTTGTATGACTCATGGGAAAGGCTTAAACTTTTATTACGCAGATGGCCAAATTATAACATGAATAACATGTAGTAAATGTATAATTTCATTATAGGTCTCAAGAGTCAAACACGCGTGCTTTTAGATGCTTCTATGGGAGGCACGATCAGAACAATGACCGAATCACAAGTTAAAGACCTGATTGAAAAGATGTGGTTTAATGAATATCGTTCAAAGAGTGAAAGCTTAGTAAAAACTGAAATTGTAGGCACACCAAAAGGTATGTTAGCTATTGATACTCATACTGCACTTTTATCTCAAATTGAATTATTGAATAAAAATCTAACTTAAAGCAGTTTGAGAAAAGATAACGCGAGTCAGGTACAAGCACTGATGTGTGATTTATATGGAAGAGGACATACAAATGGAAGGTTCTCTTTGGAAGGATCGAGTGAAGAATCTCAATTTGAATATTTATAGAAAAATAATCCTTATTCGAATACCTACAATCTAGGATGGAAGGATCACCCAAATTTCAGATAGAGCAATAATCATAATACAAGTGCTAGTCAGGGTATTCAGCAAAATCAACAAGCTCTGATCCAAAGGAAACCTTCACCATTGGAAGAGACCCTATAGAAATTTATCTAGGACACTCAAAGAAGTTTTGAACAGGTAAATAAACAACATTAAACAGTGAGTAAGAACCATGATGCATCTATAAAAAAATTGGAGATGCAAATTGGTCAACTATCTCAACAAATAGCTGTTTTACGTAGTCCAAGTGGAGGATTTACACGTAAAATTATGGATAATCCGAAAAATGAGACTCGCAACACTTTAGAAACATGTTTTGAAGTAATCACCAACAAGGTGAGGATGAAATCATGGAAGAGGAATTGATTGAAGAGGAAAAAGTAGGGACTGAGAAAGAGGAGAGTAAAAATCATAGAGACCAAGCTGAGAGGGAGTTACATTGAACAATTAATAGATAAAAACTCCCTTTGGAGAAGAACTAAGAATAAGATTCTTAATGACATTAATCTAGAACTACCCATGATGGGTTGTTTGCCAATTTTAAAGAGATGTTGACCAAGCTTCAGGTAAGTATTTATTTTCATGAACTTTTAGAGATAATTCCCAAGTTTGATAAATTTATGAAGGCATTGTTAAATGGTACAAAGAAGAAGTTGGACAAAGAGCATGTAAACTTGACAGAGAAATGTGATACGGGACAGCCCGAAACAATGCCACCAAAGCTTAAAGATCTAGGTAAGTTTACCATCTCGTGCACCATTGGCGGGGTAAAGATCCCACACACTCTATGTGATTTAGGATCAAGTATCAATTTAATTCCCCTTGATAAGGCTAAAGAATTGAATTTAGGTAAGATCAAACCGAGTAATATGACTTTTACCTTGGCTGATTTATCTGTCACTTACCCTCATGGTATCTTACAAGACATGTTATTACATGTTGACGGTCTAGTTTTTCCTGCATATTTTATGGTAGTTGACATGAAGGAAGATACGTGTGGTTCAGTGATTCTCAGAGGCCCATTCTTGGAAATTGGGAAAGCATTAATAGATGTGGAAACACTGAACGTATGTAGATATGAAAATCTTTTTTCGGGTGGACTTAGCTTGAAGTTCAAGGAAAAAGTGGTTTTTAATGTGTATGAATGGATACCATATGTATATGATTTGGAAACATGCTACCATATGGAAGAAAAAGATAGCAAGGTTGACAAAGGAAAGGAGAAAGGTCAATTATTCGGCGTGAGGGTCTCCCTTGTGTCTGACGTGCCTTAGACATGGACCATCAAGCTAATGATGGTAAAGAAGCGCTAGATGGGAGGCAACCCATTAGTAAGTAAGTGTTTACATTTTTTGAGTTTAATTTTGCTTATGAAAACATATATAGTTTGTGTGTTGTTTTGCAAGAAAGGAAAGCATGTGAAAGAGAAGAAGGAAAGAAAAACAAAAGAGAACAAGAGAACAAGAAAATCAGGAATCCCCGAGAAAAATCACGCAAGCCATCGCCATACATGTTAGGGCTATAATTCGCGTGTAGTGGCAACATAACGGGCGTGATAGAGACGTCGGGGGATATGTAAATCGTTGGTATCGCGCGCGCGATGGATACATAACCCTCGCAATATAGACGTTAGCTGGGAGACGTTTGGAAGACTGTTAGCATCATGTGCATGATGGATGCATAACACGTGGGATGATAACGTAAATATGGCCTATAAATAAAGATTTTGAATCTATTCTCATTACAACTCTCGATCTACTCTTTCTTCATCCAAAAGTTTCTCTGATCACCAAGTTCTGCTTCATTTTTCTTTGTGCAATGTTATTCTATTGTGTTGTTACAAGTAATATGGCTTCAAAAAGAGGAAGAGTTACTAGAGGATCATCTTCAAGAGCTGCCCCTGCACCGAATGCCCCCATGTTTCAGAATCTGAAGTTTCTTTTGGAAGCTAATGCGCAAAATATATAAAGTTAGTTGACTACCACATTGTGAAGGAGAGAGCGTTTTCATGCGAGAACCTGAAAAGCTTTGGTGAACTGGCAGAAATGTTGCAACAACGACAATGGGTAAGTTTCAATAATTTAATTCAAGAAACCAAGAAAACCATAGGGCTTTAGTTTTATGCAAATGCGGCTTTTAGCAACGTGGGCACTTACACTTCCTATGTGCGAGGTAAGTATATTGATTACTCTGCTAATGCGATTAACTTTCTATTTAATCTTCAAACTCCTCATTTATGTGCTCTTAGGACCTATAGAAATGAGCATAGGTGATAAACAAAGCCATGGCCTATGAAATACTTGAGGTTTTCTATAGACCAGAGGAGGAATGGGTAAATGAGCGTGGCTTAGCGCTACGACTTAAAACTACTGAATTTCGCCAAATTTCGAGGGCTCGGGCCTCATTTTTTATGCAGTCTCTAGAAGCCGCGTCTAACCAATCACAATATATTGTGAAGGGTATTTAGCACTTTTAGCTCTTTTTAGGGGAAATCCAATTGATTTGGGGCATTTAGTTTATGAAAATATTAAATATATGGCTAACACGGCACAACGAGCTTGTGGGCACTTTTGTGTTATTAATGAATTGTGCAGGAGAGTCGGAGTTCCCATCTACCCTGATGACGAGATAATAGGTCCAAAAGCACATATCAATGCTCCGGTAATTAGGAGGTTGCAACATAATCACCCAACAGAAGCAGCTCAACAAGATCACAAGGATTACCCAACAAAGAACAAAGAAGAATTCTACCAACCTCATGTGCACCAGCAGCCATTGCAAGTGCAAAGAAACCAATAGGCATCAGGGTTTCAGAGAAGAACAGAGGCTCATGCAGTGGGAGTTACAAGGTGGATAACAAAGGTTTCACCCACTTTATATGTTGAACCCCCGAGATTCGTGCATGTATTCAGAGACTTCTACAACCAACAAAAAGACCACATGCCTGCTCAAAGTTTAAGAGCACACTTTGAAAGCGCCAAAGAGATGGAGAATTACTTCACAAATCAAGATAAAGAGTAAGCAAGGAAAATAGAGCACATGATAGCAGAATGGACCTGACAAAATAATGATTTCAACAATACTATGAATGACATGCATGATCTTTTCCGCAATGATAACATATGAAAAGACATGTAGCTAGTTTTTTTTTATTTCTAGAAGTTTTCTTTATTTTTGAATGTATGCCTAATGAAAAGACGTTTATGGCTAACCAATTTGAGCTTAGCCCTTCTTTCGGTGACTTAGGCTTATTTATTAGCCATATGACTTGAAAGATTTAATCTTTTCACCCTCTCTTTGGAGTTAGGTAGGAATGTTAGTTCTAAAGTTGTATTAAAAATAATAAGTTTGGGTACTCTTGGAAGTGAGAAAAGTTTAAGTTTGTGGTTTGGGGACTAGAGAAAAAATGGTCAAAATTTTAAAATTTTGTGAAAATAAGGAGTAAAAAATAACTTCTTCAAAAAAAAGAGAGAAAAAGAATGGAAATTGAATATTGAGGACCATAATAGCAATGTCTCTAGTACCATTGATAAGGAAAATAGTGGGATGATGACAAAAGGAGAATTAGGTACCTAACTCAAAAGGTTTAAATCTACTTTCCCAAAAATGTCTTACCCGAACATAAGCCAAGATACAACCAAAAAAAAGTCCTCATATGTGTGCGTTTTGATTACTTTGACGAATTCTACTGGAACATGATCAAACTAAGTATGAATTGTTTTGCATGTTGATTGAGAGATTACCCTATCAATTGAGTGAGTAATGGTGAGATTAGAGACAGGTTGAGTACTTGTCAAAAATTGAGGATGTTTTCTGAATTTTTCGGATGGAAGTGGGAAGCTAGAATGATAGTCAGGTAAAGAAAATTTCATATGGGGATGTTCAATTGTTATGTTACCACTTGTTTTTTCTGTTTGGAATTGACAGTGCAGACAAGTTGCTTGAAGATAAATAACAATTCAAGTTTGGGATTGTGATGATACTCTGTCATTGCATGTTTTTGGTCGAAGAAACTAATCAAAACAAGTCAAAGAGGAACAAAAATAAATGATAAAGACCAAAGAGAGATGCAAAAATGACTAAGTATGAAGAAATAAGGACTTACTGAAAATCAGGTGAAAAAAAGAGCCAAAAATGTGTAGCTACTGGAATAATCATGCGTGATAGAAAAGTATTGTCAGCATCGTGCATATAATGCAAGCTATTACATGCGCGATAGATCTTTTTGGGCCTATTCTGAAGCATTATGTATTGATTTTACTGATATAAAAAGGATTTTTTTGGCATCTTTTCAAGGGTTCTGCATTTTGAGTCTGAAAGTGACGGTAAAGAGCACCAAGAGGATGATTTTGAGAGCATTGGAAGCCATTGGAGGCCAGTTCTTCAAGGATTTTCAGATGCAACCTTCATATCATTTCTTGGTATTTGATTGTATCGTTATGAGTAGCTAAAAATATCTAAGTTAGGTTTTCTTTGATGAACTTATTTTGAACCTATTGGGACATATGTTTAATTTGTCATTGCATGAATAATTGGAGTTATATTTGTATTCAATTTCCTCTTTTGCTTAATTCTTTTTATGTGAGATACTCTTTTAATCCGATCTTAGGCACAAATGGAATATTGACCATTAGTCTATATGTTGAAACTAGGGAAATTGTTGTACTTACGTTGGTTAAATAAGGATAAGAGACCCCGAGTATTAGCATTTGAATTAACATTCTATTGCATTGCCTAATTTCACTTAGGCTGGTTGAATAAGGGTAGGAGACCCCGAGTGTGAATTAGTGAGCTATACACCGAGGGATCAAGTATGGTGGTCGTGTTGATTCTCTGTAGAAATATAATGACTTTCTCATTCATGTAAAGCATTAGACATCAACAGGGGAGAAATAAGGGATTCTAAACAAAACCTAACTGCTTTCATCTTATTTTAGAACAAGTTTTATTTTTTCGCATTCAAACTCGACCCCCTCCCCCCCCCCCCCCCCCAATTGTTACTTTTTACACGTACACAACTATTGTTTTGTCAAATAGCCATCCATGTGGAATCAATATATTTTTATTACTGCAACATTATCGGTACACTTTACGTGAAGTCATCATAAGTGAAGATGAAAGAGGATTTACATGCCTGGTATCAAGGATTCAGATATGAAGAATGGTTTAGTCTCGGTGAAGTACTTTTCTTTCAATAAAAGAAACGTCAGAAAAATACTCACGCGATAACCATGCAAATCTTGCTTTGCAGGTATCATGAATCAGTTAAGTCAATTATTGAAAGCTTTGGTGCTTGAAAATGATCAAGGCCTTACAACCGACTTGTCCATTCCAGTGTCGGTGACACCTATTGTTAATTCTACTTCGGCTTCTGAGGCTCAGATTCCTGCTGTGATGATTTCCTCAGAGGTAGTAAAAAATATTGCCCCAGTTCCATCTCCTAAAATGGGTTATGCTCGGGGATCTTCACCTTTTCCTTCATAAGGAAATAGGGATTAAGGTGATAGTCCACCTACTCCCGTTGAAGGAGGTTCTCCCAAACAAGTTCGCTTGGCAAAGGGTGGCGAGCAGGATACTCTTACTCCTTTATTTCTACTTCTTACTATTCTTCCCTCTCGTATACCTAGCACCCTAGAGGAGTTTGCTTATACCATGGTTGTTGAAGATCTATATTTCATTTGGGGTTTGTCTGTGACTGATAGGAGGAGCATTTTTGTAGACAATTCCCTTACTTTGTTCAAGGCCGAGTCTCCTGTTTCTATTGTGGTTGTTATCCAGGGCGATGTTCTGGGCTATGTCAATCTTTCAAGGGAACAAGATGAACCAAAGGAGTTGTGTGGTGCCCTTTAGCGGGAAACTTCTGATGCTGAGAAGGAATTGGCTGATTTTTGAGAGGGTGCTGATGATATTCACTCTTTTCAGAAAGAGGTGGATCGGTATGGAAGATCATCCATTTTGGATGCTTAAATAGAGAAGTTGAAGGCCTCCCTCATTGATAGAGACAAATAATGTAAGAAGATTTTTGGAGATGTGTCTAAAGCGTGTAATAGGTTCAAAGCAGATAGGAAAGATATTCATTAAAGGAAGGATGCATGGGCTAATGCCTTATAGGTTCTCGAGAAATAGGCGATTGTTACTCGACAGAAGTATCAGGAATCCCTTACGCGGGTAGTAGAGGTCGTGAGTAGAGTTCATGATGAATGTTGGAGCAAGCTCATTTGTTTTGCCCTATCTTTGCTATCACTACTGACCAATTGGAACCTTTAGCCAATACTTCTAAGAAGGATATTGAAAGTGGTCATGGAGCTAAGGAGTCGGGTGCCAATGTCTGAGAAAGCAATAAAAGATTTTTTGGAACCCTGCAATTTTCATAATTTGTTTGTCGTAGAAAGAAATAAAAGATTTTTTGCTTAAAGTGTAAATGACCTTAAGTATTTTTCGGATCCATGTATGGTATTTTGCTTGTAAGCGTGTTGCGTTAAGACGTATGTGATATCTTGATGGAGTGTTGAGGTAGTAGTGCAAGGTTGTGCTCGGAAAATGCTTGCATAGAGAAAATGTTGGCATAGTTTGACCTGTCGGTGTGTCGGGTTAAAACTAGTGAAACATGAGCTCGACTTTGAGAATATACGCTCCTTATTATACATGTAAGTGTTTCATGCTAAACCAACTAAATGTGACTATGCCTTTATCACGTTTGTATGGATAAACTATAAGTCCAGTTAATCGTGGTGGTGTTCCAAATTATACTTATAGAAGAATGGCATGAAGCCGACAAGATGTGGCCATGCTTTGAACTGCCCTCCACATCATAGATGACCTTACCTGGATAAAGGTATAAGATCTTTGTCTTACCCCCAAGGAGATAGCTCAGATCTAGGTGGGCGTCTTCAGGCTTCACCACGCTCGTTCTTAGATTGGCTAGACCCGAGGGAATGCGCCAGCTACACGTGAAAGTGTGTATTTCTTTGACAAGGGGTATTTTAATGTTGTATTTGGACGTGCAAAGCATCTTTGATAGAATCCTTAGGGTAATTATTGTTGTAGTAATACATTTAAAGTGTCTCTGACTGC
This sequence comes from Lathyrus oleraceus, assembly GCF_024323335.1. Taxonomy (NCBI): domain Eukaryota; kingdom Viridiplantae; phylum Streptophyta; class Magnoliopsida; order Fabales; family Fabaceae; genus Lathyrus; species Lathyrus oleraceus. The sequence continues at coordinate 332,037,692 of NC_066584.1, read as the reverse complement.
TCCCTTGGATTATTTAGACGCACGAGGCACTAGGGCGAATTGAATGATATAGTCGGGCGCTCAAAGCATGACTGACAACACCTTTGAATTCTTAAGATGCATGAGTTGCTATAGGGAATTGATTGTTGTAATCGGGCTCTCAAAGCGTGTATGATAACACCCATGAATCTTCGCGTGGGTTGAGTGCCAATGGGTTTTGATTGTTGTATTCGGACGTGTAAAGCGTCTTCGTTAGCACCCCTAGATCCTTAAGACGGACATCAACTGCATTGATTTTTCACTGATTCGCTACAATGTGCATTTGCATTTTAGTGCCCTAAAAGGGAACGAGGCAAAAAGCAAAAGAGGAAGAGTATAATAACAATATATATATATATATATATATATATATATATATATATATATTATAATTAATTTATAAATATGTTAATTAAATCTAGCTTTCGGCCGCAAGTGTATATCAGACGCTTCCCTTAGATGTGGTATTCGGGTGGCTTGATGATTGGTAAATTTGGAGTTCCAAGCCTTGGTTGGTGAGAGGTCCAACCTCTATTGTGTGTGTCTTGGTCTGGTATCGAGTTGAGATGGACTGGACTGCTTGGACTCGAACCTGCTTCTTTGATGATAAGAAACCCAACGCGAGTTCGTGTTGATGGCTCTTGTAGAGGTGGCCCTCTAATCTGGCCTTCTCTCTTGCTACTTGAATTTAAGCCGACCGCGCATCCAAATCCAAGGGGATTTCTACGTGAGTCTTGGCAGGAGTTTGAGATCAAGATTCTGGGCCGAACCAAACTTAAACTCCATGTGGCCAACCGAAATTCCCTAGATCCGAGATCAAATTCAGAGATCTCTCACGGCTTCTTCCCGCAATGGTTAAAGGTGGAGGCAAAAGATCGAACGATGTAGTGCCAAAGTTTGATCGGTTGAAGCACATCATTGGTCTGAAGTATTTCCATTGTGGGATCTCGCTTTCTTTGTTGGAGATGCTTTCGGATATTAGATATGAGATTTTGAATCAATGTTGTAGGAATCGGAAGTCGATTCTCACAGACAGCATCACTATTCTGTTGTAGAACCTAAAATAATGATGATTATGGAAACTATGGCTAAGCAAAGCTTCTAATGCACTATGTTGATTTGACACCATGAATTGAAGATTGCGATCATGGTGCTTCTTGAAACAGAGAGATAGGTCTTAATGCGATGCTGTTAATAAGTGTTTCTTATCTCCGATACGGTGGACTCATGAAAGGTACATGCATGGTTAGAACTCTAATTCCCAAGTCACTTTAGGGTTCAAGACAATGGTAGTTGTCATGGAGAAAAAAATACCCGAGCGTAAGGAACACTCAAAATATAAACAAAACAGCTCCGCCGAACTTTATTATTCCTGAAGAGGGAAAGGGAAAATATATATAAAACCCATGAAAAAAAAGAAACTGGTGGTCGCAATCAAATCAGATTCGGGTACCAGTTATGCAAGGGGAAGATATTAGCACCCCTCACATCCATCGTACTCGATGGGACCCATCTAGTTAGTTTCGTGTAAGAGTGCTACCATGATATAGTTTTCTAGCTTCTACTTATCGAGTGAGGAAAGAGAGAGAAATAAAGAAAAGAAAGACTTAGGGGTGTTTTAGTATTAATTTGCCTGACAAGATTTCGCAATCCTGCTCCTACGTATCTTCAGGTGCTATGAAGAACTCAAGGCATACGTATTTCTACTAAAAGAGAACAACTGGATTGATTGCTTTTAAAGAGAGTGATGCTTGAATCATATTTGAGCCATTAAACCTTTACTTGTTGCTCACTCTTGAAGTCTGAAGTCTTTGTTTGTTTCGTGTCGAAATGAATGTAAGATACTCTTTCCTAAAAATGTTTTCGGGGTCGCACAAGGGCAGAAAACAAATTTGATAAGTTTGAGTTGATTTTAAGAGGAGACAAACATCCAAACAGGGAGCTCTATTGGAGTCCTCGAATTCCTGAAAAGGAAGAGGCCTAAGCCCAATCACTCTCTTTTCATCCAAAAGTTTGTTTATGAAAATGTGTGGTGAATTAGGTCAAAGTTCATTAACTGAAGACGATTATTCAGACAAGGAGCTCTACTGCAATGTCCAAATAATTAGGAAAGAGAAGGTCAATACTCAATCAATCTTTTTATTCTATAAGAGAAATGACCTAATTCTGGTTATTATCGTGTTTTAATAGGGAAGATGAATGTTCGAACATGGAGCTCTTAAGCAATATCCTAACATTCGAAAAAGAGAAAGTCTAAACCTAATCAGATTCTTCCATTTTTTATTGTGAAAAACAGGGGGATGACTTGACGTTGGATCAAGTTTCTGAAGTTGATTTATGAAAAGAATTTGGATGTGGCGGGGGTTGCTCGACTTTGCATTTGATTTGGGAAAAAGATTCAACATTAGATCGAGTGTTTTTTTTGTTCTTTTTGTGAAAATGGTTGACTTTAATCTTTTATTAACAATCAATTGATACAATAAAGTAAATGAACGTGGTAAATTTATTACATATTTACGGGAATGGGGGTACAATTTGTTGAATGGGGGATACAACACAATAATTTAAACAATACAAATTCAAAAGACAATTGTAAAAGTAAAAAGAATCTTATTGTAAGAAGGCCCAAGAAAAAGCCAAGGGAGTCGAAGTAAAAATAAAAAATTGAACTACATAATTTAGCGATATGTTAAGCAATCGTAAAATGATTAATGTAGGAATTACCATATTTGAGGTCGGTCAACAAGACTTTATGTACTTAAACAATTTCTGAAGTTGAATTGAATTTTTAACTCCAAAATTACAGCCTGTGAAAAACCGATGGGATAAATAAATCGAATTTTTTATTTTAACAATTTAAAATGATAAATTTAATCAATAATAATAAATAAAAATAAACAATACAAATGATAATGATAGTAATGATAATTTAGTAAAGGCAATAATAATCAATAATCATACTCAACAATAATAATCAACAAAAATAAATGATAATAGTAATAATAATGACAATAATAATAATTAATTAATAAATCTTAATGATAATAAAAATAATCAATAATAATGATAATAATTATTATAATTGTTAGTAACAGTAATAATTAATAATAACAATATCAATAATAATAAACAATAATAGTAATAATCAATAATAATGATAATAATAGTAATAATCAATATAATAATGTAAGACCCTAATTTTGACCCCTAAGATCCCTCATGTCATCTCATAGCTTGACATTAACATTGAGATCACACCTTGGTATCATATTCACCTGTCATTAATTGGGTTTGCATTGGGAGAGATCACAAGCATTTATGATTGTATTATACTTTATTTTCTTTGTTTACTAACCAAAATACCAAAATATGTCTAGTGTAGCTTTGTTTCTTTTGTAGGTAGTGTGTATGTCCACATGTGCCTCATCAAGCTCACAACTAGGATTTGAGATCCTCAATGCAAGGGATCAAGTTAGAAAAGGTCCACATTGATTCAAAGTATCATATATGGATCCCCATGTACTTTATTTGTCATTTTTATCAAGAATTCATCAAGAGTTTGAAGCTTGTTTGTCAAGGAAGCCATAATTCATCTGGGTATCTTGTGTGCCTTCCTCAACAAGTTTATTTAATATTTGGTCAAATATATCAAGGGATTATTAATTTTACTTCATCATAAGCATATATGATCCTCCATGATCCCCAAAGAGCAAAAGAACTTCAAGTTTGCAAGTTGGTTCAAGGAGGTTGACCAGAGAAGTCAACTAGTCAAATCTAGGGTTCCCTAGACCCTATCTCCTACAATTTTTATCATATAAAATGATTCCAAGAGTAAAGTTACTATTTATTACATTCCAAAGAACTTTCATATTGTCATCAAGAGATAATTTTACTTGGAAAGTCATTTGTTATAGTGAACGATTATAGGTCATTTTGTTTGTGCTATAGATAGAAGGTCAACTTCTAAGAACCATAACTTCCTCAATTTTTATGATATGAAGATGATCCAAGTTTCATGACTAATTTCAAGATGTCTTATTCAACTTTTCTTCTTTGAGAAAGGTAAAATTCCACTTTCAAGGTCATGCGCCATGAGGAAACATTATAGGTCCATTTGGGTCCTTATCATTGAACAAGTAATTTTCCTCAACTTCTAAAATCTATAACTCCATCATGCTAGCTCCAAATGTTGTCAAATTTGTGACAAAATTGAAGATGATTTAAATATCTACAACATTTAAGAAGGAACCAAAGTCATTTGAAGCTCATAGCAAAAGTTATTTAAGGTGGAAAAAGAGGTCATTTGACTTTTAACTTAGAAAATTTTCAAGTATGTTTGATTCCTCCAACTTCAAGGCCAGGATTCATCATGTTACAAGATTCAAATGGAAAAATTCCTAACATCAATGTTGTTCTCCATGATGGTAGGTTTCCAAAGAGTCCAAGATCATTCCATTTGGACAAAGATTGAGGGACTTGCGTATAGTTTCTTTGCATGGCCCAATTTGGCAACTTTTGAACTCAAATATTACACACCTCTGCATGGATTCATGTTATGATCTCAGCATCATTTGCGCACAAATTTGGACTGTTTGCAATGATCATTTGGGCCTAAGCACATGCTCGTGCATCCATGCACATTGAATTACTATTTTTGGCCAAAATTTGAAAGGTGAAGAAATTATTTTCCATGGCCTATAAAATGAGATGCATTGCCTCAGAATTGAAAATAAAACCTTACCCAAGCTCTTCCTAGTGTAGCGGGGTATTCGTTACCTTTAGATTTATTGACTAAATCAAAAGTAAATCATACAATTCAAGTCACCACCGCACTTCTATTTATCCAAAGGAAAGGTTAGAAAACGAACAAAAACCGAGAAGTTTTATCAAATCAAAAACTAATAAAAATGTCAGAGATCTGGGTAAGGGGGTTGGTTATGCAATGAGAAGGTTTTAAGCACCCAAAACATCCTTAGTACTCTAAGGGAGCCCTTTTTACAAATTTTGTAAGGTAGGTTGGTATTTGTGAAAAAGTATTTGTGTAAACATGATTGGGGAGATGAGAAAAGAATATACAAGTTATTTACAATTTTGTGTTTGAATGGATAAACCCATTGCCTACGTACCATCTTAAAAAGGTAGGATCAAAACCTCGTAGTTCGGGGTAAAAATCTTAAAAGAAGTTGGTGAATTGATTGGTCAAAAGCCTTAAGGTCTTTTGTTATCAAAGGGAGAAAACTCAATCTAAACACCACAAATCCACCATGTGAGGAGAGCTTCAACATGCTAGTGAGGGGTTAACCCTATAATAAGCATGGAAGACTTATAGTCCATCACTAAGGATATAGGTGAGTATTATATCAACCTCTAGGATAACTCAAACCTAATAGCTAATGTTTATGAAAAGCTTTGGCAAAAGTGGTCATTGGAACCACAAAAAAAACAATTGAGTGAGTTGTATTTACAAATGAAAAGTATTCACAAAGTAAGGTCAAATTTGACTTAGGATTCAATTCAAAATAAGTGTTATGAAAAGAGTTTGAAAAATCAAAGGCATAGTGCCTAGGTTTCTAATTTTTAAAACAATGTTAATGTTTGAACAAAATTTTGGCTTGGGTTAGAGTGGAGAGAAGAAGAGAAGGGCTAGGTCCTAAACATGCAAAGATGAAGGAAGAGAAATAAAACCACATTGGAGTTCCCTTCTTGAGATCATAAAGATGATCCAAGTTGCTCCATTCCTTTGTACTTAGCAAGCAATAAGCAAATAACTCAAGCAATCAAGCAAACAATCAATCAAGCTCCTAGGAATCTTCCAATTGGCATTTGTATCTCTCACTTTGGATGCTCATGACAATGGTTCTTCTACTTGGCTCAAGTTTAGGATCCCTAGCGCACAAGAACACATAAATCAAAAAGTTCCACAATGCAATAGAAGGAATGGACAAGAGTGAGTTTAGAATTAGGGGTCCTTTTCAATGTCTTCTTCAAGATTAAGCATTCTAAAGGCATGAGGCCTAGTTGCTCTTTGACAATTTTCTTTTTAGCATTCTAAAGGCATGAGGCCTAGTTGCTCTTTGACAATTTTCTTTTTAGCATTCTAAAGGTATAAGGCCTAGTTGCTCTTTGACAATTTTCTTTTTAGCATTCTAAAGGCATGAGGCCTAGTTTCTCTTCAAACTCCATTTAGCATAGGTAAGGTCCTAAAATCTAAGTCTTTTCTCCATTTGCATTGGGTTCACACAAACAAAACAAAACAAGCACAATAGTATATACACAATAATGCGCTCAAGTGAGCAAAAGGCAAATTGCATTAACATAAACATGAGCTCAAGTGAGCAAAGGGCAAAAGCAAATGAATTAATGTGCAACAAATTAAATTGAATTAAAGTAAATTGCAAGAATTAAATGCTTGAATTAAAAGTTAGTAATTAGTAGTTAGTGTTAGTGTGCCATAAGGCAATTTAGCGTTATGTTAAGCAATCGTAAGTGGACTAATGTAGTAGTCACACCTATCTGAGATCGGTCAATAAAACTATAGGAAACAAACACAAGTTAGAGACCATGACTAGTAAGCCAAGCTCCTACAACTTGCCATGCCAAAAGAAAAGAAGAATGATCTTGTATGGATTTAGGTTTTTTGCTTGACCAAGAAGCAACCTATCTCTAATGCAAAGCAATTCACTTGATCTTTGATCAAGATGAATTTGATTTGGATCAAAGAAGATTAATCCCCTCATATGTCAAGGCTAACTAACAATCATTAACTCATTGATCAAAAAGAAAAAAGAAGAAGAGGAAGAAGAAATGGAATGTACATAATTGAAATTCAAATGACATAAGCAAAATACATTGACCAAATATGAAATGAATCAACATCAATCAATGGTAAACAGAAGTGAGATAAAGCTTAGAAGTCAAGAAACAATAAAAATATTTTTTTGGTATTTTTTGGAATTAAAATAATACTTGAATTAAAATAAACAAATAAAGGTCAAACCTCAAATCCATTTCAAATCAACTTGGAAAAGTCCAAATGGATCATCCTAAGTTCAACATGGTCAAACAAAGTTTGACAAAATTTTTCATCATTTTTAGAAACCAGAAACTAGTTTTAAACAATTAAAAATGAAGAAAATATAACATAATTGAACTAAAATCTCAATTAAATCTCAAATCAATTAAGAAATTGATGAGAATATTTTTCATAGATTCATCATCATTCAAAGATGTTAAGAAAATATTTTTGGCATTTTTGAATATTGGAAACTATTTAAAATGAATTAAAAATAACCAGAAAAGAGAAAATTCATAAAAAATATTAAATGGACCCATAAAAAATATTAAAAATCATTTTCGGAAACTAGAATTAAAAAGGGAAATAATGCAATTAGTCCCATATATTTTGGATTTAAAATGAAGAAGTTATGAATTTTTGAAATAAAATGAAATAGAAGAAAATAGAATGAAAAATCAGAAATTAGAAAAAACAAGGAGCGTCTGATCTTGCCTCATTAAATGACGTGGCTAATCAAGAGGCTGTAAAGCGCGCGCTCATGGTGATCCAAAGTCAGCAGCGAAATATGGAGCATTAAATGAGGTCTAACAAACCAAGCGCCAAGATTAGATTAGAAGCCAAGGATCCAATGGCCATGGACTCGTCCGCGTGGGGACGCTGGTGGAAACCACCGTCTTCTACGGTGAGACTCACCGTCTGGCCAAAATTCACAGGTTTTCAAACCTTCATCAGTTTGCACAATCCTTACATCTTTGGAAAGCTAGGGTGATGTACATCACCCCTGTGCCATTGGTTTCCATTCAAGATCTCTATATATAGAGAGATAAATCTGAGATAGAAATTTATGGTGTTCATATTGAACTTGTTCAATTCATGAAATTAAATGCACAGATCAATTGCCTCTCACATGAGGACTTCAGAGGTACCAACAAACACAAGAAATGATCAATATCCAAGGAGTTTCGAATCAAAACAGTTTGAGGGAAAACCTTTGAAGAGCAGCTTTCAAACACTTGATCTACTCCAATGCTTCGATGCAGCTTGTTCTTGAGATGGCAAGGAAACAAGGTCTAGGAATTGAAGTTCAATGATCAACCAATGAAGTTGAAAATTGAACTTGAAAATTGAAAGAGAAAAGCAAAATTCCTTTTAATGGAGGTTGGGATTTTACTTCTGCAGCAATTCAGGCGCCTTCAGGTTGGTTTTGAATGAAGCCAGGCATGTGTATTTATAACAAGAGATGATGCAAGCAATGGAAAACGCGTGTGTGCATGAGCTTGGGTCCTCCATGCATGGGCCGGTACAGGCGCATGGGAGGCCCAAACTTGATTGGTTTTGCATGATGATGATGAAACAAATGAAATTGGACGTGTACATGGCAAGGCAATGTGGTGTGCAAGCAATTTAATCATGTTATGCATAATTGAACACAAATCTTCTCCTCTTCGAAAATGCCCTTTGCCAAATTGAAACATAGCCATGTGGGTAATGGTTGGAAAGGTCTTGACATTAGGAACAAATGTTATGTTGAACAAAAATCTATTTGGTGTTAGGAAATTTATGAAAACAAGCCATGAAGTTCAATGTGCAAAACATGTGTATGAAAAATTTGCCAAAATGGACCAACTTCAAGCCCTTCTGTTTCAACGATGCAAGCCTCAAATGACAAAACCTTCAACACCAAAGTTGTAGATATTTTCAAGAAAATAAATTTGGACTTAAATGTTGCATCATTTGGATTTTTTATGAGAAAGTTATGGGCATTTGAAGTTGGACTTTTTCACATTTCAATGGCTTTGATCCAAAGTGACCTATAATGTTTTGTATTATCACATGTGTTTAATTTAGGATTATGAAATTTTGTCCAACATAACAATTGAATTATACATCTTAAAATTTCCAATTCACTTGATCCCATTTCAAAATCATAAAAAATGAAGGAGTTAGGTCCTTGAGAAGTTGACCCAAAATTAGGGTTTCAGTCAAAATGACCTATAATGTTTTGAAATGAATGATGATCTTCCAAGTTTCAAATGGATTTTTGATGAAAAAGAAAGTTATTCATATGGTTCTTAAGAACATATTTTCTCTTGGGGTCATCATCATTTGACAAAAACATCAAAAGTTAAGTCTCATTGGATTTCAAAATAGTCAAATGAATTGACTGGTCAACTTCTCAAGTCCAAACTCCAAATCTTAATGAATTGATGATTAAGGACACTCACATGAGATCATATATGCATAAAATGATGAATGAACGAAATTCCCTTGATTGTACTAGATCATGGGTTGAGGTTGCTTCATGAGCAAGGCACAGTCAATGCATAGTTGAATTAGGGTTTCCTTGGGAAAAAATCCTCAAACCCCTTGGTTTATCTTGATCAAATTGACAAATTGAGATACTTGGGAGGCATATATGATGATTGGGAGCTTTGGGAACTGTAATACCTCAAAATTTGCCCTCCTCTCTTGGGACTAGCTTAACATATTACATTGCATTTTTTAGGTCATTAGGCATTGCATATTGCATATCATGTGGCAACATTGTGCAAGTCATCCTCCTAGGTCTTGATCAGAAGATAAAGAGGTTAAGATGCAAGCTAGGGTTTCATTGGACTGATCATTGGCCATCTGAGGATGTGTGATTCAAATTAGGGTTTCTTGATTCTCAAGGACGGTTGAGTTTCATCTTGGTTGAAATGGTACATCATCATCATCATGGTCTTGCCATCACCAAGAGATTCATCATGCTTGATCAGATACCTTGAGATTAGGGTTTTGACCTCTAGTCAATCCTAATCATCTGCATTGGGCCAATCAAGGCTTGGCAAGGAGATGGGGTCTATGTGAATATGAGGATCATTTTATGGTTATACTTAGCTTATGGAAGCTAGGGTTTCATCATTGAGCCATTTCATCAGGAGTTTGGGGCTCAAGTTCATCAGTCAAGCTGAAATTCATCTGTCAGTCAGAAAAGTCAACTGTGGTCAACGGTGCCTGAACTGATGGATTTGGAGGTGGGAGAGGGTTAGATATACTTCATTCATGTCCAAACAAGTTTCATTTGACATTTCAAACATCAAGAATGAAGAAAATAAAGTCAGATGGAAACTTTCCAAAAATAGAAAGTGACTTGTAATTGAAAATTGCCAAAAATGGAAAGTTTTTCTCCTCAAAATTACGTGTCCAAAAATGCTTCAAATGAAAATTTGTTCAACATGAAAGTTGTAGATCTTGCTCTCACCTTTCCAAAAAGTCCAAGAACATGAATTTCTCATGTGTGGTTGGCAAATTATGGATTGATCATTGTCCAAAAAAGTTGATTTTCAAAGTGGCATAACTTTTGAACCATTTGGCCAAATTGGGTGATTCTTTTTTGAGCAAACCATATTTGACATGTACTTTCATGATGCATCATCACATTTCATCAAAAATCATCACATCAAAAGTCCATTTTTCAAGTGTTCATTTTGCATTTTGGTGGGAAAAATAGTGATTTTGAAAAATAAATGCAATTTTCACTCCAAACCACTTCTAACACATTCTAAACAGAAAATTGGACTTGCTCCAACTGGTTTTTACTGTTCCATTGATTGCATTTGGAAAAAGGGCATTTTGGCCAAATTGCTTAACATGTGCATTTCACTAATTCACTTCACTTTGCTTAATCATGCTTAACAATTGGATTAACACATCATATAAAGCATTAATCATAACTGAATTCGGATAATCACATTCACAATTTCAGATCTGAACAGAAAATTCATCCAAATTCTCTCAATTTTGTTCAAGCTTTTTCTCACTTTTTCATCAAATTGCATCGTTCTTCTTGCTTCCTTTTGCATTGATCATCATCTGCAGAGGATATTGAGCTTCTGTTTGAAGAAGAATCGTGACAAACCTTGAAGAATCTCCACTGTTGCACTTGGAGCATAGCCATGGCAGTTTGAAAATCCTTGGAATTGGAGCATACTTGAGCTAAAGAACCTACTCCATTCATCTCCTGAATCATCATCAAGTATCTGTTTCTACATTTCGAGCATCGAATCCATCAAATTCAACATTTGCATCTTCATAAGGTTGGATCTCGAATCTCTTAATTGCTAGAATTATGATGTGGCTTTTGTAGATCCTAGTTCATAGATCACAATGCAAGTTGAATCGTGTGTTTTCATTAAGAATTGATGAAGTTATCTGGATTTAAAGTTTGATGTTCCAACTTTCTTTTGATCGATTTGAACTTGTTAGTTAGAATTGAGATAAATCACGCTTGAATTGTTGATGTACATGATGAGACGAGTTGAACGGTATATCATTTGTTGATTTTGGTAACAATTTGTTCATGCTGGAATTTGTTGAAGAACACATGAAGAAGCTTCGAAAATTGCCAGAAAAGAGTGTTTGATCCGTGACCGAGTTACTGTTCATGTTTAGAAGTGTTTGCGCGCCTGTTTTTTAAACGTAGACCTCCATTCGATTCCTGCTGGCGACAAATCAATTTTTTTGCTTGGCATTTATTTTCATTATGCTTCATAATGCCACATGCTTTTCCATGTTTTTTTTTATTTTTCTTTCTCATTCAAAAAATGATAACTCATCCAATTCTAATCCAAATCTCATGCAATTTTTTGTGGAATGCTCCTTGTGATGTGCTTGTTTTTTTGATGATTTTTAATAATATTGTGCACGGGTAGATTTTGAAAATGCTTAGGGTTTGCTTTGACATGTCATTTTGTGCACCATGCTCACTCTTTTGCTCATAAAATGTTGATGCTTCATTAGAAATTCATGAAATTTTGTATGCATGATCTAGACTCATTCCTGGTCAGTTTGGTATATGGTTTGCAATTTTTGAGTTCCTGGATTGTGAGATATGATGTGATCAAGTTGAGTGTGACAATGTATGTCACACTATGTTTTGTCCATGTTCTTGAATTTTGTTCCCATGTCATTTGATTGCCAATTGCTCTAAATTTTTGCATGTGATTACTTCTGAATGTCTAGTTTTAGCATGATTTTTTGTGGATTTTTTTGATCCATTTCCTATTTGATTGACATTTTCTTTGCTGTTTGGTCATTTGTGAACTTTTCTTGAGTGTTCAACTTCCATGTTTTGTGAAATTCTGGATATGTATTGGATGGACTTGAAATTTGGCATGAGTGATATAGACATGTTTAACTTCATTTTGGCTTTGGTGTGGTTCAGTTATCATGTGTCTTCACTGTTTTATGATCATTTGAAGTTGATGCATGTTTTGTGGCCTTGGTTGAGCTTGCTTTTGCATACCATGATTTGATGATTTTAATTTCCATACTTCCACTTATCCAATTACCATGATTTTGAGTATGCTGCTCATTGAATGTGTTCTGTTTAGGCATGTTTTCTTGTGGAATTTATTGAGCCATTTTGGTATTGATTTGATTGTGATCATGCTGTTTGCTCCATTGTGATTCACACTTGCATAGTTTGACATGTTTTGTTCATAAAATAGATTTGGTGCATAGTTTTGATGTTAGACCAATTGGACTTTATTCTGGAGTGATTTATCTTGATTCTTGTTGAGTTTCACTTGCTGTTTTAAATTTTTCATCTCCTTTGGACCCTAGGCTTGTCCTAGTGGTCTTGTTTCTCATGTTTGAATGTGATTTTCAGGTTGAAGAAGAAAATGCTTTAAGGAGATTAATTCAAGTTGATTGAGTTTGGTTTATATGCTTGTTATGAACTAACTTGGTTTATTTTGTAGGATGCTTGGCTCACTTGAGTTGATTGTGCTTGGCATAGTGCATTGTCTGATTATACATTGTCTGTTGATTCTTATCTTGTCTGTTTTGACTTTGTGATTGGTATACTGATTATATTTGATTGATTTCAGGTACATTAGTTGCTAATAGTTCATCTTTGAACTTGCTTTGTGCTGCTGCTTGGTTGTATAAACCAATTGAGGTAGAATTTCTTTTCTCCATGTAGTCTGGAAGACCTGGCCTGTTACTTGGCCAGGCACCTGTCTGAAGTCCTCCTTAAGAGGCAATGTTTGTGCTTGTTTATTTTTGTCCCCAAGCAGGAAAAGACCTTGATTAAGGCAATTGGCAGATACAAGAGGTGTGTAGTCCACCTCCTGCTATTCTGTTGAGTCGTCCCTTGGCTCACATCACATGTTGATGCCTTGTGGATCCTAACCCAAGATCCATGTACAGTTGTACAGTTGAGTCAGTGTCATGAGTGTAGAAGGGTTCCCACTTTCTGAACCCACACTCCTTTGTCTGAAGCTCTCCCTGGCCAGGGATAAGAGCTGTGGGGCACACCCCTCACTTCCTATTTCATCTGCTTCACCCTGACTCTCAATGTCAAGGTTAAGAGCTAACATCACCTGACACAGTTGTGTTGCTTTTGCAACTTAACCCTTGATTGAGCCCACCTTGTCTGGATATAGTGTGTGCTAATTGCGAATGTTTGCTTTGTTTTGATTATGTTTGCATGCTTTGCTTTGCCTGTTTAGGATTAGCTTGCTGCCTATGCAAGTTAGGATAGAAACCATGACATAGGGCAATGATGCATGATAACATCTAGGCTCGAGTACAGCTCCCTAGTAGTGTGTCTCCCTTTGTATCTGGTTAGAATTTCTTTCCCGTTCAGGGGAACTACGTTGCCCTGATCCTCATACCAGATGAGGTACGTAGGCAGGAGATCGTACGAGATCTCTCCGGGCACCTTTTTCTTTTTTTGAGTGTGTTGTGCTTGACAGCTATCAGGATCGAGTTCCCGACTCCCTGTTAGTCTGTGTGTCCACCCTTTTCTTTTTTTGAGTGTGTTGTGCTTGACAGCTATCAGGCTCGAGTTCCCGACTCCCTGTTAGTCTGTGTGTCCACCCTTTTCTTTTTTTGAGTGTGTTGTGCTTGACAGCTATCAGGCTCGAGTTCCCGACTCCCTGTTAGTCTGTGTGTTCACCTTTTTTTTTCCTTTTTGTGTGTGTTTGCTTGACAGTTGCTAGGCTCGAGTTCCCGACTCCTTAGTAACTTGTTGCCTGTTTCTTCTTGTGTGTGTTAGGAGACGGATGTAAGCCCAGCGATTGGCATTCCATATCCTCTTGTTGTGTGCTTGGAGTCCGGTATAAGTCCATCAAGTGGCATCTGGTTTCCAGTGTGGGTTTGTTTGGTTCGGAAGTTGATGTAAGTCCAACTATTGGCGTTCGGGTTCCATGTTTGCCTTTTGTGTTGTGTTTTGTTTCGGCGTGCGTGAGCCGAACTACGGCAGCTCTGATTCTCGTTCCAGACGAGATACGTAGGCATAGGATGCGATATTCTAGCGAGCCCTCTCCCCTTTTCCCACCTGTGTTGTCTTCAGTGTGTGTGTGTGATGTTTGTTTTAGCAACCTTTTTCTATCTTTTGAGCGTGGATCCCGTCGAGTACGATGGATGCGTAGGGGTGCTAATACCTCCCCTTCGCATAACCGACTCCCGATCCCATTCTCTTTGGTCGCGAGACCATGCTTTTTCCAGGTTTACTCTGAGCGTTTCCTTTCCCTCTTTTGGGATAAATAACGCACGGTGGCGGCTCTGTGTTATTTTGTTTTAGCCCGCCGGTTGTTTTTCGCGGATGCGACAACTGGCGACTCTGCTGGGGACATCAAGATGTTGACCTGTGCTGGTCCATCTTCCCTAAGCGAGTCTCTCCTAGCGTTCTAGGATAGTTTAGGTTGCTTGTGCCGCTTTATTTATTGCATTTATTATTCTGATTGTGTAGATACTTGTATAAATATTTGCATGCATCATACTATCATGTTGCCGTCCTCTGTGCAGGTGGTTCCTCTGTTTTGGGGTGGGTGTTCTGAGTGGGGCTAAAACCCAGGCCCGAGTATACACCTAGGATTAGTGTGGTCTCACGTTCCTCATTTGCTTTATCAGCATATTATTGCAACGTGACATACCACAAGCCGGACGAGGTTCATTTGATAGTGCCCTTCCTTTGTGGAGTATCCACTTTGGCTGTGTCACTTCATCTGAACTATTGACTCTGGTGACCGTTCTTTCCCGGATCTTTGGTTTAGACGATCTCAGGAGAGCTACAATGGCACACCCGAAAGGGCAAACCCATTGAGTATCTTTGCCCGATTGTCGAGACTATTATCCGCCTTAGGATGACCTGATTAGAATTTACCTGTGAGGGGAGGGTGATTCTTACAGATGCATGTTCAGATGGTGACTTTGATGGTGACTAATGGTTCCGTTGATCAGAGTCCTATTTATAAGTCGGATTTATGGACATTTATTTCTGAGACGCCGGAGTGCTGTCCGTGTTATTTATCAGTGGGGAAGAAGGTTAAAATCTTCGTCTCGACGAGGTAGAATGGGCTTAAATAATAACAAAGAGACGAATTTTGGTCCCTAAGAGACCTCATGATGCAAATGTATGTATGCAAAGGTTAATACTCTGTGGAGATATATGTCCACAAAGGAAAAAGAAATCAGGAGAAACTGAAAATCCATAAGAGTAATACACTAATAAATGGGACAGAGACTCTGGGGGACTTTACTGGGGAGTAAAGGGGAAGAATGTGTGAGCAGGTCACGACTTGAAACTTGTTGAGAGACACGAAGGGATTCCATGAAACTAAATCAATGGAAAGACTCGAGTTGACGCAAAAATGCATGTATTGGGGAATATGCTAACATAGCAAAACTATCCACAAAGGATACTTCAGATAAAAATCCGGACACAGATAGGGAAAATCTGCTAAGGGACTCAGGCGGGGAGATCCATAAAGGACTCAGTTGAGGAAGAAACAAATGAGGTATTACCGGTTACTGGGTAATAAACTCAAAGAGACATGTGATCAAAACACCGGTATAAGGGTGAGAGAACAATACGCTCGGGGAGAAAGAATATCTAAGACCAGTATAAGGGTGAGAGATATCAATCATCCAAAAACGTACGAGGAAGACCTAAAAAGGTATATTCTGACTCAGGAAAATCTGACTCCGTAGGGGACAAAAGTCATAATAGGGAGCAGAAGGAAGGAACACTAGGGATACCGGTTATTGGGCATATAATAGGTGACCAACCAGGCGTGAATTGGGGAATATTTCCAAGACACTCATCATCCGAAAGGAGGGCTGAAAAAGCAAACTCGATTACAGGATGGACATTCGATTCCATAAGGAAATACGAATCTTACTCGACTAGGGAAGAAAGAGACTTCGACCGAAGAGCGCATGAGATATATTATCTATTACCGTCAAAACGTAGATAACATACTCGCATGGAAGATTATCCACAACCGGTTACTGGGTTAATGAAGGATAAATCGTCCGAAAAGAAAGGACATCGGGATACTGACTACTGGGTACAAAATGATGACCAATCAAGGGGAGAAACAATCATTACCAACAAAGAGTAAATGAAAGATGACTCGCTGGGGGTAGATTGCTGAAAAGCAATGATCCAGGAGATATATCACCGGTTACTGGGAGATATACTCAAAAGGTGAAGGAATATCAATACTGAATATTGGATAAAGATAACCAACAAGGAGGGGATTACATCTACCAGTCACTGAGTAGAAAACCACAGAAGAGAGTAATCGTCATCGGTTATGTAGATGTTTGATTGTCTGTATTTTATGTCAAAACACTAACTGTACTCTGATGTCTTGACTGATGTCATGACATACTTGAGTAGTATGCTGCAGGTTTAGCTAATACAGGATTTACTGAATGTCAAACTAAATGTTATGACATTTATCCCTGACAGCAGATACTGAGGTACATAATAGTTGATTGTCTGTTATAACACAGTAACTAATTCAGTCTGTTTATCAAGGGAATAACAAACCTGGCATAAGGCCTACTGTCTGAATGTCAAACTGGATGTTATGACATTCATAAGTGACAACATATACTGAATAATAGGCAGGTTGATTTTTCTGCTACAGTTCAGTATTTATTTCAGTCTGTTCTTCTAGAGGATAACAAACCTGGCATAAGGCTCATTCTTAAAATGTCAAACTGGATGTTATGACATTTATCTCTGTCAGCTGATACTGCAGTATAGACTGGTTGGTCTTTTACAATACAACATTTAGTACAGTCTGTTTTCAGGAAAATAACAGACTTAGCATATGGCCTATGTTCTGGACGTCAAACGGAATGTTGTGACACTCATTCCTGACAGCTTATGCTAAATTGTAGGATGGTTAGTTTTTCTGTTTCAGTATTTTTCTCAGGCTATTTTTCAGGAATCCAACAGCTGAGCTAAAATCCAGGAAAGTAACAATTGAGCTACAATTAATGAACCTAACAAATAGCCTATTTGTTAGCACCCTAATATGTGGAAATTAGGTTAACTTGCTTAACCTTAATTTTAGGAAACTCAAGTACAAGGCCCAAGTGCTGCATTATAAAAGGATGGCAATCCTACTTTCAGCAACTCAGGGATTTCGAAGTGTGAAGCTTTAAATACATCACTGTATTTCATAGCTGTATTTTTATTTGTGTTTTGTATTTGGTTGTATTTGTGAGCCAAGCAATTATCACCTAGATGATTGCATTGGACTAGGGTGTTCATTGAGTTGTAAGTGTTGTGTCACTCTAAGCTTTTAAGCGTGAGTGCTGTGTATCTTGATTAAAGCTGTTAAGCACAATCAAGAGTTGTTTGAAGTATAACTTCACCATTAACTTTAATCTAATTAAAGGTTGTAATCACTGAGGTGATTGAGGGGGAGTGAGTAGGAACTCTGGTCTTAGTTTAAGATTGAAATTGCATTGGGTAGGTATTAAGTGATAGGATTAAACAGGTGGTTTAAGGCCTGAATTAATACTGCTAATAGTGGATTTCCTCCCTGGCTTGGTAGCCCCCAGACGTAGGTGTGTGTGACACCGAACTGGGTAAACAATTCCTTGTGTTATTTACTGCACTTACATTTACCTGCTGTTTACATTCCTGTCTGCACAGAATCGGATGTCATAACATCCTGTGTGACATCGAAAGTCTGTTAACTAGAATTTCAATTGGCATCAGAGCAGGCACCCTGCCTGTTAATTTCTGGGTGAGATCTAGGGACGTTACTTTCTAGTACCATGGACAAGGATGTAGGATACTCAAATAGACCACCCATGCTGGATGGTTCTAACTATGATGACTGGAAACCTCGTATGATAGCCATCTTGAGGTCTCTAGATAGCAAGGTCTGAAGAGCTGTCAACAAAGGATGGGAACATCCAACGAAGACAGGTAAAGATGGAATTATTTTGCAAATTCCTGAAGAAGAGTGGGACAAGGAGCAAGAGGCACTAGCCCTTGGAAAGTCTAAGGCCTTGAATGCATTGTTCAATGGAATAAATAAGAACATCTTCAGACTGGTGCATCACTGTGAACTGGCTAAAGAAGTTTGGGATACTCTCAAAACAACTCATGAAGGTACATCCAAGGTGAGGATCACTAAACTTCAGATGCTGACCACCAAGTTTGAAAATCTGAAGATGAAAGAGGAAGAGACTATTCATGACTTCCACATGAATATTCTTGAAATTGCCAACACTTCTGGTGGCTTAGGAGAGAAAATGGCTGAAGAAAACTTGTAAGAAAGATTCTCAGATCATTGCCAAAGAGATTTGCCATGAAGATCACCGCTATAGAAGAGGCTCAAGATATCTGCAATATGAAGGTTGATGAGCTTATTGGTTCTCTCCAAACTTTTGAAATGGGCTTGTGTGAGAATGTTGAAAAGAAGAACAAAAGCATAGCTTTTGTATCAAATACTGAAGAGGATTCAGAAGAGGGGAGTACTGGAGGTGATGAAAGCATATCAGAAGTCATAGCGATGCTTAGGAGACAGTTCAACAAGTTCATAAAGAAGATTGATCAAAAAGGTAGACCTAATGTCAAGAACATTTCGTCTGACATCAGGAAAAGATCAACATCTGAAGAAAAGTTCAACCAAGGCAAGGGAATCCAGTGTCATGGATGTGAAGGTTTTGGACATGTTAGAGCTGAATGTCCTACTTACCTCAAGATGCAAAAGAAGGGGATATTTGTCACCTGGTCTGAAGGAGATTCTGAGAGTGAATCTGAAGGAGAATCTGCTAAACATGTCACTGCACTAACCAGTGTCTGTGCCTCTGATGATGACTCAAGTGGAGATGAACTGACTTTTGATGAACTTGCTGCTTCATATAAAGAGTTATGTGTCAAAAGTGAAGAAGTGTGTGTACAAGGAGAAAAGCAGAAGAAACTCATCAAGGAGCTGGAGGATGAGAAAAGGAAGCATCTGACAGTCATAGATGGTCTAAATGGTGAGATAACCTTGCTGACCTCCAAGCTAGATCAAATGACAAAATCCATCAGAATGCTAAATAAAGGAACTGACACGTTGGAAGAGATCCTAAAGGTGGGACAGAAGTCAGGAACCATGTCTAGTTTAGGCTTTGTGAAGAAATCCTCTGCTGAACTCAAACGCTCAAAGGCTGAAGTTCAGAAATTCAAGCAGAAGTCACAACCAATGTCTCAACATCAGGGAACCAGGATGAGTAACCATCAGAAGAAGAAATTTCAGAGATGGAGATGTCACTACTGTGGTAGATTTGGTCATATAAAAGCCTTCTGCTACAGGTTGCATGGTTATCCTAACCAAACCCCTCATGTTAGACCTAAGCATAAGGCATATAAGCATAATGCCCCCATCAAGAAACGACAATGGGCTGCTAGGTTAGCTCACACAGCTCTAAGGGCATCTACCAAAGAAGACTGGTACTTTGATAGTGGCTGCTCAAGACATATGACTGGTATGGAGAATTTATTGGTGGATATACAACCTCACACTACCAGTTATGTGACCTTTGGTGATGGTGCTAAAGGAAGAATCAAAGGTGTGGGTAAGCTGGACAGTTCTGGAGTTCCAGAACTGAATAATGTGTTGTTAGTAAAAGGACTAACTGCTAATCTCATCAGCATAAGCCAACTGTGTGATCAAGGGTTCTATGTTCAGTTCACTAAGGAGCTATGTGTTGTGACGAATGGTGATAATCAGGAAGTTATGAGAGGATCCAGATCCAAAGATAACTGCTATCTATGGGAACCTAAAGTCTCAAACTACTCCATAATTTTCTCCTCAGCCAAGGAAGAACAGGAGGTGAAGCTGTGGCATAGACATCTTGGTCATCTTCATTTAAGGGGAATGAAAAAGATCATATCCAAGGAAGCACTTAGAGGAATCCCAAAGCTGCTTATTAATGAAGGAAGAGTCTGTGGAGAATGTCAGGTTAGCAAGCAAACCAAGATGTCACATCCTAAGCTGGGACATCCTACAACATCCAAAACTTTGGAACTTTTGCACATGGACTTAATGGGACCTATGCAGGTTGAAAGTCTGGGTGGAAAGAGATATGCCTATGTGGTTGTTGATGACCATTCCAGATACACATGAATAAGCTTCATCAGAGAAAAATCAGATGCATTTGATGTCTTCAAAGATCTGTGCATCAAACTTCAAAGGGAAAAGGATAGTTGTGTTGTTCGAATTAGGAGTGACCATGGGACGGAGTTTAAAAATTCCAAGTTTGATGAGTTCTGCTCGTCTGAAGGGATAAGTCATGAGTTTTCCTCTCCTATAACTCCTCGGCAAAATGGAATAGTTGAAAGGAAAAAAGAACTATTCAAGAATCTGCCAGGGCTATGATTCATGCAAAGAAGCTTCCTATGCATTTTTGGGCCGAAGCTATGAATACAGCTTGCTATGAATACAGCTTGCTATGTTCACAATAGACTTACCTTGAGAAAAGGAACCTCTTCCACTCTGTATGAAATATGGAAAGGCAGAAAACCCACTGTGAAGTACTTTCATATCTTTGGAAGCAAATGTTACATTCTTACAAATCGTGAACAGAGAAGGAAAATGGACCCCAAAAGGGATGAGGGTATATTCCTAGGATACTCAACTAACAGCAGAGCCTACAGAGTGTTCAACTCCAAGACCAATGTCCTGATGGAATCCATCAATGTTATTGTGGATGATAAAGAGGAAGGAGCCAATGTCATAGAGGATGTTGGAACATTCCTTGATACTTCAACAGACATACCAGTCAAGACTGAAGAGGTACAGGAAACTCCTCCTGAATGTGATGTAGATGCATCCAACAAGGTGCCTTCTATCAGAATTCAGAAAGACCACCCTAAGGATCTTATCATAGGGGATCCCAATAGTGGTGTGACTACCAGATCAAGGGAGAATAGCTCAAATTCCTGTTTTGTATCCAAGGTTGAACCAAAAAATGTGAAAGAAGCCCTGACTGATGAATATTGGATCAATGCCATGCAAGATGAACTGGAGCAGTTTAAAAGGAATGAAGTGTGGGAGTTAGTTCCACGACATGAAGGGACTAACATCATTGGTACCAAGTGGATCTACAAGAACAAGTCTGATGAGAAAGGAGTAATCACTAGAAATAAAGCAAGACTAGTGGCACAAGGATATACTCAAGTTGAAGGGGTTGATTTTGATGAGACTTTTGCACCAGTTGCAAGGCTTGAGTCAATAAGATTGCTGTTAGGTGTTGCCTGCATTCTGAAGTTCAAATTGTTCCAAATGGATGTAAAGAGTGCCTTTTTAAATGGCTACTTGCATGAAGAAGTCTATGTGGAACAACCTAAAGGGTTCTATGATCCTAACCTGCCAAAACATGTGTACAAGTTGAGGAAAGCTTTGTATGGGTTGAAGCAAGCTCCTAGAGCTTGGTATGAAAGGTTGACTGAATTTCTAACCTCTAATGGGTACAGAAAAGGAGGGATAGATAAGACCTTGTTTGTGAAGGATGAAGATGGAAAAATCATGATTGCCCAAATTTATGTGGATGATATTGTCTTTGGTGGAATGTCAAAGCAAATGGTGAAACATTTTGTTCACCAGATGCAATCTGAGTTTGAAATGAGTCTGGTTGGGGAATTGACTTATTTTCTTGGACTGCAAGTTAACCAAATGGAGGATTCTATGTTTCTCTCCCAAAGCAAATATGCCAAGACCATAGTCAAGAAGTTTGGTATGGATAATGCTAGTCACAAAAGAACTCCTGCACCTACTCATTTAAAATTAACTAAAGATGAAGGAGGTTCTAGTGTTGATCAATGCTTGTATAGAAGCATGATAGATAGTCTACTATATCTAACTGCCAGTAGACCTGATATTGCATATGCAGTTGGTGTGTGCGCTAGATACCAAGCAGAACCCAAAGTGAGCCACTTAAATCAAGTCAAGAGGATTCTCAAGTATGTCAATGGGACTTGTGACTATGGTATGCTATACTCTCATGGCTTTGAGCCTGTCTTATCTGGGTATTGTGATGCTGATTGGGCTGGGAGTGCTGATGACAGAAAAAGCACATCAGGAGGATGTTTCTTCTTGGGAAACAATCTCATATCATGGTTCAGCAAGAAACAGAACTGTGTATCACTGTCCACTGCAGAGGGTGAGTACATAGCAGCTGGAAGCAGTTGTTCCCAACTGGTGTGGATGAAACAGATGCTGACTGAGTACAATGTCTCTCAGAATGTCATGACATTGTTCTAGACAATCTCAGTGCCATCAATATTTCAAAGAATCCCATCCAACACAGCAGGACCAAACATATTGACATTAGACATCACTTCATCAGAGATCTGGTGGTAGACAAAGTGATTACCTTGGAACATGTAGCTACTGAACTACAACTTGCTGACATATTCACAAAGGCTTTGGATGCTACTCAGTTTGAAAATTTAAGGGGTAAATTGGGAATATGCCTTTCTGAGGATTTATAGCAACCAGGGATGTTTGGAATGTATTGTTTAATAATTCTAACTATTAAACAATTGAAAGTGTGCTCTGATTGGTCAACAAATCATAGTTATTTCACTTGCTGCAAGTGTGTTAACAAGATGTTAAGGGGATATCCTAACATGAGACAACCTATGTACCTGTTGAAGTTCATGCAGGAGTGGTTCAAGATGTCATACACAAAGTCATGGCATCTGATATACCTGTTGTGAAGACAGAGTGTGTGTCTACTTGATCAAAGCTGTGAAGACAGAGTGTGTGTCTACTTGATCAAAGCTGTGAAGCAAGATCAAGTGGATGTTGTCTTGATCAAGGCTGAGAAGCAAGATCAAGATTGGGTTTCTGACAAGTCTGTGGAATTTTGTTTTATTTTGGTCTGTAATTTTAAGTGTTGCTTTGGCAACATTTTTGACAAAAAGGGGGAGTAACACCTGTGGTGCCCCAGCACAACAGATTTGCTATGTGCTTGAACGAATATTGAAGATCCTCTAATCCAGAGGTTGTGCTGCAGCTTGATGTTCAACTCCTATGTGTGATGAGTGTGAGTGTGTTGTTGTGTGCATTTTGTATGTGTGCTGCTGTTAGAAGTTTTTTTTAACTTCTCTGTATGTGCTGCTGGTTGAAGTTTTTATTTAACTTCTATGTGTGTTGAGTGTGTTGCTGCTCTGAGTGTATTAGCTAGGTTAATTTCCCTGCTAGATGTGTGTTTTCCGCTGCTGTGAACTCTGTTGTGATACCAAAGTGTTTTAGCCAAAAATTTGCCAAAGGGGGAGTTTGTAGATGTTTGATTGGCTGCATTTTATGTCAAAACACTAACTGTACTCTGATGTCTTGACCGATGTCATGACATACTTGAGTAGTATGCTGCAGGTTTAGCTAATACAGGATTTACTGAATGTCAAACAAGATGTTATGACATTCATCCCTGACAGCAGATACTGAGGTACAGAATAGTTGATTGTCTGTTATAACTCAATATTTAATTCAGTCTGTTTATCAAGGGAATAACAGACCTGGCATAAGGCCTACTGTCTGAATGTCAAACTGGATGTTATGACATTCATCAGTGACAGCATATACTGAATAATAGGCAGGTTGATTTTTCTGCTACAGTTCAGTATTTTATTCAGTCTATCTCTGTCAGCTGATACTGCAGTATAGACTGGTTGGTCTTTTACAGTACAACATTTAGTACAGTCTGTTTTCAGGAAAATAACAGACTTAGTATATGGCCTATGTTCTGGACGTCAAACGGAATGTTGTGACACTCATTCCTGATAGCTTATGCTAAATTGTAGGATGGTTAGTTTTTCTGTTTCAGTATTTTTCTCAAGCTATTTTTCAGGAATCCAACAGCTGAGCTAAAATCCAGGAAAGTAACAATTGAGCTACAATTAATGAACCTAACAAATAGCCTATTTGTTAGCACCCTAATATGTGGAAATTAGGTTAACTTGCTTAACCTTAATTTTAGGAAACTCAAGTACAAGGCCCAAGTGCTGCATTATAAAAGGATGGCAATCCTACTTTCAGCAACTCAGGGATTTCGAAGTGTGAAGCTTTAAATACATCACTGTATTTCATAGCTGTATTTTTATTTGTGTTTTGTATTTGGTTGTATTTGTGAGCCAAGCAATTATCACCTAGATGATTGCATTGGACTAGCGTGTTCATTGAGTTGTAAGTGTTGTGTCACTCTAAGCTTTTAAGCGTGAGTGCTGTGTATCTTGATTAAAGCTGTTAAGCACAATCAAGAGTTGTTTGAAGTATAACTTCACCATTAACTTTAATCTAATTAAAGGTTGTAATCACTTAGGTGATTGAGGGGGAGTGAGTAGGAACTCTGGTCTTAGTTTAAGATTGAAATTGCATTGGGTAGGTATTAAGTGATAGGATTAAATAGGTGGTTTAAGGCCTGAATTAATACTGCTAATAGTGGATTTCCTCCCTGGCTTGGTAGCCCCCAGACGTAGGTGTGTGTGACACCGAACTGGGTAAACAATTCCTTGTGTTATTTACTACACTTACATTTACCTGCTGTTTACATTCCTGTATGCACAGAATCGGATGTCATAACATCCTGTGTGACATCGAAAGTCTGTTAACTAGAATTTCAGGTTAGGATGAACAACATCAAGGGTTAAAATGGGGTTTGCAAGGGGGATAAAATGGGGTTTGCAACTACCGGTTACTGGGTAGTAAACCACAGAAATAGGACTTACAACTACCGGTTACTGGGTAGAAGGCCACATAAATAGGACTTACAACTACCGGTTACTGGGTAGAAGGCCACAACATCTGCTGGGGAAAGAATGAACAATTACTATTTATTGAGTAATTGATCACCTGAACCACAGGGAAGCAGGGAAAAAAACAAGAGGAGTTAATCTAGGAACAAACTAGAGAGACACAATGAAACAAGACTCAACCCAATGAGGATATGACTCAGGGGAGTAATTCCATCCCAATACATATTTAGGGAGGAAACTGAAGCAATAATCATCCATGAGGATATAACTCAGTGGGGAATATGGTAGAAAGGGTAGACACTTTCTGCCTATGGGGAATGACTCTATACGGAGAGATCAGACATAAACATCTACTTGGGGAAATATGTATCACCAAATAGCAGGAGACAACAAACAAAGATATACGGCAAAGAATGCAACACGAATATCCGAATGTTATAATTATGCATATATATGAGTGGTTTATGTATGACTAATGCTGACAAACAGACATATCTAACACAAACAGGTCCAAGAACCGATGGACAAACATCCGGTACTACATCTCAAGAAGAGAAAGCCAGGCCCACTGGAGAAACATCTTATCTGGTGGGGGCAACAAAATACCAGGAAACACCGATCTCTGCAGGGGATAAGGACCAATGCTATGGGAACAAGCACCAAACAGAAGCACGTCAAACAACATTCACTTCTAATCATGGAAGGAAACATCTATGCTATGGAGAAGGAGAGCCAGTCACTCCGCTGGGGAAGAAAACAACACATCCTCCTCAGAAGTTCCAACGCCAAACTAAAATCAGGTAAAGCCTTAGCTGGGGAAGCTACTCCATCACCACTAGGGATCTTAACACAGGTAAGATCCATTATAGAAATAACTCTACTGGGGAAGAGCCAAGGAAAGATATGAAACTCTATGGGGAATAACCACCAAACAAAAGTTCCAATAACCATCACATTTCCTCATACTGCTGGAGAAACAATCTCTGCCGAGGAGAAGGGAAACACTGCTCCGCTAGGGATAGGAAATTAAATATTTTCATCACCCGCTCTGCTAGGAGGAAAATTATTCGAGAAGGAGGAAGCAACAACAATCAGACTCCGATCAGGCAACTCCATTAGGGAACAACTGCTGAGGACTGAACTAGGATCAACCTGTAGGCAAACAGCTGGAAATAACCTGCTGGTGACCAAACTAGGGAAGTCTAAAGTGAACAACCCTGTTGAGGATGAACAAGAGGCAAACCTGCTGGAGATTAATGTAAGCGAATCCACAGGGGATAAGCTACAAACCAAATGCTCATGAAGGGAGTTCCTGCTCACTCTGCGGGGGATTTCCAATTTGAATGAGGAAATACCAACTTCCTCAAAAATATAGCATGCCAATTTATCAATCTATAAGGGATTTTAGGTCAATCCACACAAGGGATGACAACTATATAATCGATAACACAGATGCTAGATCCAGCATCACTGGGGAGCTAGAAGGTTGAGACCATACTCCAAACTCTCAAGGGATCTGGGTGGTGTATCATTTTCTCTTGCGCTCACTGAGGAGACAATCCTGAAAGATGATGAAGAGGATAACAAATATGCTAGGAATATGAACACATGTCTTACCCTTTTGGAGATCATACTATCCTTGGGAGAGCACTGAAGATGTCCCACTTATCCTTTTCAGTCTTTTGTGAATGTTCACTTTGTTTAAAAACAATTTATAAAACTTTATTTGTTTAAAACAATGATATTTATCAATTAAAACATGCAAACATTTATTGAACAAAAACAAATAAGAGTGCAAAGAATTGGATAAAGGCTCAAATTTATTTGATGGAATGGTAGCCTGCAAATGGCAAGACTCCATGGATATTTACAAATTTGAAATTGGTGATATATATTGGAAAAGGGCTACATTGAACATAATGACCATTTCCCCACCAACTCTGAATCCAATGTATTTGAAGCTTTAGTTGACGATGACTGAGCGAAATTCTTTGACAGAAGACGGTTCTAGGACAAAGTCTTGTCAGGATGCAGTTACTTTCCAAATCCTAACTTTTGCCTAGATTGCCCCAGGGTGAGGTACTCAATCTAGCGGGATATATATTCATTTTTTTTCATGTCTCTAAATTTTGCCTGGACCTCCCTTTCGGGTTTTCAATCCACTGAGACACTCATTTTTGCCTAAGTCGCCCTTTCGGGTTTTCAACTTAGCGAGCTATTCTGTTTTTATTTTAGGCGAAGTATTTCTTGACTGCATCTGAATTCACAGGACGAGTGAAATCCTCCCCATCCATAGTTGTAAGTATCAAAGCACCGCCAGAAAAGGCTCTCTTAACAACATATGAACCTTCATAGTTTGGAGTTCACTTGCCCCTGGAATCGGAAGCGAAAGACAAGACTTTCTTGAGCACAAGGTCACCTTCTCGGAACACACGACGCTTGAACTTCTTATCAAAAGCTTTCTTCATCCTTTGCTGATATAACTGACCATGGTACACGACAGTCAATCTCTTCTCTTCAATCAAATTCAGTTGGTCATAACGACTCTGAACCCATTCAGCCTCAGTCAACTTGGCTTCCATCAAGACTCTCATTGGTGGGATCTCAACCTCTACGGAGAGCACAACCTCCATGCCATAAACAAGAGAGAAAGGGGTTGCCCCTGTTGAAGTGCGGACAGATGTACGATAGCCATGCAAAGCAAATGGCAGCATCTCATGCCAATCTTTGTACGTAACAACCATCTTCTGGATAATCTTCTTGATGTTCTTATTAGCAGCTTCAACAACCCCATTCATCTTGGGTCTATAGGGAGTAGAATTATGATGCGCAATCTTGAACTCGCTACACAGCTCTTTCATCATCTTGTTGTTCAAGTTAGATCCATTATCAATAATGATCTTATCTGGCACACCATAACGACATATGAGTTGATTCTTGATAAACTTCACAACCACTTGCCTGGTCACATTTGCGTATGACGCCGCTTCAACCCATTTGGTGAAGTAATCAATTGCTACGAGAATAAATCTGTGACCGTTGGACGCCTTTGGCTCTATCATACCAATCATGTTAATTCCCCACATAGAGAAAGGCCATGGTGAGGAAATAACGTTCAGAAGTTTCGGGGGAATATGAATCTTATCCGCATAAATCTGACACTTATGGCATTTCTTCACATATTTGCAGTAGTCAAACTCCATTGTCAGCCAATAGTAGCCTGCTCTCAACATCTTCTTTGCCATGTCATGTCCATTGGAATAAGTACCAAATGAACCCTCATGGACTTCAGTCATCAACAGGTCTGCTTCGTGTCTATCCTAGCATCTGAGCAAAACCATGTCAAAATTCCTCTTATAAAGCACATTGCCATTGAGGTAGAGACTACCAGATTATCTCCTCAAAGTCTTCTTATCTTTAACAGATGCCCCAGGCGGGTAAATCTGACTCTGAAGAAAACATTTGATGTTATAATACCATGGCTTATCATCTTTTACTACTTCAACTGCAAATACATGAGTTGGTCTATCCAAGCGCATTACAGTGATATTGGGGACTTCATTTCAGAATTTCACCATAATCATAGAAGCAAGTGTAGCAAGAGCATCTGTCATCCGATTCTCATCTCGAGAAATATGATGGAAGTCAACCTCAGTAAAGAACGTTGAAATCCTCCTCGCATAATCTATGTATGGGATGAGGCCAGGCTTATTCGTTTCCCATTCACCCTTAATCTGATTAACAACATGGGTTGAATCACCATAAACATCAAGATGCTTGATCCTAAGATCAATACATTCTTCCAAACCCATAATACAAGCCTCATACTCCGCCATATTATTCGTGCATTTGAAAGTTAGCCTTGCTGTAAAAGGAAAATGTGTGCCTTGAGGAGTAATAATCACTGCCCCAATACCATTTCCATATTGATTAACAGCGCCATCGAATACCATGCCCCATCGGGAACCAGGCTCTGGCCCTTCATCGAGCGTAGGCTCATTGCAAACTTTCATTTTCAAATACAGAATCTCCTCATCAGGGAAGTCGTATTGAATAGACTGATAATCCTCAATTGGTTGATGTGCCAAGTGGTCAGCCAAGATACTACCTTTAATAGCTTTCTGAGCTCGATAGTCGATGTCAACGGGCAATCCTCCCAGTTAAAGCAGGCTTCTCAAAGATATACTTGATTGGATCCATTTTGGATATCAACCAAGTCGTATGATTCAACATATACTGGCGTAAGCGCTTAGCAGCCCAAGCCAAAGCACAACATGTTTTCTCAAGCATTGAGTATCGAGACTCACAATCAGTGAACTTCTTACTCAAGTACTAGATGACATATTCGTTCTTCCCTGATTCATCTTGCTGACCCAATACACAACCCATAGAGTCTTCAAGAACAGTCAGATACATAATCAAGGGTCTCCCTTCCACATGCGGAGGCAAAATCTGAGGCTCGGACAGATACTCTTTAATACTGTCAAAGGCCTTCTGGCAATCCTCAGTCCAATCATGACGTTGATCTTTCTGGAGGAGCTTGAATATAGGTGCACATGTGGCAGTCATGTGGGATATAAATCTGGAAATATAATTCAAGCGGCCAAGAAAACCTCGGACTTGCTTCTCAGTTTTGGGCGCATGCATCTCTTATATTGCTTTGACCTTGGCAGGATCAACTTCAATACCTCTTTCACTGACAATAAAGCCCAATAACTTGCCGGAACGGACTCCAAATGTACACTTGTTCGGATTCAAGCGGAGTTTATACTTCCTCAAATGCTGAAAAAGCTTCAACAAATGCTCAACATGTTCAACTTCCATTCTCGACTTTGCAATCATATCATCAACATACACCTCGATCTCCTTGTGCATTATATCATGAAACAAGGTAGTCATAGCTCGTTGATACGTGGCTCCGGCGTTCTTCAAACCAAAGGGCATCACTCGATAACAGAATGTTCCCCAAGGTATGATGAATGTTGTCTTCTCCATATCCTCAGGTGCCATTTTGATCTGATTATATCCGGAAAATCCATCCATAAATGAGAAGACATTGAATTTAGTTGTATTATCTACCAACATATCAATGTGTGGTAGAGGAAAATCATCTTTTGGACTAGCTTTATTCAAGTCTCTATAGTCCACACACATTCAGACTTTTCCATCTTTCTTAGGCACGGGCACAATATTGGCCACCCATTGAGGATATGTAGAAGTCACCAGAAACCCCGCGTCAATTTGCTTATGAACTTCTTCTTTAATCTTCACTGTCATATCAGGATGAGTTCTTCTGAGCTTCTGCTTTACAGGCACGCACTCAGGTTTCAAAGGCAGGAAATGTTGCACGATATCAGTATCCAAACCAGGCATGTCCTCATATGACCAGGCAAAGACGTCGACATATTCTCGTAGCAACTCAATCAACCCCTTCTTCACAGAATCTTCAAGGAGTGCCCCAATCTTCACCTCATGAACACAATCTTCAGACCCCAAGTTGACTGTTTCTAGATTCTCAAGATGCGGCTGAATGATCTTCTCTTCGTGTTCAAGTAGACGAGTGATCTCATCAGGAATCTCTTCAACATCATCTTCTTCGGCCTCAAATACAAGGAACTCAAAGTTGGGAGATGGTGTTGGATTATTATGTTCAATGGGTTTGATCAACCTACATAATGATTTTGGATATAAAGAGATTTTAGAATTCAAACAAGGCAAATCATTATGCAGATGAAAAGATTGATTTTATTCTCTTTTTAGGGTTTTATGGTGATCACCAATTTCATGCAAAAAAGCAAAAAGTGGAAAAATAATTTGGAAAAACAAACATTTAACATGAATTTATTGAATGAATATCATTGTATTTATGTGCCAACAATGTCATCACTTCTCCTTTTGGCATGGGAGAAGGGTTTTTAAACAAAAATGAACATTACGTGGAGTTATGGACAACTTTTGGAACGTCAACAGCGACCCAATTATTGCAGACTCCTCCAGGGATGACAAAGTTGCCAGAATCCTCCTCTGCATCATCTTCTACTATAGCAGCAGCCTCTTGGTCTTCGACCGTGTGGATGAAACCACCACTCTGAAACAGACTGTGCTTATTGAAAGTGCATGAATAGTACCCTATGCCAGCTCGAGATTTATTATCTTCCAGCTTGATCATTTGTCCTAAACCAGTAGTTACGCCATGCTCAATGGCCAACTTCGCATCATTGTAGGACACAAATGAAGAAGTTCCTTTCCTTAAAGGCTCAGCAATAGATAAGGCTTGGAACGGCGTTCCAACCTCATCCTCTGCATCTCTGTAAGAAAAGGAAGAAAAATGGCTTACCAAGAGAGCCTTCTCTCCCCCTACCACCACCAACTTCTTGTTCTTAACAAACTTCAACTTTTGGTGTAGGGTGGATGTCACGGCGCCTGCCTCGTGAATCCATGGTCTGCCCAATAAACAACTATATGATGGGTGGATATCCAGGACCTGAAAAGTGATATGGAAATCACTAGGTCCTATCTTGATTGGGAGTTCAACCTCACCAATCACAGTCTTGCGGGATCTATCAAAAACTTTGATGATCACTCCACTCTGCCTCATGGGAGGCCCCTGGTAAGAAAGTTTGGCCAGAGTAAATTTTGGCAACACATTCAGCGATGATCCTGTGTCTACCAGCACATTAGACAAGGCATCATCTTTGCAATTCATTGAGATGTGAAGTGCCAAATTATGGTCTCTTCCCTCCTCGGGAAGATCAGCATCACAGAAGCTCAGGTTGTTACAAGCAGTAATGTTTGCAACAATGCTATCAAATTGTTCTATGGTGACGTCATGATCTACATACGCCACGTCCAACACCTTCTGCAAAGCTTCACGGTGTGGTTCGGAGTTCATCAACAAAGACATCATTGATATCTTTGAAGGCGTTTGTAGTAGCTGATCTACAACATTATACTCACTCCTCTTGATGAGCCTCAGCATCTCATCACATTCCTCTTTCATCATGCTATTTTGGCCAGCAGGGACAGGAGCTCTAGCAGTCACGGCACGTCTGTCAACAGCAAGTGCCAGATTTGGACAAGAAGAAAAATTCCCCAAAGGATGGGTATCACTATCAGCAATATCAGCTCTTCTGGTGTCAGCCGGGGGTTTCGGCGGCACCGAGAAAACACGACCACTGCGGGTCAAACCACTGACATCAACAATATTCATAACAGAAATGGAGGGTAGGGGCACCTCCTTCCCATCTTCTAATGCAACAACATTATATCGATAGGGAACAACTTTATCTGAAGAGTATGGAACAGGGCCAGCTGGCTTAATAATGAGAGTAGGAGAAGCCTTGTGCTTGCTGCCATCATATCTGACAACAATAGGCTCAGGTATCCTAAATACAGGGGATATCACATTGACTTCATCCTCATCATGATTCTGAAGTATCTCGATCACACTCTGATCTAGCATTTCTTGGATGTCTTTCCTGACTTGACGACATCCTCTCTCATTGATAGTGCAAACACGGCAACTGTCATGGTCATGCTCATAGTGACTGTATCTACACAATAGTCTGTGCATCTCGACCAGTGATTGTCTTATATGGCTGACATATCTGACCTTGTACTTGCCAGGGAAACCCTGAACCATATTAACAGCAGATTTCCCATGCTCGGGCAATGGGTTCTTCTTCACATTAGGACCTACGTCCTCAAAAAATAGAATATCACTTCTAACAAGGTCTTGAACCTTGGTCTTGAGAGGGTAACAGTTCTCCACATCATGTCTGGGAGCACCAGAATGATAAACACAATGAATTTCGGGCTTATACCACCACTGAGGGTTAGTAGGTATAGCAGGTGGGTCACGTGGAGTAATCAATTTCCTTTCAATCAATGAAGGATATAATTCAGCGTAGGTCATTGGAATATGATCAAAAGTGACCCTTTTCCTATCATAGCTAGTGCTGATTTGATTGTTGTTTCGAGGCTGGTAGGCATGCTGTTGAGGACGATGTTGTTGTTGCTGATACTATTGATGTTGCTGTTGCTGGTTCTGATGCTGATAATGTTGATTCTCTCTGAAAACAAGTGCTATATGAGCCACCTGATGCTGGTTACTGGTGGGACGCATAGTCTTCCTCTTCACATAGGGTCTTCTTGATTTAACATGGGAGGTCACATCATGTGCCTCTCCATCTTTCTTCTTAGCAAATGCCCCATAACGTTTGGCAGAAGAGCCTTCTTCTCTGGTCAGGCGCCCTTCCCTGACTCCCTCTTCTAAACGCATCCCCATGTTCACCATCTCGGTGAAGTCAGAAGGAGCTCTAGAAATCATCCGCTCGTAGTAGAAAGAGCTTAAAGTCTTGAGAAAGATCTTCGTCATCTCATTCTCTTCGAGCGGGGGCACAATCTATGAAGCCAATTCACGCCACCTCTGGGCATACTCCTTAAATGTTTCTTTCTCCTTCTGGGACATGGCCCTCAGTTGGTCCCTATCGGGAGCCATATCAATGTTGTATTTGTACTGCTTGACGAAGGCTTTGCCAAGGTCGTTGAAGGAGCGGATGTTCGCACTATCCAGGCCCATGTACCATCTCAAAGCGGCACCGGACAGACTGTCCTGGAAGTAATGGATCAGGAGTTGATCGTTGTCGGTCTGAGTCGATATCTTGCGTGCATACATCACAAGATGGTTGAGTGGGCAAGTGTTTCCTTTGTACTTTTCAAAGTCAGGCACTTTGAATTTGACAGGAATCTTGACATTAGGCACGAGACATAGCTCAGTAGCAGATTTTCCAAAGAGGTCCTTCCCTCTGAGAGTTTTAAGTTCCTTGCGCAGCTCAAGGAATTGATCATTCATAGCGTCCATTTTCTCGTAGACATCTGGGCCCTCAGATGGCTCAAAGTGATAAATGGTGTCATCTACTCTCGGCAAAGTATGCACGATTGGAGGTGGCACAGCAAGGACCGGGCTAGATGTAACACCCCGATAAAATAAGATAATTATTTAAATTGAGTTAATAATATATTTATTAATTTAATTAAATAATTGGAATTTTTATATTATTGGAATTACTATTATTGGGTTATTATTTTATTGGAATAAAAGTAGAAATTAGTAAAAAGGTTCCATTTGGTAAAAAGAGTTATTTTCACGTGAAAAGGGAAAAAAGAGACAGAAAAGTGGAAAAGGGCAAAGAAAGCCAGAGAACAAGGGTTGAAGGAAGGAAAAGCTTGAAGCTCAGAGATTTGCCGGATTAACTCAGGTAAGGGGGGTTTATCATCGTTTAATGGGTATTATGGGATAATATGTACTGGGTAGTGATAAACCATTGATTTACCTCTGATTTGAATGATGTATGATGAAATTTGTGAAATATTGGATGAACGAAAAATTGGATTATAAATGAAGGAAATTCGTAGGAATTAGATGTAATAATGTTAGATTTTGTGAAATCGAATAGGGTATGAATTATGTTAGAGGATATGAACGAATAATGTGTAAAATTGGACTGTGGAAGGTTGAATTGGATAGATCTCGTAGCAGAGAAAGCCATAGCAGATCTGGAAATCTGGTTTCTGGTCATACGCGTATGGCACTAGGCAATACGCGTATGAGATGGCATGGTACGCGTATGGCACTAGGCAATACGCGTATGGATGAGGAAGATGATGTTTTGAACGTAGTTTGGTCTTTGTTGGTACGCGTATGGGGAAGTGGTACGCGTAGCATACGCGTATGAGATGGTGTTACGCGTATGGGATTTGGCTGAGGAATGGGCCATACGCGTATGGGGTTAGGCAATACGCGTATGGGCAGGATTGTGATTTTCCTGAGCTGTTGTTGTGCAGTTTTTAACTGTTCAGCTGAGTAACGTAATGCAGATGATGTATGATATATTAGGGATCATTTCCCGTTGTTTTGAGTAGTATAAGTATTAGTAGAGTGTGCTAATACTGTGGTTGTTATTTGGCATGATATGATATGCTTATGTGATAAAATACTGCTGATGTGTGATAGTATGCGTGATGTTGTGAATGTATCAGTTATGTGTGCATTGGTGAATAGACTGTTTTATGGCTTAGAGTGTGAGCATATATCTATTCTTGAATTGTTATTGATGATGTAGCATTGCTAGGTGATTAGCATGCATGTTGTGGCCTTTATGGTGGTAGCTAATTCCCATGGTGAGGAATTAGTGATGAGTTATTGTGGATTGTTGTTGATGTTTGCATGCTAGGTGATTTAGCGTGCATAGCATAGCCCTTGGGGTGGTAGCTAATTCCCATGGTGAGGAATTAGTGATGTGAGTCACTAGGTCTCAAATGAGTGGGACTAGTGAGCTTGGTAGCCGTACCTGGATTTGGTCGGTGAAGTTGAACTATATGTTCACGAATAGTCGGTACCGCATGCATGGAGTCTCATTGCATAATATATGTATGTACGGCGTATAATATGAATGGATGTATTCCAATATTATACGTGTGTTTTATGGTTGTTTTGAGTTTGAGTATGATGATGGTGATGATTATGAGTTGATATTACCGTTGCATGAATATGTGTAATCTGATTAGGGTGATGATATGTGTTATATTACTTAGCATTACATGATATTTTATAATGCTTATTATATCGATTGAGGAACTCACCCTTACAACTATGTTTTCAGGTAACGAGCAGTGATTGAATAGAAGCTAGTCCTGGGAGTCTAGTGTAGTCCTTAGTGGGTCATGCTCTGGTAGATGTAACATCGGGATGGGATGTTTTACTATGTTTTCTTTTGGTTGTTGAACAACTTTACATGTAATGTAGTACATGATTTGAATGTTGTTATTCGTATCCGCTGTGAATTATGCAAAAGTGTCTTATTTTAATTAAATAAATGAGCATGACAGGATATTTTGATGATTGGTGTGAAATGATTGTGTGACACCCTTCAGGGCATAATTACTCTGATTGATATTTTATTATTTTAATTAAATATTTGGGGTATTTAGAAGGGTGTTACATTAGTGGTATCAGAGCATGGTCGGTCGAGTCGAGTCGTAATTATTCTGTTTCCCCTGTACGGGATAGGTGTTGTGTAACCCTATCAGTACTTATTGTTTTAGCTTGTTGGGTTTTCAGAATAGAGATGGCTGGAAGAGGTAGAGATGATGCTGCAATTGCTGAGGCTCTGGGTATGCTAGCTGGAGTACTTGGAGGAAATCCGAATGTTGTGGGAATGGGAGCTGCTCGTCAACTGAGTGAGTTCCAGAAGAACAATCCTCCAATGTTCAAGGGAGCATACGATCCAGATGGTGCTCAGAAGTGGTTGAAGGAGATCGAGAGGATCTTCCGAGTGACTGAGTGTGCCGATAACCAGAAGGTCAGGTTCGGTACGCATATGCTGTCAGAAGAAGCAGATGACTGGTGGGTTGCTACCCGTACTGAGTTGGAATCTGCTGGGAATGCTGAGATCACTTGGGCTGTATTCAGAGAGAGATTTATGAGGAAGTACTTTCCAGAGGATGTCAGAGGAAAGAAAGAGATAAAATTCTTAGAATTGAAGCAGGGTAACAGGTCTGTTACTGAGTATGCTGCTAAGTTCACAGAGCTGTCAAAGTATTATACTCCCTATAACGAGGCTACTGGGGAATTTTCAAAATGTGTGAAGTTTGAGAACATGTTACGTCCCGAGATCAAGCAGGCTATTGGATATCAGCGGATTAGAGTGTTTTCTGATTTGGTTGACTGTTGCAGGATTTTTGAACAGGATTCCAAGGCTAGAGCAGAGAGCTATCAGCAAAGGGTTGATAGGAAAGGCAAGAATCAGAATGATCGTGGGAAACCGTATGCAGCTGGCAAAGGTTTCCAGAGACAAAGTGGGATGAAGAGGCCTAGTGGGGGAGACTCCAGTGCCCCTGCTAAGTGTTACAAAGGTGGTCAGGCTGGACATCGTTTCCATGAGTGTACCAGTGCTGAGAAGAAGTGTTTCAAGTGTGGCAAGGGTGGTCACTTGGCTGCAGAGTGCCGGTTGAAGACTATGACTTGTTTCAACTGTGGAGAGGTGGGTCATATCAGTCCGCAGTGTCCTAAGCCGAAGAAGGAGAATCAGTAAGGGAGGCAAGGTCTTTGCTTTATCGGGTTCTGAGATTGCTGCAGATGATCGGTTGATCCGAGGTACGTGTTATATTAATGGCTTTCCTCTTGTAGCTATTATCGACACAGGTGCTACTCATTCCTTTATATCTTTGGATTGTGCTGTGAAACTTAAGTTAGAGATATCTGAGATGCGTGGTGGTATGGTGATTGATACTCCTGCGAAGGGTTCAGTGACTACTACTTCGGTTTGTTTGGATTGCCCTTTGAGTATTTTTGGTAGAGACTTTGGAGTGGGCCTAGTGTGTCTTCCACTAGTGCAGATCGATGTTATCTTGGGTATGAACTGGTTGGTGTTTAACCGAGTTTCTATCAACTGTTTTGATAAGACTGTGATCTTTCCTGAGATTGAGGAAGGAAAGAGTTTGTTTCTATCAGCGAGGCAGGTGAATGAGGCAG
The DNA here is from genome assembly GCF_024323335.1 of Lathyrus oleraceus. Classification (NCBI taxonomy): domain Eukaryota; kingdom Viridiplantae; phylum Streptophyta; class Magnoliopsida; order Fabales; family Fabaceae; genus Lathyrus; species Lathyrus oleraceus. Next base: position 332,000,075 of record NC_066584.1, on the reverse strand, counting down.
TAGCAGATGGGGCAGAGTTGTTTATGCTGTTAGCGACTTTGGAGGCTAAAGATAAACTGGCGATTTGCGATCTAGCTGTGGTGTGTGATTTTCCTGATGTGTTTCCTGAAGAAGTGAATGAATTGCCGCCAGAGCGTGAAGTTGAATTCTCGATTGATTTGGTACCTGATACTAGACCGATATCGATGGCTCCGTACCGTATGTCTGCTGTTGAGTTAGCTGAATTGAAGAGTCAGTTGGAAGATCTGTTGGATAAGAAATTTATTCGTCCGAGTGTGTCACCGTGGGGTGCACCAGTGTTATTGGTTAAGAAGAAAGAAGGTACTATGAGGTTGTGTGTGGACTACAGGCAACTGAATAAAGTGACGATCAAGAATCGGTATCCTTTGCCGAGGATTGATGATTTGATGGATCAGTTGGTTGGTGCGAGTGTGTTCAGCAAAATAGATTTGAGATCTGGGTATCATCAGATACGTGTGAAAGCTGAGGATATTCAGAAGACTGCTTTCAGAACAAGGTATGGACATTATGAATATTCTGTAATGCCTTTTGGTGTGACTAATGCGCCTGGAGTATTTATGGAGTATATGAATAGGATTTTCCATCCGTACCTAGACAAGTTTGTTGTGGTGTTTATTGACGATATTTTGGTGTATTCGAAATCTAAAGAAGAGCATGCTGAGCATTTGAGAGTGGTGTTAGGAATTCTACGAGAAAAGAAGTTATTTGCTAAACTGTCTAAGTGTGAATTTTGGTTAGAAGAGGTTAGTTTTCTTGGACATGTGATTTCAAGAGGTGGTGTTGCTGTTGATCCTTCTAAGATAGAAGCGGTATCTAAGTGGGAAGCTCCGAAGTCGGTTTCTGAGATAAGAAGTTTTCTTGGACTTGCAGGTTATTATAGGAAGTTCATTGAAGGATTTTCTAGGTTGGCGTTACCGTTGACGATGTTGACTAGAAAGGGGCAAGCGTTTGTTTGGGACTCAAAATGTGAAGAAGGTTTCCAAGAGTTAAAGAGAAGGTTAACTACTGCTCCTATTCTGATATTACCGAGTTCGTCGGAATCATTTGAAGTTTACTGTGATGCTTCATTGTTGGGTTTGGGTGGTGTGTTGATGCAGAATAAGCAGGTTATAGCCTATGCTTCGAGACAGCTGAGGGTTCATGAGAGGAACTATCCGACACATGATTTAGAGTTGGCAGCCGTGGTATTTGTCCTGAAGTTATGGAGGCATTACTTATATGGGTCAAGATTTGAGGTTTTCAGTGACCATAAGAGTTTAAAGTATTTGTTTGATCAGAAAGAGCTGAATATGAGACAGAGGAGATGGTTAGAGTTTCTGAAGGATTATGACTTTGGTTTGAATTACCATTCGGGTAAAGCAAACGTAGTGGCTGATGCATTGAGTCGGAAATCATTGCATATGTCTATGTTAATGGTTAAGGAATTGGATTTAATTGAGCAGTTTAGAGACTTGAGTTTGGTGTGTGAGAGTACTCACAATAGTGTTAAATTGGGAATGTTGAAATTGACGAGTGGTATTCTGGATGAGATTAGAGAGGGTCAGAAATCCGATGTGCTTTTGGTTGATAAGTTGACTCTAGTGAATCAAGGTCAAGGTGGTGAATTCAAAGTTGATGAGAGTGGTGTTTTGAAATTTGGTAATCGGGTATGTATTCCGGATGTTACCGAACTTAAGAAGAGTATCCTGGAGGAAGGACATCGTAGTGGCCTGAGTATTCATCCTGGGGCTACGAAGATGTATCATGATTTGAAAAAGTTATTTTGGTGGCCGGGAATGAAAAGAGAAATTGCGAGTTTTGTTTATTCTTGTTTGACTTGTCAGAAGTCGAAGATTGAGCATCAGAAGCCGTCTGGGCTAATGCAACCGTTGGCTATTCCAGAGTGGAAGTGGGATAGTATCAGTATGGATTTTGTTTCTGGTTTACCGAGGACAACTAAGAATTTTGAAGCCATTTGGGTGATTGTTGATAGATTGACGAAATCGGCTCATTTCATTCCGATCAGAATGGATTATCTGTTGGAGAGATTAGCTGAGTTGTATATTGAGAAAATTGTAAGTTTGCATGGTATTCCGTCGAGTATTGTTTCGGACAGAGATCCTAGATTTACATCGAAGTTCTGGGAAGGTTTGCAGAGGGCTTTGGGAACTAAGCTGAGATTGAGTTCTGCGTATCATCCGCAGACTGATGGTCAGACTGAGAGGACGATTCAGTCACTAGAGGATCTTTTGAGAGCTTGTGTTTTGGAAAAAGGAGGTGCTTGGGATTGTTACTTACCTTTGATTGAGTTTACCTACAACAATAGTTTTCATTCGAGCATTGGTATGGCACCATTTGAAGCTTTGTATGGTAGGAGATGTCGGACGCCTTTATGTTGGTATGAGTCCGGTGAGAGTGCTGTGGTTGGACCGGAGATTGTTCAACAGACTACGGAAAAGATTAAGATGATTCAGGAGAAGATGAGGATTGCTCAGAGTCGTCAGAAGAGTTATCACGACAAGAGGAGAAAGTCACTTGAGTTTCAAGAGGGAGATCATGTGTTTCTTCGTGTTACTCCGATAACTGGGGTTGGTCGAGCTTTGAAGTCGAAGAAGTTGACACCTCGATTTATTGGTCCTTATCAGATTTTGGAGAGGATAGGGGAAGTAGCCTATCGTATCGCTTTACCGCCGTCACTTGCAAATTTACATGAGGTTTTTCATGTGTCTCAGTTGAGGAGGTACATTCCTGATCCGTCGCATGTGGTCCAAGTAGATGATGTACAGGTGAGAGATAACCTGACTGTTGAAACATCACCTATGAGGATCGAGGATCGAGAGTTGAAGCAGTTGCGGGGTAAAGAGATTGCTTTGGTAAAGGTAGCTTGGGGAGGACCAGCAGGTGGCAATGTAACTTGGGAACTTGAGAGTCAGATGAAGGAGTCTTATCCTGAGTTATTCACTTGAGGTATGTTTTCGAGGACGAAAACTCTTTTAGTGGGGGAGAGTTGTAACACCCCGATAAAAATAAGATAATTATTTAAATTGAGTTAATAATATATTTATTAATTTAATTAAATAATTGGAATTTTTATATTATTGGAATTACTATTATTGGGTTATTATTTTATTGGAATAAAAGTAGAAATCAGTAAAAAGGTTCCATTTGGTAAAAAGAGTTATTTTCACGTGAAAAGGGAAAAAAGAGACAGAAAAGTGGAAAAGGGCAAAGAAAGCCAGAGAACAAGGGTTGAAGGAAGGAAAAGCTTGAAGCTCAGAGATTTGCCGGATTAACTCAGGTAAGGGGGTTTATCATCGTTTAATGGGTATTATGGGATAATATGTACTGGGTAGTGATAAACCATTGATTTACCTCTGATTTGAATGATGTATGATGAAATTTGTGAAATATTGGATGAACGAAAAATTGGATTATAAATGAAGGAAATTCGTAGGAATTAGATGTAACAATGTTAGATTTTGTGAAATCGAATAGGGTATGAATTATGTTAGAGGATATGAACGAATAATGTGTAAAATTGGACTGTGGAAGGTTGAATTGGATAGATCTCGTAGCAGAAAAAGCCATAGCAGATCTAGAAATCTGGTTTCTGGTCATACGCGTATGGCACTAGGCAATACGCGTATGAGATGGCATGGTACGCGTATGGCACTAGGCAATACGCGTATGGATGAGGAAGATGATGTTTTGAACGTAGTTTGGTCTCTGTTGGTACGCGTATGGGAAAGTGGTACGCGTAGCATACGCGTATGAGATGGTGTTACGCGTATGGGATTTGGCTGAGGAATGGGCCATACGCGTATGGGGTTAGGCAATACGCGTATGGGCAGGATTGTGATTTTCCTGAGTTGTTGTTGTGCAGTTTTTAACTGTTCAGCTGAGTAACGTAATGCAGATGATGTATGATATATTAGGGATCATTTCCCGTTGTTTTGAGTAGTATAAGTATTAGTAGAGTGTGCTAATACTGTGGTTGTTATTTGGCATGATATGATATGCTTATGTGATAAAATACTGCTGATGTGTGATAGTATGCGTGATGCTGTGAATGTATCAGTTATGTGTGCATTGGTGAATAGACTGTTTTATGGCTTAGAGTGTGAGCATATATCTATTCTTGAATTGTTGTTGATGATGTAGCATTGCTAGGTGATTAGCATGCATGTTGTGGCCTTTATGGTGGTAGCTAATTCCCATGGTGAGGAATTAGTGATGAGTTATTGTGGATTGTTGTTGATGTTTGCATGCTAGGTGATTTAGCGTGCATAGCATAGCCCTTGGGGTGGTAGCTAATTCCCATGGTGAGGAATTAGTGATGTGAGTCACTAGGTCTCAAATGAGTGGGACTAGTGAGCTTGGTAGCCGTACCTGGATTTGGTCGGTGAAGTTGAACTATATGTTCACGAATAGTCGGTACCGCATGCATGGAGTCTCATTGCATAATATATGTATGTACGGCGTATAATATGAATGGATGTATTCCAATATTATACGTGTGTTTTATGGTTGTTTTGAGTTTGAGTATGATGATGGTGATGATTATGAGTTGATATTGCCGTTGCATGAATATGTGTAATCTGATTAGGGTGATGATATGTGTTATATTACTTAGCATTACATGATATTTTATAATGCTTATTATATCGATTGAGGAACCCACCCTTACAACTATGTTTTCAGGTAACGAGCAGTGATTGAATAGAAGCTAGTCCTGGGAGTCTAGTGTAGTCCTTAGTGGGTCATGCTCTGGTAGATGTAACATCGGGATGGGATGTTTTACTATGTTTTCTTTTGGTTGTTGAACAACTTTACATGTAATGTAGTACATGATTTGAATGTTGTTATTCGTATCCGCTGTGAATTATGCAAAAGTGTCTTATTTTAATTAAATAAATGAGCATGACAGGATATTTTGATGATTGGTGTGAAATGATTGTGTGACACCCTTCAGGGCATAATTACTCTGATTGATATTTTATTATTTTAATTAAATATTTGGGGTATTTAGAAGGGTGTTACACTAGATGCCGGCAAAGAAGCAAAAGTAGGGGCGAGACCCTCTGGAACAAAGTTAGCAGGCATCCCCCAGGGAAACCCGGCTGACATAGCAGTAGGAGCGAAGTGAGCACTGGCAGCAGGCACGGTAGAGGAAGCAACCTCTGAAATGACCGTCCTCTGGGGAGGAGTTGAAGACGTTGGAGACGATTGGCTTTGGGCGGCCAAGAATGACTCCATCAGGGCAGTCAATCTTGCCACTTCCTCCTTGAGTTCTCTGTTCTCTTGCTCTAGGTGATCCATTAGCTTTGATGAGTTGGCTCTGGTGTAGTACCGATGCGTCAGCTTGTCTTCAAAATAAATGAAGAACACAGAGTTAGACCACTGAACAAGAAGCCTTGGAACAAATACCTGCTTATGCACATGATGCATGCAATGCTTGTGCATATGATTTTATTTTTTAATCAGAGGAACTTTAGAGATCTATTTGCAAATATTTGGAAAATATTAATCATTTAGACATATATGGAATAATCATATCAATAATATCTGGAAAAAAAATTTACACCAAAGAAGTACAGTCTTGGTAACCAAATACAATACAAGAGAGAAGGAAAATGAACATCCTATGGAAACCTAGAAACAATCGTCCAAAGCTCTCGAGACCAGAAGATAAGTTGCACGAAGCCTCTTCACCTCTCTCTCATAGGTTGCCTCCATATTTGCCTTCTCTTTGGCGAGTCGATCATACTTCCTCTTCCAAAACCTGGAAGACTGAGGAAGAAGAGAAGTCACCACATCATCAGGCTCGTCGATAACCTGATGCTCCAGAAAATCTATCAATGCATCCTTATCTCTAAGCTGCTGAAGTAGCTCCTCTCGTTCAAGGACCCAAGCACGCGAACGATCTTCATCTCTCAACTCCTCTACTCCTTAGTTAGGGAGGGTTGAAGGCCCAGCCATAGCCATAGGTGTAGGTCTCGGGTAATCATAGGGCATGCGGTACTCATAAGCTCTCCTCCTAAACCACGAGGTATAGGGTTCCAAAGCAATACAATTCTTCGGACCAAGCTCTTTCCTTCCCTTCCTATGAATCTTGCGCCAAGCGCGGACCATCCTGCCCTTCAAGTCTTGGGGATCTTTACCCTCTTGAAAGAACACACCTTCTAACAAAATGTTATTAGGTTTTTCCTTTAAGGGGAACCCAAGCTGAAGACGTGCTAAAATAGGGTTGTAGTTAATCCCACCACATGTACCAAGAAGAGGCACATTGGAGAATTCACCACAAGAGTCAATAATCTGCACACCATCATACACACAGTTATACCAAAAGATATCATCATTAGTGAGAGACATAAGTCTCATGGACCACCGTAGACATCCTTTGTTCTCCTTGAAGGCGAGCGTCTGTGGCAAGTGCGAAATAAACCACTTGTACAACAGAGGCAAATAGCACACAATGGTACCACCACCCTTTGCATTCCTCATATGCAAAGAGAAATAAGTGTCACCCAATAGAGTAGGAACGAGATTAAGAATAGAGAAAATCCTAATAGCATTCACATCTACAAAGTTGTCGATGTTGGGGAATAACACTAGCCCATAGATGAGAAGTACAAATATGGCCTCAAAGGCATCCTCGCCCATGGCCTTCCCAAACATAGTAGCTTGAGCAATGAGGAACTCAGATGGGAGACCTTGAATTCCACCTTTGGTAGTCATATGAGCACCAACAACAGATTCATCTATATGCAACAGATCAACAATCTCTTGGGAAGAAGGAACCCTCTCCAAGCCACTGAACGACAATTGATCTAGAATAGGTATACCTACAAGATAGGCATACTCCTCAAGTGTAGGCAAAAGCTGGAAATCCGGAAATGTGAAGCAACGGTATAAGGGATCATAGAACTGCACCAACACACTCATCAGACCTTCATCCACCTGAGTAGCAAGAATAGACAAAAGCTTCCCATGGCGAGCCTTGAACTCCAAGGGATCTAATACATAGGATATCAAACTCCTTAACTCTTTCAAGTCGGGTTGTCTGAAACTGTACTTCTTTGTATTCCTTCTTTGTTTATCCATGTCTGAAAATTTGCAAATAGACCTCTTAAGTTCCTTGAAATTTTCTCATTGTTGATGATATGGATGTGTATGAATGCATGAATGCATGGATGCAACAATCACACTCAAGGATCAAGCAAATGGCACCATACAAAGGTCATGGGATGGATCAAGTCATCCTTAATATCAATCATCCATTTTGGTGGATTATGGTTTACACCTTATCAACACCTAAGTTCCATTGATATTAAGGATACACAAGAACGGATCAACCATGAATCAAGGGTTTGTTGCAAGTCACGAGCATGGAGTCTCGGTTAAGAACCACCCAAAGGGAGTGTACTATGGTTAAACCTGAAAATCATGTTCTACAAGAGGTTCCCGTAATCATCATCCCATCTTTCGGATATTATCGGATAAACGACTACTCGTATTCCAGAAATATTCTCAAGAGAGACTCTTATGAGTGTAGTATCGCGTAACAATCGTATCAAATCTTACACTTGAACGATCTTCGCACTACGTCCTAAAAAAAGGCCAAGATGGGCTAGGTAATCTAAGGTCCTTGGCTTCTAAGGCATATATTGGAAAGAGTAATGCCTAACCACGACTACTCGTGTGACATTATTGATCTCAACATAACCTTCACCAAGTGAATGGGCTTGCAAGTCAACTTGCTAAGGAATAACTCCACACAAGTCAACAAGACTATTCCATTCTCCTATCATAAGTGCACTCGAGTTTGGGTATAGAACTCATCTCACAAAAGACCACCAAGCACACAAGCAATTGATATATCAAGCAATTCATACATCATAAACAATACAGTAATCCCAAATTTACACAAAAATATGTCACAAATAAATATAAACATACAATACAACAAAGGTAAAAAGTAGGCAAAACCCACTAGGCAAATTTTTCCCAGCAGAGTCGCCACTTTTCTGTAGCGGGGTATTCGTTACCTTTAGATTTATTTTGACTAAATTAAAAGTAAATCATACAATTCGAGTCGCCACCGCACTTCTATTTATCCAAAGGAAAGGTTAGAAAGCGAACAAAAACCGAGAAGTTTTATCAAATCAAAAACTAATAAAAATGTCAGAGATTTGGGTAAGGGGGTTGGGTATGCAATGGGAAGGTTTTAAGCACCCAAAACATCCTTAGTACTCTAAGGGAGCCCTTTTTACAAATGTTGTAAGGTAGGTTGGTATTTGTGAAAAAGTATTTGTGCAAACATGATTGGGGAGATGAGAAAAGAATATACAAGTTATTTACAATTTTGTGTTTGAATGGATAAACCCATTGCCTACGTTCCATCTTAAAAAGGTAGGATCAAAACCTCGTAGTTCGGGGTAAAAATCTCAAAAGAAGTTGGTGAGTTGATTGGTCAAAAGCCTTAAGGTCTTTTGTTATCAAAGGGAGAAAACTCAATCTAAAAACCACAAATCCACCAATGTGAGGAGAGCTTCAACATGCTAGTGAGGGGTTAACCCTATAATAAGCATGGAAGACTTATAGTCTATCACTAAGGATATAGGTGAGTATTATATCAACCTCTAGGATAACTCAAACCTAATAGCTAATGTTTATGAAAAGCTTTGGCAAAAGTGGTCATTGGAACCACAAAAAAAAAACAATTGAGTGAGTTGTATTTACAAATAAAAAGTATTCACAAAGTAAGGTCAAAGTTGACTTAGGATTCAATTCAAAATAAGTGTTATGAAAAGAGTTTGAAAAATCAAAGGCATAGTGCCTAGGTTTCTAATTTTTAAAACAATGTTAATGTTTGCACAAAAGTTTGGCTTGGGTTAGAGTGGAGAGAAGAAGAGAATGGCTAGGTCATAAACATGCAAAGATGAAGGAAGAGAAATAAAACCACATTGGAGTTCCCTTCTTGAGATCATAAAGATGATCCAAGTTGCTCCATTCCTTTAGACTTAGCAAGCAATAAGCAAATAACTCAAGCAATCAAGCAAACAATCAATCAAGCTCCTAGGAATCTTCCAATTGGCTTTTGTATCTCTCACTTTGGATGCTCATGACAATGGTTCTTCTACTTGGCTCAAGTTTAGGATCCCTAGCACACAAGAACACACAAATCAAAAAGTTCCACAATGCAAAAGAAGGAATGGACAAGAGTGAGTTTAGAATTAGGGGTCCTTTTCAATGTCTTCTTCAACATTAAGCATTCTAAAGGCATGAGGCCTAGTTGCTCTTTAATAATTTTCTTTTTAGCATTCTAAAGGCATGAGGCCTAGTTGCTCTTTGACAATTTTCTTTTTAGCATTCTAAAGGCATGAGGCCTAGTTGCTCTTTGACAATTTTCTTTTTAGCATTCTAAAGGCATGAGGCCTAGTTGCTCTTTGACAATTTTCTTTTTAGCATTCTAAAGGCATGAGGCCTAGTTGCTCTTCAAACTCCATTTAGCATAGGTAAGGTCCTAAAATCTAAGTCCTTTCTCCATTTGCACTGGGTTCACACAAACAAAACAAAACAAGTACAATAGTATATACACAATAATGTGCTCAAGTGAGCAAAAGGCAAATTGCATTAACATAAACATGAGCTCAAGTGAGCAAAGGGCAAAAGCAAATGAATCAATGTGCAAGAAATTAAATTGAATTAAAGTAAATTGCAAGAATTAAATGCTTGAATTAAAAGTTAGTAATTAGTAGTTAGTGTTAGTGTGCCATAAGGCAATTTAGCGCTATGTTAAGCAATCGTAAGTGGACTAATATAGTAGTCACACATATCTGAGGCCGGTCAATAAAACTATAGGCAACAAACACAAGTTAGAGACCATGACTAGTAAGCCAAACTCCTACAACTTGCCATGCCAAAAGAAAAGAAGAATGATCTTGTATGGATTTAGGTTTTTTGCTTGACCAAGAAGCAACCTATCTTTAATGCAAAGCAATTCACTTGATCTTTGATCAAGATGAATTTGATTTGGATCAAAGAAGATTAATCCCCTCATATGTCAAGGCTAACCACCAATCATTAACTCATTGATCAAAAAGAAAAAAGAAGAAGAGGAAGAAGAAATGGAATGTACATAATTGAAATTCAAATGACATAAGCAAAATACATTGACCAAATATGAAATGAATCAACATCAATCAATGGTAAACAGATGTGAGATGAAGCTTAGAAGTCAAGAAACAATAAAAATATTTTTTTGGTATTTTTTGGAATTAAAATAATACTTGAATTAAAATAAACAAATAAAGGTCAAACCTCAAATCCATTTCAAATCAACTTGGAAAAGTTCAAATGGATCATCCTAAGTTCAACATGGTCAAACAAAGCTTGACAAAAAATTTCATCATTTTTAGAAACCAGAAACTAATTTTAAATAATTAAAAATGAAGAAAATATAACATAATTGAACTAAAATCTCAAATAAATCTCAAATCAATTAAGAAATTGATGAGAATATTTTTCATAGATTCATCATCATTCAAAGATGTTAAGAAAATATTTTTGGCATTTTTGAATATTGGAAACTATTTTAAATGAATTATAAATAACCAGAAAAGAGAAAATTCATAAAAAATATTAAATGGACTCATAAAAAATATTAAAAATCATTTTCAGAAACTAGAATTAAAAAGGGAAATAATGCAATTAGTCCTATATTTTTTGGATTTAAAATGAAGAAGTTATGAATTTTTGATATAAAATGAAATAGAAGAAAATAGAATGAAAAATCATAAATTAGAAAAAACAAGGAGCGTCTGATCTTGCCTCATTAAATGACGTGGCTAATCAAGAGGCTGTAAAGTGCGCGCTCATGGTGATCCAAAGTCAGCAGCGAAACATGGAGCATTAAATGAGGTCAAACAAACCAAGCGCCAGGATTAGATTAGAAGCCAAGGATCCAATGGCCATGGACTCGTCCACGTGAGGACGGTGGTGGAAACCAATGTCTTCTCCGGTGAGACTCACCGTCCGGCCAAAATTTACAGGTTTTCAAACATGTGCCATTGGTTTCCACTCAAGATCTCTATATAGAGAGAGAAATCTGATATAGAAATTTATGGTGTTCATACTGAACTTGTTCAATTCATGAAATTAAATGCACAGATCAATTGCCTCTCACATGAGGACTTCAGAGGTACCAACAAACACAAGAAATAATCAATATCCAAGGAGTTTCGAATCAAAACAGTTTGAGGGAAAACCTTTGAAGAGTAGCTTTCAAACACTTGATATACTCCAATTCTTCGATGCAGCTTTTTCTTGAGATGGCAAGGAAGCAAGGTCTAGGAATTGAAGTTCAATGATCAACCAATGAAGTTGAAAATTGAACTTGAAAATTGAAAGAGAAAAGCAAAATTCCTTTTAATGGAGGTTGGGATTTTACTTCTACAGCAATTCAGGCGCCTTCAGGTTGGTTTTGAATGAAGCCAGGCGTGTGTATTTATAGCAAGAGATGATGCAAGCAATGGAAAACTCGTGTGTGCATGAGCTTGGATCCTCCACGCATGGGCCTGTACAGGCGCATCGGAGGCCCAAACTTGATTGGTTTTGCATGCTGATGATGAAACAAATTAAATTGGACATGTACAAGGCAATGTGGTGTGCAAGCAATTTAATCATGTTATGCATAATTGAACATAAATCTTCTCCTCTTCGAAAATGCCCTTTTCCAAATTGAAACATAGCCATGTGGGTAATGGTTGGAAAGGTATTGAGATGAGGAACAAATGTTATGTTGAACAAAAATCCATTTGGTGTTGGGAAATTTATGAAAACAAGCCATGAAGTTCAATATGCAAAACATGTGTATGAAAAATGTGCCAAAATGGACCAACTTCAAGCCCTTCTGTTTCAATGATGCAAGCCTCAAATGACAAAACCTTCAACATCAAAGTTGTAGATCTTTTCAAGACAATCAATTTTGACTTAAATTTGGCATCATTCAGAATTTTTATGAGAAAGTTATGGGCACTTGAAGTTGGACTTTTTCACATTTCAATGGCTTTGGTCCAAAGTGACCTATAATGTTTTGTATTATCACATGTGTTTATTTTAGGATTATGAAATTTTTTCCAACATAACAATTGAAATAGATATCTTAAACTTTCCAATTCACTTGATCCCACATCAAAATCATAAAAAATGAAGGAGTTAGGTCCTTGGGAAGTTGACCCAAAATTAGGGTTTCAGTCAAAATGACCTATAATGTTTTGAAATTAATGATGATCTTCCAAGTTTCAAATGGATTTTTGATGGACATGAAAGTTGTTCATATGGTTACTAAGAACATGTTTTCTCTTGGGGTCATCATCATTTGACAAAAGCATAAAAAGTTAGGTCTCAGTGGATTTCAAAATAGTCAGATGAATTGACTGATCAACTTCTCAAGTCCAAACTCCAAATCTTAATGAATTGATGATTAAGGACACTCACATGAGCTCATATATGAATAATATGATGAATTAAATAACTTCCCTTGATTTTATTTGATCATGGATTGAGGTTGCTTCATGAGCAAGACACAGTCAATGCACTGTTGAATTAGGGTTTCCTTGGGAAACGATCCTCAAACCCCTTGGTTTATCTTGATCAAATTGACAAATTGAGATACTTGGGATGCATATATGATGATGGATAGCTTTGGTAACCATTTTCATGCTTGCTTTCAACTTCATTTGGCCACATCAATGAGCATAAGGGCCTTCTAGGAGCCTTGGATCACATGATTGCTCAAGCTTCAAAACAAACAAAGTTAGTGACATATTTTTGTGCTTTTGGTTAGTAAACAAAATAAGAAAAGCAATAATATAAAATTCAAGCATGCTTGATGGTCTCAAACCAACTCACACAAGTCCCAACCCAAGGGTTAAAGAGCCAAGATGCTATGATCCTTGAGGCAAATGCAATGTGCAATGACATGATGCCATGAGGGATCTTAAGGTCAAAATTAGGGTCTTACATCGAGCAATCCCATAACCATATTGCATAGAATACCTTGAAGATTTCATTGAAATTAAGCTTCTAGTTCAACTTCTGTTTGTGAACTAGAAGTCCAAGAATTTACATCCATTTTCATTCTAACCATCTCCTGCAAGTAAGAGGAAGTAAGACCAAATGAAATTACATCAAGATCGATCCTCAACACTGCAACCCGAAGGTGATTTTTCCAGAAACTCAACTCTTCGATTCTCTCTCATTTCTTAATATTTTGATTTTTGGTTAACTGAAGCCCTACCAATGTAAGCATTAATATTGAGTTGCTTTGAGGTTGAATCGAAGTAATTTAGTTTGAACACCTCAACTTTCAACTCCACATTTATCATTATAGAGTGAGTGTTGAAAGATTTGTAGGTCATATTTGGAATCCTAGTGATTTTCTCTTCAATTTGATGTATGATCCATTTATTTTAAGGAGATTTTGATCTTGACCAGTTCGGTGAGGTGGCCGGAGGAGATGACCAGAGTCGTCCAGACCATTTGATCCATTAGCCACATTCTAATATGGTCCCTTGGTTCTGATTACCAAGCCTACGCGTGCATTGACTAGAGACCGCCATGAATGATATGCGCGTGACCATCAGATCTGCCACCTCAATTAATAAGGGAGATCTGATGGCCCTTGTTTTTTCTAATTTCTAAATTATATTTTAAATACCATTTTCTTGCAAAATTCATTATAATTTCAATTTTAATCCAAAAAATATGGGACTACCACCAAAATTTCACAAAAAAGTTCCTCTTCCCATTTCTAAATTAAAATTAATTTTTGGACTGGGTTTAATATTTTTAGTGAATTTTGTGATTTTTGACTTGTTTTTATTTAATTTTAAATACTCCTGACTTTCAAAAAATGCCAAAAAAAATTATTCAATGGTCCTTTGACCTTGTTTGACCTATGATAAATCCCTTGGCATTTCTTTGGTGATTTGAAGGGATTTGTGGTTCTTGACCTTTTAAAATGTATTTTTCTTCATTTAAAAATTGTTTAATATTGTTTTAATTGCTTTATTATTTGGTTGAGCCATTTTATTGGCTTTGTGTTTACCCAACTTCTATTTGACCTTGGTCTTGGTTGAATTGAATATTGACTTGGTCAATGCCATTGGATTTAGGGGGTTGATGAGGTTTGAACTCCATCCCTCAAGATGAATGAATGGTATTGATCAAGTGAGATTCATCCCTTGATAAATTTGGGATATCTTTCATTTCATCTTCTCATCTTCGTCTCACTTTTTTCCCAATCCATTAATGGCCAATGATTTCTCATAGATCAAAATGTTAGTTGATTAATCAATGACCTTGTGTCAGATGAATCAACATGAGCTTGATTGAGATAGGTCAATCCCCTCTTATTTTTGTGTGCGGTATGCTTTAGGAGCTTGGTCTTGATACCTTGTCTCTAGCATGCATTAACACCAATATTATTATTGCCCGACCTCAGATAGTTATGACTTATAGATAAGTCCAATTACGATTGCCTAACATAGCACTAAATTTACCCAAAAGTAATAACATTTTTTTAAGTGAGATTGTAAGTCCCTCATTCCTCATGGTATTGAGTGAAGATTTTTCCTCTTTTCCATTTGTGAGAGTTAGTGGCATACTTGTTGATTTTATCCAAGTTGGAGCCCTTCTCATGAATGATGTCTAGGTTCATATCTTCATTCTTGTGAGTAGATGGTTGAGTGTTCTCCAAAGAATGACTTAAACAATTTTCTTCTTCCACTAACATTTCTTTGTATTGACTTTATTTTTAATGTCATTTACTTTAATGCAATTTAAATTCTTTCACTTTATCATTCATTGTCATTTACATTCATGCAAATTGTTTATTTTTCAGTCATTTTCACTTTGCTCACTTGAGCCATTATATTTGTGCTTGTGATTTTGTTTTGTTTGTGGTCTTAGGACCTTAAAATACCTAATAAAAACAAAACCCCTAAAAATACATTGGTGGACTGTTGGACCTCTGTCTGTGACTAGATTTTGACTTATGGACTTAGAGTAGGCAACATCCCTGAGCTACGGAAGAGACTTCGCCAATTCCATTAATTTGAGATCATTTATTGGTTAATGTCATTCATATGATACAAGCCTTGAGAGAGTCCTTTAGTTTATCTATTATATTCACTTTCTCTCTTTGTCTGAATTGCTATTTTGATCTTATTGATATCATTTGATGTTTTCTCTTTAAGTATGTTTCAAGGGATATTTCATCAGATACAACTAAAGAACATTCAAGACTTCTTGCTTTGGAGTGCTTGCTTGGATGTTTGGTTATATTTATTTGATATCATTGGTCTTCTTATTAATTGCTTTGATGAGTATGCTTTGTTACTTGCTTAACAATCCAAAGGAAATGGGTTTCTATCTGACATTATTGTCTTATGGATGCTTCCCAAATCTTTTCAACTCTAAACTTTTAAATCTTGTCTAGGATAGTCCCTTCGTCTCCTTCTCCTTCTTTAATTTCAAACTCTCTCATTTTCAAAACTTCTTTGCTTGTGTTTTTCAACTTAGACTTGTTTTAATGAGTAGAAACTTTGGCCTTATGTCATTGCTTTTCAAAATATTTTCTTAATCAAATTTGTAAATGAACTTAATCATATTGACCTGATTTTCAAAAAGAAAAAAAGAACTAATAACCTCATCTAATCCTTTTGGCCACTTTGTGCATTTAACTTTTAACTTTTTTTTTCATAAGAGAGCATTTAGATTTGAGTTATCTTTGGTTGAGTATTCTCCCATTGATAATAAAAGGTCTTTAAGCTTTTGTTAGAATCAATCCACCCATCTTTGAAATTTTTACCACGAACTATGAGGTTTTGATCCCTTATTTTTATGTTGGTACATAGTCATAAGATCAAAGGTCTTGTCAAAAACAAAATTATAAACAAATGAATTCTTTTCTCATCCCCTCATTCTAATTTTTAGCAAACATCTTTTCGCGGCTTAGGCAAAAATGAGCGTCTTAGTGGATTGAAAACCTGAAAGGGAGATCCAGGAAAAAGTTAGAGACATAAAACATAAACTTATCTCGGTAGATTGAGTACCCCAGATTGGAGAAATCTAGAAAAAAATTAGGGATTACGGCAAGTAACTGCATCCGATTAGGTATGATCGCTGAAGCAACATTGCTAGTCAGTCTAGTTCTGATTTATCATTCTCAACCAAAGACAAAGTGTAACACCACATACTACTTTCAAGATTACCGACTGACCCTACAAACCAACACAGGCCTTTTCAGCATGTTTTGTCCTCACTCGCACGCTTTTCGGGAAACTTTCCAGAAGGTCACCCATCCCAATACTACTCCAAGTCAAGCACACTTAACTATGGAGTTCTTATTGGTTAGGCTACTGAAAAGAAGATGCATCTTGTTTTCGGTAGCCTGACCAATAAGAACTTCATAGTTAAGTGTGCTTGACTTGGAGTAGTATTGGGATGGGTGACCTTCTGGGAAGTTTCTTGGAAAGTGTGTGAGTGAGGATAAAACATGCTGGAAAGACTCGTGTTGGTTTGTGGGGTCAGTCGGTAATTCTGAAAGCTGTCTGGGTGTTAGGGACCAATTAGTACTACTTTTTATATAATTTTATTGGTCCCTTTTACCAATTTTTGATTTAATTACACACTTTTATTCTCACAATTTTGTATAAATGCAATTAAGTTTAATTGATGTTGTTTTGGGTAGTTATTTCACGTATTTGTTAGTTTTGTAGAGTTTTTGGACAAGAGAGCTTCGAAGTGCATAAGCATAATTTGGAAGAAGTGTTAAATGCAATTTGGAGGCATAATTTGGAAGACTAACACTTGGGAGACTTATTACATGAAACTTGCAAGGCAAGGAAGCTGAATTAGCTTCAGTTCGCGTCGCGACCAGGGATGGCGCCGCAAACCTTGCGAAACCAGCAAGCCATTTGTTGGGCCAAGTGTTCTGTTTTGAAGCCAGTTGTATTGTGACAGTTTTGTATCTATTTTAGAGTGCTTTTCAGTTTTAGATGAAAATGAACATTTTAGGAAAGGTTCAACTCTTTAAGAAAACAGAATGGAAAATAGAAAAACATTCATTCCTGGATACACATTTTGTAAGAGAAAAACAGAGTTTATTCTACCATTGCATTTTGCTGTCCAAAATGATGATGAGGAGCTAAACCCCATTTTGTCAAGATTGGAGGTAGTAGCTATTCCTATTTGTTTATGTATTTCATTTGACTCTTATATATGATAAAAGGTTATTGATGTATTGAATGATATTTTTGCCCTAAGTTGAATATTAGATTTGAGTAGTTGTTGAAAGAGATTATTTAAGTCTTGACATAAAATATATTTTCAAGTAGTAAATAAGTTGTAGAAATAGATTTATTCACTACTCTTCTTTTGTATTAACCATTAAAGATTGCTATATTGATAGTTAGGTGGAGAAATCGTCTAAAGATTAATATAGTGATTATCACAATATCATTTAGACATAATTGATATTGAGAGGATACTTGAACATCATCAATAATCTTAAGTCTATATAGTTGTCATAAGGAATCATAAGCAATTTGAATAGTAAACTCCAATCTTGCCAAGCCTTTTACATTTGATTAAAACTATTTTATTGTTTTAGTGACATTTTACTCAAAAGATACTTTTCAAACAAAACAACTTGGTTACATTTTGAACTTATAACAATTTGGATTATAAAACGGCGGTAATAACAACCAATCTCTGTGGATACGATATTAAAATGTTTGCCGAAAATATACTTTTCAACAAATTGGCGTCGTTGCCGGGGATTGGTGTTCGATATTACAAGCATTACAATAATTCATTGTTCTAAGTTTTGTACTTACTATCACTCTTGTGTTTCACTTGGTTTGTTAGTTTTGTAGATTCTAGTGCATGCGAGGAAAAGCTACCGAGGAGAAATTTCAATTTGATCCCGAAATTGAAAGGACACTTTGAAAGCTCAATAGCAAAACACGAAGAAGAATGAAACTAGACGAAGAGAGGAACCGGAGAGAGGAAGTATCTACTTGTTCACTTGTTCAAATCGAAGAAGTGGCTGTAGAGACTTTTCAAGGAAACATGGCGGATGATACTCCTACCGAAATGTCCGCTAATAGTCCAAGAAGGAATGCCCAATTTGCTCGTGGTGGAAGGAATACGGAGATGAAGACCGGAATCCTCCAACTCCTTTATGAAAATCCATTCACCGGAATGGACCATGAAGATCCGTATACCCATCTCATCAAATTCTATGAGATTGCGGGTTCTACGGGAATAGACGAAACGGGTGAAGAAGCATTATTCAAGAGGATGTTCCCACACTCCTTGGTGGGAAAGGCAAAAGAGTGGTACCTTGATCAAGCACCAAGAGTGATGACGGATTGGAATTTGTTAGAAGAAAAGTTTCTAGAAAGATATTTTCCTCAATCCCGATTCATGAAAGCCAAAACGGCTATTGCGGTATTCACTCAAGGAAGCAACGAGTCTCTAAATGAGGCTTGGGAAAGATTCAAGTCAATGTTGAGAAAATGCAAAGGTCATGGTTTTGATGAGCTCACTCAAATCCATCAATGAAAGAAGTAGTTCGGAAAGAAGTTGTCAAACTCTTGGAAGTCGGAATGATTTATCCTATCCCCGATAGTGAATGGGTGAGTCCGGTGCAAGTAGTTCCAAAAAAAGGTGGCATGACGGTTATCAAAAATGATAAAAATGAGTTGATTCTAACAAGAACGGTAACCGGGTGGAGGATGTGTATTGACTATAGAAGGCTAAACCAAGCTACAAGGAAAGATCACTTCCCACCACCTTTCATGGACCAAATGTTGGAAAGGTTGGCCGACAAAAATTTCTATTGTTTCTTGGATGGTTATTCGGGTTACAACCAAATTTTGGTCAATCCGGAGGATTATGAGAAGACGGCTTTTACATGTCCTTTCGGCATCTTTGCTTACCGAAGAATGCCTTTTGGGTTATGTAATGCACCAGCAACATTTCAACGGTGTATGCAAGCGATATTCTCGGATTTGATCGAAGAATGCTTTGAGGTCTTTATGGATGATTTCTCCGTTTATGGATCGTCTTTTGATTTGTGCTTGAAACATCTTGATGTTGTTTTGGGAAGATGCGTGGAGACCAACTTAGTGCTCAATTGGGAAAAATGCAACTTTATGGTCACCGAAGGTGTTGTTCTCGGTCACAAGATCTCCTCCGAAGGGCTAGAAGTTGACAAAGCAAAGGTGGAAGTCATTGAAAAATTACCACCTCCAACAAATATAAAAGGAATAAGGAGCTTTCTCGGACATGCCGGATTTTACCGGAGATTCATCAAGGACTTCTCAAAGATAGCAAAGCCCTTGAGTAATTTGCTCAACAAAGGTACGCAATTTCTTTTCGATGAGTCGTGTCTAAAAGATTTCCTTGATTTGAAAGAAAAGTTAGTCACCGCACCCATAATCGTTGCACCAAATTGGACACTTGATTTTGAACTTATGTGTGATGCAAGCGATTATGCGGTTGGTGCGGTGTTGGGTCAAAGAAGAGATAAAAAATTTCATGCCATCCACTATGCTAGTAAAGTTTTAAATGAGGCGCAAGTCAATTATGCGACAACCGAAAAAGAATTACTAGCTATAGTGTACGCATTGGAAAAGTTTAGAGCTTACTTGATAGGGTCTAAAGTTGTAGTTTACACCGACCATTCGGTGATCAAATATTTGCTAACCAAGCCGGATTCCAAACAAAGATTAATACGTTGGATTTTGTTATTACAAGAATTTGATTTGGAAATCCGGGATAAAAAAGGTTCCGAAAACTTGGTAGCGGATCATTTGTCTCGTTTGGTTAATATGGAAATTACAAACAAAGAAGAGGAAGTAAGAGAAGAATATCCGGATGAAAAACTTTATGTGATTCAAGTGAGGCCTTGGTTTACCGATTTTGCTAATTACAAGGCAACCGGTTTAACACCGGAAGACCTCACTAGTAATCAAAGAAGGAAATTCTTGGCGGATGCAAAATACTATGTTTGGGATGATCCGTATTTGTTTAAAGTGGGTGTGGACAGTATTTTGAGAAGGTGTGTAACACTTGAGGAGTCAAAAGACATCCTTTGGCATTGTCATAACTCTCCGTATGGAGGTCACTATAGCGGTTTGAGAACAACCACTAAAGTGCTCCAAGCGGGCTTTTATTGGCCGTCTTTGTTTAAAGATGCATATGAACACGCGAAGAGTTGTGACACATGCCAACGAAGCGGAGGAATAGGCAAACGGGATGAAATGCCTCTAACCAACATGCTAGAAGTAGAAGTTTTTGATTGTTGGGGTATTGATTTCGTTGGCCCATTCCCCTCTTCCTTCTCAAATGAGTATATCCTAGTGGCTGTTGACTATGTTTCGAAGTGGGTGGAAGCAATTGCTTCACCTAAGGCCGATGCCAAAACAGTGATTAAATTTTTAAAGAAAAACATATTCTCACGTTTTGGTGTGCCTCGGGTGTTGATAAGTGATGGAGGATCACACTTTTGCAATACACCTTTAGAAAAAGTTTTACAATATTATGGTGTAAAGCATAAGGTGACCACTCCCTACCATCCACAAGCGAATGGTCAGACGGAAGTTTCTAACCGGGAAGTCAAGCGGATCCTTGAAAAAACAGTCTCGAGTTCAAGAAAAGATTGGTCCTTAAAATTGGATGAAGCTTTGTGGGCGTATCGTACCGCCTACAAAGCTCCTATTGGACTAACTCCATTTCAGATGGTGTATGGGAAGACTTGTCATCTTCTGGTGGAAATGGAGCATAGAGCATTATGGGCTCTCAAATTCTTGAACTTTGACTCCACTTTAGCTGGAGAGAAAAGAAAAGGACAACTCCATGAATTGGAGGAATCAAGGAACAACGCTTACCATTCGAACAAACTTTACAAGGAAAAGGTAAAAGCATACCATGATGGAAAGGTCTGTCATAAAGAGTTTAAAGTTGGACAAATGGTACTGCTTTTCAACTCAAGATTAAGGTTGTTCCCTGGTAAGCTAAAGTCAAAGTGGTCAGGACCGTTTGTTGTCAAGGAGGTGCGCAATTATGGGGCCATTGTGGTTGAGGATCCGAAGTCACAGGAGAGCTGGATTGTAAATGGACAAAGACTAAAAGTCTACCATAGTGGCGAAGTGAATCGAGATGTCTATGTCATTTCCCTAACCGGACCGAGATAATCATTGAACCGTCGAGCTCAAAATGACGTTAAACAAAACGCTTGTTGGGAGGCAACCCAATGTTGTAAGTCTGCATTTAAAATTTTGTCAAATTCAGTTGTCAAGTTATTCTGTTGTGTTCTTTTATGTGAAAATTGAGTTCTGTCCACTGCCAATAATTTTTCCAAAAATTCCTTCAGTTCGCCCCGCGAACAGCTTTCGCCTCGCGAACTGAATGGAAAACTTCAGGTCGCGCCGCGAACAGAGTTCGCCCAGCGAACTGAGCGTGGCAGAACCTTTTAAGTTCTATTTTATGTCATTTTCATTTCATTCCTTTTTGCACAAACTTAAAATTTTCTTCAACAACCTCACTGCCCACTTCCAAAAATCAAAACTTTTCCTCTCAATTTCCAAAATCCTAAGTTGTTAACAAGAACCAAGTCCAATTCAACAAGGTATGTGTACTCTCTCTTTCCTTTTTGTTCCGCATTTAGTTGAAATAGGGTTTTGCAAAAATTTGGATTAGATGCTAGAGATAACCTTGCATGTCTAAAGTGGATTCAAACTAGGATTGGGTAAGGGATTGTGATTGTGATTGTTGAAAGGTGTAAGCATTAGGAACCCTAGAAGGCACTTGGAATTTTCCTAGTTCGCAGGGTTCGCGCCGCGAACTGGGAAATTTCAGTCTCATGTTTTATGCTTTTGAATGCTAACTTCTCTTATGGTTTTTTGTGTGGTTGTTCTGAATTTTTATTGCAGATGTCAAAAAGAACAAAAACCACAAGTGCCGGTCCTTCTCGTTCCGTGCGACGATTCACAAGCGATGAGCATGAAGAGAGATTCGACAAGTTGATCAAACGAACCATTCAACCTGAGAGATTCATCCGCTTGTCGGCGGGTGGAACTTATAGGAAGTTGGTGTCGAATTTTGAAAGAAGAAGATGGAGTAAGCTTTGCGAACCGGAGCCGGAAATAAATTATGACATTGTGCGCGAGTTCTACGCCAATTCTATTTAGCTGGAAGAGGGAGTGGCATTCCATTATCAGACAAGAGTGAGAGGAAAGATCATTTCTTTCAGTAGAGACGCAATTAACGCGTATTTAGGTAATCCTCTCACCTTGGCGGAGAATGGGCGGTGCGAGTACCGTGCCAAAGAATTGGCCAATGATTGGGACCTTCCGACTGTGAGCACTACCTTATGCCTTGAAGGAAGGACGTATGATTTAAATGATCAGGGATTCCCAAAGTCATGGAAGAGAGAAAGTTTGAATCTGGAGGCAAGGGCATATTTGGTGCTGCTTTTGAATAATATCCGGCCAATGAGCCACAACACCACTATTCCTTTGGATGTAGGATGCCTATTATACTACATCATGATTGGTAAATCTGTAGATGTGGCATCCATTATTGCGGGGGAAATGCGCAAAGTGGCTACTAGCGGAACGAAGTTCGATGGTAAAGCGGGTGTTCTTACATATCTAGGGCTGATTATGGGACTTTGCCGAAGGGCAAATGTTCCCATTCCGGATGAGGTACACTTGTCTATTACTAGTGTTATTAATTATGCTTATCTGAACAGGTTTTACCAGAGCCAGATGGAAAGAGCCGAAGGAGCTGGGACTTCGTCCTCTAGACCCCGAGCCCGCACTACTCCAGCATTCGATCAGACGGCGTTCGCTAATTATTGCTTTGAGAGCTTTGAGGCCTCTAGGAGGTCTCAATCATTCCTTTTTGATGCTATGCAGCAGCAATTTCAGAACACCTTCCTTGCACCTGAAGCCCGCACTTTCCCTTCCCAGGCGGAATATGTTGCTTATGCTAATTGGCCCGAGGGTAGGTCAGCTTTTATGGGGGGTGCAGGAGGTGGTGCGACCCATGACGATGAGATGGATGACCTCCTTGGATCCGTTGGTGGTGGCCATGAGGAGGAAGATTGAGGAGTGTGTTGAATTGTAGTAGTTTTTTTTTTGAGTTTTTTGTATTATTATTGTTTTTCTTTAATTATGATTGTACTTTTGGGTGGCTCTAGTTCACCAAGACTTTGGTTTGTTAATTTGTTTTGTTAATTGCATGAATATTCTGTGAGATTTAAGTGTGTTACAATGAATTTGGTTTACCAACATTTGTTTGTTTAATTGTTCTTATTCTTAAGTCAGGCTTAAAGCAACCAAGAAATATTTGCAAAGAAGGAAGCGTAGCACACTTCGAGTGGTGATGATAAGAATTAGTGTCGGCATTTCAAGGTACACTTTATCGCTTTCTAGACTTAACATGAGTAGTTTGATGGTGTGTTGCAAATTCCATATCATGAATTCATTGAGACACATGTCATTTTGGAATCAAAATAGGACTTAACCAATTGTGAGGAAGCTTTCCATTATGCACTAAATGCGGGAAACCGAACATTATTTCAACTCATTCTTATCATGCTAAATCATGCATTAATCTATTTTGTGAAAATTGTGAAAATGATAGAGGCATTGTTGTTATGAGAAAAACCACTTGACCAAAAAGTTTTGAATCAACTAACCTTGTGAGGAGTGATCCTTAGTTAACCCCTTTGAGCTTGTTTTAGGATTCATTTGATTGATAAGTGTAAAATCAATTGAAAATTTTGTGAATAAATGAATCCTAATTTCTTTCGTTTCAATTGAACCCTCAAACCGAGTTGTTTGCAAATTTTGCCTTTTGCTTATGTCTAAGTAGGGAGCATTATTGAAAAAAATTGGTTGTGGAATCTAAAGTTGGGGAGAGTAAAGTAAAAAGAGTTGATTAGAAAATTGGAAAAATGATGTTTTATAAAAGGGTGAAAGTATGAAAAGAAACAAGAAAAAGAAATCATCCTTGAAACTATAGAGCAAAGAAAAAGAAAAGAAAGAAAAAAACAAAGAAAAAGCTCATGGTTATGTGGATGTAAAATAAGAAAAGAAGAAAGACGGGGATCAAAGAAATGGAAATTGTGTAGAGTTGAATGTATGGGAATGCTCCCTTAGAATAGGCATTTTTGTTGAATTCTCTTAATCATATCCTTTCTTGTAACCCAAGCCACATTACAACCCTTTAAAGACCTCTTGATTCTCATTTTTCACATGATTTGGTATTTGTTTTGATGACCGCATGATTCGAGTTGTTGTTGATTTAATTGCTTGGATGAGTGAAAGTAAACCTTCATGTTTATTCATCATTATTATGATGTGTGTGTAAGTTTGATTCAAATTTGACATGTATGGCTTTGAATTCCTTGGTATGACTTTTGCACCCAACCATTGCTCTTATTCATGTTTTGTCTAGCATTGAGATAGGTGGATTGAGAAAGTGCCATACACTTTTGAACCATTTGAATGTCCTTGGTTAATCCTTGTTTCAATCTTTTGTTTCATTGCTTTGGTTGTGTTGGTGAAAACTTTTGTTTAGGGACAAACAAAATGATAAGTTGGGGAGAGTTGTTAGGGACCAATTATTACTACTTTTTATATAATTTTATTGGTCCCTTTTACCAATTTTTGTTTTAATTACACACTTTTATTCTCACAAATTTGTATAAATGCAATTAAGTTTAATTGATGTTGTTTTGAGTAGTTATTTCACGTATTTGTTAGTTTTGTATAGTTTTTGGACAAGAGAGCTTCGGAGTGCATAAGCATAATTTGGAAGAAGTGTTAAATGCAATTTGGAGGCATAATTTGGAAGACTAACACTTGGGAGACTTATTACATGAAGCTTGCAAGGCAAGGAAGCTGAATTAGCTTCAGTTCGCGCCGCGACCAGGGATGGCGCCGCGAACCTTGCGAAACCAGCAAGCCATTTGTTGGGCCAAGTGTTATGTTTTGAAGCCAGTTGTATTGTGACAGTTTTGTATCTGTTTTAGAGTGCTTTTCAGTTTTAGATGAAAATGAACATTTTAGGAAAGGTTCAACTCTTTAAGAAAACAGAATGGAAAATAGAAAAACATTCATTCCTGGATACACATTTTGTAAGAGAAAAATAGAGTTTATTCTACCATTTCATTTTGCTGTCCAAAATGATGATGAGGAGCTAAACCCCATTTTGTCAAGATTGGAGGTAGTAGTTATTCCTATTTGTTTATGTATTTCATTTGACTCTTATATATGATAAAAGGTTATTGATGTATTGAATGATATTTTTGCCCTAAGTTGAATATTAGATTTGAGTAGTTGTTGAAAGAGATTATTTAAGTCTTGACATAAAATATATTTTCAAGTAGTAAATAAGTTGTAGAAATAGATTTATTCACTACTCTTCTTTTGTATCAACCATTAAAGATTGCTATATTGATAGTTAGGTGGAGAAATCGTCTAAAGATTAATATAGAGTTTATCACAATATCATTTAAACATAAATGATATTGAGAGGATACTTGAACATCATCAACAATCTTAAGTCTATATAGTTGTCATAAGGAATCATAAGCAATTTGAATAGTGAACTCCAATCTTGCCAAGCCTTTTACATTTGATTAAAACTATTTTATTGTTTTAGTGACATTTTACTCAAAAGATACTTTTCAAACAAAACAACTTGGTTACATTTTGAACTTATAACAATTTGGATTATAGAACGGCGGTAATAACAACCAATCTCTGTGGATACAATATTAAAATATTTGCCGAAAATATACTTTTCAACACTGGGGCAAGGGAATGGTTACATGTTACACCCGAGGGCGAGGGAATGGTTATCGGTGCACGAGGCATGACAATGAGACACTCCTAGAAGCTTCTAGGGAAAAAACCAAATTCACATTGGAATGAGAGGGGTCCTGAGGTTGTGCAGGTATGAGACTGCATGGTTGAAGGAATGCTTATAAAGATTAATTGGTACTACCTATACTAACAAGATGCATCTTCTTTTAGGTACCCTAGCCTATAAGAACTCCATAGTTAAGAGTGCTTGACTTGGAGTAGTATTGGGATGGGTGACCTTCTGGGAAGTTTCCCGGAAAGCGTGTGAGTGAGAACAAAACATGCTGAAAATGCATGTATTGGTTTGTGGGGTTAGTCGATAATCCTGAAAGTAGTCTGAGGCGTTACATTTGTTGTCATGGTAATCTACATGAAAAATATGAAAATATAAGTATCACTAAAGTAACATATTTAATTAGGCCTTTAATTAAATATGCTGCCACTATTTTACTCAAAACAAATGACCCTCATCATTTGATTCGGAAAATCCCGTTGGAAGATTTTCTAGTGGGTCGAGATCCACATTTCACTTTCTTTTAAGTCCGCATAGGCGGATTACACAAAACTAGGTTATTTAGGTAGGAACTCCTTCTAATTGTATCTAATACAACTCTCGAATATTTTAGTTGAGTGAATAACTCCCGATTCCAATCCATATATGGATCATTTCAAACTCTTGCTTCTAAACGTATATAATCTTATTATAATTTGTTTAGTTAAGTTTGACCCATTGTTTTAGCAATTGGATATTACAATTATTCCATCGCACCTTACTAATATAGAACATGCACCTCGCGTAGGTGAAACCTACATTATTCAATACTAGTCTTGGTGAGTGTTAAAGCTTGTAAAGCATAAACTTAATATTTAATTTGAGGGAATTTACAATTATTTTGATCTCACCGGCTTATTTATCATATAAATCTTCTCTCACATGCATCAACATACATTCACATGCATCAACATACATAGAAAATGAAACAATTATGCCCCCTAGCGCAATTGTTCTCCCAAGTCAATGAGAGAACCTAAGCTAACCTAATAACGATCTAAGCTTCTCCAAGCAAGATCTTCAAGGTTGTCCTCCTTTGATATTGTATTCTTCTCTTTCTTCATAACATTACATTACATAAAAGAAACTCGTATTACATACGAAGGAGTGAGATGAGAAAAGAAGTTACATTAAGAGATTAAAAGAGAGGTACGACACGCAGGCCGTATTTTAAAATCCCAAAAACAAAATAAAGAAAAACTAAGGCAATAACTGATCACCACAAGACAATAATAATAAACACATTATTATTATTAATTTAAATTATGTTAATTAAATAAACCAAATTAAATTTCGGCGAGATCACACTACGCAGAGTTAGCCAGGGGTTCCGCTGCTCGATCATCATCAACACTTAATACTGACGTTGTTTTAATGAACAATTCATTTGAAACCGACGTCGTTTTAATGAACAATTCATTTGAAACCGACACCATTTTTTGCTTCAGCACTTGATACTTTAAAGCACAACTCTTATGCAGTCACAACCCTAATCGCATAACTCTTTGACAACACAACCCTTGTACCGTCATGAACCCTAATGCAGCAATTTCATACCGTCAAACACACCTCGATTGATAATTCAATATGATTGATCAACACGTCATTCCTTCACCATACTAATGTCGAATTCCAAAGAAAATGACCATTGATCGCTCAAAGGAATATCAATCATTAAGTGTTTGAATAAACAAAATAGAAACAATATATCATCATATATACTGTATTTTGCATCAGAATTACTTATATCATATATATAACTTGATCGATCTCAATTGTGTAACCTATGGACGATCGATGTATCTCTACTTCACCATCCAAATCGTACACACATGATGCCAAATTTAATTACTCATTTATTATTTAATTCATTCTGTCTTTTAATCGTATTAATACAGAAAATATAGAAAATAAACAGCTATCAGATGCATGGTTCCGTAAGTGGCTCTGATACCACTGAAGGAGAATGGTGATCCAAAACGCAACGGAAATTAAATTTTTCTAATTTAGTGATCCTTACAAATGAGCATGATCAGTGATAGAAATCGTTACCTCTTGTGGCTTTTGAAACCTTTGATGCAGATCTAAGGTGTGATCACGAATGTTGAATGGTGACAACGCCTCTATTCAGTCCACACGAACAGATTCCTCCACTTTCAGTACTAGTTGTTACGAATGAAGGTTTTAAGTGAGAGTGTGAGAAACGAAATTTCATCTAATCAAATGCTTCTGCACAAGGGTTTTATTTATAGAACCACTTGTGTGGGATGTAAGCTAAAAAGCTCACTTAAGTGTATGTGGCCCATATCTTATGGTATACCAAAAATCACTTAAGTGCGTGATACCTTACCATATTTTGTATTCTATTGTAGTACTCATACATGGTATACCAAATAGAAGACTCATACATGGGATCAGAGGTCCCAAAATTTCTACATACTCTCCATACCACTGGAGTACTCAAGTTAAAGAGTGAAACAATTGAGTGAGAAACATGTATGTGTGTGCGTCCAGTATTTTTCATTAGTCTTTTGTTCCCTTAAACATAATATGTACTTTGAATTTTGCTTAGTTTAATGTCATTTATTGCATTTTACCTTATCATTTATCAGAACCTGACTTCATTTAAGGTCTTTTCTAAGTCATTATCGTTCACACGACGACTGTGTTCAATTCACACGTATGTGTGTTCACATAAATCATTTGCACAAATTGATTTGGAGATTTCTCGAGTTAATGTCACAGACTTTCAAACTCGTGATTGTTTACCAAAAACAGTGGTAAACACCCAGTAGCATAAGTTTTATGATAGTATTTGTTTGTTTGAGAGAACTTATGAAAACTACTTATGACATTGTTTATAAGGTTTTTTCAGCTTATTTTCATAAGTTCTTCAAGGTAACTAAGATTTGTATTTGTATTTTAATTCAAAGTACAAAATACAATATAACAATAATAATAAATTTATTCATATTTATTTAAATAGGTCGGCCTGATAAACTTAGAAGACTTTTATATGGCGCGTGCCCTAGATTTTTTTAACCCAATAGGCTTATAAAAAAATCCCAAGCCTTTTCTATTTAGAAAAAACTAGCTTGGTCGGGGCATGTGTAGGCTAGGTCGTAGGCCCGTGTTAGTTATCCTAGCTTATTCCCACCTTTATCACTCAGTAAAACCTCTCAACCTACCGTAATACTACGGTGGCCATGTCTACAACCATATACACAAAAAACAACCATCTCACCATCTATAATACCCAAGATAAAACTTTTGCATATGCAATTCACATTGATTGTGAATATCAACATCTTAGGTTCCAAAACCGGTCTTATAAGGCGGCATGATAGCCATTACAATATCGTAATAAGAATATTTTGCATGTCTTTAGGCATGTAAGCATAATCTACATGCTATAGTAATATGGCCCAAGGGTACAATGCCTCTTAGAGTTTGTGCCTTGCGCAACAAGCTAATGCCGCTTTGGAAATCTATTAGAAAATTGGGGATTACATCACTTGGTAAAAGCTTTTACAAGTTCTCTTTATCGACCCTAAAAAATTCCCAAAAAGTCAGATTAATTAGTTTATGGAACTTGAATCTGGGATTTTTAAAGTTGTTTGCATGGAAAGAGTATTTCAAACCAAATCTTCAACCTCACTCTTCTGCACATATATGTATTAAGATTTTAGGCCTTGCACAAGAGTATTGAGGACCTAAGGATTTTTTTTCCATATGTAGCAGTGGAGGGATGCCTATTTATGTTGATTAACTCACAAACAAACAAAAATTTGATGGGGAATTTGATTATTATGTTAGAGTTCTTATGGACATTGATCTGAAGAAGCCACAAATTTATAGAGTGTTAGTTGAAAGGACTAGCTTTGCTTTTTTATGCAGACATTGATTATGAAAATATGCCTGACTATTGCAACTTTTGTAAAGGCAAATTGTCATACAACATACAATCATAGGTTTCGATGATGACAAATAACCACCATGGATGAATCGGCATTGTCGATTCCACTTCTACAAAACAAATGCAACATATCCTTTTCTATGCTCATCTAAAACTGCTATATTTCATACAACATATGTGGATAAAATATGATCATGACAAAATGCATGAAAACCACAAAAATACGAATTTTTGCAGATTTGCAGGTTTTGAGTCGACCGCAAGGGTCAGCGCATAAGCCACAGGTCAGTGCATAACATAGACCAGTTGGTGACTGGTCAGCGCATGGTGGTTTGAGTCGACCACCGGTCGGCGCATGGCATAGTGCAGTTGGTCACGGGTCAGCGCATGGAAGACTTGAGTCGACCATAGGATCGGCGCATGAAACTTTCATTTTCCCACGGGTCAGCGCACGCCGACCTATGGTCGACCGCTCGTGCGCAAACTCAGTTTTCTGAATATTTTCCACTGTTTGAAAAGCTGTTATTTTTGGTTGGTAAGTTGGTTACTATAAATAGAAGTTTAATTACTTGTATCAACTAACATTTGTAAAATTGATTTCAAGTGTTCAAGGAAACAAGAAAAAGTGAAACAGGTGTCCAAGATTCATCATCTTCATCTTCAACATCTCACAACACATCAACTACACACAACCATTTTTGAAGTGCTTTGTGATTGGTTAAAGGTGATAAGGTTCGAAGCCGTGATTGGTGAATCCGGTTCGGGTTGAAGCTTGTGACAGGTTTTTTCTTGAATAAAACCTTTAGGGTTTTGTCCTCCAAGACTGGTTTGTGTTTGGGGGTTTTTGGACGAATTGCTTCATCAAGTTTCAGCTGAGCGAAGGTGATTGAGAAGAGGAAGTCTTCATCAGTCTAGTAGCGGATTCAGTGAAATTGAAGGGAAGAATTCGGGTTCGATTTGTCGTGGTTGAGATCAGTCGTGCCGAGGGTTTGAAGAACGGAGGGTTTTTCAACAAAGGGGCTGGAATCGGAGGTCTATCAACAACAAACGAAGGGCTTGATTCATCTTGAATCAAGGAACAAGGAGTGGAAGCAACATTCAACATCTTGAGAGTTCTGTTGTATATGTGCTTTGCAATCCTTGTATAAACGATTAAATCCAACAGGTGATATCTATTAAATCATCTCAATTCTAGTTTTAGAATTGAGGGCAGACGTACCCCGAAGCGAGGACGACGGGGGAACTGCCTCATCAAATCCTTGTCTTCTTTAATTTTCTGCATAATTGTGTTCAGCTTAAAAATTAAGTGATTTTAGAATAAGCACTTTTATCAAACCTTGATATTAATTGAGTAAGAGGTTAAAACTCTGTTTTTTGAATTCAAAGTACAATAGGATATTGTACTAGATTAATTGGAATCACTTACTCAACACAAATATCACTTGGAGTGTTTTTGCACACCAAGTGTTTGATAATTTGCCTAAACCAAAATTATCTTAAGTGTGTATCTAGTTGATTTGGTATTTGAATCATTGGAACTAGAAATCCTAGTAAGTGAAACAAATCATTGATTGTGTAACTAGTGTAGTGATTCGTATTTTACATTATCACTAATCCATAGGCTTGACGCATATCCGATTTTCCAATAACAGTTCGTTTTAGACTATATTTTTCCTCGGCCGCTTCCGCACTTAAAACAAATTTTCAAAACCAATTTTAAATTGGTAGCGCCGACTCAAACTTTAATTGGGATCTATTCAACCCCCCCCCCTTCTAGATCCGTGCCATAGTCTAACAAGTGGTATCAGGAGCTTCGGTTCACTCCGTGCTTCAAAATATAACTTTGATAGAAAATGGCTAACGAACCTAAAGGGGCTTATAATAGAGCTCTCGTTTTCAATGGTGAAAATTATAATTATTAGAAAGACTGTATGCGGGTGCACATAAATTCCATAGATAGAAAAATATGGAACGTTATTCTCAATGGTCCAATTGAAATAACCATGACCAATGAGAATAATGAATTAGTGCCTAAGCCCGAAGCAAAATGGACCGATGATGATGAAAAGAAATACAACTATGATTGGAAATCCAAAAATATCCTAATCTCCTCATTAGGTGTAGATGAATACTATCGTGTATCCCATTGTCCTACTGCTAAGGCCATGTAGGATTCACTACATATTGCCCATGAGGGGACGAACGATGTTAAGTTGGCAAGAATCAACACACTAACACAAGAGTTTGATCTCTTTTTCATGGAGCAAGGAGAAACCATTGCTGACATGCAAAAGAGATTTACTCATCTTATCAATCGATTACATTCACTAGGTAGGCCTATTTCCAATGATGTTGCTACTAATAAGATCTTGAGGTGTCTTAACAGGGAATGGCAGCCTAAAGTGACCGCCATCAAAGAAGCAAATGATCTTACCATACTAGACTTGACAACATTATTTGGCAAACTACAAGAGCACGAACAAGTACTCTTGAGCCTAGAACAACACGAAAAGAAAGAAAAGAAGGACAAAGCTAAGGTGAGCGAAAAGAAATCAATGGCTCTAAAGACTTCCTCCTCAAAGTCTCAAGCAAAAGAGCAAAGTGATTATTCCTCGAGCGACGAAGAAGAAGAGGACAAGAGCGAAGATATGGGGTTGTTCGTTAAACGTTACAATCGTTACGTGAGAAAGAACGACATCCAACATTCCGAGAAGAACTTGGTAAACTTCCGGAAACAATCTAGGTACTCTAAAAATGATGACTCAAAAGGTAAAATAACTAGAGGGTCGTGCTATACGTGTGGAAAGCCCGGTCATTACAAACCGGACTGTCCGATGAACAAGAAGACAAAGGAAAAGGAATCATACAATCACACAAGAAATCATCAAAGCCAAGGAGAGCATACATAGCTTGGGAAAGCGATAGCGACTCCTCTGATGATGAAAGTTCTAGTGATGAAGATGAAAATGCAAACCTATGTCTCTCTGCTCATCAAAAGAACAAAAGGAAACAGGTACGACATGCTAAATATGAAAAATCCTCTAGTATGTCTCATCATGAATTACAAACTACATTTGATACTTTACACTGTGAAGCTAAAGAGGCCTTTAAAAGGCTTGCCTCAAACAACAAAATTTCTACTCATTTAGAACAAAAAATTCGAGAATCCGAAAGGAAACTTGAGGCACTTAAGGCTTCTATAGTAGAAAGCACAAAAGCAGGTTGTGAGGACCTTAGAAGTATAATGATGAACTTTGGGTGTGATACTTGTTACATTTGGCAAGGTGAAGTAAGAAACCTAAAGGCCAAACTTGACAAGGCTCTTGAGCCCAAGATTACCTTTGCTATCGATAAATCAAACTTTCGAAAAAGTATGGTTAATCCATATCAAAAATATAAATATGTTATAAAGGATGAAGATAGCAAAGGCAATCAAAATGTAAATTTCTCTTGTCTTTATTGTTGCAAGAAAGGCCACTCCATTGCTAAATGCAGATTTAGAAGATTTTTAGTTCCTAAGGCATTTATCAATGGCTGCCCAAATGCAACCATTTCGTTCCTCACCATTCAGGACCCAATAAGCCATTGGGTACCTTCCCGTGTTAATTGCATTTCCATAGGTACAATGCCTCGAGACTACCGAGAGAATATGGGTTCTCGACAGTGGATGCTCAAGGCACATGTCAGGAGACATATCACTCTTCATTGACTTCGTGGCTAAGAAGAAAGGATATGTAACCTATGGTGACAACAACCGTGGAGCAATACTTGGTAAAGGTAGTGTAGGTAATCCTTCTTCCACTACTATTTCTGATGTATTGCTTGTCGAAGGTCTTAAACACAATCTACTTAGCATCAGTCAATTATGTGACAAAGGATATAATGTATCGTTTTCAAAAGATTGTTGCAAAATTGTACATAATGATGATAAGAAGAGCATGTTTAATGGCCTGCGTGTGAATAATGTCTATATGTTAGACTTAAATGAAGTATCGTTAACAAGTGACAAATGCCTTGTAACAATGAGTGAAGATTCATGGTTATGGCATAGGCGTTTAGCACATGTTAACTTTGACTTACTAAACAAAATAGCCTCAAAAGATCTAGTCCTAGGTCTCCCCAAAATAAAGTTCACCAAGGATCACCTTTGTGATGCTTGTCAAAAAGGGAAGCAAACGAGGATTGTAACACCCCTTTTTCTACCCTAAATTATTTAACATATAATCAGAGTAAATAAGCACGCATATAAAGAAAAGGGCGTCACATCGACGTTTTCGAAACTTAAAACTTTCAAAAACCAACAATACACCTGGTCATTCAAAATAACACATTTCACTCATCATGAATATTCAAGCAATATGCGTTCGCAGCGGAAAATAAAGAATACTCATGTATTTCATAATATGATCCATGTCCCATACCATGATCATCTCTCAATAATCACTTCAAATAAAATAAAACAATTAATGACATAAAGCATATCAAAATAAGATATGAGTTCAATACCACTAATCTACCCAGTGTTACATGACCAGAGCATTGACTCAGTACCTAATTGCAAACTAAATACGGAAACTCTCCAGCTATTCTTGAGCGAGCTACCGTCCACCTACTCCAGCAATACTACTCTGTAGTATCTGCACGATATCCATGTAAAGGTAACATTCAAACAGAAAGGGTGAGAATTCAAATCATTATGAACTAGCATAATAAGGCACAATGAATTAAAACAACAATTCAAGAATTCATCACACTTTGTATTATTATATCACTGATATTAACAAACAATCATCTCACATGCTTCAAACATGCGTCACACCCACATCAATACATGCATTCAATGATCACATAACTATAAACGACTCGATGCAAGACAATGTGACTCTTGAAAATTCGCTTCACACTGCGAAGTCCAAATGAAAGCTTGACCCTTCCTAGTCAACTGCGTCAACGGTAACGACAACTTAGAAAATCCCTCAATGAACTTCCTATAATAACCAGCCAAACCAAGGAAACTTCGAATCTCAGCAACAGACTTAGGAGCTTCCCACTGAGATACAGCTTCGATCTTCGTAGGATCCACAGAAATCCCACCGCTCGAAATCACATGTCCAAGAAAACTTACTTCACTCAACCAAAATTCACATTTAGAGAGTTTAGAAAACAACTTCCTCTCTTTCAACACCGATAACACAACCTTCAAATGCTCTGCATGATCCTCTTCGCCCTTGGAATAAATCAATATATCATCGATGAACACAACTTCAAACTTATCCAGATAATCATGAAAGATTCTATTCATATACTCCATAAATACACCAGGTGCATTTGTCACCCCAAAAGGCATCACGGAGTACTCTTAGTGACCGTACCTTGTCCTAAAAGCAGTCTTCTGAATATCCTCAGCCTTTACACGAATCTGATGATACCCAGACCTCAAATCAATTTTGCTAAACACACAAGCTCCAACCAGCTGATCCATCAGATCGTCAATCCTCGGAAGTGGATACTTGTTCTTAATCGTCACTTTATTCAGTTGTCTATAATCAACACATAATCTCATAGCACCTTCTTTCTTCTTGACCAATAGCACAGGTGCACCCCACGGCGACACACTAGGACGAATAAACTTCTTCTCGAGTAAGTCTTCAAGTTGACTCTTCAACTCTTTCAACTCAGAAGCGGACATTCGATAGGGAGCCATCGATACAGGACTAGTTCCAGGAACTAAATCAATCGAAAACTCGACATCTCGTTCCGGCGGTAAATCACTTATATTTTCCGGAAATACCTCCGCAAATTCATAAACTATTGGCAGTTCTTTGATCGTCCTCTTCTCCCGAATATCCAAAGTTGCCAACAACATAAACAACTTGGCACCATCTTGCACCGATTCATCAACTTGCTTAGCAGACACACACCAATCTCCCTTAGCATCAACCTCAGGAAAATTAATCGTCTTCTCGAAACAGTTGATGTACACCCGATTAACTTTTAACCAATTCATACCCAAAATCACGTCGAGTTGCTCTAACGGAAGACAAACTAAATCAATTCCAAAATCCCTACCAAATATACTCAACGGACAATTCAAACACACATAGGAAGTAGAAACAGAACCCATAGCAGGTGTATCAATAATCATACTTCTACGCATAGCAGATAATATGAGATTCAGCCTCTTAGCACAATCCAAAGAAATGAAAGAATGTGTTGCACCGGTATCAATAATGGCAATCAAAGGTGTACCATTAATAAAGCACGTACCTTGGATTAGTCTATCATCGGTAGTGGTCTCCGCACCAGACAATGCAAATACCTTTCCCTTCACTTGCTCCTTCTTCGGCTTATCACACTGCGAACTAATGTGACCTTTCTCACCACAGTTGAAACAAGTTACGTTCGAACCAACCTTACACTAGTTTGCTCTGTGACCCATCCTGCCACAATTGAAACACTTCCCCGAATCTCTACTACACTCCGTAGCACGATGTCCTTCCACACCACATTTGAAGCACTTAAGTGGAATAGAAGATACTCCCCCACTTGGCTTCTTGCCAACACTAGATTGTCTCCTCTTGTCATCATATGGTTTTCCCCGATCTTGGTTTTTCCCCTTCAGACTCTTGTAGACAGAAGCACTCTCCCTACTATCCTCGTCATAAATCCTGCTCTTGTTAACCAATTCTATAAAACGAGTAATCTGTTGGTAACCAATGGCCTTCTTGATATCATGTCTCAAGCCATTCACAAACTTCAAACATTTAGATCTCTCAGCATTAGCAGTATTGTAATGAGGACAATACTTGATAAGCTCCTGAAATATGGCAGCATAATCAGTAACGATACCATTTCCTTGCTTCAATTCAAGGAACTCCACCTCTTTCTTCCCATGACAATCTTCTGGGAAATAGTTCTCCAAGAAGGTATCACAGAAAAGAGTCCAAGTAACTTCAATGTTGTCTTCTTCGAACCTCTGAAGAGTGTTATTCCACCAATCTTGAGCTTCCTTCTCAAGCATATGGGTACCAAACTGCACTTTCTGAGCATCAGTA
Organism: Lathyrus oleraceus; assembly: GCF_024323335.1. Taxonomy (NCBI): domain Eukaryota; kingdom Viridiplantae; phylum Streptophyta; class Magnoliopsida; order Fabales; family Fabaceae; genus Lathyrus; species Lathyrus oleraceus. The sequence continues at coordinate 331,963,097 of NC_066584.1, read as the reverse complement.
CAGTTCATGACTCTGAAGATCTTCTCAATTGCTTTTAGCCAAGCTTGAGCTTTCTCAGGTGCATGCTCACCCTCAAAGACAGGAGGATTGTTCCGCTGGAATCTCCCCAAAGCACGGAACTCATCATCATCTCCCTTTTGGTTACTGGCAATCGCATTCGCTTGATGGGCATTCGCTTGATGGGCATTCGCTTGATGGATCTGACCCATGGATTCAGCCAGCATCCTCAGCGCCTCAGCAATGGCATCGTCATTCCTGCCTGCAACCATTGTCCTGAACAACCCGAAACATCACACAAACAGTATCGATCGTGTCAGATACACAAATCAAATACCACGGAAAACCTACTACTATTGACCATCTGGTCGACCATGCTTTGATACCACTAATGTAACACCCCTTTTTCTACCCCAAATTATTTAACATATAATCAGAGTAAATAAGCACGCATATAAAGAAAAGGGCGTCACATCGACGTTTTCGAAACTTAAAACTTTCAAAAACCAACAATACACCTGGTCATTCAAAATAACACATTTCACTCATCATGAATATTCAAGCAATATGCGTTCGCAGCGGAAAATAAAGAATACTCATGTATTTCATAATATGATCCATGTCTCATACCATGATCATCTCTCAATAATCACTTCAAATAAAATAAAACAATTAATGACATAAAGCATATCAAAATAAGATATGAGTTCAATACCACTAATCTACCCAGTGTTACATGACCAGAGCATTGACTCAGTACCTAATTGCAAACTAAATATGGAAACTCTCCAACTATTCTTGAGCGAGCTACCGTCCACCTACTCCAGCAATACTACTCTGTAGTATCTGCACGATACCCATGTAAGGGTAACATTCAAACAGAAAGGGTGAGAATTCAAATCATTATGAAATAGCATAATAAGGCACAATGAATTAAAACAACAATTCAAGAATTCATCACACTTTCTATTATTATGTCACTGATATTAACAAACAATCATCTCACATGCTTCAAACATGCGTCACACCCACATCAATACATGCATTCAATGATCACATAACTATAAACGACTCGATGCAAGACAATGTGACTCCATGCATATGGTGCTTGACAAAATTTATGAATCTTGCTCCTATGTATCCTTTGATGCAATGAGGAATTCAAAGCTATGTAGTTCTAGGCAAGAAAATGTATTTTTGGATTTTTTATTATAATGGGAGTCGAGATGTTGAATCTCGCTCCTACGTATCCTCTAGTGCGATGAGGAAGTCAAATCTATGTAGTTCTGGATATAAAATATTTATGTGTGGTCGATTTTAGCGAAGGATACTTAGGTCGCATTCGAGCAGAAAAACATTGCTTGCTACCCAGTCATGGAAGTAGGGAACGTTGTGAGTCCATTGTATTAGAATGGATAAAACAGGATCTGAATTCTCACAGATCATGTTTTAATCGTGATCGGTCACCATTTCCATTGAATTCCCGCCGTTAATCCGACGTATTTTCATCACTCTGGTAAGATTTATGTTTGTTTTTAGTTGCATTTGAGTCAAGTATCAAGTTTTGTTGGTTTGGTATTACATTACATTCGATTACGAGTTTAAGTCAAAAAGACCTCGTTTATGCTTCGTTTGGGTAGTGTCATTGTTCCAGGTTCAAAAGCAAGAATGGTGAAGTTCGGGACACTCTGAAGGACGAAAATATGATAGAACAGCAGGTCAACACGGCCACCCGTGTGCCACCACACGGCCGTGTTGTTGGGCAAGCAGAGAAAAAGATGAAGCAGAAAACAGGGATCAACACGGGCACCCGTGTGTACACACACGGCCGTGTTGATTAAAACAGTGCATCTACACGGGCACCCGTGTGTAGAGACACGGCCCGTGTTGTTGCTACTGTAACTAATGCTGAAATTAATTAATGCAGGAGAAAAAACACGGGCACCCGTGTGTACACACACGGCCGTGTTGATTGCACGCAGCCTGGAAAACCTAATTTTGCATTGTGAACCGATTCTTCTCATTAAGGGCAGTATGGACCTTTTGCTTGGAGAGGAGGCATCTGAAACTATAAGAAGGCTTGGAAGAGAAAGGAAAAGGGACCTTTTGACAGACGAACGAAAGCATTACAGTGGAGAAGATAGCGAATACTACGGATTCGAAGACGGCGAGATTCAAGGGTAGCCACCATTGAAGATCAAACTCTCCTAATTCTTTGTAATGTCTAATCTTTACTTTATGAGTTCTTTAAGTACTATGAGAGGCTAAACCCCCTGATGCTAGGGGGTGGTCCTGATGTTATCGTATGTATGAATCTGAACCGATAATTTCCTGATTTCTATGTTAAGTATTTCAATTTAATTGTGTGATGTTATTATGCTTTTGTATCGGACAAATACAAATTAATCTATGACTTCCAATAACAGGACTGTGATTGGTAGGGTTTTCACACAATTAGGTTTATGAATGCATCATCTAGGACTAGTAACTTTCGTAAATCACCGTAAACCTTGATATTTTGTATGATTAAAACCAACGATTAATTGAATGGACATTTAAGTAATAATTGGTAGTTTAATAGTTTCTTCCTTAAGGACTTAAGTAAGAGCATTCTGAGGTTAGGTGATTGAAGGCTTCATAGGCAGTAAGGAAATTGGAACGGAATTCATAACCGGGTAACTCAACCACTCACCCTAGCATCCTTTATCTTAATCTATTCTTGTTATCAATTTTGTGTTTACTATTCTAAATTCCAAAACAAACCAACCATTATCTTTTGTTTGAATAGAATCGAATTGAAATAAGTAATTCCTACGCAATCCTCGAGATCGATACTGGGAAATAAACTCCCTATTACTACATCGGTGAAAATAGTACACTTGCTATTTTTCCGATCAAGTTTTTGGCGCCGTTGCCGGGGATTGCCAAACTACATATTTTAATTTTCATTCTATCGAAATTTTGTTGCTCGCCAACCAAAATTTTATCTGTGACAATTTTGTTATTCAATTTTAATCGTTGTCTAACTTGTTTATGCGAGGTAAGTCCTCAGCTGATTTTCATTTTGACGCAGAACCAGAGAGAACATTGCGGGCAAAGCTCAGAGAAGCTAGAAGAAAGAAACTGGCAAACTCTGACAGCGAAGAACCGGCCACACCGAGAACACCAGCTTCTGTTCACTCCGAAAAATCTGAGTCAAACACAGATTCCCATCCAGACACTGTTAATATGGCTGCAGACCCACCTCCACCGGAAAGACTTTTAGGTGACTATGGCAGACAGAATAATCCAGCAGTGCGGTTGACCATTGTGAATCAACCTGTTAATGTTGCTCACTTCCAGTTGCACCCGTCTACTATCCGCCAGTTAGAAAGCAAACCTTTTGCAGGAAAGATCAATGAGGATGCAAACAAGCATCTGCAGAGGTTTCTGACTATGACTACATCATTGAAAATTGATGGGCATTCTGAGGAAGCAAAGAGATTGGTCATGTTTCCATTCACGTTATCTGAGGACGCTGAGGAATGGTTTTATTCCCTACCTGCAGGAAGCATTACTACATGGCAACAAATGGAAACAGCATTCTTGAATGAGTATTTTCCTGCTTCTGTGTATATCCGTAAGAGGTATGACATTGTGAACTTTAAACAGAAAGAAGGAGAGACACTTGGAGATGCTTACAAGAGATTCAAAAGATGTTTAGTTGCATGTCCTACACATAATCTGGATGAAACTGAACAAATGCAGAATTTTGTGAATGGGCTGAAGATGAGAACTAAGCAACTCATTGATACAGCTGCTGGTGGCTCGTCTAATTTTTCTACAGCAACCGGTATCAAAAAAATCATCGAAGCTATTGCAGCAAATGAGCATTTGGAATTGTATGACCGTACTGTAAATCAGCCGGAGGGAAAAATTGACTTGAAATTAGCAAATCAGGTAGTGAAAATGGAAGACCAGATTGCTGCTGAGGTTGAAAGGAGATTGAAAGCTATGAATTTAGGTACCCAGACTGTTGCTCAAGTTCAACCGGTTCCGACCATGATTTGTGAAATTTGTAGTGGACCACACTTTGCCATGCATTGTGTTGCAACCGCAGAACAAGTGCAAGCTATAAATTACCTGAGGCAGAATAATCCCTATTCAAATACATATAATCCGGGGTGGAAAAATCATCCTAATTTCTCTTGGAAAGATCAGCAACAGGTACCTCAGAAGGCAGATTGGGAGATTGCAATTGAAAAGATGGCAGCTCAAAATATGCAATTTGAAGAAGAGACTAGAAACAATCAGAAAAACACCACCGCCTCCCTAAGGAATCTCGAAGTTCAGCTGGGGCAGATAGCACAACAACTGTCAAGTTCTAGAACACCAGGTTCCCTACCAAGTGAAACAGTGCAAAATCCGAGAGGTCAGGAGAATGTTAACATTGTCACGACGACAGAGAAAGAGGTTGCTAAGAAGAAAAAAATTATATCACCGAGCGAGCCGACTAAAGAAGAAACTACAAAAGGAACTAAACCGGTGATTAAGTTGCCCTACCCTCAGAGAGTGACAAAGAAGGAACCTAGTGAGTCAGACTTCGAGAAATTCATAAAAATGTTTAAAAGGATTGAGGGTCATATGACTTTGTTTGAAGCACTTGAAAGGATGCCCATGTACAAGAAATTCGTGGAAGAGGTAATGGCTGAAAAGAAACCAACCACTGAAGAACAGGTATCTGGTAAGGAACAATATAATGCAAACTCCCTGGAGCAGAACATTCCTAACAAACAAAAGGATCCAGGAACCGTCACAGTACCGTGCACAATCAAAGAAAGAACCTTCAAAAAGGTACTAATAGATTCGGGAGCCAGTGTGAATCTGATGCCATTATCGGTCTATCACAGGTTGGGTATTAAAAATATTAGTGATATAAAGACCAATCTGAAGTTTGCGGATCACTCAAGGAAAGATGCATATGGTATAGCTGCAGATGTGCTGGTAACAATAGCGGACTTGACTTTCCCAGTTGATTTTGTAATCCTAGACATACCTGAAGACAATGAGGCAACCATTATTCTGGGTCGACCTTTCATGAAGACGAGTCGATGCAAGCTCGACATGGATGAGTGCACGCTAACCGTGAAAGTTCACAACAAGGAAATAACATTGAATGCTATTGAAAATCAGGAGATGGAAGAAAATACAAAATCTCAGTATCAAGTAGGCTTAATCAAGACATTGAATACTATCAAAGGCTCACCACTGCCAGTAGCCACCCGAAATGGAAAGATTCCTAACACTGAAAGGATAGTTAAAAAGGAATCGTGGTACAAAGGAGTCCACACTGATAAAAGAGACAATTTCCGTGTTGTAGACAAGAGGTGCAAAAAGGTTTTGAACCGGAAATATCCCCCATGATAAGGGAAATGAACCGTCGAGCCATGCGACGTTAAACGAAGCGCTTCGTGGGAGGCAACCCACGCGTTTGATTTCTAATTTATTTCGTTTTTATTTTTTGGTGTGCTAAAATTTTGTGTAGGGGAGGAGGAGAATTAAAAGGGCAAAGTTACAAACACCTCCAAGTGGAAGGAAATTACACAAGTGCAGTAAACCAACAGTAGTCGCTGTGAGTCCCCTTTGTATCTGGATTTAAACATTGAGGTCAATGTTTAGTTCAGGTGTGGGGAGGTTTTTCCTTTCATGTTTTATTTCCATCGCTTTTGTTTTTGTTGTCGTCGTATTGTTTTTGTTTGTTTTCGTTGTTTACTTGTGTGTACAGAGTGATGAGAAATGGTTGGACGAATCCGGGATCAATGGTAGTGGATGAATGACACCCCTCATACTTATTCTGATATGGCACCCCGGAAGTTGATGCAACCATGAGAAGGTAAAGTCGGACACAATTTGGTGACACTAGACCAAGAGAGCGGTATGGAAAGACCAAGTCAGGAAAGAACCACATAATACGAAGAGACTTCAGAGCTTGCAAGCTAACCAACATGGTGAGATCACAAAAAGCCAAACACGAAATATCAACATGAGAGTTCAGCCAGGTATGACTTTATCACTCTGATTTTGCGTATGTTCTGTTGACACGTCACAGCATGACAACACACACTGAGGCAAGTTGTTTGTTTAGCCAGGGCCTTTCTAGCCATCCCTATATGTATGTTTCCCTTCGTAAACCCCGTTGAGCCTTAGCCATTTTATTCATTGTAAACCCCATGTTAACGTTTAACCATTATTCATCGTAAACCCCCTGTTAACTTTTAATCATCCATTTCCCTTTTGTGTCATAACTCGGTATGATTGTGTGAATTGCAAGATGTGCAATGAAAATAAGTTTGGGGTGGAAATTTTGAAAGGGAAGGCAAGTGCATAAGATGAGATCATACAAAAAGAAAAACAGTATGTATGTCATTTATAAGAAAAAAAAAAGAAAATAAGAAAAGAAAAAATGCACTTGCCGAGACCTTAGAGATATGAAAGGCTCGGAAAGAAAAAAAAAGAAAATAAGAAAAGAAAAAATGCACTTACCGAGACCTTAGAGTCCAACAGATATGAAATGCTCGGAAAGTTGAGTAGAAAAAGAGTCAAAAGAGTTGTTACCCCAAAAATATATGTGATGCACAGGAAAAGAAGAAAAAGTACACAATATGATTACCGAGTTCAAAACCCTTTGTTACCCATTTTTTTGTTTATCCCACCGTACCCAAGCCCCGTTACAACCTAAAAAGACCTCAAAAAGTGTGTGAAATCTGTTGTGGTAATGACATTAGAATGTGTTCAAAGTTAAGAGTCTGATACTGTATACTGTGCTGTGAGTGTACACACCTAACCCCGAGAGATATTGTGAGTGAGTGAAAAGCTTGCAGGTGAAGAGGTTTCTGATGTGGAAATATGGTAAACTGCCTGAATTGGAGAGACCTGAAACTCGATTGGAAAGGAAGAACACAAATGGTGAAAGACTAGGTTGCATTGTGGAAAACGAATTCGGAGGTGACCTTTGTTTGGACTCAATACATCACTTGAGGACAAGCAATGAGACAAGTTTGGGGTTGTGATCGGTCACCATTTCCATTGAATTCCCGCCGTTAATCCGACGTATTTTCATCACTCTGGTAAGATTTATGTTTGTTTTTAGTTGCATTTGAGTCAAGTATCAAGTTTTGTTGGTTTGGTATTACATTACATTCGATTACGAGTTTAAGTCAAAAAGACCTCGTTTATGCTTCGTTTGGGTAGTGTCATTGTTCCAGGTTCAAAAGCAAGAATGGTGAAGTTCGGGACACTCTGAAGGACGAAAATATGATAGAACAGCAGGTCAACACGGCCACCCGTGTGCCACCACACGGCCGTGTTGTTGGGCAAGCAGAGAAAAAGATGAAGCAGAAAACAGGGATCAACACGGGCACCCGTGTGTACACACACGGCCGTGTTGATTAAAACAGTGCATCTACACGGGCACCCGTGTGTAGAGACACGGCCCGTGTTGTTGCTACTGTAACTAATGCTGAAATTAATTAATGCAGGAGAAAAAACACGGGCACCCGTGTGTACACACACGGCCGTGTTGATTGCACGCAGCCTGGAAAACCTAATTTTGCATTGTGAACCGATTCTTCTCATTAAGGGCAGTATGGACCTTTTGCTTGGAGAGGAGGCATCTGAAACTATAAGAAGGCTTGGAAGAGAAAGGAAAAGGGACCTTTTGACAGACGAACGAAAGCATTACAGTGGAGAAGATAGCGAATACTACGGATTCGAAGACGGCGAGATTCAAGGGTAGCCACCATTGAAGATCAAACTCTCCTAATTCTTTGTAATGTCTAATCTTTACTTTATGAGTTCTTTAAGTACTATGAGAGGCTAAACCCCCTGATGCTAGGGGGGTGGTCCTGATGTTATCGTATGTATGAATCTGAACCGATAATTTCCTGATTTCTATGTTAAGTATTTCAATTTAATTGTGTGATGTTATTATGCTTTTGTATCGGACAAATACAAATTAATCTATGACTTCCAATAACAGGACTGTGATTGGTAGGGTTTTCACACAATTAGGTTTATGAATGCATCATCTAGGACTAGTAACTTTCGTAAATCACCGTAAACCTTGATATTTTGTATGATTAAAACCAACGATTAATTGAATGGACATTTAAGTAATAATTGGTAGTTTAATAGTTTCTTCCTTAAGGACTTAAGTAAGAGCATTCTGAGGTTAGGTGATTGAAGGCTTCATAGGCAGTAAGGAAATTGGAACGGAATTCATAACCGGGTAACTCAACCACTCACCCTAGCATCCTTTATCTTAATCTATTCTTGTTATCAATTTTGTGTTTACTATTCTAAATTCCAAAACAAACCAACCATTATCTTTTTGTTTGAATAGAATCGAATTGAAATAAGTAATTCCTACGCAATCCTCGAGATCGATACTGGGAAATAAACTCCCTATTACTACATCGGTGAAAATAGTACACTTGCTATTTTTCCGATCAAGTTTTTGGCGCCGTTGCCGGGGATTGCCAAACTACATATTTTAATTTTCATTCTATCGAAATTTTGTTGCTCGCCAACCAAAATTTTATCTGTGACAATTTTGTTATTCAATTTTAATCGTTGTCTAACTTGTTTATGCGAGGTAAGTCCTCAGCTGATTTTCATTTTGACGCAGAACCAGAGAGAACATTGCGGGCAAAGCTCAGAGAAGCTAGAAGAAAGAAACTGGCAAACTCTGACAGCGAAGAACCGGCCACACCGAGAACACCAGCTTCTGTTCACTCCGAAAAATCTGAGTCAAACACAGATTCCCATCCAGACACTGTTAATATGGCTGCAGACCCACCTCCACCGGAAAGACTTTTAGGTGACTATGGCAGACAGAATAATCCAGCAGTGCGGTTGACCATTGTGAATCAACCTGTTAATGTTGCTCACTTCCAGTTGCACCCGTCTACTATCCGCCAGTTAGAAAGCAAACCTTTTGCAGGAAAGATCAATGAGGATGCAAACAAGCATCTGCAGAGGTTTCTGACTATGACTACATCATTGAAAATTGATGGGCATTCTGAGGAAGCAAAGAGATTGGTCATGTTTCCATTCACGTTATCTGAGGACGCTGAGGAATGGTTTTATTCCCTACCTGCAGGAAGCATTACTACATGGCAACAAATGGAAACAGCATTCTTGAATGAGTATTTTCCTGCTTCTGTGTATATCCGTAAGAGGTATGACATTGTGAACTTTAAACAGAAAGAAGGAGAGACACTTGGAGATGCTTACAAGAGATTCAAAAGATGTTTAGTTGCATGTCCTACACATAATCTGGATGAAACTGAACAAATGCAGAATTTTGTGAATGGGCTGAAGATGAGAACTAAGCAACTCATTGATACAGCTGCTGGTGGCTCGTCTAATTTTTCTACAGCAACCGGTATCAAAAAAATCATCGAAGCTATTGCAGCAAATGAGCATTTGGAATTGTATGACCGTACTGTAAATCAGCCGGAGGGAAAAATTGACTTGAAATTAGCAAATCAGGTAGTGAAAATGGAAGACCAGATTGCTGCTGAGGTTGAAAGGAGATTGAAAGCTATGAATTTAGGTACCCAGACTGTTGCTCAAGTTCAACCGGTTCCGACCATGATTTGTGAAATTTGTAGTGGACCACACTTTGCCATGCATTGTGTTGCAACCGCAGAACAAGTGCAAGCTATAAATTACCTGAGGCAGAATAATCCCTATTCAAATACATATAATCCGGGGTGGAAAAATCATCCTAATTTCTCTTGGAAAGATCAGCAACAGGTACCTCAGAAGGCAGATTGGGAGATTGCAATTGAAAAGATGGCAGCTCAAAATATGCAATTTGAAGAAGAGACTAGAAACAATCAGAAAAACACCACCGCCTCCCTAAGGAATCTCGAAGTTCAGCTGGGGCAGATAGCACAACAACTGTCAAGTTCTAGAACACCAGGTTCCCTACCAAGTGAAACAGTGCAAAATCCGAGAGGTCAGGAGAATGTTAACATTGTCACGACGACAGAGAAAGAGGTTGCTAAGAAGAAAAAAATTATATCACCGAGCGAGCCGACTAAAGAAGAAACTACAAAAGGAACTAAACCGGTGATTAAGTTGCCCTACCCTCAGAGAGTGACAAAGAAGGAACCTAGTGAGTCAGACTTCGAGAAATTCATAAAAATGTTTAAAAGGATTGAGGGTCATATGACTTTGTTTGAAGCACTTGAAAGGATGCCCATGTACAAGAAATTCGTGGAAGAGGTAATGGCTGAAAAGAAACCAACCACTGAAGAACAGGTATCTGGTAAGGAACAATATAATGCAAACTCCCTGGAGCAGAACATTCCTAACAAACAAAAGGATCCAGGAACCGTCACAGTACCGTGCACAATCAAAGAAAGAACCTTCAAAAAGGTACTAATAGATTCGGGAGCCAGTGTGAATCTGATGCCATTATCGGTCTATCACAGGTTGGGTATTAAAAATATTAGTGATATAAAGACCAATCTGAAGTTTGCGGATCACTCAAGGAAAGATGCATATGGTATAGCTGCAGATGTGCTGGTAACAATAGCGGACTTGACTTTCCCAGTTGATTTTGTAATCCTAGACATACCTGAAGACAATGAGGCAACCATTATTCTGGGTCGACCTTTCATGAAGACGAGTCGATGCAAGCTCGACATGGATGAGTGCACGCTAACCGTGAAAGTTCACAACAAGGAAATAACATTGAATGCTATTGAAAATCAGGAGATGGAAGAAAATACAAAATCTCAGTATCAAGTAGGCTTAATCAAGACATTGAATACTATCAAAGGCTCACCACTGCCAGTAGCCACCCGAAATGGAAAGATTCCTAACACTGAAAGGATAGTTAAAAAGGAATCGTGGTACAAAGGAGTCCACACTGATAAAAGAGACAATTTCCGTGTTGTAGACAAGAGGTGCAAAAAGGTTTTGAACCGGAAATATCCCCCATGATAAGGGAAATGAACCGTCGAGCCATGCGACGTTAAACGAAGCGCTTCGTGGGAGGCAACCCACGCGTTTGATTTCTAATTTATTTCGTTTTTATTTTTTGGTGTGCTAAAATTTTGTGTAGGGGAGGAGGAGAATTAAAAGGGCAAAGTTACAAACACCTCCAAGTGGAAGGAAATTACACAAGTGCAGTAAACCAACAGTAGTCGCTGTGAGTCCCCTTTGTATCTGGATTTAAACATTGAGGTCAATGTTTAGTTCAGGTGTGGGGAGGTTTTTCCTTTCATGTTTTATTTCCATCGCTTTTGTTTTTGTTGTCGTCGTATTGTTTTTGTTTGTTTTCGTTGTTTACTTGTGTGTACAGAGTGATGAGAAATGGTTGGACGAATCCGGGATCAATGGTAGTGGATGAATGACACCCCTCATACTTATTCTGATATGGCACCCCGGAAGTTGATGCAACCATGAGAAGGTAAAGTCGGACACAATTTGGTGACACTAGACCAAGAGAGCGGTATGGAAAGACCAAGTCAGGAAAGAACCACATAATACGAAGAGACTTCAGAGCTTGCAAGCTAACCAACATGGTGAGATCACAAAAAGCCAAACACGAAATATCAACATGAGAGTTCAGCCAGGTATGACTTTATCACTCTGATTTTGCGTATGTTCTGTTGACACGTCACAGCATGACAACACACACTGAGGCAAGTTGTTTGTTTAGCCAGGGCCTTTCTAGCCATCCCTATATGTATGTTTCCCTTCGTAAACCCCGTTGAGCCTTAGCCATTTTATTCATTGTAAACCCCATGTTAACGTTTAACCATTATTCATCGTAAACCCCCTGTTAACTTTTAATCATCCATTTCCCTTTTGTGTCATAACTCGGTATGATTGTGTGAATTGCAAGATGTGCAATGAAAATAAGTTTGGGGTGGAAATTTTGAAAGGGAAGGCAAGTGCATAAGATGAGATCATACAAAAAGAAAAACAGTATGTATGTCATTTATAAGAAAAAAAAAGAAAATAAGAAAAGAAAAAATGCACTTGCCGAGACCTTAGAGATATGAAAGGCTCGGAAAGAAAAAAAAAGAAAATAAGAAAAGAAAAAATGCACTTACCGAGACCTTAGAGTCCAACAGATATGAAATGCTCGGAAAGTTGAGTAGAAAAAGAGTCAAAAGAGTTGTTACCCCAAAAATATATGTGATGCACAGGAAAAGAAGAAAAAGTACACAATATGATTACCGAGTTCAAAACCCTTTGTTACCCATTTTTTTGTTTATCCCACCGTACCCAAGCCCCGTTACAACCTAAAAAGACCTCAAAAAGTGTGTGAAATCTGTTGTGGTAATGACATTAGAATGTGTTCAAAGTTAAGAGTCTGATACTGTATACTGTGCTGTGAGTGTACACACCTAACCCCGAGAGATATTGTGAGTGAGTGAAAAGCTTGCAGGTGAAGAGGTTTCTGATGTGGAAATATGGTAAACTGCCTGAATTGGAGAGACCTGAAACTCGATTGGAAAGGAAGAACACAAATGGTGAAAGACTAGGTTGCATTGTGGAAAACGAATTCGGAGGTGACCTTTGTTTGGACTCAATACATCACTTGAGGACAAGCAATGAGACAAGTTTGGGGTTGTGATCGGTCACCATTTCCATTGAATTCCCGCCGTTAATCCGACGTATTTTCATCACTCTGGTAAGATTTATGTTTGTTTTTAGTTGCATTTGAGTCAAGTATCAAGTTTTGTTGGTTTGGTATTACATTACATTCGATTACGAGTTTAAGTCAAAAAGACCTCGTTTATGCTTCGTTTGGGTAGTGTCATTGTTCCAGGTTCAAAAGCAAGAATGGTGAAGTTCGGGACACTCTGAAGGACGAAAATATGATAGAACAGCAGGTCAACACGGCCACCCGTGTGCCACCACACGGCCGTGTTGTTGGGCAAGCAGAGAAAAAGATGAAGCAGAAAACAGGGATCAACACGGGCACCCGTGTGTACACACACGGCCGTGTTGATTAAAACAGTGCATCTACACGGGCACCCGTGTGTAGAGACACGGCCCGTGTTGTTGCTACTGTAACTAATGCTGAAATTAATTAATGCAGGAGAAAAAACACGGGCACCCGTGTGTACACACACGGCCGTGTTGATTGCACGCAGCCTGGAAAACCTAATTTTGCATTGTGAACCGATTCTTCTCATTAAGGGCAGTATGGACCTTTTGCTTGGAGAGGAGGCATCTGAAACTATAAGAAGGCTTGGAAGAGAAAGGAAAAGGGACCTTTTGACAGACGAACGAAAGCATTACAGTGGAGAAGATAGCGAATACTACGGATTCGAAGACGGCGAGATTCAAGGGTAGCCACCATTGAAGATCAAACTCTCCTAATTCTTTGTAATGTCTAATCTTTACTTTATGAGTTCTTTAAGTACTATGAGAGGCTAAACCCCCTGATGCTAGGGGGTGGTCCTGATGTTATCGTATGTATGAATCTGAACCGATAATTTCCTGATTTCTATGTTAAGTATTTCAATTTAATTGTGTGATGTTATTATGCTTTTGTATCGGACAAATACAAATTAATCTATGACTTCCAATAACAGGACTGTGATTGGTAGGGTTTTCACACAATTAGGTTTATGAATGCATCATCTAGGACTAGTAACTTTCGTAAATCACCGTAAACCTTGATATTTTGTATGATTAAAACCAACGATTAATTGAATGGACATTTAAGTAATAATTGGTAGTTTAATAGTTTCTTCCTTAAGGACTTAAGTAAGAGCATTCTGAGGTTAGGTGATTGAAGGCTTCATAGGCAGTAAGGAAATTGGAACGGAATTCATAACCGGGTAACTCAACCACTCACCCTAGCATCCTTTATCTTAATCTATTCTTGTTATCAATTTTGTGTTTACTATTCTAAATTCCAAAACAAACCAACCATTATCTTTTTGTTTGAATAGAATCGAATTGAAATAAGTAATTCCTACGCAATCCTCGAGATCGATACTGGGAAATAAACTCCCTATTACTACATCGGTGAAAATAGTACACTTGCTATTTTTCCGATCAAATCGCATTCAAACGAACAATGTTGCTTGTTACTCACACATGAGAGGATTGAAGTGTTAGTTCGTGCTTCGCATCGGAATGGATAAAACATCATTCATTTGTGAAAAGGTTGCGGTCATGCTAAGGCTGAAAAAGATATGTTGGATTTGTTGGATTTTTTTTAGGTGGAAGAAGAATATTTGAAAGAGCAAGCTAATTATGGATTGTGCCCAAATATTCTAGACTAGGATGGATATTATGTATAACTAATCATTTTTAATCCATTTTTATTGCGAAAATTTTGAAACGCATTCAATGAATTTTAAGTAGAAGACAAATACTCGAGCGGGCAAGCTAATTACGGCTTGTGCCCAAGTATTCAAGAATGGGATGGATATTACGTCTAAATAATCCTTTTAATCTGTTTTTGATTGCGAAAGGTTTGTAGAATTAATGTCGTTTAAAGATGACAAGTACTTGAAAGGTAAGTTATACAGCAGGTATCTAAGTACTCGAGGAAAAGAGAGGCATACACCTAACTAGTCATTTTTCATCTGATTTATTGCAAAAAAAGATTTAATTTAATTAAATTATTTTAAAGATGACAAGTACTTTAAAGGCAAGTTATACAGCAAGTATCCAAGTATTCGGGAAAAAGATTGGCATACGCCTAACTAGTCATTTTCATCTGATTTATTGTGAAAATATTTAATTGAATTAAAGTCTTTTAAAGATGACAAGTATTGGGCAAACTATACAACATGTATCCAAGTACTCGAGGAAAAGAGGGATATACATACAATTAATCCTTTTTCATCCAAGTTAATTTGAGAAAAATAGTTGATACGCTTCTGATTAATTTTGGAAAGAAATACTTGATGTTGATCAAGTATTTTGATTTGTATTTGTTTGAGAAATGTTTAAAATGTTTTTGTTTTTTATTTTATTTGTTAAAAATGGCTTGGTATTTTATTAAAAACAAAATGGAGTTACTTATTTTTGATATTTGCATCCAAGTTAGCAATAATTAACAATTAAGTCACACTTTCCAAAAAGCAAACAGTTAAAAATAAGAAAGTAGAAATAAATATAGAAGAAAAAAGAAAGGGGATGCAAGAGGTAAAAGAGTGTTGCAGAGTAAAAGCTGAAAGGCCCAGTAGACCTAAGCTAAACTGAACCAAAATACAAAAAAAAACTGGAAAATCCATATTGTCTGGTGGTGATCAAACAATTGTGATCTTAAGACAAGAGGTTTCCCATCCAGTCCTTATGATCATCATCAAGTGGCCAACCATAGTTCACACCCATAATAAGCTCTATGGGGATCCTGTACATGATCCCTTCAACTATTTTAAAAAACAATAGGAATTGGGCATGTGTATAATTATTTTAAACAAAAACAAACAAAAGAGAAATCAACTTTTTCTCTCACGTTCTCGACCCTCTTTCATCTTTCGTTCTTATTCTCTCTCAAACTAAGTTATAGAAAAGCAAAAACAAAAAATTCATACCCTATGCCAACACACATTACTAACCAAAACAAAATATCAAATACTTAATTCAAATGCTATCACAGATAAAAACTAAAATAAAACATCACATCATTGAAAATCTAAAAAGATGTATGAAGTTCACGAACACTAGTAACCCTAAGTACCAAAATAGCTCGGTTTGAATAAATCAACAAACATTGAGGCGCAATTTCATGGATGAAGCGTGTCAAACAAATGCAGAAACAAGGATAAGCAAAAAAAGAGAACCAAATCAAGGAAAGCCAACCAACCAAAGTTGTATAATTTTCCAGAATTCGGCGTGTTCTCCGGCAGGAATGAGTTTCGATGAAGTTTCCGACGAGTAAACCCAGATTTTGGCGACCTACAAATTTCTCCGACGAGCTCAAATCAATTAGGTAATCGTCATTTCTACCTATTTTTTTCTTGTTTACTATTCCCTTTTCCTCTTATCTTTCTCCCCTTCTTCTGAATTTCCTCTAATCAACTATGTTCCAATATTTAATGTATGTTTATGAGGTTAAAATGAAATGGAGATGATGGTGAGTATTAGTTGAAATTACTCAACATGATGGCAAGGTGGTTTAAATAGGGGGAATTATAGAGTTGATTTAAACAAGGATTCAAACCTTCTTCAAGATGAAGTTTTCCTCTGTGGCTGAGTTGCAATGTGGTTTTGTAGAGATTTTGCTTAGATATAAGTGAGTATTTGTTGCTGATTTTTAGTATGGTTGTTTTGAACTGTGGTTGCCTCCTCCATATAAATTCCTCTTAGATTTTATAGGATAGTATTAGGGTTGATTTAGTGAAAAGTGTGTGAATGCGAGCATGTGAAATCATGTGAATTGTATGAATTGGTTAGGAATTAGAGGTAAAATTGAGTGATGAGTGTGTGTTTGTTAAGAAATATGTGTGAGTGTTAAAGGAGTGAGGAGTAAGTTTTCAAAGTTTGTTATTGATATATTTTTGAATGTATCATAGCTATGAAAGTGTATAGATGGTAATGTAATTAAATTTGTGAACTTGGTGCAAATTTGTAAGCAAATTCACGTGACAAGTCCTTAGTGTACAATTGTATTATGGAACAAGATTGTTCATATCTCTTAGGTTTTGATGATACCAAAGTATCTAAAGAACAAATGGGTATGCTAACATATGTTTAAGAGTGCATGATCACAAGCATATAATTAGTCTTGATTGTTAGCATATGTGAAGGAGCAATGTTAGTCTAATTCTGATTTATTAGAATCTGAATTGGTTCATAAGCATCTGAAGGCATGAGACTCTGAAGGTTCAGACTCTGGTATCAAGACTCGACTTCTGATGACAAATCAGATTCTGAAAGGTTGAAGAGCATCTGATTCGTACAATGTACCAAAGAAGACTTGTCTTATCAAAGCCTTGGATTTCCGGACAAACTCAACTAGGGTTTCGTTTTGCAAGGCTCAAGGAATAGTGATGTGACATCTTCAGTCTGTTCTACCTTTTGGTAGATACCTAGTACTTCGAAAGGTGTTGTGACCAATGCCATTATTCAGTGGAAAAAGCTTCAGACCATATGCTTGCCTCCAATGTCTCTCTTGGCATGATTCTTTATTAAGTTTGCTCGTTATGTTCAAACCTCGAACGACTCTTTCTCAGTCTCTATAAAAGGAAGCTGAAGATTTAAAGGAAGGTTACAACAACACAACACATTTAAAATATCTTGTGCATAACTCTGAGATGTTATTTCTTGTAACTGTTATTGCCTAAGATCTTAAGATTTCTTATCTTTGTTTATCTTAGAAATCTTAAGAAGTTGTAAAACCTTTGTGATTGTTCAAAGTATAATAGTTATCATTTTTTACTAAACTTTTGTTTAAGTAGAGAAATTATCTTGTATGCGTGCTTGAGAAACAAAGTCTCTTGTCTGAGGACTTAAGCAAGGAAGTCTCTTTCTAGGTTGATCGAGAAGAACTCTCTTGTAAGGTTGCTTGAGCATAAGTATCTCTTTAGGTTGATTGAGCATTGAAGTCTCTTGCAAGTGCACTTGAGCAATATGTAACTTGTTTGGTTATAGTGAAAATATTTTGTTTAGGCAATGGGATTAGACTATGCTCAATTGAGGAGAGGAACTAGGATAATCTTTGTGTGTTGCTTGCGTTTACCTCTAAACATTTTATTTTTACTGTTGTGATTAGTTCTCATATCAGAGTCTGAACTTTGTTCAGAATTTGAAATTGCTAGTTCAAAAGTGAAATCGATTTATGGGCATACACAATTCAACCTTCCTTTCTTGTGTATTTTTCTCACCTTAAGCTGGAATCCGAGCATGGTCTATACTATACACTTAACCGTGCTACATAAAAGATCTTGAGAAAAATACTCTTTCCATCATGGTTGATAGTTCTGAGGTGACTAGCCTTGTTGGAGGATTTCCTCATGGTAATAACGACCAAGATCAAAGTACATCTGGTCAAAATAACTACACTTCTAGACCACCAACATTCAGTGGAGATTCCACTGGATTTGAATGGTGGAAAAGCAATATGTACACTCACATCATTGGTCTGGATGATAAGTTATGGGATATCTTAGAAGCTGGCATTGACTTTCATGTTAATGGTGTTGGAATGGTTTCTTACAGAAAGTCTCTCACTCTTGATCAGAAAAAGATTTATAGAAAACATCATAGAGTGAGAGGAATTCTTGTTAATGCTTTACCTCATTCTGAGTATATAAATATTATTGATAAGTCTACTGCAAAGATTATCTTTGAATCTCTATGTGCTACCTATGAAGGTAATCAACAGGTTCAACAAGCTAAATATAATCTTTTGGTTCAACAATATGAGCTACTAAGAATGAAAAATGATGTGAACATTGAATATATGTTCTCAAGATTTCAAGTTCTTGTGCCTGGACTTCAGGTCTTGAACAAGAGCTATAGGATTGTGGATCATATCAAGAAGATTCTTAGGAGTCTTTCTGTCAAATACAGACCCAAAGTGAACTCTTCAAGAAGCTAAAAATTTAAACTCTTTAAGTCTTGAATGTCTTATTAGAAATCTCCAAAGTCATTAAATGGAATTAAATGGAGATGAGACTGAAAAGCAGGTTAAAACCGTGGCTTTAAAATTTGTGAAGGGGTCTGAGAAATCCTCTCAAAAGCTCAAAGAAGCCACTCATTATGAAGCTTCTGATGAAGAGTCCTATGATGATGAGTTAACCTTTATCATCAAAAGATTTAAATACTTGGCCAGAAAGAAGAACATATTATGGTAAGAGAGATAAATTCAAAGGGTCAAGTTCTAGGAGTAAAGATTGGGATGGCTATTACAACTGTAAGAAACATGGTTATTTCACTATTGAATGTCCTGACCTTCAAAAAGACAAAAGAAAAAATGAGAGCTTCTAGAAGAACAACTTCAGAAGAAAGTTCAAGAAGAGTCTCATGGCAACATGGGAAGAACTTGAAAATGAAGGAGAAGATGAAGAAGTCAATCTTGCTTTGATAGCCTCAACTTGCTCAGACTCTGAATTTGAAGATGATTCTGACTCTAAATAAGATACATAACATGTATTTTCTAATATCTTCAAATCTGATTTAAGTACTATGTGTAATGATCTTATGGAAAGATGCCAGAAGAAAGCCAGACATATAAAAACATTAAATAAGCAATGTGATCTTTTAAAAAGATGAGATAAATCTTTCTAAAGAAAAATTGAAAATCTCGAAAAAGAACAAATTGCTTCAATGAAAAATATGTCTGACAAACCTCTGGATGAAAATGAATTAGTTCTTCAAGATTTCATTATATCTGGTTATGATAGAACCAAACTTGCTTTTGTAATTTATAGAGTGAGTAATAGCAAAGGGGGGAGTCTTGGTTATCATCAGAAACCTTACAATCCAAGGATTAATATCTTTGTGAAAACATCATATCCTTCTTCTACAAGAACTGCTCAAAAGGAGCTAAATGCTTACTTTATGCTTGCTGCTAAAAATGGTATAATTATGAACCAATCAGAACCTGTGATAAATAACTCACAAATTCTAAAGGATTTAAGATCTCAAACTCAAGGGTTAAAAGTTCTAAACAAATTAGAATCTAAAACTCTCAAGTCAAAGATCTTAAAAAACTCATATCCTAAAGTTATTGTATCTAAAGTTCCTAAAGGTTCAGAAGTCAAGGTTAAGACTTATCCTAGATAGACAATCTGGAAGGAGTCTAAACCTTACTATAAGGATAAAGCACAAAGCGAGAAAAAGCCCTATAAAACTAACCTCATAGGATCCATAAAAGTATGGGTACCAAAGAATGGGATTATTTTTGCTGCAGATATGCTTAAAGGAAAGAACAAAGCAACAACTGCTTCAGAAAAGTGGTTACTTACAACCTTCAACAAGAAGAAGGCCTACATCCTAAATCCTAACTCTGAAGGATGAAGGAGATGTGAAATCTGGAAGAAACCAATAAGACAAGATCACTGGTACTGGGAAGACTGAAAGTTTCCCATAAGTGAATTGATGCTTCAGATTCTTGGTTATGTCTCTGAAGTTCATCCAGTTTTTCTGAGAAGTCTGAAGATACTTTTGTTGGTTTACAAAATAGAATTGTTGGAATTATATTGTTGCTCTTAAACAATCTCAATAGCTTTTTCTCAGAGGAAGCTTGGCAAAGAATCTTTTTCTATGTCAGGATCTGATGATGTTTAGAAGCTACTTTGATCAGAAGCTCCTTAACATGATTTGATGAATAAATAGCCTTTGTTTGGTTTACAAATGGTCGCTTAGCAGTAACTACCTCTGACACTAGTCCATCTATGTGCCATTAATGTGAAACACCTCCTGACACGTGGAGTGAATCTATTGGATAAAATTTTCCTCTATTTTTGGTTTTGTTGTAGTTAACTTATTATTTTTTTCATCATTGCATTTATGTGTTTTTATGTTTAAAATTTCCTTTTCACTCAAAAACACTTCATTTATATCAGAATCACACACCTTACTTCTTCACTACCTGTAATTTTGTTTTCTTTAACCTTCTCTAAAAAAACATTTTTTCTAAAGTAACCCTAAAAACTCTGTTCACCAATGGCGTCCTCTTCAAATGCACACATGATCGTCAAAACTGGAAAAAGTATGACTATCAAGCTCAAGACTATGAATTTGAATCAAAATCATCTAAAGCTTTTGGTATAACATATTGTTGACTTTGACTCATTCAGTCAAAATGGGTATAGTCTTTGGAGCTTCATCAGAGTTCAAGAATGGTCTTCAATATTTGGTATGTTGAATGGTCCTACTTATCCTTATCTTGTGAAATATTTATGGGTTAGGGCATAAGTTTTTTATGAACTTCATGTGAAGAACTTAGACTTCTGATTGAAAAGGACAACTCCTTGAAGGGGAAGACAAGGAAAGAAGTAGGTTTGAAGAAGTTTGAAGAGGTTAAAATTAGAGATGTTGTAATGGGTATTTATGTGGTTATTACTCAGAAAATGATTTCTAAACTCTTGATTTCACCAAACTCTAGTAGATTTGTTATGGGCACCAAAGACAATAGTCCTGAAGAAGATGATATCAAGTGGTGTTTGTTTGATGATGCTGATAATCTATGTTCTTTTGACTTTGGAAAGGTCAAGAACATGTAGAAAGAACTCAGGTTTCTGTTCAAAATTTTAATTAGTTGCATGATTCCCAGAGAAGGAAGTAATTATCAAATTTCTTGGAATCGCAAACATTTCGTTTTCTACCTGAAGAATGAAGACAAGATAAACCTACCAACTTACATTTTCAACCATCTTTGTGAAGCTACAAAGGATAGAACAAAGCTTCGCAAGAAGAATGTGCCTTATCCTAGATTGTTGTCAGAATTGTTCTTTCAGGGTCGTCTAATTACTTCCCTTAAAAACCTACCTGACAATGAAGATCTAGAGGATATTTATGGAAATATTCTATTAGCTTTTGTTTGGGCTAACATGAAGCTAATAAAGAAAAGTGAGATAGTTGCTTCAAAGATTCCTCTCTATTATATGTACCAATTCTAATTATCTTAAGGATTATCTTGTCATCACAAAGATGGATAACCTTAAAGTAATCAAGAATTCCATTATACAGTCCTTCAAGAAAGGTAAAAGCATCAGATTCAAAATTCCTGACAAGCATACTAAAGTTTTTAAATTGTCTAAGAAAAGGAAGCAAGAGGTTTCAGTTGCTCTGAAGAATGTTTATAAATCTTATAAGAAGAGAGATGTTAAGAAGGAAGTTGAAGAAGTGGTTGCTACCACTGAAATAATTCCCACCAAGACTAGGAATGGAAAGTCTCCCAAGAAGGTTGCTTCTGTTTCTATTATTTCATAAGCACCTTTGATGAATAAGAGATTGAGGAAGTATGGTGAGATTGAGGAAGAAGATGAAGAAGAAGAGGAAGAAAATGTGTCCTTGATTAGGAAGAAGAAAGATGCAAATGTCTCTGCTTAGAAGGGTGCAATTGAGCTTACTCTCATGGTTGCTCAACTTTTAGTATATGTCATCTTAGATCATTCAGAGGAGCATCAAGAAAAGTCCATGTCTAAATGTCAAGAAGATATTGTTGGTGATTTGGAACTTGCTGAGGTTCACGTTGCTGAAGTTATGGCTGGTTTAAAGGTTATGGAAGCATGTGTCGTTCCTGAAGAAGTTATCCCAGAAACTGCTAATTCATATGCTCTGAATACTGGTGAAATAGGTATAAATCTGGATTTAGTCTCTGAGGATGACACCTTTAACCATATTTCTCCAACTCCCTCATATATTCCCTCACCAAGTCAATCCCCAAAACATACATCACTCTCTATCAATGAACCCACTGATGTTTAGAATCAGTTAATTATATATTTGTTCTGCGTGTCTTGCTATCTTACTTATGTTTTTACATTAAGCTACATTTATTTGGGAATCTTTATTATTCTTCTGATAAATATTTGATATAGTATTTGCTTGGTTATCTTGTGGATGAACTATTTTTCTAGGAATCTCTAGTTGTTTAAACACATTCAAAAAGGGATTAAACAATTCATAGTAAATATAAAAAGGGGAAATTTTTTCATTGATTGATGGAAAGATTACAAAAGTTCTTGTATTACATTAACTTATCAAGATCAGAACAATATCCCCTATCCCTAAAGGAATCTTCCCATTCAACTACTTGTTCCTCACTTCCTTCATCAGAATTAAAGAAGAAAGTCCTCTTTGGCACTATTTTCTTCTTCTTCTTCTTCTTCTTCTTCTTCAGTCTTTTCTTGTTCTTCTTTGGATTCCTCACTCTTAAGGCATCTCTTGCAAAGATTGAACCAATTGGTTGGGCTTCCTCAACATGTGGTTGTGAGTGCGGTACAATGACCTCCACTGAAATGGTGTTGGTTGCCTTCTCCGTCGTAGAACTCATACTGCTAAGAAGATAAGAAGAGATGGATGAAAAGATGAGAAGTATGTCTCTGATGGTGTGTTTTTATATAGGAAGTTGAGTGTCTTGTATGTTCCTTTTAAGAAGATGGAACATCCGAGCATTTAATGCCTACAATGATGACATAGTTGATACTTTTCAATGACGTGTGAAACCTTGAGACACGCAAAAATAATTCAACCATTTTAGATGTTTCTCAGTATTGGGAAGTGTAAAGGTTGTTCATATTATGTTTTATCAGAATTAATTTTTTCCATATATTTGTTAGTATTTTTAAATACTTTTGTCCTCTTCTTTGTTGACCTTTCTGAACTCACTTTTTGTTGATGACAAAAGGGGGAGAAAATTATGGGAATACATTTGTTTGTCGCCATAAAAAATGGGAGATTGTTGGAACAAGATTGTTCATATATTTTAGGTTTTAATGATAACAAAGTATTTAAAGAACAAATGGGTATGCTAACATATGTTTAAGTGTGCTGGATCACAAGCACATAAATAATCCTGATTGTTAGCATATGTGAAGGAGAAATGTTAGTATAAAACTATGATTGATCATAATCTGAATTGGTTCATCAGCATCTGAAGGTATTAGACTTTGGTCTCAAAACCCAACTTTTGATGATAACTCATATTCTAAAAGGTTGAAGAGCATTTGATCCGTATATTGTACCAAAGCAGACTTGTCTTATCAAAGCCCCAAATTTCTAGACAAAGTCAACTAGGGTTTTGTTTTTCAAGGCTCAAGGAATAATGATATTACATCTTCAGTCTATTCTACCTTTTGGTAGATACCTAGCACTTCGAAAGATGTTGTGACCAATGCCATTATTCAATGGAAAAAGCTTCAGACTAGATGCTAGCCTCCAACGTCTCTTTTGGCATGCTTCTTCACTAAGTTTGCTTGTTATGTTCAAACCTTCCAACGACTCTTTCTCAATCTCTATAAAAGGAAGTTGAAGATTGAAAGGAAGGTTACAACATCACAATGCATTTAAAAGATCTTGCACGTAACTCTGAGTTGTTATTTCTTGTAACTGTTATTGCCTAAGATCTTAAGATTTCTTATATTTTCTTATCTTATAAATCTTAAGAGGTAGTAAAACCTTTGTGATTGTTGCACAACTATTATACTTCTGATTGTGTATCAAAGTGTAGTAACTATCTTTTCTACTAAACTTTTGTTTATAGTAAATGAAGTCTCTTGCCTGCATGCTTGAGCAAGGAAGTCTCTTGTTTAAGGACTTGAGCAAGAAATTCCCTTTCTAGGTTGATTGAGCAAAAGTCTCTTGCAAGGTTGCTTGAGCATAAGTATCTTTCTAGGTTGATTGAGCATTAAAGTTTCTTGCAAGTGTGTTTGAGCAATTTGTAACTTGTTTGGTTATAGTGAAAATATTTTTTTGAGGCAAGGGGGCTGGACTACTCTCAGTTGAGGAGAGGAATCAGGATAACCTTTCTCTGTTGCTTGCATTTACCTCTGAATATTTTATTTCGGATACTGTGATTAGTTATGATATCAAAGTTTGAGCTTTGGTCAGAATCTAAACTTGTTGGTTTAGAAGTGAATCGATTTGTGGGCATACATAATTCAACCCCAATTCTTGTGTATTTTTTTATAGAGCTCATGGGAATCCTTTTGGCCATTCAACAAGCTAGAATTAGGAATTGAATCTACCTTTGGATAGAAACTAACTATAGGGTGGATATTTTGACTTTCAAAAATTACAACATTGTCCCTTGGAGCATCTATAACATATGGTGCAACTGCATGGCCACAACAAATAGCATGTATTTCACGATCTCTCACATTTTTAGAGAAAAAAACAATTATGATGACACCCATACAAAAATGAGACTTTCCATCATGAACTTCATAAGCGTAAATCCTCTAGGATTCAAGAGGTTCTTCTCAGATTCTTCATATGAATCTGGGGTATCAAAACAACAAGATTAATCTCTAAGATGACTACAATATGTGTAACAAAAAAAGGAAGAAAAAAAATGAATTAGAAATTTCACATTAGATTCTTTCAGCTTCTCCTCCAATAAAAAATGGGAGAGGTAGTTATATAAGAGAGAGATAATAAGTGAGTCATAGATTAGACTAAAGTCAAATAAAATAATTTGTTAGGCCAAGTCAAATCATAAATAATTAATAATAATGATTTTCCAATAAAATATTTTATCACATTCATCACTTAAAATTATAAAAAAAAATTTAATTTAAAACTTTTAAAATATAATTAAAATTTATAACATAATCTATCTACTTAAGCATAAGTCAATTAAACGACAATAATTATGATTTTTTTTGAAGCAAAAGTTATGTCATACTATTAATAAAAAAAGATAGATTTGTGCTCTTTAGTGGAATAAGGAGAAACAACATTTACAAAATCAAATTATGTGACCTTAAAAAATAAGAGGTTAAATGTCTCGTAGGAAAAATATCAATGATTTTGTCACAAACGATTAAGGCATAATAGTTAGAGATTAGTTTAACAATATTAAGATTGTAAGAGACTTTCAAAATCTTTAATAGTGATAACTTTTTTTTCACTTAAAAAAATGTTGTTTCCTCTTATAGACCACAATAACTCTTACATCAATTAATGATAAAAAGTATGAATTAGTTATAGGCGACGACTACTGGATATGACTAATGCAGATGTACATGACTAAAATTTCTACAACACGTGAATAAATCTTATTGTATTCTCAATATTCTACAAAACTTTAAAATTACCATCATAATAAGTGATTATGACGTGAAATTTCAACACAAATTTCTTAAAATATTTATGAAAAAAATAGTATTTTCACGATTTCTAACAAAAATGAAGATATAACTATTTTTAAGAGATGAACCGAAATTATAAACACATAAATCTTTTTTTATATTATTCATAGATTATAGACAGATAAATATCTACTCTCAAGAATTCAGAGTGAATTTCTTTTCCTCAACTTTCTAGAGTTAGAATTAATTGATGATATAATTGATCTTCTAAATTAGATAAGTTAGTCTAATTGACCGATCAATGCACCAAATGATAAATATAGTTAAAATATCATACAAAACTCATGTTTTTATATTAAAATTTAGTGCGATGTAAAACCAATGAAACTTTATTTTGGAGAGAATATTATTTTGATAAAAATAAAAAAGGTAAAAATAAAACATTTAAGAGCTTGTACCAAAAAAAGATAAAAAAAAGAGGTAAAAATAAAAGGATTAATTAAATTGACAGAAATTAGTAGATTTAAGATGGAAGAAGAGTAAAATATAGCTTACAGTTTTATTTTATAAAATCTTTAAAAAAATTATATCTAATAATTAGACTCACGCTAAACATGGTAAAATTTGAATCAAAACCCTTTTACATCATGTAAGAATTGAAGTCTTCTACTCTCTTCTGCATTGGATAATTGAATTCTACTAACAAGATGAAAAAATATTTTATTATTTTATATTATTTTAAAGAATAAAAAAATAATAATAATAAATGGGGGAAAGAGGTTGCCGTTTCTTACAATTTAACTGGAAACTAGTCATCAGTATATTCCTTTCATTATAAAAAATTATCACAAAAAATAAAAAATGAAAAAAATATTTTCCGAAAGTAGTTAAAAAATGATAAAAATAGAGTAGCATATTCACATTGAATTAAATTAAATACAATAAAAAAACAAGGAGAAAAAGGGTTAGGACAATGGAACTTAAAGGGAGAGGAATAACCAAATAACCAAATGGCATGTACAGTGTACACGATAATAAAATACATGAATCTGAAAAGTGAAAACAAATAAAAAAAACAATATAAAAAGAAGAAAAAAATTAAGTAACACCTGGCGCAATATAGCCTAGGCTATATACAACGCGCGCGGGTCAACTCAACGCATGACCGGCGAGTCCAGCCGATGTTCGACCGGCGAGAAGCTCGGCAAGAGCAGTCATAGCACGCACTTGCATCTCCAAGGCAGAGATATAATCAGTAGCTTCTTCTAGAAGGTTCGGTAAAGGTACTTTCCGGCAACCGGGAACCAACCGGCCGAGAACGCGCGTTTTCTTCTGCACAGCCGGTAACCGTCTCGTCATCCTCTGTTTTACGATCCCGGCTCTGTTCAATCCGTTTGCAGCTTTCTTGACTTTCTTGTGATGTCTACGGAGTTTCTTCCATTTTCCGAGGATCGCGCGGCTCCAGCGTGTTCTTCCTTTGGCTGATGTGGCGAGGACTCGATCGGCGGTTTCGCGGACTTGACCGGCGGCTCTAGGTTTGGTGGTTGCCGGGGAATTGATCCGGCTGAGAGCTTCGATTAGTTTTTTGGAGTAGTTGTTCTGGTCTGATTCAGATCTCCATCGCATAAGAGTGAGGGAATTTTGATCGGCGGTTATATCTCCGATTTTGCGGCGTTTCTTGTGATTGGATTCTTGCAAAGTGTGTGATGGTTCGAATGAATCCATTGATGAATTGGAATCGAATGGTTGAGTTGTTTGAAGATTGAGTTAAGGAATTGATTGAAGAGTTAGAATCGAGAATTGGAGAAGAAGAAGATGAAGAGGATGGTTTGTTGTATGGTAGGAATTGTGAGGAGAAGGGAAGAGAAGAGAGAAAAGAGTATATAACAGCAGTTTAGGGTCACGGGGAACCACGCGTCCTTACCTTACTCACATTTATTTCCCTTGCCCTTTGCATTTTTTTTTTTAAAATTATTATAGTACTAGTAATTAGTATTTTCCTTTTTAATTTTAAACAAAATTATGTTTTGTATTTTAATTGTTAAGAATAATATTTTATAAGAAAAAGAATTAATGAAAAATACAAGGGTTACTCGACCAAGTGAATTTAAAAGAGAACAATATAAAAAACCTTCAATAAAAGATAGCAAAAAAGAATTACCCAATACTATTTAAGTCAACACCCGAATCCAACCTCTAATTTGTTCGAAAAAGAAAGGGAGTCACAATGTATTTAGCTTGCAACCAATCTTAAGATAACGACTTAATCCTTTCTAACAAATCCTAATTTTTCAAGAAACCACTTTCAAAGAGTATGTTGTTCCGACAATTCTAAATAATCCAGCAAACGACAATCCAAAAAGAAACATGTAGTTTGACTTGAAACTTCAAACCAAAAGAAAGAGTAAAAGAACTAAAATGATAAGTGATTGAATATTTACCTGTAACAAAGTTGATACCTAGCTAAGTAACCATGTGCCAAAGAAGGATAGTGATTGGGTAGCCTATAAATAAATGAGATCCGCCCTCTTCTTCAGTGAAACATAAAGGGCACACAATGTTATGGCTTCCTTCAATAATCCCAAATTTAGCCAGAGTTATGGTAGGGAGACGGGTTTAGATTAATTTCCAGGAAAAAGCTTGCATAGAGCTCAGTATTTTTAGCTTTCCAAATGTGAGCCAAGACACCTAGAGTAACTTCATCTAACTTAGGATCATCACCAATTAAAGCAGCAAGGACATCATGGCTACTCTTCACATTAAAATCATGGTTACACTGCCACTAGGTAAACTGATCTTTGGCCCCAAGATCGACTTGAATGTTCTAGATAACTTTTGAAAGTTCATGAAGTTGGTTGCCGAATTCTGGATCAGAGTCAATGAGGCTGGTTCTAAACTCCAGCTTCAAATGTTCTTATGCCACATTCCCATGTCAACTACTTTAGCTTTAGGGAGTAAATCTGAAAATTGCAGGAAAAGCTTTACAGAAAGAGGTCTGCCCCAGCCACTTTGAATTCCAAAAATCAATGTCTTGCCCATCACCTATTCTGCAGTTAATTGAATTCGTAAACCAATTATATTCCTTCTTTCGTATGTGATAAATAGAAAGCAAAGTCTTCTACTATAAGGACTCATTTTACTAAAGAAAGTACTAACATGGTTGAAAATCTTGCTTTTGATGTCACTATGCCTAAACCGCAATAAATCAAACCCAATAGGTTTGTGATCATCTAACATCCTCCAAAGCAACTTGTCCACTAAAGCCGAATTGAAATCCCCACAATGTTTCACGCATAAACCTCATTCTTCTTTGCTTCTACAAATCTTTGTCCAACTTAGCCAACAAATTTTCTCCTGCCCAGTCACCCTTCCCCATAAAAATTCTCTTTACAACTTGATTATTTCTTTTAAATAACTTTAGGGACCTTATAAAAGGAAAATGAATATATGGGTATACTAGTCAGAACAGAGTTCAACATCAAAATCCTTCCTCTCATGGACAAATAGCCTAATTTCCAAGATGCAAGTCTTCTTTTTAAGTTTATCCTCAATTGAACACCAAGCTTCCTTTCTTCTTGGTTTCATGCCAACACTAACCCCTAGCTTCACTAGATAATCTTTGAAAATATACTCCATCAAGTAAAGGTCTCCTGAAATTTGGTTCTAAGAAAAAGTCTTCAAAGTAACACTTAACCTCGTTCCTGACCTCCTCCACTTTGTCAGACCTCCCTGTTTGAGATATGAAATCGACAATTTTATTCCTTTTAAATGTTTCATAGTTCTATGAAAGAATCTCAAATTGGAATTCCCTATTTTGATCCATTGTTGCCTTGATTTTTGACGGATCATATTTTCTCTAAAGTTCAAAGACGGTCAAAGCCTAGAAGAAGCAGCCTCGCTGTCATCCACCAAAGAAGAACTAGGCCTTATAAAACAAATGGAGGCCAAATGATCAAGAGAATTTAAATTCTTCTTCGTTCTATCCACCTCAAGATTCATAATTCCAAATATTTCCTTGTTCCAAATGGAGGCCAAATGATCACGAATGTTGTCTTACCATTAATCTTCATTGAATCCCAAACTTTTATAGCAAAAGGTAGAAAATTCTCAGGAATCATCTAACAATTGAAAATTTTAAACGGATCTCCAATTAACAACATTCCCTTTATTCCAAATTGAATTATGATCATAAATAAATTTTACTCTGACTTTATCTATGAACAAAAATATGACCGAAATTTTGTGAATGAATAATTAAGTTTTATTATTTTCAATTGATTATTTATGTTATGTTACATAAATAATTGTTAAATTTAACTCCTATTAATTGAATTTGGGAAATCATAATTTTTTCGCTCTTTAATTCAAGTGCTTGACGGTTGGTATGTTTCATGTGGGTGGCTCGACTAATCGTGAAAAAGAAATTGATATCATCTTCAAAATTTGATTAAGTTTAGAGTCAACTTGTTTTATATTTTTCAAAAAATATTTTTTATAATATTAAATACTTTTTATAAAAATTTAAATGAAAATTTTGATTTAAATAGTTGTTCTTACAATATTTTTAAAAATATTTTATTATTTTATTAAAACATTTTTAATATTAAAATTTCAAAAAATTATTTAATTTAAAATTATTCTAAATAGTTTTTCATAAAAATCATTTTTGATATATATATATATATATATATATATATATATATATATATATATATATATATATATATATATATATATATATATATATATATATATATATATATATATATATATATATATATATATATATATATATATATATATATATAGGTAATCCTAACTTGTGCCCCTAAAGCACAATTAAAGAAAGAAATGTTGTGTTGGAAATTGTGCTTTGATTTTAATAAAAATATAAAATTAATTTTTTAATTGTTTTTCTCAATACAAATTTTTTATAACTAGATTTCTTAAGGCACAAGTTAGCATTACCTTATATATATATATATATATATATATATATATATATATATATATATATATATATATATATATATATATATATATATATATATATATATATATGTATATATATATATTGTTTTAAATTATAATTTTGATTATGATTTGATCTTCAATAATATATGATTATGTTATAGAATATCAAAAATTAATTTTTTAATTTATAAAAAATAAATTAAAAAACTTTATATATATATATATATATATATATATATATATAATATATATATATATATATATATATATATATATATATATATATATATATATTTATTTTTAAAGATAAAACAAACGGAAATAGATTTGAAAAATGAGGACCGTCTCTTTTTTTTATTATACTGCCACACTTATCTTATTTAATAGTATGTGATTCAAGTGATTTGTTAGTAATATTCATTATTCTGATAGCAGATAATCTAAAATTATCTAACATAACATATCCTAAGATGATGTAACATACAATGGATATACATTAATATCATTTTAAAGTTAAGATCTAAATTAATCTTACAAAAGAGGTGTATAAGATGAAACACTTTTTAAATTTATAATTTAATTTAAAATACAAAATTTAATATAATAATAATAATAAAACATATATTCATATTTATCTAAAAAAAAGTCTTAAGTTTTTTTTTTATTTAAAAAAATATTGATACGGCCTAACTCTACTCACAATATTGACTATATTTTTAATAAATAAAACTACAAGAAAGTGAATGAATAAAACTTATGGTAACATACATAAATTAATTAATATTAACTAAATTAAAAAACCAATTTAAAGATTTAAACAGTTTTAGACTAAATGATTTTTTTCAAAAATACCTTGTTTAATAATGGATGATTTAAACTAGGTGAAACATTTTATCTTAGGGTGTGTTTGTTTCGTGGATTAAAATTATAATCCTGAGAATATCATTCCTAGGAATATTATTGTCGGAAATTTTATTCCCGTCAATGTGTTTGGAATATCAATAAAGTTATTACGAATATTTTTAAGTTTTATTTTAATTAAATTTTAAAAATTAAAAATTAAAAAAATAAATGTGTTAAAATAATATGAGAGTGGAAAGTTACGGTTGATTATTTTATTTTCTCGTGGGAATGTAAGATTCTCATCCTTTGACATGGGAATAAAAATGAAGAAATTTATGAACAAAATATATTTTTGAGAATAAAAAATATCCGGATATAAATTATCAAAACTTGAAACAAACAAAGGAGTATGTGAATTCCAATGTCGGATTCCTGAAAATAACATTTGTATCCACGAAACAAACATCCTCTTAATGTTAAAAAAATTATCAACTTCATTTTACTTGAAAATATAATCTAAATTTAACATGCTGTGGTTAATTTGTCTTTTATTATTTTAGAAAAAAAATGGAAAAGTAAGACGTGACGAGGTGAGTTGGATTGGAAGGAAGTTGCCTTTGAGTTTAGGCATAATTAGTGGTTTAAGGTATGAGTTTGACTATTTAAATGAAATGAAATGAAAGATTAACAAACGATAATGCTCTTTTAACATGATATGATTAATTAAATAAAGATAGAGACCTAATGTGGCCATTCTCATGAGGAAAGTTTAGGCTTATTTGTTTAAACAATATATATGGACTAGTGGACAACTTGTCCAATTAATTTATTATAATCTCGTGCATTCCTAACTAATTAATTAATTATAATATTTTATTTTATTTGTAAGCCCTTGATTAATCCTATGTTCATATTCTAAATTTTGGCGATTAATTTTTTCAAAAAAACTATAAATATGGTTTATATGAAAATTTATATGCTTAAATAATTAAAAAAGTTAATTATTATGAGAATATTCTTTCTCCTGTGTTCAAGTTAAACAAAACTCTTAATTAGGTTGATTAGTCACGGGATTCACAAAGTATTTATAATAGAGTCTACTTTATGGAAACATGGCTATCCAATTAAACTCTATTTAGTACTAATACGGATAAGATCACCCATGCTCCCTCAATCATCTTAACTTACTTGCAAAGATAAAGAACCCAAAGATAAGGAGAGAGAAATTGATGAGAAGAAAAATTAAGGAAATAAGAAAAGGTCAAAGCATGTCCACCTTCCATTAATTTCCTCCAACATGATAAATTAACTAGTACTATTACTATTCTTCTTAAAATATATACAATATTTAGATAAGTTTATAAAAAATTTAAAAATACTGTTTATAATATAAAGTTTGTTGATAATTATATGATTTTATAAATTTAGTTTTTATTAAAAAAGAATTAATTGGTGTTTTCATTAAAATGTTGTTGTATATATAAAATGTAATAAAATTAAATATACAGGTAGTTTTACTATCTCAGCCTTAAATATAAATAAAAAAAAATTATTTTAATTTTATTTTTATGAAACCATTTTCAAAATTTTATACTGTATTATTTATTTATTTTTTAATATGCTATATTTTTTTATAAGCAAATTTTATTTTGAAGAGTAATAGGTGTTCATGATTATTAGTGCGCGAGACACTTTTATTGAAGATAGAATAAAGAAATAAAAGTTGTATTATTAAATTATAATTGTATTACAAGATTGAATTACAAATATTTATTTATATACAACTAAGTGACTTGACTGCAAAATAACAAATATAAGTCACTAATTAATAACTTAGATTATATTACATATATCTCAACATATTCCCATATAATCCAAGTTGTCGAACAAACGCTAATTATAGTCGATCTAAACTATTCATAATTTCTTTCTCAAATTCAGGAATCTGTCGATCTTCAATCCTTGGTGAAAATGTTGGCCAAGTGTGCTTCACTTGAGTAACGTTTCACTTCAATTTCACATCGATTTACCTTCTCCCTAAGGAAATAAAATCTCGATTAAATGTGCTTACTCCTTCCATGCAGAATTGAATTCTTCGCAAGATTTATGACTGACTTATTGTCGATCTGCATCACCAGAGGTTTCTTCACTTCGACCTCAATCTCTTCTAGCACATATCTGATCCAGATTACTTGACACACAACATTGAATCTTACTATATATTCAGCCTCACACAATGACTATGCCACCATAAGTTGCTTTCTCGAGCACCATGAGATTGGAGCACCAAATACATGAAAGAAATAACCAGTTGTGCTTCTTCGATCTTCCTTATCTCCACACGAATCAACATTTGAATAACAAGTAACCCTAGATTTTTTTTTCAGAGTCTTGTCGAAATAGAATTTCATAGTTTATCGGTCCTTTTAAGTATCTAGGGATTCTTCTTACAGCCTTCATGTGTGACATAATTGGTTCACTAATGTGTCTGCTCACTAATTCGAATGAGAAACCTATACCAGGTCGACTATTACACACATATCTCAGAGATCCTACAATTTGTTTGAACAAAGTTGCATCGACTTTGTCTTCCTCTCCATGCTTCTCCAACTTCCAATTTGGTTCGACGGACGAAGATGCAGGAGTCAAATCATTCATCCTGAATCTCTCTCTTTGACATACTTTCTTTGATGTAGTATCATACCTTGCTTCGACATTTTAAATTCCATGCCCAGGAAATAAGACAAATTTCCCATATCCGACATTTCAAATCCCCCCATCATTAGCTCTTTGAACTTCGACAACTTCTTCAAGCTATTTCCAGTTACTAGCAAGTCATCGACATATAAGCAGATGATTATTATATCTCGTGCCACAACCTGAACATAGACCTCATACTCAGATTTGCATTTGCCGAATCTTAATTTTATTAAGTATGAGTCGATCTTCTTGTTCGATGCCATAGGTGTCAGCTTGAGGCCATAGAGCGCTTTGTGCAGCTTATACACTTTCATTATTTCCTCATGTATCACAAACCTAAGAGGTTGTGTGACATAGACTTCTTCGTCTAAGGGACTATTCAAAAATGTTGATTTCATATATAAATGAAATATCGACCAAACTTACTTGCATGCCAAGGCGACTACTAGTCGAATAGTCTCTAATCTTGCTAATAACGCATATACTTCAAAGTAGTCGACTCATGTTCTCTAAAGAAAACCCCGAGCTACCAATCTCTCCTTATGTCTTGTTATCGACCCATCAACATTGTGCTTCAACATGAGCACTTATTTCACTTTGATAGCTTTTGTATGTGATGGCAATTTGAGTAACTCCCACATGTTGTTTATTTCAATTTCTTATAACTCGTCGACCATAGTTGACTTCCACAGTTTATCATTTAAGGATTCACTATAGTTGATTGATTTAGCACCTACAAGTAAAGCAAAACGAAGTAATTCTCCATCTGGTTTAACTTCATCATCTCCAGTCACTTCATAGTCTTGAAGTCTTGTTGGACGAACTCTAGTTCTTTGAGGTCTTTGACTAGTACTAGCTACACTATCTTCGATTTCGATTGTGTCAGGTATGTCAGCAGCTGCTTCGACTTCGACTAGAATATCAAAAACATCTTAAACTTTAACATCATTACTTGCTTCTTCGAAATCATAGCTCATCAATGACTTGTCAATTGCATCACTAGAATTCCAATCCTAGGAAAAATTGTCATCAATCACAATATCTCGACTCATCAAGATCTTCTGAATAATTGGATTGAACAATCCGTATGTACTAGTATTATGATATCCTACAAGAATCATAGGTTCACTCTTGTCATTAAGCTTCCTTTTATAGCATCAGGAACATGCTTGTAACAAATAGAGCCAAACACCTTCAAATGACTCACTGATGGCCGTCTGCCACTCCAAACTTCTTTAGGAACCTTGTTCTTCAACATCTTGGTAGGGAACCTATTCAGAATATAGACAACAATGGTGATTGCTTCATCCTATAAGGATTTTGGCAGATTCTTCTACTTTAGCATGCATCTCGCCATATCCAATATGGTCTTGTTTCTTCTTTCTACAATTCTATTATGTTGAGGCGTGTAAGGAGAAGTTACCTCATGATCGACACCATGTTCTGCACAAATATCTTCAAACATCTTGGATGTGTATTCGCCACCTCCATCTGTTCGCATAACTTTGATCTTCTCATCACTCTGGTTTTCTACAAGCATAAATCCACAACTTTCGACCTTTCGCTTGACCATATAGATCCACAACTTTCAACTAAACTCATCTACAAATGAAACAAAATACATATGTCCATCAATGGTATGATCCTCAAACGGGCCACATACATCTGAATGTACAACTTATAATATGCAAAAGGATCTTATTGGCATAGTCGAAACAAAAGATTTTATGGATTTCTAAGAAACCTTGACACAATTTGTCGGGCATCTAAAGACTTAGTATACCAATGAGCATATCTTGAGTAATCAATTGATTTAGTGATCAAAAATTCAAATGTCCAAACCTCAAATGCCACAACCAACTATGCTTGTGTTTGACAAAAAAAATTAGACATTGTACTTCAGTCGAACTGATCAAGGTCTTGAATGTCCTATTCTTCGACAAAGGAGATTTCAAGACCAAATTATTCTGAGTGTCGAACAGTTCCAAGGCTCCATCTTTCATAATCAGTGAGAAAAGTTTTTTGACCAGTTGTCCAACACTTAGCAGACTACCCTTCATTCTAGGTACATAGAGTACATCTTTCATCATAGCTTTTCCTCCATTGCTCCTTTAAATAATTATATCACCAGTACCTTTTGCTTGCAACGAGCTATTATCAGTAAGTTTGACCTTGCTCTTCTTTGACGAGTTGGAATCTGCTAACCTCACTTTTCGACTAGTCATGTGATTCGAGCAGGCAAACTCGAGGAACCAGATCTTGGAGTCGACATGGTCATTTGCAACTACAACCATAATCATTATATCTTTAGAATCATCTAAATCTTCTTCCTCATTGCCTTTTGTCGTTGCCTTATCTTTATTGTACCAATAGTTCTTGACTAAGTGATCCCATTTTTCACAGTTATAGCACTGCACACCTTTTTTATCTTTGTCTTTCTGATAGGAGTTTCCTTCTCCTCTTTTCGAGGATTCAGAAGCCCTATCATCGACCTTATGCTTTTAAGGATTCGATCAAGACTTCATGCTCTGAGTCTTGTCTCCTTTGTCTTTGAATTTGTTGGAACCACCATGCTTCTTCCAAGCCTGAGCCTGCAATGCTTGTCTCAAATCTTGAATCCCTTTCTTTTCAACAATCCTAATCTCATGCGCCTCCAACGAACTAAGAAAATCTTCTAGTTTCAGGGTTTCAAGATTGTTGGATTCTTGAATATCTATGATAACGTGATCAAAGTGAGAGGTTAACATGCACATTACCTTCTCAACTATCATTTTATTAGTTAGGGTTTCACCACAAGCCTTCATGAGATGGACGAGTTTCTGTACCTACGACATATAGTCTGGAATCTTTTCATCTTCTCCCATATGCGACAATTCTTACTGTCGTCGCAAAGTTTGAAATTTTATGACTTTGACTTTCTCACCTCCTTCATAGTACTTGACAAGAATATCCCATGCCTCCTTCGCCGATTCAACATGAGAGATCTTGTCGAAATTTTTCGAATTTACCGTCGATTGAATCTAGTATGCAACCTTGCAATCTTTCTTCTTCGCCTCCTTGTTCGCGAGATTCTGAGCATCAGTTGCATTCTCAATAAACTCAGGGACGCCATTAGTAACCACTTCTAGGGTTTCATGAAAGCCAAATAGAGATTGCTGCCAAGAATTGAAAGAGAATTTAGAATGTCATTAGTACCATTCATCTTTGCAGCGATTGATTAACAACCCACGATCCCGGAAACACTATCATCGACGTGTGATTCTTAAAGAATAATCAAGAACCTAATCGGAGCTCTAGATACCTATTTGTTAGTATGTGAGATACTTTTAGTAAGGAAAGAGAGAGAGAGAGAGAGAGAGAGAGAGAGAGAGAGAGAGAAAATAAGGAAATAAAGATTGTATTATTGAATTATGATTAAACTACAAAATTGAATTGCAAAGTACTTATTTATATATAACTAAGTGACTTGACTACTAAGTAACAAATATAATAAATCCTAAACCCTAATTAACTTTGAACTTGGACCACTAACAATTTGGATTATATTACATATATCTCGTCAATACTCACAATAAAATAATTACTATAAAGACCGCAAAATGCAGGAAACTGGATTGAAGTTCCAATCCTGAAAATTCTATGAAAATTATTATAAGAATTTGAACCTTTATATTTAACAACAAATCAACCCTAAAAAAAGTTAATGAATAATCATAATTTATATTTTACAACGACCGTTTAAAACAACTGTTGTGATATGTAGCACGATATTTAGCTTATGATTACGGTCACACAATCATGGAAAAACATACTTATATTTTTTATTAAATTATAGTTTTGATCCTCCAATTTTATCTGATTCATGAAATTAATCTCCCTATTTTAAATTCAAATAATTTTAATTTCATTCACATTTTTCATAGAAAATCGATAAAAGGTTAGTTTTTAACATATATTTTTATTTATAAAGTCCCACAATAGATTTAAATTTATTTTTAAGTTCATGTCTTTCATAGATAATTTCTCATGTTTCGAGAGACATTTGTCATTAAAAAACAAAATACATTGTGCAAAAATATAAGAAAGTCAAAATTATTTAAATTTAAAATAGAATAATTAATTTTATGAATCAGATAAAATAAGAGATCAAAACTATAACAAAGCTTATATATTTTTATTAATAATTTTTTTCAAAACATTTTGTATATTATATAATGTGATTTTTCAAAAATGACACATTATTTAAAAATTAATATATCATCAATTTTAAATATAAAAAATGTGAAAGAAGATCAACACTATTTAAATTAAAAATAAAAAGATTAATTTCATAAATTAGATCAATTATTATAATTAAACTTTAATAAAAATATGATAGATTACTCATTTTATGCTAGATAAAATACTAAAAAAATAATGTGTATAATATTTATTAAATAATATAATTTTCAAAATTAATTCTAGTCCTTTCGGAGACATCCGATAAAATTAATTCTACATTAATAACATTATTGTTATAATTTTATTTATTTATTTATAATAATATACCATTTCTTTTAAAAATAATAGAATTTTATAGATAAATATTTAGGGACAAGAAGTACTATCTACTATTGGTTTACCTATGGTTGGTCTCTTATTTTTTCAACACCTCGCCTAAAAGTCGTACTTGCAAAGCAAAAACAACATTTTCAATGTGTCATAAATCCATTAAAATGTGAAATTTAAACCTTCTGACAAGAAAAAAAAATGAAGAATGAATATTCAAAATTTCCAATTATCTGTCTAAAATCCAACGGTGAAGATTCAAAACAGTGATGAACAGCAGGTCACGCTTCTGAGTAACAAAGTTTCTTCTTTTGTTCTCTCTCTTTTTGGCAGGGCATGAATGACAGGCCAAATGAATACATCACAAATGGGTTGCATGTGATAAAAGCCATACAATCCGTCCCTATTCATAATCTTCAATTTCACTCTGTTTTTTTCCCACCTTTTTCTTAGGATATTGATTCTGTGAAATAGGTAAATAAACTGATTTATTTAGGTGAAAAAATGTTGGAAAATCTTTGAAAGCCTAAAATAAAGACTTTATACTTTAATTGAAAAAAGGGATTGATGAATGAAAATAAGCAATTGGACAGACAAAAGTTGTTGGCTTCTGTTGATTGGTTCCTGAAATGGGACCAAACTTGTTTGTTTTTATTCTTAGCAATCATTAGAGGGTGATGCACCCAAATGAAACCCAAAATAGACAAAAGAAAAAGAAAAAAAAAAGAGACATGCATGTGATTGTTTTCATTTTCATCACTTTTCCATCACCTCATTTATTTTTATATATTTTTTTAATCAAATAGAAACTTTTTTTTTGTTTCAATTTGGTGTGGCTAAGTTTCATCCACATTGCCTACTTTAATTCTCTATATGAATTATTGGTATTCAAATGTACTCTTCTTGATATAGGTTTTGAGAAGAGCATGTGCATGTGCTAGTAACAAAATTACACGATTGAATTTAAAATTGCGACAAAAATCTGTGAAAAAATCTTGTAAGTATTGTATGTTGATGACAAGCCAAAAAACATTGCCTCCTTGAAAGAGACATGCTTTGGTGTCTACACTGTTCATTCTCCAAGAGCCAACTTGTTAATATATAGTTAAACAACAATGAAATTGGTCCAATGCAAAATTAGTACTTAATTAATTAGTGTAAAGTAATAATAATGTATGAATAGTTGATTACCATGTGAGACTTGAGACTAAGTCCATCTTTTTAATTGTAATTAATTATGTCCAACAAAAGAACACATGGTTTGTTTTTGTTTTCCTATATTCCTAGATTGTTGCAACATTTTTAAAGTTATCTTGGTCAGAATTGATTTTACTCAGTCAAAACACAAGGAGGGTTTTTATCTTATAACCGAATAAGACAAACAACATCATAAGTGATGCTGCTACTATATGGTTTTCTTACAATAAACAAAACATGAACGTGTCAACAAATTTCTCATTTTATCAATGGAATAGTTGACCTGATCAAAAACTCAAATAATGTGAACCAATTCACACGATCACTCGCAGTACCAATAATTGGTGTCCTAACACAGAAAAAAGAGGCATGAATTTAATTTGAAGATTTGGTGCAACTAACGTGTTTTTCTCTTTAGAGGGGGTGATGTGTTTCTCTATACATCAAAATCAACGAATGAAACATACGAATCTTGTAATTATTGATCCACCTAACATCAATATGTTAATCAAACAAACACAACGGCGCAACACTCTTTAACTTGCTAACCAATCCATCCCTTGCTTATCCACAAATCAACCATAATACTATAATACTAATAACAACACGATGACATGGCTGGTTAATAGTAGTAGCAATGATAATGCCAAAAGACTGACAAATACAATACCCCATCAATATTGAAAATTTTGGCGTTTCTTTTGTTTTGTTTTTTTACTACTCCTAGTTCACTACATGCATGACTCATGAGAGGTAGTAATAAGTACGAGGTACGATCCAACATTTATCATGCGCCATTCTTCCGGTCGTTATTCAAATTGTGGTTATCCAAAGTAGTAGATTAAACCAAACCAGATTAAGAAAATAAGTTCTTTGAGGCAGACACAAGATTGTATTGTTAAACTGTTTCTGGCTGTATGTGACACCTGCTCAAAAGACCGTATTGAACTTTTGAACCTCTCATACTATATTAAGAATTGTGTAACTCAATTTTATAAAATAAAAATTATCTTAACTTATAATATTATTTAAATCAAATATTGTGAAACTCATAGCATTGTCTTAGAATTAAATAAATGACTTCTTTATTTCATCTACCAAACACCAACCTCTACAATTTTCATCCGCTCTTAATTTATCGTTTTTTATACTTAGTTTTTTTTTAAAAAAAACAAGTTACTCTAAAACTACCATAAAAGAAGGGAAAAAAAAGTACAAACAATACCGATCAATCAAATTTTATTCCATCGAATTATGTCTATTTATATAAATTAACTCCCGTTATAATATTTTATTTAAGATCATAATTTTATTTAAATTATTAATATCGAGATTTTTTTAGTAATTTTTTCTAATTGTTTTCTTATCTCTTCGTCAACCTTTAACTATTGGACTTCTGTTTATTTGATCTAGAGCCCATTTGTTTTAATTTTAAAAAATAAATTTTTTATTTTATTTTTAAAAATAACTTTTATAAAAATGTTATTCAAAATATTAAAAAAAAGATCATTTTTTATAAATGAGAAGACTAGTTTTGATATCATATAACATAAATATACATTATTAAAGATTAAAACATAGTCAAAATTACGATATTTTTAAAAAATATATCTAAAAATGAGTTTTATGACAAACTATTTGAATTAGCTTCAAACTTGAGTGATTTTTTTATTTTAAATTTTAATACCCAAATAAAGTTATAATAAAATGATAAAATATTTAAAATAATATTTTAAAAATAACTATTTAAACCAATTTTTATTTGAAGTTTTTATTTATTTATTTTTAAAACAAAAATATGTTACACTTAAAAAAATTATTTAAAAAAAAGCTGAAACAAACTCGCCCTTATTCTCCTTACCACATAATTTACAAGTCTTTTATCTATATGTCCAAACCATCAAAATTTATTCTCCATCATCTTTTTTATTATAGGTGTCACCCTAATACTTTCTTTATTAATATAATTTATAATCTCACATTGTCTTATCTTACCACACATCCAACACAAAATCATTATCTCTGCTACACTTACTCTATTCTCATGTTAATTCTTAATTGTCCAACATTCTATCTCGTACAACTATCATAGGTCTTATCGCAATCCGATATAATTTTTTCTTCAACTTGAGTGGTATCTTTCTGGCATATAAAATCACTAAAACCCTCCTTCATTTCAACCCTCGGCTTGAATTCGACGATTCACATCTCATTTTATTTCTCCGTCGTATTTTATTATGGACTCTATTTAAACTGCGTGACTTAACAGATGATTTGATCTCCAACTTTTATGTCTAGGCTATAAACGCTTCTCATTTTGCTGAACCGATATTCCATATATTTTGTCTTACTTCTGTTTAGGCGAAAGTTATGCTTTTCTAAAACTCGTGTCCAAGTCTTCAACCTCTCGTTTAAATTCTCCTTCGACTCTCCAAAATATATACTAGAAACTCGAAAGAAAATATTCCCATTTGTTCATAATAAATACTGAAAATACACCATAAATTTTAGGTTATTTGTAAAATTGGGTATTGTTCTTTTATCGATTTTATGAATAAAGCAGGTATGCCTTGCACATATACTCTATTTATAGGAAATATAATAACTAGTTTTTTCACACCCCTTCATAAATTCGATAGTTTAATTTTATGATTTTTTTTAGTTGTCGTAAATGGATGGAGCTGACATGGATGGAGTTCCTTTGAGATTTTAGAGTTCTTCACCACTACAGGGGGTATGTTTTTCTAACATTTTACTTTAGTCATTTGAACTTTATAAACTTATATCGGCCTATTGTTAATTTATTTTGTTATATTTTGTAGATATTTCTGACACGGCCAGAAGTATTATCATGGGCACAAAGTGTTGGACGATAACACGAGATTATTGTAGTTAATATAGTTCAATACATCCAATGAGAGAAGATGCATGAGCGATAA
The DNA here is from genome assembly GCF_024323335.1 of Lathyrus oleraceus. Classification (NCBI taxonomy): domain Eukaryota; kingdom Viridiplantae; phylum Streptophyta; class Magnoliopsida; order Fabales; family Fabaceae; genus Lathyrus; species Lathyrus oleraceus. The sequence goes on along the minus strand of NC_066584.1, from coordinate 331,920,160 downwards.
GTTAGTGCTAGGTTGCGAGAGTGGAAAAAATTATAAAACAATTGAAATTCAGTTCTCCCGTGTAGCAAAAAGGATAAGTGTTCATTTAAGTTGAGATATATGTCTAGTGGTAGTGGTTGGTGTGTTCAAGTTAAATGTGTTATTCATAACCACAACCTAGGAAAGACATTGGAAGTTCATGATATTCTTGATATTTTAAATGCATAAGAAAGACAATATGTCATTGATATGATGAAGCATCACTTGGCGTTGAGGTTAATAATAGGAAGATTGAAAGATTGAAATCTAGATAACTTGACAAGTGTCACACAAGTATACGAAGCTCGAGATGCATATTATACCATTATTAAAGGTTCAACTCATGATGAGTTTGATTCATAATGAGAAGAATATGTATTGGACAAAAAAACATAAAGGAATTTATTGTTGTGGGTGATACATTTTGGACACATCTAGATTGAGTGAGGCTTTTGAACATGTTTCATCTTGTATTGATCTCTGAAAATATGTACAAAAGAAAACTGAATTATTTCCCACTACTTGATATTTTTGGCGTTACGTAGACATACTTGACCTTCTATGTAGGGTTTCTTACTTTGAACATGAACGAGAAGAAATTTTCTCATGGGCCCTAGAAGAGTTGAATGAGTTGATAACATCAAGGAAGTTAATTTCCAAGACTATGGTGATTGATCAAGAACTTGCTTTGATGAATACAATTTGTTTCGTACTGGAACGAGAAATAATTGAAGTAGGTGGTTCCGAATTCTGAACCGGTGGTGATGATCTCTGATATGGAAACGCGAGGTGGATCTTCAAGGTTAGCACTTCAACACCCAAGACAATCCAATGTTCAAGATGATTGTAGTAAAAATGGAAATTAGAAAATACACCTTGCTTTCAGTGCATGATAACTTTTATACATTGGGTCAAGTGGAATGGTTTTGAGTTGATTTGAGCCTTAGCCATTTGAACATTTGGCAGGTCCAAAATAGTTGCCCCAAAGACTTGTCGGGCGTTTAGGGATCCAGAGAATCCTTTAGAGGTTGAGTTCGGCCTCCAAGGGCGTTGTCCGATTCAAAATAGAAGTGAAACACTTGGGATCAGTTGTAAAAGTAGTGGAGAACATGCACATTAAATGAATTTCCATCACTATAACTTTTTGTCATTTCTTCCTAACACGTGGTCTGAAATGACCAGTTAGGCCATGAAATGCTTATAATGCCCTTAAGTTTACGTTCATTTCCAATGAGAGATCCAATCGTTGATTTTATAACTCCTTTTCACCATTGGTCTAAATCATTCAAACATACTTGCCTATATATAGGAGAAGTTTAACTCTGAGGGAACTTTTCAAAATCCTTGGCATTCAAGTTCATTCCTAACCGCTATTACTAGCAAATGTATCATTTTCTTCCTTCCTACAACCGTTTATCGGTAATTGTAGCTCTTTAATCAAAGCTTTTTCCTTTTTCCCTTACTTCACTTCATCAACCTCTTATAATCAGGTGTCTTTCTCAACTTAAGCTTTTACCTTCAGCATTCCCTATTTTCCGGTCAAAATGAGTCATAGCCCTATTATCCTAGATAGTGATTTTGAAAGTAGTGTTTCTTCTGATGCAGGAATAGGGGTAGCTCTTGATTCATGTGCCCTTTCCCTTACTCATGATTACATGGGCCACGAAGTTGTGTCCTTGGTCGATGACTCTGATTCAGAAAGAGTATCTGGGAACTCCCTCGATGAGAGGGTTTCTTCAATGGATTCATTTAAGGCTCTTCTATCAGATGACGTTAGTGAGGAGGATCACATTCAGGTTCACATGCTTCTCCCATTCTGACCGAAGCAGAAATACAAGTTGCTAAGTTTATGAGAGAATGTGCTCACGATTTTGTCACGGTTTACCAGTGAACCACAAATTATAAACCTAGTGACACTGAAATTAGGGAACATTTGAAGTATCAGGGTAAGTCAGATGTAGTCCCTTGGATTAAGCCAAACAAGCATTTAAAGTAGATAAACTATCCCAGAGGGGGGTGTCGTCGGTGGAGCTGGTTGACACTGTTAAGTACGGTTTGTTGGTTGTATAAGTGGTTGGGACCCCTTCTATTCTGAATACTGAATTAACTATTAATGTTATTGATATCAAAATCGGTGACGCTTCGAATTGGTCGGTTCTCCCTATGGATTTGAAAGAGAGTATATGTAGTTCCTTTGATGACTACTTAATCCTGCTTTATGAATGTGTGTTTACCAGGATATGATTTTTGTTGCCTTTCTCTAATTTTGAGGTGGCCCTCTTAAAGCACTTGAAGGTTACCCATTTTCAGCTTCATCTGGGGGATTGGGCTTATATGAAGGAGTTCCAACAATACTAAGCATAAGTCTATGAAGCCTTCCCTCGGGCTTCTATTTGACTTGTTCTATATGGTATGCATCTCTCAGGATGAAACATGTGATCAATTGCTTATTACTTTCCACCTGGTTGACCCTTGGCTCACCTCTTTCACCAGGGACTGGAGCAATTTTTTGAGGCACTTTATGCTGGTGAAACCCCTCACTCTAGAGGCTTATCTCTCCTTCTGTTACCCTCTGACTAAAAATTTCCCGTTTTTGTAAAAGCAAATTCCTGAAGTCTTGGTCTTGGCCTCACTTCCATCATAATGTCAACTCCTACCACGTTAAGTTAGGTCCTATTTCCCCTGACGACTTAATGATGAAGAAGGAATGATGTATTTTAGAAAATTTTAAGTTTGAAAAACTTTTTGGATCATTACCAGAGTTTCAAAAAAGTTTAGAAATGTTTTTAGAAATAAGTAGCGAAAAATAAAATTCAGAAAGTAAAGTGCGGAAATTAAAAGTTAAGGGAAGAGAGAAAAACACTAGAAGTTATAGAGGTTCATTCAAAATGAAAAAAAGACCTAATCCTCTCCCCAATATTTGATCTTGAGAGTTTCTAATAATATTAAGAGCTTTAAGTTGGTTGAACTCTCTAACCCCTTTATGCAAGAAAAATGAAGTTTGTGGCTAACTTTCAACCAAATAACAAACACGGGGAGAAGTGGCGAGTCTTCCTTCCAAACGATGGATCAAAGCGGTTAATCTCCTTTCCACAATAAACATAGAGTGATTAGTCTTCAAGCTTCAAACCAAGATTTTACATGGGTTGATCTTAAACCTGGGAGAGCTTTTAACATCGGACTGAGCTCACGAGCCAAATCTTGGTTTTATACTGGGTTGACCAAGAACCTATGAGATTTTACCACCTAGATGATATGAACTGAACCAAGCTTTAAATACCGGGGTGAGCTTGAACCAAACCTTTATTTTATACTGGGCTAACCAAGAACCTATGATATTTTACCACCGAGTTGAGCTCGAACGGAACCAAGCTTTTAATATTGGCCTGAGCTTGAACCTAAACAAAGACTTGATAATACAATCTCTAAAGCAAAGCTTTTCACGGGTTTATCTTCGAATCTAAACAAATAATCCTTAAATAGATAAATTGTTTAAAAAAGGTAAGACCAAACTTCCTTGGTGAACTTACAAATCCATCCTTCCAAAATTACAATTCCTCACTTGAAAAATGATTTTATCGAAAGTGTTACGACTAAACTTTAGTGAGAGAGAGAGAGAGAATAAACAAAAATCATTTTAGAGAGAGAGTGAGGAGCGAGGAATGAAATATCACGTTTATGGATATGAAAATAAATGGAAAGGGACATTTGTTTATAGGCTAGAGGTTTACACAAAAAGGAAAATTTGTGTGACCTGAATTAATGAGCCAATCAATTGGCATCATGCACTAATCCATTTGTGGCCTGAAAATGATTGTTTGGCTTATTTAAAAAGGCAAGAGAATATGTATAGTTGTTTCCACTCATTTAGATAATGTCACAATCAATTGGGAGAAGTGTCAATCAATTGGCAAGAACAAAAAAACTTCTCATAACTTTTCTAACAATTCCCAAATCATCTGGCATGACTTCAAGACATTTTTAGAAACATTTTCTTGAGAAAAACATATTTAAAAAGTTTATGTGCGTGTGTGTGTTTGTGCGTAGTTATTCGTATAACTTTACGATAAACCCCTTATGTTTTTCCAATGTTATTTACTCAAACGTGTCAGGGCGAGCTTTCATATATTTCAAGTTGTAGATGTTTGATTGGCTGCATTTTATGTTAAAACACTAACTGGACTCTAATGTCTTGACTGATGTCATGACATACTTGAGTAGTATGCTGCAGGTTTAGCTAATACAGGTTTTACTGAATGTCAAAGTAGATGTTATGACCTTCATCCCTGACAGCAGATACTGAGGTAAAGAATAGTTGGTTGTCTGTTATAACTCAGTATTTAATTCAGTCTGTTCATCAAGGGAGTAACAGACCTGACATAAGGCCTACTGTCTGAATGTCAAACTGGATGTTATGACATTCATCAGTGACAGCATATACTGAATAATATGCAGGTTGGTTTTTCTGCTACAGTTCAGTATTTATTTCAGTCTGTTTTTTCAGGAGGATAACAGACCTGGCATAAAGCCCATTGTCTAAATGTCAAACTGGATGTTATGACATTTATTTCTGTTAGCTGATACTGAAGTATAAACTGGTTGGTCTTTTACAGTACAACATTTAGTACAGTCTGTTTTCAGGAAAATAACAGACCTAGCATATGGCCTATGATTCTGGACGTCAAACTGAATGTTGTGACATTCATTCCTGATAGCATATGCTAAAGTGTAGGATGGTTAGTTTTTCTGTTTCAGTATTTTTCTCAGGCTATTTTTCAAGAATCCAACAGCTGAGCTAAAATCCAGGAAACTAACAACTGAGCTACATTTAATGAACCTAACAAATAGCCTATTTGTTAGCACCCTAATATGTGGAAATTAGGTTAACTTGCTTAACCTTATTTTTAGGAAATACAAGTACAAGGCCCAAGTGCTGCAATATAAAAGGATGGCAATCCTTCTTTCAGAACTTAGGGGTTTTAGGCGTGAAAAATTTATTGTTTCATCATACTTCACTGTTGTATTTTATGTGTGTCTTGTATTAGGTGTATCTTGTGAGCCAAGCAATTATCACCTAGATGATTGCATTGGACTAGGGTGTTCATTGAGTTGTAAGTGTTGCGTCACTCTAAGCTTTTAAGCGTGAGTGTTGTGTATCTTGATTAAAGCTGTTAAGCACAATCAAGAGTTGTTTGAAGTGTAACTTCACCATTATCTTTAAACTTAATTAAAGGTTGTAATCACTGAGGTGATTAAGGGGGAGTGAGTAGGAACTCTGGTCTTAGTTTAAGATTGAAATTGCATTGGGTAGGTATTAAGTGATAGGATTAAACAATTGGTTTAAGGTCTGAATTAATACTACTAATAGTGGATTTCCTCCCTGGCTTGGTAGCCCCCAGACGTAGGTGTGTGTGACACCGAACTGGGTAAACAATTCCTTGTGTTATTTACTGCATTTTACTTTTAAGTTCTGCATAATTCTTGTCTGCGCAGAATTGGATGTCATAATATCCCGTATGACATCGAAAGTCTGTTAACTAGAATTTCAATTGGCATCAGAGCAGGCACCCTGCCTGTTAATTTCTGGGTGAGATCTAGGGACGTTACGTTCTAGTACCATGGACAAGGATGTAGGTTACTCAAATAGACCACCCATGTTGGATGGTTCTAACTATGATGACTGGAAACCTCGTATGATAGCCTTCTTGAGGTCTCTAGATAGCAAGGTCTGGAGAGCTGTCAACAAAGGATGGGAACATCCAACGAAGACAGGTAAAGATGGAAGCATTATGCAAATTCCTGAAGAAGAGTGGGACAAGGAGCAAGAGGCACTAGCCCTGGGAAACTCTAAGGTCTTGAATGCACTGTTCAATGGAATAAATAAGAACATTTTCAGACTGGTACATCACTGTGAACGGGCTAAAGAAGTTTGGGATACCCTCAAAACAACTCATGAAGGTACCTCCAAGGCGAGGATGTCTAAACTTCAGATGCTGACCACCAAGTTTGAAAATATGAAGATGAAAGAGGAAGAGACTATTCATGACTTCCACATGAATATTCTTGAAATTGCCAACACTTCTGACGGCTTAGGAGAGAAAATGGCTGAAGAAAAACTTGTGAGAAAGATTCTCAAATCATTGCCAAAGAGATTTGCCATGAAGGTCACTACCATAGAAGAAGCTCAAGACATCTGCACTATGAAGGTTGATGAGCTTATTGGTTCCCTCCAAACTTTTGAAATGGGCTTGTGTGAGAATGTTGAAAAGAAGAACAAAAGCATAGCTTTTGTATCGAATACTGAAGAGGATTCAGAAGAAGGAAGTACTGGAGGTGATGAAAGCATATCAGAAGCCATAGCCATGCTTGGGAGACAGTTCAACAAGTTCATAAAGAAGATTGATCAAAAAGGTAGACCAAATGTCAAGAACATTTCGTCTGACATCAGGAAAAGATCAACATCTGAAGAAAAGTTCAACCAAGGCAAGGGAATCCAATGTCATGGATGTGAAGGTTTTGGACACGTTAGAGCTGAATGCCCTACTTACCTCAAGATGCAAAGGAAGGGACTAGCTGTCACCTGGTCTGAAGGAGATTCTGAGAGTGAATCAGAAGGAGAATTTGCTAAACATGTCATTGCACTAACAAGTGTCTGTGCCTCTGATGATGACTCAAGTGGAGATGAACTGACTTTTGATGAACTTGCTGCTTCATATAAAGAGCTATGTGTCAAAAGTGCAGAAGTGTGTATACAAGGAGAAAAGCAGAAGAAACTCATCAAGGAGCTGGAGGATGAGAAAAAGAAGCATCTGACAGTCATGGATGGTCTAAATGGTGAGATAACCTTGCTGACCTCCAAGCTAGATCAAATGACAAAATCCATCAGGATGCTGAATTAAGGAACTGACACGTTGGAAGAGATTCTAAAGGTGGGACAGAAGTCAGGAACCATGGCTGGTTTAGGCTTTGTTAAGAAATCCTCAGCTAAACTCAAACGCTCAAAGGCTGAAGTTCAGAAACTCAAGCAAAAGTCACAACTGATGTCTCAACATCAGGGAACCAGGATGAGTAACCATCAGAAGAAGAAATTTCAGAGATGGAGATGTCACTACTGTGGTAGATTTGGTCATATAAAAGCCTTCTGCTACAGGTTGCATGGTTATCCTAACCAAACCCCTCATGTCAGACCTAAGCATAAAGCATCTAAGCATAATGCCCCCATCAAGAAACAACAATGGGTTGCTAGGTTAGCTCACACAGCTCTAAGGGCGTCTACTAGAGAAGACTGGTACTTTGATAGTGGCTGCTCAAGACATATGACTGGTATGGAGAATTTATTGGTGGATATACAACCTCACACTACCATTTATGTGACCTTTGGTGATGGTGCTAAAGGAAAAATCAAAGGTGTTGGTAAGCTGGACAGCACTGGAGTTCCAGAACTGAATAATGTGTTATTAGTAAAAGGACTAACTACTAATCTCATCAGCATAAGTCAGCTGTGTGATCAAGGTCTCTATGTTCAGTTCACTAAGGAATTATGTGTTGTGACTAATAGAGATAATCAGGAAGCTATGAGAGGATCCAGGTCCAAAGATAACTTCTATCTATGGGAACCTAAAGTCTTAAACTACTCCTCAATTTGCTCCTCAGCCAAGGAAGAACAGGAGGTGAAGCTGTGGCATAGACGTCTTGGTCATCTTCATTTAAGGGGAATGAAAAAGATCATATCCAAGGAAGCAGTTAGAGCAATTCCAAAGCTGCTTATTGATGAAGGAAGAGTCTGTGGAGAATGCCAGGTTGGCAAGCAAACCAAGATGTCACATCCTATGCTGGGACATCCTACAACATCCAAAACTCTGGAACTTTTGCACATGGACTTAATGGGACCTATGCAGGTTGAAAGTCTGGGTGGAAAGAGATATGCCTATGTGGTTGTTGATGACCATTCCAGATACACATGGATAAGCTTCATCAGAGAAAAATCAGATGCATTTGATGTCTTCAAAGATCTGTGCATCAGACTTCAAAGGGAAAAGGATAGTTGTGTTGTTCGAATTAGGAGTGACCATGGGACGGAGTTTAAAAATTCCAAGTTTGATGAGTTCTGCTCTTCTGAACGAATAAGTCATGAGTTTTCCTCACCTATTACTCCTCAGCAAAATGGGATAGTTGAAAGTAAAAACAGAACTATTCAAGAATCTGCCAGAGCTATGATTCATGCAAAGAAGCTTCCTATGCATTTTTGGGCTGAAGCTATGAATACAGCTTGTTACGTTCACAACAGAGTTACCTTGAGAAAAGGAACCTCTTCCACTCTGTATGAAATATGGAAAGGCAGAAAACCCACTGTGAAGTACTTTCATATCTTTGGAAGTAAATGTTACATTCTTACAGATCGTGAACAGAGAAGGAAAATGGACCCCAAAAGTGATGAGGGTATATTCCTAGGATACTCAACTAACAGCAGAGCCTACAGAGTGTTCAACTCCAGAACCAATGTTCTGATGGAAACCATAAATGTGATTGTGGATGATAAAGAGGAAGGAGCCAATGCCATAGAGGATGTTGGAACATTCCTTGAGACTTCAACAGACATACCAGTCAAGACTGAAGAGGTACAGGAAACTCCTCCTGAATATGAGGTAGATGCATCCAACAAGGTACCTTCTATCAGAATTCAGAAAGACTACCCTAAGGATCTTATCATAGGGGATCCCAATAGTGGTGTGACTACCAGATCAAGGGAGAATAGCTCAAATTCTTGTTTTGTATCCAAGGTTAAAGAAGCCCTGATTGATGAATATTGGATCAATGCCATGCAAGATGAACTGGAGCAGTTTAAAAGGAATGAAGTGTGGGAGTTAGTTCCACGACCTGAAGGGACTAACATCATTGGTACCAAGTGGATCTACAAGAACAAGTATGATGAGAAAGGAGTAATCACTAGGAATAAAGCAAGACTAGTGGCACAAGGATATACTTAAGTTGAAGAGGTTGATTTTGATGAGACTTTTGCACCAGTTGCAAGGCTTGAATCAATAAGATTGCTGTTAGGTGTTGCCTGCATTCTGAAGTTCAAATTGTTCCAAATGGATGTGAAGAGTGCTTTTTTAAATGGCTACTTGAATGAAGAAGTCTATATGGAACAACCTAAAGGGTTCTATGATCCTAACCTGCCAAAACATGTTACAAGTTGATGAAAAGCTTTGTATGGGTTGAAGCAAGCTCCTAGAGCTTGGTATGAAAGGTTGACTGAATTTCTGACCTCTAATGGGTACAGAAAGGAGGGATTGATAAGACCTTGTTTGTGAAGGATGAAGATGGCAAAATCATGATTGCCCAAATCTATGTGGATGATATTGTCTTTGGTGGAATGTCAGAGCAAATGGTGAAACACTTTGTTCACCAGATGCAATCTGAGTTTGAAATGAGTCTGGTTGGGGAATTGACTTATTTTCTTAGACTGCAAGTTAACCAAATGGAGGATTCTATGTTTCTCTCCCAAAGAAAATATGCCAAGAACATAGTTAAGAAGTTTGGTATGGATAATGCTAGGCACAAAAGAACTCCTGCACCTACTCATTTAAAATTAACCAAAGATGAAGGAGGTCCCAGTGTTGATCAAAGCTTGTATAGAAGCATGATAGGTAGTCTACTATATCTAACTGCCAGTAGACCTGATATTGCCTATGCAGTTGGTGTGTGTGCTAGATACCAAGCAGAACCCAAAGTGAGTCACTTAAATCAAGTCAAGAGAATTCTCAAGTATGTCAATGGGACTTGTGACTATGATATGCTATACTCTCATGGCTCTGAGCCTGTCTTATCTGGGTATTGTGATGCTGATTGGGCTGGGAGTGCTGATGATAGAAAAAGCACATCAGGAGGATATTTCTTTTTGGGAAACAATCTCATATCATGGTTCAGCAAGAAATAGAACTGTGTATCACTGTCCACTGCAGAGGCTGAGTACATAGCCGCTGGAAGCAGTTGTTCCCAACTGGTATGGATGAAACAGATGCTGACTGAGTAAATGTCTCTCAGAATGTCATGACATTGTTCTGTGACAATCTCAGTGCCATCAATATTTCAAAGAATCCCATCCAACACAGCAGATATTGACATTAGACATCACTTCATCAGAGATCTGGTGGAAGACAAAGTGATTACCTTGGAACATGTAGCTACTGAACTACAACTTGCTGACATATTCACAAAGGCTTTGGATGCTACTCAGTTTGAAAATTTAAGGGGCATATTGGGAATATGCCTTTCTGAGGGTTTATAGCAACCAAGGATGTTTGGAATGTATTGTTTAATATTTCTAACTATTAAACAATTGAAAGTGTGCTCTGATTGGTCAATAGATCATAGCTATTTCACTTGCTGCTAGTGTGTTAACAAGATGTTAAGGGGATATCCTAACCTGAGACAGCCTAGGTACCTGCTGAAGGTCAAGAACATGTTCATGCAGGAGTGGTTCAAGATGTCATACTCAAAGTCATGGCATCTGATATGGGTGTATCTGCTGTGAAGCAAGAGTGTGTGTCTACTTGATCAAAGCTGTGAAGCAGGATCAAGTGGGTGGTGTCTTGATCAAAGCTGTAAAGCAAGATCAAGAGGGGGTATTCTTGATTGAAACTGTGAAGTAAAATCAAGATTGTGTTTCTGACAAGTATGTGTAATTTTATTTTGTTGTGGTCTGTAATTTTAAGTGTTGCTTTGACAACATTTTTGACAAAAAGGGGGAGTAACACCTGTGCCCCAGGACAACAGGTTTGGTTTGTGCTTGAACAGATATTGAAGATCCTCTAATCCAGAGGTTCTGCTGCAGCTTGATGTTCAACTTGTATGTGTGCATTCTGTATGTGTGCTGCTGTTAGAAGTTTTTATTTAACTTCTGTGTGTGTGCTGCTGGTTGAAGTTTTTAGTTAACTTCTATGTGTGCTGAGTGTGTTGCTGCTCTGAGTGTATTAGCTAGGTTAATTTCTCTGCTAGATGTGTGTTTTCCGTTGCTGTGAACTCTATTGTGATGCCAAGTTGTTTTAGCCAAAAAAAATCCAAAGGGGGAGTTTGTAGATGTTTGATTGGCTGCATTTTATGTTAAAACACTAATTGGACTCTAATGTCTTGACTGATGTCATGACATGCTTTGGAGATGTTTGATTGGCTGCGTGTTGTGTTAAAACACTAACTGTACTCTGATGTCTTGACTGATGTCATGACATACTTGAGTAGTATGCTGCAGGTTTAGCTAATACAGGTTTTACTGAATGTCAAAGTAGATGTTATGACCTTCATCCCTGACAGCAGATACTGAGGTAAAGAATAGTTGGTTGTCTGTTATAACTCAGTATTTAATTCAGTCTGTTCATCAAGGGAGTAACAGACCTGACATAAGGCCTACTGTCTGAATGTCAAACTGGATGTTATGACATTCATCAGTGACAGCATATACTGAATAATATGCAGGTTGGTTTTTCTGCTACAGTTCAGTATTTATTTCAGTCTGTTTTTTCAGGAGGATAACAGACCTGGCATAAAGCCCATTGTCTAAATGTCAAACTGGATGTTATGACATTTATTTCTGTTAGCTGATACTGAAGTATAAACTGGTTGGTCTTTTACAGTACAACATTTAGTACAGTCTGTTTTCAGGAAAATAACAGACCTAGCATATGGCCTATGATTCTGGACGTCAAACTGAATGTTGTGACATTCATTCCTGATAGCATATGCTAAAGTGTAGGATGGTTAGTTTTTCTGTTTCAGTATTTTTCTCAGGCTATTTTTCAAGAATCCAACAGCTGAGCTAAAATCCAGGAAACTAACAACTGAGCTACATTTAATGAACCTAACAAATAGCCTATTTGTTAGCACCCTAATATGTGGAAATTAGGTTAACTTGCTTAACCTTATTTTTAGGAAATACAAGTACAAGGCCCAAGTGCTGCAATATAAAAGGATGGCAATCCTTCTTTCAGAACTTAGGGGTTTTAGGCGTGAAGAATTTATTGTTTCATCATACTTCACTGTTGTATTTTATGTGTGTCTTGTATTAGGTGTATCTTGTGAGCCAAGCAATTATCACCTAGATGATTGCATTGGACTAGGGTGTTCATTGAGTTGTAAGTGTTGCGTCACTCTAAGCTTTTAAGCGTGAGTGCTATGTATCTTGATTAAAGCTGTTAAGCACAATCAAGAGTTGTTTGAAGTGTAACTTCACCATTATCTTTAAACTTAATTAAAGGTTGTAATCACTGAGGTGATTGAGAGGGAGTGAGTAGGAACTCTGGTCTTAGTTTAAGATTGAAATTGCATTGGGTAGGTATTAAGTGATAGGATTAAACAGTTGGTTTAAGGTCTGAATTAATACTACTAATAGTGGATTTCCTCCCTGGCTTGGTAGCCCCCAGGCGTAGGTGTGTGTGACACCGAACTGGGTAAACAATTCCTTGTGTTATTTACTGCATTTTACTTTTAAGTTCTACATAATTCTTGTCTGCGCAAAATTGGATGTCATAACATCCCGTGTGACATCGAAAGTCTGTTAACTAGAATTTCACAAGTCTTGTTAAAGACTTCATTCTTGTAGACACTTGCCTAAGCTTTATTTTGAGAGGAGACTTGAGTTATATTCCATTTTGTCGTCGTGTCATCATCAGATAGCCAAGTTCATCGAACTCTAATGATCTGGTTGCATCTTTAACCGCTTTATACTTGACTTTGGTTGTTGTCATCTGAAATTAGTTGTCATCACCAAAAGTATGTTGGTCTTTAATGGATCTTCTTAGGTCAATAACCTGCAAAACAAGGTTCCAAATTCTACCCCTTTTTTATGATGACATCGCATCTCTCAGGTAGGTGGTATAAGAAATAAAAAATGTTTGTTTAGAGTAATTAAACTCCCCCTCAATTAAGTAGAGAGTATACTCTACCCCCCCCCCCCCCCCGAGAGTATACTTCTACCCTTTTGTCGAAATTAAACATGTTGGCAAACACCATAGGCTTTACAATTTAGGACACTCTTTTTATTTTATCTTTTTAACTATTCTTGAACATTGTTTTCTGACATCTATTTTGTATGGTTATATGAAGAAAAAAACTTCGGTATCTTTTCTATAAAAAAAATTATGATAAAGGGGGGGGGGGTGTATAGACATAAAAGTATTTAAGCACCTGAAACATAACAATTATTATCTTTCTTAAATTCTGAAGGATTATATTTGTGCTTTAAATATTCAAATTTAATTAACATTTGGATAAGACTTAGGGGGAGCTCACTAACATAACCCTATGGACTATTAGACTCAGAGGGAGCTTACAAACCTCAAACCCTAGAGTCAACTTCTTAATTAAATTATCAACCATTATGCTTAAATACTTATGTTTGGCATCATCAAAAAGGGGGAGATTGTTGGAACAAAATTGGTTTGTCCAATGCCCCTTAGGTTTTGATGATAACAAAGTATTTAAAGAACAATTGAGTATACTAATATTTGTTCAAGTGTGCAGGATCATAGACTTAAACTTCATGTAGAGTCTAAGTATTGGCTTTGACTCTAAACATTCAACAAAAAGCTTGAAGATCAAATTCTAACCTATTAGAAGCAGAAGACCAAACTATGAAGAAGTCATCTTCTGAAGAGGTCAAAATTCAAAAATCAAAGTCTAAATGAGTCAACCTCTGAAGATCATACTTTGGAGAAGTCTCCTTCTGATGACCAGAACCTGAGTCAATCAAAGCGCAAGAACCAAGGTGATAGTGGTAGGTCATTGTTCAACTATGAACATACTTTATCATACAATGACCTAAGTTCTATCTTCTTCATATAGTCTGTTGGGATACAACTGCTAATTCCTTTTGTAGCAAAGGTTTTTCAAACTAGCTTTCACCTAACATGACAATTTGGTGAAACATCCCAGCATCTCTTTTGAAGCTTCTAAAAGGAATATTTTATTCTTCATCTTTAACGAATATTTTTATTCTCTATTTAAGGAGCTAAAAGACTTGAAGAAAATGCCAAACAATGCTAATGAACATTAGTTGACAAAAAGAGAAGTTGCTTTGTCAAAGTAAAAGCATAAGTTAAACTTAAGATTTCTTATCCTTGTATATCTTAGAAATCCTTAGGTATTAAAAGCGTCTCATTGTGTTGTATTATTTATACATCTCTTATTGTATATCAAGTGTATTTACTGAATAATCATTTATCTGCTAGATAGATTGTTAGAAGTCTCTTACTAAGTATTTGAGCAAGTAAGTCTTAAGCTTGTATGCTTAAGCGAGGAAGTCTCTTACTTTTGTGTTTGAGCAAAGGAAGTCTCAAGCTTGTGTGCTTGAGCAAGGAAGTATTAACCTTGTGTGCTTGAGCAGGGAAGTCTCTTACTTGTGTGTTTGAGCAAAGGAAGTCTCTTGCTTGTGTGCTTAAGCAAATTGTAATCTTATGTCATTATAGTGAAAATATATTGTATGTATAAGGGCTCGAGTTGTGAGAGGAACTAGAATAACTATGTGCGTTATTCTTCTTTCTTGCATTTTAACTCCGCTGCCTACCTCTGACTAGATCAAATTCTATAACCTTGTGTTTAGAATCTGACTTAAGAGTTTTAAAAGAAAGAAAAAGCCAACAAAATTCAATCTCCTTTCTTGTGTTTTTTCAGCTTCAGGAGCACACCACAATGGCTAGTTGGATGAGCAATTAATGCAACGACTATTTGCTATGGCTAATTCGCAAAACTTGAAGGTGTCAGTCGATTGGATCATCTCAAAACTTGGAATTTCGAACTTTGGAGCGCACCACAATGGCTAGTTGGATGAGAAATTAATGCAACAACTATTTTCTATGGCTATTTCTTAAAACTTGAAGGTTCCAATCGATTGGCGTCATCATCCAATCAATTAGATAAAAGCTATAATATAGGTAACATTTTCTTCCTTCTCATCTTATCATGCATTCTAGTATGCATTGCATTAGAAACACTTTAGCTCTCTAAATCATTTGTCATCACCTCCAATGGCATAAAAAAGAACCCGGTCTTCCCAATCATCACCATCCAGCTTCTTTGAATATTTGTCCACTCAAGCTCTAGAGAACAACTTAAGTATGTTATATGCGAGTAGAGAATTACATGTCTCTCACTACTTGGATGAATAAATATTTACGGATTACTCGTTCATGGAAGCCTTCAACTTTGCTAGCGTAAGGAACTTCATCTTTGAAAAACCTATAGAGAGGTACCCCGAATTAGTAAGAATGTTTCATGCAAATCTCAATTACAAAGACGATATCATTAATTCTGAAGTCAAGAAACACCCCATCATTATATCTCTTGAATATTTTGCACAAATTCGAAATTTATGATCAAAACGACCTTAAAGGTAATGATTTCAAATTCGAAATTTATGCTCACACCCTTCTACTTGATCCTTTTTCTAGAATTCCATCTCCATTCAATGTCGGTCTAGTACACCCAGACAGTATGTTGATTCATTATGCAATGAATTATATTATTTTCCCAAGGAGAATTAATTTTAGCACCATCAAAAAATCATATGTTCCTGCAGTTTGGTTTTTGGAGATTCAAGTTGAGAAAAAATGGGTAGATGTCATGCTTCATCAGATGTTATAGAGAAAAAAAGAAGAACACCACTCTACCTTATGTTGAATTAACCATAAAAATCATGGCATAGACCGACTATGAGTTTGGAGAGGAAGAATCGTAATTTATGCATACAAAGATACGAAAAGGAATTGTAAGCAAAATGGGATATATCGTCTGAGGAAGAGAAATTGTTCCACAATATTATACTTTAATGTTTAAATAATTTTGATCGGTCCAATAAGCTTCATTGAAAGACAAAATATTTTTAAGGGAATTACTTTTGGCACTCTTAGTGGTGCTCACACATCCTAGTGAAGAACCAATAATACATATAAAATCTGGAACTTAATCCTAGACGCACCCAAAATCCAACCAAAGTCAATTCTCAGACCCAAACCATAAACAATTGCATAAATGCTTCTTGTTATCCCACACCATAAACAATTGTAGAAATGGGAAAAACAATATAAATTAACATAAATCTTTGTTAAGACATACATAAAATACACATTACATAGATTTTATTAACGTAAATCTAACATTATATTTCATCATCAAAATACTGTTGAGGATGTTTCGACATCCTTAGAATATCGTCAGTCGATCTCACAACCGTCACATCCACCTCGATCAGATCATTTGTTTCATAATATTGAAATGTACTCCACATAATCGTTAAATCTTCATCCATCTTCAACTCAAACTTGTTGAACTTTATCTTCCCTTTGTTGTCAATTGAGGCTGAGCGATAATGGAGGTTCACAACTCTTCGATCATCTGGGTATCACAAGAGATTCTCTAGTGTGGATTTCAGATGGACAAGACGAGTGATCTCTTGGAACCTAAATTCAATAGGGGTCTCTTGTCGTTGAAGTAATACCAATAATTCCCATAAGTGAGAGTTTGTACTTGTTGGTCTTATACGTTGAATTAATTATGAGCATAGTAGGAAATATGTTGAACAACTCCATGAAATCAGGATGAGTCTAATATATATGTCGAACAATTTCTCCATGCTCACGCATTTTATACATAGATACATAATGATCATCATCCAAAAGCTTCAGTAGTTGTTGCATTTCAGCTCTTGGACCTCGTTTTGTTGTTTTGGGCACAAACATTGTATACTTGCTTAATATTTGAGACATTATGAGGTCTCTTTCATTTCAAAGTTGCAAGTATGTTTTGAGGTTGAACCATGTTGAATGTCATGTCGGAAACAAGGTCTTTCTCTTCAAAATTAAAGCGACATACAATGGAATGACTTACTAACTTGTAACACAAATCATGATTATGTTTACCACAAACCACATTAAATGTCCATGTATTATTTGCCTATCTATGCAACTTAAAATGACACTCACATTTCCTCAAACTTGTGTCATCTTGTTTCAACTTTCGGATAGGTTTTTATACTTGTCACTTCTTTTACATCTTATTGTCACAAGTTTCAGTCTTCTATCAAAACCAGAATCTGACCTCCCAATCACAATGTCGAACCCCAAGTTCGTAGCCTCTGTGTGGATCCATTTGAGCATATGTTCACGAACAACAAACTCCTATTTATTTGTAAATTGTTTACCAACATCTACCTCGTCAGCAACCGATTTAACATCCATAAACACAATAGCTTTGGGTAGAACGTCATGTTCGACATCAACTGGTTTAACATCCATAAACACAATAACTTTGGGTACAACATCAGGGTACATCATTATTGCAACCAATAATAACGTAATCACCCTTCCATCGATACGGAGATTAACTTCCGTATTATTTTTTGGCAAAATAAGGATGCCTCAATTACGAAGTGTTTTTGTGTGATTTGAAGGTGTCTGAAAATTAATTTTCGTATTATTTCAAGAACATTTTCAGGTTTCCTAATGGTGGCTCATCACCCATAAGGATGAGAAGAGCAATCCCCAAATATTATTTATTCAAAAGATAAATATGAAGATACGTGGTTGGCACTTCGGGCTAGAGATCCTTTAAAAATTAAGTCCAATATATTTACTATTTTGGGTCAACAAAAAACTAGGCTGGTCCAATACTTATTTCGGGCCGTGTTAGCTAACTAGCAGCAGTGCTATAAGAGAGCGCTTAACTAGAATTTAATTTGAAACATGCATTTTGTCCCTATCATTGTCAACTACTCAGAGACAATTACCGGTTGCCATTGATCATATCTTCATCGAGTATATCATATATAAGTTTTCAAAATTTTATATGATTGCTCCTCTTTGCAGGAACAGGAAATGAAACAGTTCTTGTTGGAACTGTTTTTGCCGAGTGTTTTGATTGCTCTCTATTTATAGCTGCTCATAGTAACAAACTTGGAATTTGCATGTGTTAACCAGAAAGGTATAATTATAGTTAAACAGAAAGGTAGATTAGATTTCTACAAAGAAAATTGGCAACCATGCCAACAAAATTTTGCATTACAGCACAAGTCTTTGTAAGTTATATGCACATACTTGACTTCACTAGTGCAAAACATTGATGTCTATTCATCAAACTTGGTTGTTGCTGTTTCAAAACTATAAATGCAGCTTAGCTTGGTTTGAGTCACAAAAAGGGAAAGCACTTGATGCATTACAGGCAATAACATTGCCTCAAAAACCAAAAAAGACTTGCCCAATAACTAGTACAGTTATTTGGGTTCTCCGGTTGCTATCCAGTTAGCAAATCTACTGAACGATAAGCATCCAAATCAAATGGGAAGAAGGGATCCTTAGATGTCTTTTCTGTCATTTTAGAAGCCAGGTCCACTGCTGCATTGTTCACGAGAGGGTCATTTGCTTGAGGTTGCAAAGTTACACAGTAGTAGTCACCATTGCACAGATTAGGCTTCTTTCCATCCTTGTTAAGATCTTGAGTGCTCTTCTGTTTATTATATTCATTCATCATTGCTTCCTTCTTTTGTTCCTTTATCTTCTTGCTTTCTTCCAAATATGGCTACATAAAAAAGTACTTAGAACTTAGAAGTGGAAATTTCGAAGCGAAAACAATTTCATCATCTATTTTACCTGTTTATCAATGTCTGACAAGTTATTCCATCCATCAACAGCCACGCGCATGAGTGTTTTTCCATCTATATCCTGACGAGAAGCTTTTAATCGGGCACATTCCTGCTTGAGGAAAATTTGATATCCACTTCGTCCTATTGGAACACCTCGATTTTTCTTCTTTTCTTTGTCCTTTGATGGTGTTTGCAGGAGCACTTCAGGTATTGCTGCATAAGTAACAAACATGTGTGGGAACCTTAGTAAATTCAGTTACCAAATACAAACACTTGAGTGTGACCATTTTCATTCAATCAATGAACTAAGTTTTTGTCTCATGAGCATTCTAGATCCTTATAACCTGTCATTTTGAAAGGGTAGTCCTTGGAGATATTTGCCGCTGTTGGATAATCTCCATCATCCATTAGTTGGGATAAACTAGTGGTTGAGCTCTGTTTCCTTTTAGGTGAACCTTAAAAAGTTGAGGGTGTTGAGCAAAGAAAGTAGTATTCAATGTTAAACCACACGTGTTCAACTTAGTACGAAAATGCAAGAAAACATAATACAATGAAAGAAAGTAGAAATTGGTGAGTTAGATGAATAAACCTTTGGTGGTGGCAGATGGAGTTTGAGAAGCAGGAAACCTGTAGAAGTAAAATTTCTCAAATTTGTAAAGAAGATTTGCATAGAGCTTTTCAAGTTGAAGACATAATTTTGCATTGTTTCCTTCCAGTTTTAGAGCAGACACAATTTCACCCCATTTCTTTTCTTTACCAACCTAGAAACATTCCACAGAATCAATCCATTAAATTTGAACATCGGAAATAACTTAAGTCTCTATTAACAAATATAGACAGACACAACATATATTATATGGATTAATAAACTTAATGTGCAAATAAGTGAAAGCTACATATAATATATACACATGCATTAATGAGAAATTAACATATGAATACATACATAAAAAAAAAATTACCTGGTGATAACCTCCTCTTTTGGTGACCTCCAAGTAAAACTGGTACAAGTCTAAGCATGTTTCTCGGACATTCAAACTGCCAAGTAGAATCAAAACATTTCATAAAAAATTTATATATGTAATCATTTCATGTTTCATATTTCATTCACATCACCTTTTTCTCATTCTCTATACCAGAATAATAATATAAATACCGAAAATAACCCTCCATAACTATGTTATCAAGCACCCACACCTCAATCATGAACCAACACTAATACAACGACACTGATACACGCCTTATTTCAGAGGTATCAAGGTTACATAGCTAAACACACATGCAAATGCAAATGCAGAGTAAAAATAAATTAGGGTAAAGGGGAAAAAGAGAAGCAGAAATAGGAAATGAGTTAATACATGAGAGTGAAACCAGAGGAGTCCAAAAGGTCAGTGAGTTTGACGTAAAAGGTCTCTAAGTCATCAGGAGAAGAGTAGTGTTTAACATCAACATTGATGAGTTGGATATCTGGTGGTTGTTGTGATGAAACCATCGTCTTCAGCTCCTCTTTCTTGCCTTCCATGTTTGAGCTGCAAACTAACTAAACTCAATCAACTTTTTTCGTTTACTTTGTTTGAATGGACTCGATGAAATGGAGAACAATGGAAAATTGATACTTGCTTCCTCTGAGATAGCTATGCACACTTCCCCAGCAAACGTGCCACTCCTTTACATTTTCTCATTCTTTTATTGATGAAATGGAGAACAATGGAAAACACTTGTTTGAATTTATTTATTACCGTGCTAAAATAAATTTATTTAATATATGATATATTTAAATATATGTATAAATTTGAAAATTTTTAAAAAAATTAAGAAAAAAAATTATATTTGAAAAAATAAAATTCATCTTTTAATTAAAATAAATTGATATTAGACACGTGAAAAGAAAAATTAGTGGTTTGCATCATTGTTGAATGATATCTAATTTGATATAATATATAATATACTTAAATACACATGTCAATTTAAAATATATTATTTAATTTTAAAATGAACAATAATGATATAGAGAATTTTTTTTTTAAAATAATCACAAATTTTTAATTAAATCCCTAAATAATCTCTTTTTAAAAAAAATACCAAAATAACCACATTTTATAACTAATGCGCCAGCTGAACTGGCACATACAATAAAACTATAAAGGAGGCGCCAGTACCCTTGACGCATGCTCCCAATGGTGGGCAACCTAGGCGTCACATGCATTGGCGCATGCATAAAATGCATAGTATATGCGCTAATGCATGTGGCACATGCATCTATAAATTTTTTTTAAATTTAAATCTTAATTTTATAAAAAAATGCTAAAAATAAAAATTATATATATAAAAATTAATAATTACATGAAATTAACAAGAAATTCAATATCTCGCCCGATTGAAACGCTCATATGTTCCACATCCAAGTGTATTACTCTGTCTTCGAGGTCTCCCATGATTTTTCTGAGGTGTTTAGGGTCTTTGAGTGCTGACATGATCCAATGGTGGTTGGTGTGAAGGTCTGGTGGAAGGTCTAACGGTATTTTATAGATGTGTCATCATTTGTGTCCCAATAGTTTGGGGGTTCTCGCCAACTGCGCTTTTGTAATTGAGTTCGATGTCTATGTTATCGTAGTTGGGTCGTTGTGGTTGGGTGAATTGCAGACGGTATGGTTGCCCGAATTGGGACATTGAATCGGTTTGGAAACGAATCAATGGTTCCTGGGCTATAGTAAAACAATGGTTGGGAGTTGTGGCGATGGGATGTTTGGGTGGTCATTGATGGGGGGCTACGATGGCATGAATTGTATGAATCATCTGGGCTATAGACTGTTGTGGTGGCTGCGTATGGTTGTTGGTGGGTAGGGTTCAATTCTTGGTTTTGAGGTTGGGTGTGTGGCATGAATGGGTTGCGAGGTTGGGTGTTTGGTTGTTGGGTGTATATGGTAGGTTGATGGTGTGAGGTTGGTCATTGGATTTGGGTGGTTTGACATTGTTCTTGGACGAGGACTTGTTGTTGGGCGTATGATGACGAAGCTAGTTGGCGTGGATCAATCAAATACCTTGGCTCAGACACAAGTTGTGGCGTTGTAACCAACCTAAACCATGTCATATATTGTTGAGTTAGTCTAGCACCTTGTATGACTGGTTCGTTTAAGATGTGTTGTCATCAATTCCTCCAATGACGACACATCTCTTTTGCGAAGTCTCTCAAGTCGAAACAATCCCATTAGGCATCGACTCTTTTTTTATGTCAATCTCCCAAACACATCAGAGGTTCTGGAATTTGTTGCTGCATGCCGAACTGCAGTTTTACCCGATAACTCTGGTGCATCTCCACATTAGTGAACCGGATAATTGGTGTTTTTGTTGTCCAAACTGCAGCATCATTGTGGTTAACCTGATGATCAAGACCCAGATATGACCTCCAGATAAACTTTACAAGAATACCACATGATTAGATGATAAATAATTTGATAATTATTTTTAAATCAAAATAGAGTTGCGTAGGAGTATTACAGCGTATGGTCCAATGTGATCCAATAGATTGCGATAGACTACTATAGCGTGTTTCAGACACCTATTGTAGTTCATCCCTCTAACTGACCACCTTGATCAAAAACAATTGAAAAATATTATTTACAGTTAGTTGTACTATAAAGCCTAATTAATTAGATGGTAAAGTTTTAAACTTACTTTGTTGCAAACAGGAATATGAATGACTTCTCATTTACCGGGGCGAGTGACGGTATTCTTGACCAACCTCATGCTTGTAGCAAACATGCACATGAATAAAATGTATAAGTATTTTTTTAGGGCATTTTTACATATCGCACTATATAGATGGGCCAAAACAGCTGAACCCCAACTATATGTGCTTACCTTATTTATGTTTTCTAACAACAGTAGATACATAATATTTACCGTATTACCAGTACTTTCGGAAAATAAAAAATTACCAAATAAAATCATAATGTAACACTGAGCTTTAATTATTTTTTCATACTCGGTAGATTATTCGATCAATGTTATACTCGCATAATATTGTTTGAGATATCTTAAATTAATATCTTGCCCCATAGCTTGACCAGATGTCTCTCCCGCAGCTTGGTCGTCACACAAAGGGGCACTCAATAATTCATTGTCAATAGAGTTATCCTGGTTAACTCTATCATTTACGGCCTTACCATCGATACGTAGACCCAACAACATGTAGACGTACTCAAGTGTGACGATACACTCACCAAAAGGAAGGTGAAATGTGTGGGTCTCAGGTCTCCATCTCTCCAACAAAGCAAGAATACATTTGTAGTCAACCGAATACGATACTATGTTGAGGAGATTACCAAAACTGCATCCTCGAATATATGGTTCTATCAAAGGATCGTGAGGTACATATTCATGTACACGGCATCAAAATCGTTTTGGGTCCTAATAAAACATAAGTAAGAAATAAAATAAGAAGAAGTAATATACAATAAAAACATAAATAAGAAATAAATACGAAATAAGTAAAAAGAAGTAATAACATACGAATGTTGAGATATTGTCGATTGTTGCTCGATGTTCATCACCCATAGTCAATAGAGACATAATGCTGCAGAGGTTGAGTGTTGTAGAGGTAGAGTGTGGTAAAGGTGGAGTGTTGCAGAGGTTGATTATTAGTGTGACAGATGTTGAGTGTTGTGAGTTGATGCCTTATTCATAGATGAGTAAGTGTTGTAGAGGTTGAATAAGTATGCAATATGTGAAGCATTGGATAGGGTGCATACATGTGAGATAGGTGTAGGCGCCTAAGGATAGGGTGCATGCCTTGCTTTATGACATGCATGGTCACATGCGCCAAGGCTAGTGGCGCATGCATGCCTTTTTATGCATGCAAGGAAGAGATGCCTAAGGCTAGGGCGCATACATTGCTTTATGCGCCATTGGAATGTGTGTCTTGTAACAACCCAATTTTAGTATTTAATTATTATATTATTATTATTATATTTTATTTTATTTATTTAGAGTGTTAATTAATTAATTGGTTGTTAGGTAGTATAATACTCGATTATATTAATTAATTTGGTGTGTTAATTAATTATTTAGTTGATATGAGATATAATTGAATAATTGAATTAATTAATTTGGTGTGTATATTGAGTTGGTTTGATTTATTTAAATTAAATAGAGATATTTAAATATTAGGTCTTATTGGGCCTATTAATTAAATTAGAGATATCACTCTTTAAGCCCAAATATAATACTATAAATAAGAGGTGAGGAGAGTGAGAATTAGGATTCATTTGATCATTGAAGGTAATAGAGAAAGAGAAGAGGAAAAGTAAGGAGAAGAGGGGAAGAACAAGAGAGAAGCTAGGGTTTCCAAAAAATTAAAGAGGTAAGGGGGGAACCCTTATTATTATGGGTTAGTATGATCGGGTCAATGGGTAGATGTATGTTTAGGTTAAAATCCCTAATTTCGTATGGTTGTTTGGAATTGTTAGATTTTGATGAGTATGTTTGATTGTGGTGATTGATTGTGTTAAAACTGTAAATTAACGTTATATATTTAGAGTATGGTGTAAATTATAATTTTTTGAACGTGTAGCTTTTTACGGAATCGAAATCGGAGGTCCGAAAGTCCTCCAACGATGAAAAACACAGAAAATTCTGCATTCTGTTTTGTGTTAATGCAGGAATAGCATTCTGTTTTGCGTTAACCGGTTAACCCAGGGCGTTAACCGGTTAACACTGTTAAAATTTGTTAGAAATTGCTTTCTGTTTTGCGTTAACCGGTTAACCCAGGGCGTTAACCGGTTAACACTGTTGAAATTTCCAAGAAGTGCGTTCTATGTAGCGTTAACCGATTAACCATATGCGTTAACCGGTTAACACTGTTTGAAAAGTGAAAAATTGAAATTTAAATGCTGTATTCGTTGTGGAATGAAATCTAGGTGTGCGTATTGATAATTAGCATATATTTGTGAATGATATATTGTTATGAATGTGTATGTGTGTTATTGGTGGATAATTCATAGAGTTGAATTATGGTGATATGTGGAATGTTAAGATAGTAGAGATGATCTTAATTGCATAATTGTGAATGATATATTGTTATGAATGTGTATATGGACCATTGGTGGATAATTCATAGAGTTGAATTATGGTGATATGTGGAATGTTAAGTTGGTAGAGATGATCTTAATTGCATATGTATTGGTATTTGTACATTCATTCATGGCATGGTCGGCTTCATAGTGGAAGCGGTGAAACTGTGGGTTCACATGGTAATAGACGTTGATCCTTAATTGGAAATAGGCATAGCAGACATTGATCCTTAATTGGAAATAGGCGTGGTAAATAGACGTTGATCCTTAATTGGAAATAGGCATAGCAGACGTTGATCCTTAATTGGAAATAGGCGTGGTAAATAGACGTTGATCCTTAATTGGAAATAGGTGTAGCAGACGTTGATCCTTAATTGGAAATAGGTGTGGTGGCTTTGATCTTGTCCGGATCGGAAGCGTGGCTTGGATCCTAGATATTGAATCGGAAAGCGGTGAAACGTTGGGTTCACATTGAGGTAACGCATGCATAGCGTCACATGTCTTGCATTGAGTCACATTAGAGTTATGTGATAATTGAGTGTATGCAGTGTTGTGATTGTGATGTGTGTATGAGATATGGTAATTGAATTTGGTGATGTTTGGATACATAACTTGGCAAAGTATGTGATTATGTGATAATTGTAGTTATGTGTATTTTTGGGAATATAGTATTGGATTTTAATATTGTACTCCTTGAGTTTTGATGGATGTTTGAAACATGTGAAATAGATGTTGGTGAATATTATTTACATGGTTATATGAAGTGTGATGAATTCCTTTAATTATTGATTTAATCATTGTGCTTGATTATACTTCTTCATAATGATTTGAATTCTCACCCTTTCTGTTTGAATGTTACCTTTACATGGGTATCGCGCAGATACTCAGGATTAGTAGCGCTGAAGTAAGAGGACGGTAGCTCGCCCGAGATTAGCTGGAGAGTTCCCGTATTTTAGTTTGAAGACTAGGTAATGAGTCAATTCTCTGGTCATGTAACACTGGGTAGATTAGTAGTATTGAACTCGTATCCTATTTGGATAAGTATTATGTTATTACTTGCGAACATGCTTATTTGCAATTGCTGTTGAGAGGCCATAGTGCCAAATATTCTGATTATGGTTTTCGTTTGTTTTGAAGAGATTATTGAGAGATGATCATGGTATGGGACATGGATCATTTGATGAAATGCATGAGTATTCATTATTTTCCGCTGCGAACGTATATTCTTGAATATTCATGATAAGTGAAATGTGTTATTTGATATGACCAGGTGTATTATATATTGATGATGAATGAGGTTCGGTTTTTGAAAGCTTTTAGTTTTGAAAACGTCGATGTGACACCCTTTTGTTGTATGCGTGCTTATTTACTCTGATTATATGTGAAGTATTTTGGGGTAGAAAAAGGGGTGTTACATTAGTGGTATCAGAGCAGGTCGGTCCGTCCGGCCAGGTTGTTTAATTATGTTTGTTCCCTAGTATGCGACATGTGTGTGAGAACACTGTCGATGCTTGTTTTATTTTCCATTGGAAGGTTGGGAATGAAATAAGTGGGGGAGAAGCGTCTGCTTATCTTGGATGTTCCAATTGTATCGAGCTTGGAT
This sequence comes from Lathyrus oleraceus, assembly GCF_024323335.1. Classification (NCBI taxonomy): domain Eukaryota; kingdom Viridiplantae; phylum Streptophyta; class Magnoliopsida; order Fabales; family Fabaceae; genus Lathyrus; species Lathyrus oleraceus. Next base: position 331,893,840 of record NC_066584.1, on the reverse strand, counting down.
ATTATGTTGTTGCATGCAAGAGTGCAGTGTTGGATAGTTAACTGTTTTGGAGAAGACGATTATTTTCCTGAGGTTGGTACGAGGGAAGGTTGGTTTGTGTCTGCTAAGCAAGTGGATGAATCGGTGCAAGGTGGTGCCGAGTTGTTATGTTGTTGGCAACTTTGGATATTCGTGAGAAGAGGACGATTGAAGAATTGCCAATAGTTTGTGAGTTTGCGGAGGTATTTCCGGAAGATATAAGTGATTTACCGCCGGAATGTGAGGTTGAGTTTTCGATTGATTTAGTTCCTGGAACTAGTCCTGTATCGATGGCTCCCTATCGAATGTCTGCTTCTGAGTTGAAAGAGTTGAAGAGTCAACTTGAAGACTTGCTTCGAGAAGAGGTTTATTCGTCCTAGTGTGTCGCGCGTGGGGTGCACCTGTTCTATTGGTCAAGAAGAAAGAAGGTTCTATGAGATTATGTATTGACTATATACAACTGAACAAAGTGACGATTAAGAACAAGTATCCACTTCCGAGGATTGACGATCTGATGGATCTGCTGGTTGGAGCTTGTGTGTTTAGCAAGATTGATTTGAGGTATGGGTATCATCAGATTCGTGTAAAGGCTGAGGATATTCAAAAGACTGCTTTTCGGACGAGGTATGGTCACTACGAGTACTTCGTGATGCCTTTTGGTGTGACTAATGCACCTGGTGTATTTATGGAGTATATGAATAGAATATTTCATGATTATCTGGATAAGTTTGTTGTTGTGTTCATCGACGATATATTAATTTATTCCAAGAGTAAAGAGGATCATGCCGAGCATTTGAAGGTTGTGTTATCGGTGTTGAAAGAGAGGAAGTTGTTTGCTAAACTCTCTAAATGTGAGTTTTGGTTGAGTGAAGTAAGTTTTCTTGGACATGTGATTTCGAGTTGTGGTATTTATGTGGATCCTACGAAGATTGAAGTTGTATCTCAATGGGAAGCGCCTAAGTCTGTTGCTGAGATTAGAAGTTTTCTTGGTTTGGCTGGTTATTATAGGAAGTTCATTGAAGGATTTTCTACGTTGTCGTTACCGTTGACGCAGTTGACTAGGAAAGGTTAAGCTTTCATTTGGACTTCGCAGTGTGAAGCGAACTTTCAAGAGCTTAAGAGGAGATTGACTACGGCTCCTATTTTGATTTTACCGGATCCGTTAGAAACTTTCGTTGTGTATTGTGATGCTTCTTTGTTGGGTTTGGGAGGTGTTTTGATGCAAAAAGGGCAAGTGGTAGCTTATGCTTCAAGGCAACTTAAAGTTCATGAGAGGAATTACCCGACGCATGATTTAGAGTTGGCCGCCGTTGTGTTTGTGTTGAAGCTTTGGAGACTATTTGTTTGGATCGCGATTTGATGTGTTTAGTGATCACAAGAGTTTGAAGTACTTGTTCGATCAGAAAGAGTTGAATATGAGGCAGAGGAGATGGTTGGAATTCTTGAAAGATTATGATTTTGGTTTGAATTATCATCCTGGGAAGGCGAATGTTGTAGCCGATGCATTGAGTAAGAAGTCATTGCACATGTCTATGTTGATGATTCGAGAATTTGAATTGTTGGAGCAATTTAGAGATTTGAGTTTGGCTTGTAAAGTGACGTCTTCGTGTGTTAAGCTTGGTATGTTGAAGCTTACGTGTGGCATCCTTGACGAGATTAGAGAAGGTCAGAAGTCAGATTTGAAATTAGTCGATGTTATGACATTGATTAATCAAGGCAAAGGTGGTGACTTTCGGATTGATGAGGATGGTATCATGAGGTGTCGTGATCGAGTTTGTGTTCTGGATGTTGCGGATTTGAGAAAGAGGATTCTCGAGGAAGGGCATAGAAGTGGTCTGAGTATTCACCCTGGTGCTACTAAAATGTATCAAGACTTGAGAAAGATGTTTTGGTGGCAAGGTATGAAGAAGGATGTAGCGGAATTTGTGTATTCATGTTTGACTTGTCAAAAGTCAAAGATTGAACATCAAAAGCCATCTGGTTTGATGCAACCGTTATCTATTCCCGAGTGGAAGTGGGATAGTATCTCTATGGATTTTTTTTTCGGGTTTGCCGAGAACATCGAGTAATTATGAGGCGATTTGGGTCGTGGTGGACAGGTTGACGAAATGTGCTCATTTTATTCCGATGAGGATGGATTATTCGATGGAGAGACTGGCTAAGTTGTACATCGAAAGGATTGTGTGTTTGCATGGTATTCCGTCGAGCATTGTTTCGGATAGAGATCTGAGGTTCACTTCGAGATTTTGGGAAGGTTTGCAAAGTGATTTGGGTACGAATTTGTGTTTGAGTTCGGCGTATCATCCGCAAACTGATGGTCAAACGGAGAGGACTATTCAGTCACTTGAAGATCTTTTGAGGTCTTGTGTTTTGGAACAAGGAGGAAATTGGGATAGTTTCTTGCCTTTGATCGAGTTTACGTATAACAACAGTTTCCAAAAGAGTATTGGAATGGCACCTTTTAAAGCTCTTTATGGTAGAAGGTGTAGAACTCCTTTACGTTGGTACGAATCGGGAGAGAGTGTTGTGATTGGACCCGAGTTGATTCAAGAGACTACGGATAAGATCAAGATGATTCAAGAGAAGATGAAGGCTTCTCAGAGTCGTCAAAAGAGTTATCATGATAAGAGGAGGAAGGCTCTTGAGTTTGAGAAAGATGAGCATGTGTTCCTTCGAGTTACGCCAATAACGGGTGTTGGTAGAGCTTTGAAGTCGCGTAAGTTGACGTCGCGTTTCATTGGTCCTTATCAGATTTCCGAGAGGATAGGTGAAGTGGCATATCGGATTGCATTACCACCATCACTTTCTAATCTTCATGATGTGTTCCATGTGTCTCAATTGAGGAGGTACATTGCGGATCCATCGCATGTTATTCCATTAGATGATGTTCAAGTGCGGGATAACTTGACGGTTGATATATCACCTATGCGAATTGAAGATCGAGAAGTGAAGAAGCTTCGAGGTAAGGAGATTACTTTGGTGAAAGTAATATGGGACGGATTCACCAATGGCAATATTACTTGGGAACTCGAGGATAAGATGAAGGAATCGTATCCGGAGTTGTTCGTTTGAGGTATTTTCGAGGACGAAAATCTTTTAAGTGCGGGAGAGTTGTAACAACCCAATTTTAGTATTTAATTATTATATTATTATTATTATTATATTTTATTTTATTTATTTAGAGTTTTAATTAATTAATTGGTTGTTAGGTAGTATAATACTCGATTATATTAATTAATTTGGTGTGTTAATTAATTATTTAGTTGATATGAGATATAATTGAATAATTGAATTAATTAACTTGGTGTGTATATTGAGTTGGTTTGATCTATTAAAATTAAATAGAGATATTTAAATATTAGGTCTTATTGGGCCTATTAATTAAATTAGAGATATCACTCTTTAAGCCCAAATATAATACTATAAATAAGAGGTGAGAAGAGTGAGAATTAGGATTCATTTGATCATTGAAGGCAATAGAGAAAGAGAAGAGGAAAAGTAAGGAGAAGAGGGGAAGAACAAGAGAGAAGCTAGGGTTTCCAGAAAATTGAAGAGGTAAAGGGGGAATCCTTATTATTATGGGTTAGTATGATCAGGTCAATGGGTAGATGTATGTTTAGGTTAAAATCCCTAATTTTGTATGGTTGTTTGGAATTGTTAGATTTTGATGAGTATGCTTGATTGTGGTGATTAATTGTGTTAAAACTACAAATTAACGTTATATATTTAGAGTATGGTGTAAATTATAATTTTCTGAACGTGTAGCTTTTTACGGAATCGAAATCGGAGGTCCGAAAGTCCTCCAACGATGAAAAACGCAGAAAATTCTGCATTCTGTTTTGTGTTAACGCAGGAATAGCATTCTGTTTTGCATTAACCGGTTAACCCAGGGCGTTAACCGGTTAACACTGTTAAAATTTGTTAGGAATTGCTTTCTGTTTTGCGTTAACCGGTTAACCCAGGGCGTTAACCGGTTAACACTATTGAAATTTCCAAGAAGTGTGTTCTGTGTAGCGTTAACCGATTAACCATATGCGTTAACCGGTTAACACTGTTTGAAAAGTGAAAAATTGAAATTTAAATGTTGTATTCGTTGTGGAATGAAATCTAGGTGTGCGTATTGATAATTAACATATATTTGTGAATGATATATTGTTATGAATGTGTATGTGTGTTATTGGTGGAAAATTCATAGAGTTGATTATGGTGATATGTGGAATGTTAAGATAGTAGAGATGATCTTAATTGCATAATTGTGAATGATATATTGTTATGAATGTGTATATGTACCATTGGTGGATAATTCATAGAGTTGAATTATGGTGATATGTGGAATGTTAAGATGGTAGAGATGATTTTAATTGCATATGTATTGGTATTTGTACATTCATTCATGGCATGGTCGGCTTCATAGTGGAAGCGGTGAAACTGTGGGTTCACATGGTAATAGAAGTTGATCCTTAATTGTAAATAGGCGTAGCAGACGTTGATCCTTAATTGGAAATAGGCGTGGTAAATAGACGTTGATCCTTAATTGGAAATAGGCGTAGCAGACGTTGATCCTTAATTGGAAATAGGCGTGGTAAATAGACGTTGGTCCTTAATTGGAAATAGGCATAGCAGACGTTGATCCTTAATTGGAAATAGGCGTGGTGGCTTTGTTCTTGTTCGGATCGGAAGCGTGGCTTGGATCCTAGATATTGAATCGGAAAGCGGTGAAATATTGGGTTCACATTGAGGTACCGCATGCATAGAGTCACATGTCTTGCATTGAGTCACATTAGAGTTATGTGATAATTGAGTGTATGCAGTGTTGTGATTGTGATGTGTGTATGAGATATGGTAATTGAATTTGGTGATGTTTGGATACATAACTTGGCAAAGTATGTGATTATGTGATAATTGTAGTTATGTGTATTTTTGGGAATATAGTATTGGATTTTAATATTGTACTCCTTGGGTTTTGATGGATGTTTGAAACATGTGAAATAGATGTTGGTGAATATTATTTACATGGTTATATGAAGTGTGATTAATTCCTTTAATTGTTGATTTAATCATTGTGCTTGACTATACTTCTTCATAATGATTTGAATTCTCACCCTTTCTGTTTGAATGTTACCTTTACATGGGTATCGCACAGATACTCAGGAGTAGTAGCGCTGAAGTAAGAGGACGGTAGCTCGCCCGAGATTAGCTTGAAAGTTCCCGTATTTTTGTTTGAAGACTAGGTAATGAGTCAATTCTCTGGTCATGTAACACTGGGTAGATTAGTAGTATTGAACTCGTATCCTATTTGGATAAGTATTATGTTATTACTTGCGAACATGCTTATTTGCAATTGCTGTTGAGAGGCCATAGTGCCAAATATTCTGATTATGGTTTCCGTTTATTTTGAAGAGATTATTGAGAGATGATCATGGTATGGGACATGGATCATTTGATGAAATGCATGAGTATTCATTATTTTCCGTTGCGAACGCATATTCTTGAATATTCATGATAAGTGAAATGTGTTATTTGATATGACCAGGTGTATTATATATTGATGATGAATGAGGTTCGATTTTTGAAAGCTTTTAGTTTTGAAAACGTCGATGTGACGCCCTTTTGTTGTATGCGTGCTTATTTACTCTGATTATATGTGAAGTATTTTGGGGTAGAAAAAGGGTGTTACATGTCTGCCTTGGATTATTAGGGCATAGTGATTCCTTGTCTGCAGGCGCATGCTTGTAGTGTTAGGGCAGAGATTCTTAGGGCAGAGATTCCTTGCAGGCGCATGCATTGTATTATCTTGTCTCTACATGGATTCTTTGCATTGTATTGTCTTGTCTTTGCAGATTAATTGTGTGATCAATGCATACACCATCTGCCCTATTTAATTGCATGTGAATAACAGATCAATGCATTCACCATCAGTACCCATACAAATTAGTAGAAACACTAAAGTTACATTTAAAAAAATGTCTTCCTCACCACATTACATGATCAGTGCCCATACCGAAGGTGAAATATTTGAGCATTAATTATTCGGTTTTTGTTTTCGTAACACAAAAGTAACTCGGTTTATAATAAATCCACGATTAAATTTTTCACATCTGAAACAAAGAATAGAAAAGAAATTGCAGTATAGTCTTGTGGGCCAAATCATCTATAAAAATCCGGTGTGGTTTGCAGACAACCAGGTAAAGTTTTATCAATTGAAGATTCGAGATAATGACGATGTTTATCATATGTTTGTCAATCATGAACAATCTGGGTACAACAATATAGAGTTATATATATTACCATAACAATAACAAGTGTCTCAGTTCATTGATCAGTTACAAGTGTTTTGTGAAACTGATGACGACGAACAAGTTGTGGTCAATGTTGTATATGAGGAAGAAGAAGAAGTCGAGTTATTGGTTGATTCAATGGTGAATGATAAAGAAGAAGAAGAGCCATTACCAGCTAGTCATATATATTGTCCACCTCAACACATAACAAGATTGAATTTGGGTGTCGGTGAACCTTCATCAGATATATTTTACAATCCTTATGTGCAAATTCAAGGATCATTGAAAGAAGGAGCCACATTTCGCACAAAAGAAGATTGTGTAAAAGCTATTAAAAAATTTCACATGGAAATATCAGCTGATTACAGAGTTGATAGAACTAATGCAATGAGGTACAAAATTTATTGTCGAAATAAGCACTGCCTTTTCAGGTTGTCAGCTTCGTACCGGAAGATGAGTGATTCTTGGGAGATTGGATCCATGGGTCCAGTTCACACATGCATGCTTACAAACCCAATGCAAGACCATCGGAAACTTAGCTCTCAGTTAATATGCGATGAAATTTTGTCTGTCATTAGCGATAATCCTTCGTTAAAGGTGAGTACAATAATCTCGCATATTGTAGCACAATACAACTATACTCCATCATACAGGAAGACTTGGATAGCTAGGACAAAGGCGGTTGAAAATGTGTATGGCGATTGGGAGGAGTCTTACAAACAACTTCCAAAATACTTGGTGGCTCTTAAACAGTATGCTTCAGGGACTATTGTCAAGTTGGAAATGTTGTCGGCGTATACCCCAGACAGGACTTGTGCTATTGGAAATGGAATATTCCACTGTCTCTTCTGGGCGTATCAACCATGCATCAAAGATTTTGCTATATGTAAACCTATTATACAAATTGATGGTACATGGTTGTATGAAAAATATAAAGGAAAGTTACTGATGGTAGTGGCACAAGATGGCAACATAAACATTTTTCCAATCGCCTTTGCCTTAGTTGAAGGGGAGACAGCTGAGGGATGAAGTTTTTTCTAAGAAATCTTTGATTGCATGTTGCTCCTCAACCTAACTTATGTTTGATCTCTAGCCGACACCCTTCAATAGCCAGTGCATACAAAAACATTGATAATGGTTGGTAGGATCCTCCGTCGACGCATGTCTTATACATTAGACATAACCATCCGAATTTATGCGGGAGATCAAAGACAAAACATTGCGAAAGAAGGTTGTCAATGCAGGTTACACATTAACAGAACCTTCTTTCAAACACTACCGCGAAGACATCAGATTATCAAACGCAGATGCAGTACGATAGATTGACAGTACTCCATTGGAGAAGTGGACTAGGGCATACGACAACGGTCAACGTTTGTCATACCCCAAAATTCACCCTACCCTTCACAAGTTCATCTAGGTCACTAACCCTAAGCATTTGCATATCCTGATGAGTAATCATCTCATCCACATATCCATTGTATCATAACACATTCCACTTGCATTTGAAAAGCATAAAATCATGGGTTCAAGGGTAGTCACCAGAGAGCATAATAGAAACCCTAATTCAGGGAGGTTGCACCTGATTCGTTTGGTTCATCATAAATGATTCGGTTGTTTGCTTAAGATTCATAGCTTTGATTCATTGGTTGATATTCAATCAAGATGTTACAATTGCTTGGTCAAGTACTCGTATGGTTGGCTTTGACTGATTGAACTTTGAGTCTTGGAACTTGGCATGTTTCATGTGGTTTAAGAACATTGGGCTTTTAGTCACATCCATATTCGGTCATGGTGCATTCATGTTCATAGTTGGTCAAGACCTTGGTTTGTGTTTATTTCTTTGGATAATTGGCTCACAGTAGTTCTAGTTCATCTGTGCATGGAATTGTCATTCTGGTCCAAATTCAATTGTCCATAAGAAATTACACATTTTTACCTGAGTTGACTTTTGGTCAACTGTTGACTTTTTGGTCAACCAATTGACCAAAGTCAACCATCTTTTTCAACCATCTTATTTTTCAAATCATAATACATGTCCATTTTAAACCAAAGTCCATTTCTAATCATTTTCATATGTTAAAACCATTCTTAATTGTTTTCATAAACCTTTAAACCAATGTCATTTTCACCTTTTAATTCATGTTTATCTTCATTCTAAACCCTTTTGTTTAAAAACCATTTCATTCATTGACAATAATGATCATTCAATTCCAAATCCATTAATAAGTACAACATTCCAATTTCATCTTTTATAACCAAGCATAGTCAAAACTAGATAACCATTTCAAATTCCAACTTCAAACAATGTCAAAATTACAATCACTGTAATACATAGTTTTAATTCCATTACACAATTCACAATAGTTTAACCCAAATTACAACCATTTGAACCAATATCCATGTACATTTTCAAAGCATTATCCATTAAACCCATAACCCATATCCAATAAGACAAGAAAATGAAAAGTAATTAAAAGGCTACTTGCAAGTACACAACAAGCTTCCAAAACGCAGGTAGCAGCCAGCATCCAAAACGGCATGTGAAATCCAAAAGCTACAACACGCTAACAACATCAAAACCAAACTGCAACCAAAGCAGCTACGGCGTGAACAGTGTAACGACAACATTAGCTGCAACAATCCAACCATAACGCAGCTCATAACAACGCAAATGCATCCAACCAAAGTCGAAAGCGCGACCATACAGTCCAAAGAAAAAGCTGCTGCCACAACCGAAACAAACGGCAACGCAAGCAGTCCCTACCTGCACCAATAATCTCACAAATTAGCATCCCAATTTCAATAACAAACCAACCTGCACATAAATCTATAACAGAAGCAAAAGAAAATACCAAGAAACTCCAACAAAATTGGAAACGATAACGGAAACTGAACTGGACTTCAAAAAAACAATTCCCACTCAAAACCATAACCAACTCCAGGCAACTTAACCTGCAGAGTTTCATTCAGAACTCGGTTCTGCAGAAAACTCCAAACATAACTCGATCTGAAAACCACGCTGCTACAAACTGAGTTCTAAAACCCACCACCACACATAACCAATTTTCAAACAAACTGTAACAACCCAAACAGAATTCTCCAACCTTCATAACAGAATGAAAACCGAAATAACCAACTTTTACAACCAACCTGCTCCTGCATAACCTCCCTAAAAGCACCAACCTGCTACATCTCCAATCTCCCTTATAAACAACCATCCTCCATCACACTTTTAACTTCCTCACTAACTTCACTCCATCTTCAATTCACAACTTCATCCTCCATAACCTCTTCTTCAACCTCACCCATCATCCTCCTCCAATTCTTCTTCAACCAAGTTACCCCTAACCTGCAACCTCCACGACCCACCCTGTAACTCCAATTCAAAACAGAATTTCCTAACTTCACAAACCTTTGAATGCAACAACCAAAATAAAAGATCCCAACTTCGCAACAATATTCAAACACAACGCAAACAGAATAACAGTAGAAGAAGAGACAGAAATTCCAGAAGCAAAACTGAAAAAAGAAACCTCAACAAGAGCCATTCCAAACCTGCATAATTCTAAGCCAAAATCCTGAACCTTCATAACAACCAGAACCGCTTCTTCACAACTTCTTCCACCTATAACAACCACCAATCCCTAACAAAATCCACATTGAACTGAATCCTTCAAACCTTCCGAATACCCCTCCAACAACTGAACAAGAGAGCTACATATCGAATTTCCAACAGAGAAATTTTGGAACGGCTTCGTAGACGAATCGCAACAACTTTGCAGCGGGAAGAAGGGAAGAACGAGAATCAAGTCACCTGGAATCCTCAATAAACCAGGTAGGCTCCTCCTTCTCTATTCTTTTCGATTATGCGTGCAATTGAATTCATGTTGACATTGAAATACCACAGATCCCTCATTGGTTTTCGTTTGTCGCGGAACCTGAAAACGAGACGGTATGTTGAGAGCCTCAAATCCTCGCGGACAATGTGTTGATGACGAGGGTACGGGGGATGCGCGATCCACTTCGTCTTACTTCAGCTGTGATTCCCACATATGCTTATGAAGGAGAAGAGCGATCTAAAACGCATAATCCATACGAATGGGCATGATCAGTAATAGAATCGTGACCTCATGTGACGATTGTAACCTTTGATGCAGATCTACGGAGCGATCACGAACGTCGAACGATGGCAACGCCTCTATTTAGCCCACACGAACAAATTCCTTCAATCTCAGTGCTAGTTGCTATGAATGAAGGCTTTAAGTGAGAGAGAGAAACGAAATTGCAACTTCACAAATTCTTCCATATAAGGGTTCTATTTATAAAACCACTTGTGTGGGCTACAAGCTAAAAAGCCCACTCAAGTGTATGTGGCCCATATCTTATAATATGACAAAATCACTTAAGCGCGTGGTACCTTACCATATTTTGCATTCTACTTAAGTACACCGTACATTACGGTATTCCTTAGTTACTCTATCTCTAATCAATCCGTCCTTTTGTGTGTGACCCTGTAGGTTTTCGCGACATTGACAATTATATTAAATCACGTATTTAACATAATAAATAGTGAGCGGTATCTAGAAACACATCAGTGCTACCCAAGACACGAAAATGTCATGTGATCTGACAAATCCTTTTGTGATAATACTTATGTGTATAATTACCCTTTTGTCCTTATGTCTATATTGAACACAAGGCATAGACCGTGTCATCCTTGTCCAGTTCAATATTGGACCCATAGACATTTATCCTGTTACGTAGGATGGGCAAATTCCATCTATGTCACTCATGTCCCTTAGCATGCTTCGTGGAGTATCCATCAACTGTCTTTATGGTCATCCAGTTACGGACAATGTTTGATCAGCAATAAGGCACTTGACTCTACATCTAGGATCTATAGTGTAGCGGGGTATTCGTTACCTTTAGAGATATTGACTAAATCCAAGGTAAATCATACAAGTCGAGTCGCCACCGCATTTCTATTTATCCAAAAGAATGGTTAGAAAGCGAAAAAAAACCTAAAAGTTTTATCGAATCAAAAATTAGTAAAAATGTCAGAGATCGGGACAAGGGGGTTGGTTATGCAATGGGAAGGTTTTAAGCACCCAAGACATCCTAGGTACTCCTAGGGAGCCCTTTTCACACTTGTTGTAAGGTTGGTATTTTGTGAGAAATTTGTTTGTGCAAACATGATTGAAGAGATTAGAGAAGAATATACAAGTTATTTACAATTTTGTGTTTGAATGGATAAACCCATTGCCTACGTACCATCTTAAAAAAGATTAGGATCAAAACCTCGTAGTTCGGGGTAAAAATCTCAAAACAAGTTGGTGAGTTGATTGACCCAAAAGCCTTAAGGTATTTTGTTATCCAAGGGAGAAAACTCAACCTAAAACCACAAGTCCACCATGTGAGGATAGCTTCAACATGCTAGTGAGGGGTCAACCCTATAATAAGCATGGAAGACTCATTGTCCATCACTAAGGATATAGGTGAGTATCACATCTACCTCAAGGATAACTCAAACCTAATAGCTAAAGGTTATGAAAAGTTTTTGATAAGAAGTGGCCATTGAAACCACAAAAAGGTATTTGAATGAGTTATATTTACCAATGAAAAGTATTTACAAAATGGTCAAAGTTGACTTAAAGATTCAATTCAAAATAAGTGTTATGAAAAGAAAGTTTGAAAATCAAAAGCATAAGGCTTAGGTTTCTAATGTTTGAAGACAAGTGTTGAATGTTTGCACAAAAGTTTTGGCTTGGGTTAGAGTGGAGGGAAGAAGAAGAATGACTAAAGTCCTAATCATACAAGAGATGAAGGATAAGAAACAAGACCACAAATGAAGTTCCTCTCTTGAGATCATATTGATGATCCAAGTAGCTCCCATCCTTTGGAATATGCAAGCAAAATAAGTGCACTCAAGCAATCAAATTAATCAAGCAAGCTCTTAGAAGATCCCCAATGGCTCTTGTATCTTTCACTTTGGATGAACATGGCAAAGGTTCTTCAATTTGGCTCAAATAGGATTCCCCTAGCACAAAAGAACATACATCAAGGAGTTCTATGAAGTAAATCAAGAATGGACAAGAGTGAGTTTAGAAGTTGGTCCTTCCAAAGTTTTCTTTAACATTTATAGCATTCTAAAGGCCCAATGCCTAATTGCTCTTTGACTTTTATAGCACTCTAAAGGCTCAATGCCTAGTTGCTCTTTGACTCCAATTTTGCATAGGGAATGTCCTAAAGTCTAAGCCCCTTTTGTCCATTTTGGCATTTGGTTCACAACAATCAAACAAAACACAAGCACAAAAGTATATACACAATTTATGTGCTCAAGTGAGCAAAAGTCAAATTGCATTAACATAAACATGTGCTCAAATGAGCAAAGGGAAAAGCAAATGAATAATATGTACAAGAATAGTAAATTGCATAAATGTAAAGTGCAAGAATTAAATGTTAATGGTTAATAGTTAGTATTAGTGTGCCATAAGGCAATTTAGCGCTATGTTAAGCAATAGTAATTAGACTTATGTAGAAGTCACAACTATCTGAGGCCGGTCAATAATAATATAGGTAACAACACAAGTTAGAGATCTTGATTAGTGAATCAAGCTCCTACAACTTGCCATGCCAAAAAGAAGATGAGAAATGATCTTGTATTGATTTAGGTTCTTTGCTTGATTAGGAAGCAACCTATCCTTAATGCAAAGCCATTCACTTGATCTATGATCAAGATGAATTAGATTTGAATTAAGGAAGATTAAACCTCCCATGTATCAAGGCTAACCACCAATCTTTAACTCATTGATCAGAAAAAAGAAAAGAAGAAGATGAAGAAGATGATGAATATTAAAGTACATTAATGGAAATGGGATGAGATAATCAACAAGCATTGACCAAAGATAGAGAAGATCAAGGTCAAACAATAGAAAACAGAAGCAAAATGAAGATTAGAAGTCAAGAAACAACTAAAATATTTTTAGTATTTTTCAATATTAAAATAAAACTTGAATTAAAATAATAAAGAAAGATCAAACTTGAAACTCACTTCAAATCAACTTTGAAAAGTCCAAGTGAATTATCCCAAGTTCAACAAGGTCAAACAAAGTTTGACAAAAAATTTCAGCATTTTTAGAAGTCAGAAGCTATTTTAAATCAATTAAAAATGCATAAAAATAACCTAATTGAACTAAAATCTCAAATAAATCTCAAATCAATTAATAAATTGATGAGAATATTTTTCATAGATCTATCATCATTCAAAGAGGTTGGAAAAATATTTTTGTATTTTTTGGATATCAAAAACTATTTTTAATGAATTAAAAATAACTAGAAAAGAGAAAATTCTTAAAAAATATCAAATGATAAAATAAAAAAGATTAAAAATCATTTTTAGAAACTAGAAATTAAAAGGATAAAAATTTGGTCTCATTTTTTGGACCAATAATGAAGGAGATATGAATTTTTAAAATGAAATGGAATTAAAAGAAATAAAAGAAAATAAAATCAGAATTTAAAGTAATTGGAAAAACGTGGAGCGTTTGATCTGAGCTCATTAATTGAGCTGGCAAATCATGAGGCTCACACACGCGCGCCTACCATGTTCTTTGGTCAACTGAAGCGCACAGGGCCATTAAAATAGTCATAACAATGAATGGATGAGATCAAATTTGGAAAAACAAATGGAAGGCTCAGATTGGATCTGGAGACCAGACGATGGCCAGCGCCACCGTCTTCTCCGGCCAACTTCTGGCCAAGCTCCAAGTTGCAGAGAAACAAATGTTCATGAAAAACCACGATCCAGATACCAATCGAAAGATGGGGTGATGTACATCACCCCTGTACCAACCAAATCCACTCTAGGTTTCTACATTGAAAGAAATCAGAGATAGAATTTTAATGGTGTTCAACTGAACTTGCTAGATTTTAAAAATTCAAAGCTCAAGAATGTTGCCTCTATGCAGAGGACTTCAGATCACACAACAACAGCAAGAAACAACCAGTATATGAGTAGATTCGAAGAAATTAAAATGTGAAGTGAACCTCTGATTTGCAGAGCTTGGAGTCACAATTCCTTGCTATGGATGCTTGCAGTTTGTTCCTTGGATCAAAGGGAAGAAGACTAAGGAACTTTAGATCTAAGAAAACAATCGAGGTAATTGAATTCTAGATCTGAAAATTGAGGGAAAAATGAGTGAGTTCCTTTGGTGTGAGGGTGAGGATTCAATTGCACAGCATTTAGGGCGTCTTCAGGTTAGTGAAATGAAGAGCAATGGCATTGTATTTATAGGAGAAGCAAGCTGAAATGCATGATCAAAATGCTTGCATGAATGGAAAGGGCCTCCATACAAGGGCCTGTACAGGCGCATGGAGGGCCCAATTCCACTTGGATTTGGCAGCTGAGCAATGATAGATGCAAAATGGACGTGCAAGTTATGCATAATCATCTCATGCAATGCAAATTTTATGAATTTCCAAAATTGTACCATAATGTTTAAGTCTTCGAAAATGCCATGTCCAAAATAGAAACAACACCTCATGAGTAATGGTTGGAAAGCTTTTTGCATAAGGGTCATTTGTTATGTTGATCAAAACTCCATTTGAGCCTTGGAAATTGATGAAAATTGGTCATGAAGTGTAGGGTGCAAAACATGTACATGTGAGATTTTCAAAATTGACCAAAGTTCAAGCCCTTTAGTTTCAATGATGCAAGCTCCAAATGACAAAACCTTCAACATAAAAGTTGTATATCGTCTCAACACAATCAATTTGGACTTAAATTTTGCATCATTTGGATTTTTTATGAAGAAGTTATGGGTACTTGAAGTTGGACTTTTTCACATTTCAATGCATTTGGTCCAAAGTGACCTATAATGTTTTGCATGATCACATGTATTTATTTTAGGATTTTGAAATTTTTATCAACATAACATTTCAAGTATACATCTTAAGCTTTCCAATACATTTGATCCCACCTCAAAATCATGAAAACTGAAGGAGTTATGTCCTTGGGAAGTTGACCTAAAATTAGGGTTTCGGTCAAAATGACCTATAATGTCTTGGAATGGATGATGACCTTCCAAGATTCAAATAAATTTTTGATGAACATGACAGTTGTTCACATGGTTCTTAAGAACAATATTTCTCTTGGGGTCATCTCCATTTGACAAACACATAAAGAGTTAGGTCTCAGTGCATTCCAAAATAGTCAGATGAATTAACTGATCAACTTCTCAAGTCCAAACCTCATATCTTGATGAATTGATGATTGAGGACACTCAATTAAGTTCAAGTATGCGTGAAGTGATGAATTAAATAACTTCCCTTGATTGCATTTGACCATGAGTTGAGATTGCTTCATGAGCAAGGCACAGTTGATGAACAGATGAATTAGGGTTTCCTTGGAAAACAAGCCTCAAGCCCTTTGATTTGCTTTGATAAAAAATGTTGAATTGAGATGCTTGGGAGGCATATTTGATGGATGAGGGCTTTGGGAACCATTTCCATGCTTGCTTTCATCTTCCCTTGACCATATCAATACACATAGGATCTCCTAGAAGCTTTGGACCTTGTGACTGCTCAAGCTACAAACAAGAGATGTTAGTGACATATTTTTGTACTTTTGGTTAGTAAATAAAAATGATAAAAGCAATAATATACAATTCAAGCATGCTTGGTGATCTCAAACCAACTCACAAGGGATCCCACCCAAAGGTAAAGAGCCAAGATGCTTATGATCCTTGAGGTAAGATGCAAATGCAATGTTATGATGCCATGAGGGATCTTAGGGTCAAAATTGGGGTCTTACACATAGTGGTTTCAGGTCGAAGGGTGGTATACACCATTATCACCATGAGAATAACTTATGACACTTTGCATAACATTCTATATAGTATTCTCATAGCGGGTCAATCCAGTATAAATATTACTCTTAGTATTCATACCTATGCTTAAGACTTGATAACTTTTTATCCATGATCCATGAGATGTGATCATCAATCTATATACATAATAGTCTTGATGCTTTAATGTTATCCCACTTCATAATAAAGCTCGACTATGGATACTTTAAGAATAGTGTCCTTATGCTTAATGTGATCTCATGATTAAGTCACACTTGATACATTAAATGGACTATCTATTCTAGGGACTTTATTAGACAAACATAATAAAGAAAACGCCTTTTATTATTAATAAATAATTCGATACAAGTACCAAAAGTATTGGCCTCTAGGGCTTACACCAACAATCTCCCACTAGCACTAGAGCCAATCAGGCATACCCCTAATGCCCATAGATCTAGTGTGGCCATCATGCTTCTGCTGCGCAAGAGGCTTTGTCAGTGGGTCAGCAATATTGTCAAGTGTAGGTACTCTGCATATTTTCACATCTCCTTTATCTATTATCTCTCGAATGAGGTGATAACGCCTAAGTATGTGTTTGGATCGTTGGTGAGATTTAGGTTCCTTAGCTTGTGTGATAGCACCATTGTTATCACAATAGAGACCAATGAGATCTACAATGCTAGGAACTATGCCAAGTTCACTAAGGAACTTTTTTATCCAAACAACTTCCTTTGTTGCACTTGAGGCAGCAATATACTCGGCCTCGGTTGTAGAATCAGCAACAGTATCTTGCTTTGAACTTTTCCAACTATCAGCGCCACCATTTAAGCAAAACACATAACTAGATTGCGATCTAAAGTCATCCTTATCTGTCTGGAAGCTAGCATCGGTGTATCCAATTACAGCCAGCTCTTCCTGACCTCCATATATCAAGAATGAGTCCTTAGTCCTTCTCAAATACTTAAGGATATTCTTGACAGCTACCCAATGAGCATCACCAAGATCAGATTGGTACCTACTCGTTGCACTTAAAGCATACGAGACATCTGGTCGAGTACATAACATGGCATACATGATAGATCCTATTGCAGATGCATATGGAATCTTATTCATGCGATCCCTTTCTTCCTTTGTTGAAGGGGATTGTGTTTTTGATAGACACATGCCATGTTGCATAGGTATGAATCCTTTCTTGGAATCATGCATATTAAAGTGTCTCAGCACTTTGTCTATGTACGTACTCTGACTTAGGCCAAGCAGTTTTTATGATTTATCTCTATAGATTCTGATTCCTAATATATAGGTTGCTTCACCTAGGTCCTTCATAGAAAAGCATTTCCCCAACCAAGACTTTACTTGTTGCAGGGTAGGGACATCGTTTCCAATGAGTAATATGTCATCTACATATAATACCAGGAAAACGATCATGTTCCCACTAACCTTCTTGTAGACACAAGGCTCATCTTCGTTCTTGATGAATCCATATTGTTTTACTGTTTCATCAAAACGAAGATTCCAGCTTCTGGAAACTTGCTTCAATCCATAGATTGATCTTTGTAACTCACATATCTTTTGGGCTTCTTCTGGTATGTCAAATCCTTCAGGCTGTGTCATGTACACATCCTCAAGAAGATTCCCATTAAGGAAAGCAGTTTTGACATCCATCTGCCATATTTCATAATCATGATATGCAGCGATAGCAAGTAAAATCCGAACAGATTTAAGCATTGCAATTGGTGAAAAGGTTTCATCATAGTCAACCCCATGAATTTGTTTATATCCTTTTAGAACCAGTCTTGCCTTATAGGTATGTACCTTACCATCCATGTCAGTCTTCTTTTTGAAGACCCACTTGCATCCTATAGGATTAACTCCTACAGGAGGCTCTACCAAGGTCCAAACTTGGTTTGTGTACATGGAATCCATTTTCAGATTTCATGGCTTCTAACCACTTCTCAGACTCGGGACCAGTTATGACCTCTTGGTAGGTCACATGCTCATCTTGATCCATGAGTAATACATCACCTTGATCAGTTATGAGATATCCATATCTCTCAGGTAGGTGATGTATCCTGCTTGACCTATGCTGGTCTTGTTCTACTTGAGCAGATTGCTCTTCCATAACTACTTGTGTTTCCTACTCTAATTCCTCCATAGGTGTATCAATGCTTTGTGATTCTTGAATTTCTTCAAGCTCCATTTTCCTCCCACTGATTCCTTTGGAAATAAAATCCTTTTCTAGGAAAACTCCAGTTCGAGCAACAAACACTTTGCCCTCAAAAGGATTATAGAAGTAATACCCTCTTGTTTCTTTAGGATACCCCACAAATAAGAATTTGTCAGATTTGGGCTCAAGCTTAGTTGAAATTTTTCGTTTCACATAAACTTCGCAACTCCAAATCTTCATGTAAGACATATGTGGTTTCTTACCACTCCATATCTCATATGGTGTCTTCTCAACCTTTTTGGATGGAACACGGTTAAGTGTGTAAGCTGTTGTTAATAGTGCATGTCCCAAAAAGGAGTTTGGAAGATCGGCGTGACTCATCATGGATCGGACCATGTCTAACAGGGTTCGATCTCTTCTCTCAGACACACCATTCCATTGGGGTGTTCCAGGAGGAGTAAGTTGGGATAGGATCCCACACTCTTTCAGATGGTCATCAAACTCTAGGCTTAAATACTCACCACCTCGATCTGATCGAAGAGTTTTAGTATTCTTACCTAGTTGGTTTTGTACTTCATTCTTGAATTCCTTGAACTTTTCAAAGGACTCTGATTTGTGTTTCATTAAATACACATAACCATATCTACTGAAATCATCAGTAAATGTGATGAAGTACTGAAAACCTCCTCTGGCTGGTATGTTCAGTGGTCCACATACATCAGTATGTATGAGGGCCAAAAGATCATTAGCTCTTTCACTTTTTCCTGTGAATGGAGACTTTGTCATCTTTCCAATTAAACAAGATTTGCATGTCTCATATGACTCATAATCAAAAGAGTCCAAGAGTCCATCTTTATGGAGTTTGGAAATGTGTTTCTCATTTATGTGGCCTAATCGACAATGCCAAAGGTAAGTTGGATTTAACTCATTAGGTTTCATCCTTTTTGTATTAATGTTATAAATAGGCATTTCAAGATCAATGACATATAGTCCATTGTTCATTTGTGCAGTAGCATAGAATATATCATTCAAATAAATTAAGCAACAATTGTTCTTTATTATAAATGAAAAACAAAACTTGTCCAAACAAGAAACGGAAATAATATTCCTACTAATTGCAGGTACATAATAACAGTTCTCTAACTGAATTATTAAACCACTAGGTAAAGTCAATACATAAGTTCCTACGACTAAAGCAGCAACCTTTGCTCCATTTCCAACTCGTAGGTAAACTTCACCTTTTGCCAAATCTCTACTCCTTTTTAGCCCCTGCACATTGGTACAAATGTGAGAACCGCATCCAGTATCTAATACCTATGATGTAGAAGTAGATAAATTAATTTCAATAACAAAAATACCTGAAGTTGAAGTCTCTACTCCATTCTTCTTATCTTCCAGGTACTTTGGACAGTTTCTCTTCCAGTGTCGGTCTTACCGCAATGGAAGCAGGTGCCTTCCTTTGCTATGCCTCCACTAGGCTTCAAAGTAGCAACAGTGGTTTTGGGTTTGGCAACTTCCTTGCCTTTCCCTTTATCACCCTGCTTGGTGGGTCTTTTGTTCTGTCTCTTATCATTTTTTATCATCAGAATGGATTTCCCTTTTGACTTCAGATTCTGCTCAGCAGTTCTTAACATGGCTAGAAGTTCAGGAAGAGATTTGTCCATATCATTCATATTGAAATTTAGGATAAATTGACTGAATCTATCTGGCAACGATTGCAAGGTCAAATCAGTCGCAAGTTCCTTTCTAAGGGGAAACCCTAACCTCTCAAGGTTTTCCACATACCCAATCATCTTGAGCACACGGGGACCTACAGGGGCTCCCTCAGCTAACTTTCCTTGAAAAAGGGCTTTTGAAACTTCAAACCTTTCATGCCTTGCTTGCTCTTGATAGAGCATCTTCAGGTCTTCGATCATATCGAACACTGCCATGTTCTCATGTTGCTTTTACAACTCTGAGTTCATGGTAGCTAGCATGAGACAAGCAGTTTCATTGGCATCATCGACATGCTTCTTATAAGCATCTCTTTCTGCCTTAGGTGCAGAACTAGGAGGTTCCTCTTCAGGAATAGGTCGTATTTCCTGCCCCTTCAACCCCGCAAGGGGCGCTGACCGGGCAACGGACCCCCGGCTAACTCTGCGTAGTGTGATCGGTCGCCAAAATTTAATTTGGTTTTAATTAATTAAAAGAATTAAAATTAATAATAATAATGTGTTTATTATTATTGTCTTGTGGTGATCGGTTATGGCCTTAGTTTTCCTTTATTTTGTTTTGGGTTTTAAAATACGACCTGCGAGTCGTGCCTCTCTTTTAATCTCTTAATGTAACTTCCTTTCTCATCTCACTCCCTCGTATGTAAAACGAGTTTCTTTTATGTAATGTAATTGTAACACCTCAAAATTTGCCCTCCTCTCTTGGGACTAGCTTAGCATATTGCATCTCATTTTTTGTAGGACATTAGTCATTGCATATTTGCATATCATGTGGAGACAATGAGGAAGTCATCCTCCTAAGTCTTGATCAGAAGATAAAGAGGTTTAAAAGATTCAAGCCTAAGGGTCTCAAGAATTGATCACTAATCATCTGAGGGTTTGTGCTTCAAATTAGGGTTTCTTGGTTCCTCAAGGAGGTTGATCTTTATCTTGGTTGAAATGGTATATCATCATCATCATGGTCTTATCATCACCAAGAGATTCATTGTGCTTGATCAGTTCCTTGGGATTAGGGTTTTGACCTCTGGTCAACCCTAATCAGTTGTATTGTGCCAATCAGGGTTTCTTCAAGGAGATGAGGTTTTTCATGAGATGGGGATCATCATATGGTTTTATGGAGCTTGTGCAAGCTAGGGTTTCATTTTGGAGCCATTTCATCAGGAGATTGAGGCTCAAATTCATCTAGGCATGATCCAGTCATCTATCAGTCAACTGAAAAAGTCAACCACAAGTCAGCTGTTGGATTTGGAGGTGGGAGATGGTTAAAGAGGCTTCATTCATGTCCATACAAGTCTCATTTGAAATTTCAAACATCAACATTGAAGAAAATAAAGTCAGGACAAAACTTTCCAAAAATAGAAAGTGACTTGTAATTCAAAATTGCCAAAAATGGAAAGGTTTTCTCCTCAAGATTACATGACCAAAAATGCTTCAAATGAAATTTTGTCAGACATGAAAGTTGTAGATCTTGCTCTCACCTTTCCAAAAAGCCCAAGAACATGAATTTCTCATGTGTGGTTGAGAAGATATGGTCAAATCTTGGTCAAATGAATTTGAACTTCACAAGTGCATAACTTTTGAACCATAAGGCCAAATGGAGTGGATTTTTTTGCCACATTCTTGTTTTGACATGCTCTATCCAATTCAAGCATCATAGGCCATGCATTTTGATCACAAAAATATTTGACTTTCCATTTGAAATTTGGAGGGAAAAGTCAAGTTCAAAAATTATTCATGGTATTCACTTCCTAACACTTGCATCTGGTTCAAAACAGGTTTTTAAGTGATTTCCAAAGGAATTTGTGTATTGTTACATTGGTTATTGTATGCATAGGGTGCACTTGCAAAATTGGCCAAAACACTTGATTTCACTTAATCCTTTGCATTAGCTTAATCATGATTAGTGTGCATCGTTAACAGAACATATAAAAGGCAAATCATAACTGTTTTTGGGATTAGCATAACAAAATTCTGAAATCTAGATCTAGATCCAAAAACTCTTCAATTTTCTCTCTCACTTTTTCTTCAATTTTCTTCACAAGCCTTGCTATTTCCTTGATCAAACCATCACCAAGAGGCATAATTGAGTTGAATTGAAGCAAGATTCGAAGGATTACAAGCTGATTTTGGAACTGTTGCAAGTTGCATCATCAATGGCATTTGAAGATTCAAGCCAAATCGTGCATGCTTAACACTCAAATCTTCATCCATTCATTCATCCAAGAGCTGGAGAACACCTGTTTGGACATTACAAGGCCTGAAATCCACGATTCCACTTCTGCACATCATTGAAGGTCAGTTTTCGAATGTTCCAATTCATGAAATTGTGATGTGCTTTTGGTAGATCTTTGAATGAGGATAACACTGAACTTTAGATCATCAAATTCCATTGAGAAATGAGCAAGTTAGGTTGATTTTAAGTTTGATGCATGAATGTTCTTGCGCATGAATCTTTGAACCTAGGTCGAATTAGGTTGAGCCAAGCCTTGATCCGTGTTGTGCGTTGAAAGATGATTCCAATGGTATAGGTTTTGCTAATTTCTGTGCCAAAATGTTCTTGAGCCCGGATTTGATGATGAACACGCATGAGTTTCTTAGGTTTTCAATTCCAGAATTTGTTTGATCCTGTTAGCGCTGGTTTGCATGGATTTTTCTATTAGCTGACATGCATTGGTTGTACGTAAGCTGGCGTGTCCATTTGATTGGTGGATAATGCTTCTCGGTGCCATGTAATATTAGTGAAACGGTGCGTTTCACATGGTGAACGCGCCTCATTTGAATACACACACTTCGATTCCTGGCCCTGGACATTCCAAACTAGGCTTTTGGCATTTTGTTCCTTATTTCCACCATGTTCATGCTATGCCTTTCCACATATTTTTTATTTTTCATTCATTTAGAAAATTCATAAGTTCATGAATATTGATCCAATTGAGATGTGGTTTTTTTTTGTTGTTTTCCTCATGATGTCTACTTTTTTTTGATGATTTTTCCAGAAATTGTGCACGTATGGATTTTAATTTTGCTTAGGGAATGTGTGTACATGTGTTTTCTTGACATGCCTTGCCATTTTGATTGTGAAATGATGAGATTTTATCCAATGCTTTTGGAATTTTGTGTGCATAAAATAGACATCTCAATGGACATTTTGGTATAGAGTTTGCATTTTTCCCATTTCTGGTTGATGAGATATGATCTGTTGAATGTGGGTGTGACAATGTGTGTCACACCATTGCTTGTCCAACTTGTTGATTTTATTTACCATGCCAATTTAATGCCAAATAATCTGACTTTTTGCATGATGCTACTTCTAGATGTTAAGATTGATCATGATTTTTTATGGAATTTTTGGATGCATTTATGATTTGTTTGAGATTTTCTTTGTCGATTGGTCATGTTTGGACTTTTGATGAGTGTTGAACTTAGATGATTTGTGAAATGCTTGATGTTTATCATATGAGCTTGAAATTTTGCACATTGATTCTAGACACTTTGAAGTTGGCTTTGGTTTGATGCATTTAGCATGTTTGGATTCTGTTTTAGGCTTGTGTGAAGTTGATGTATGAAATTGTGCCTCATTTGAGCTTGTTTTGCCTTACCTTGACTTAGGGAATTTAATTGCCATGCTTCCACTTGTCCAAATGCCTTGATTTTTGGTATGTTGATCATGTGATGCGTTCTGTTTAGCTATGATTTTTCTTGGGATTTATTGAATTATTTTTGAGTTGATGTGGATTGGTTCATTTTGTTTGCTTCAATGAGCTTTCAACTTGCATGCTTTGCCTCATTTGCTTTGTGAAATGATTTTGGTTGATGATATTGACATGGGACCAATTGGATGATGTTCTAATTTGATTGAACTTGATTTATGTCAATTTTCATGTTCTGTTTTGAATTATTTCTCCCTCTTTGACCCTAGGCCTTGTCCTAGTGGTTTGCTTCTCATGTTTGAGCTTGGTTTGCAGGTTAAGAAGCATATGGCCTTGAGGAATTGATTCACTTGCTTGAGTTGACTATTTGGTCAATGTTGAACTAATCTTGAGTTTGTTTTGTAAGTTGATTCTAATTCATTTGTGTTGAGCACATTGGCTTGTGACTTGCATTGATGCTTGTCTGTTTGCTTGTGTACAGTTAACTGTTGACCATTAGCTTGTCTGTTTGACTTTTTGAGTTGTGTACTGATTATGTTAGATTGTTTTCAGGTACATTAGTTGCTATAGTTCTTTTGAACTTGCTTTTGCTGGTTGCTTGGTTGCTTAACCAATTGAGGTATAGCTCACTGACTTCATGTAGTCTGGAAGACCTGTCCTGCTACTTGGGCAGGCACCTGTCTGAAGCCCTCCTTAAGAGGCAATACCTGTGTTTGTTTATCTTTGTGCCAAGCAGGAAAAGTCCTTTGATAAGGCAATTGGCAGATAAAAGAGATGTGTAACCCATCTCCTGCTATTCAGTTGAGTCATCCCTTTGCTCACACAACTGGTGTTGGTGCATTGTGGATATTAACCCAAGATCTATGTTGAGTCAGTCATAAGTGTAGAAGGGTTCCAACTTTCTGAACCCACACTTTCATTTGTCTGAAGCTCTCCCAGGCCAGGGATAAGAGCTGTGAGGCACACCCCTCACTTCCCATTTCATCAGCTTCACCCTAACTCTCAATGTTAGGGTTAAGAGCTAACATCACCCGATTACAGTTGGCTTGTGTTTCACAGCCTAACCTTGTGTGAGCCCACTTTGTTTGTATATAGTGTGTGCTAATTTTGTATGTTTGCTTTGCTTTGCTTTGCCTGTTTAAGATAGCTTGCTGCCTGTGCAAGTTAGATAGAAAACTCAACCTAGGACCATTGTGGAATACATGATAACTATTAGGCTCGAGTCAGTCTCCCTTCTAGTTAGTCATTTCCCAGTCTCTGGTTAGGAGAAAGTTTCTCCCCTGTTCAGGGGAACTACGTTGCCCTGATCCTCATACCAGATGAGGTACGTAGGCAGGAGATCGTACGAGATCTCTCCGGGCACCCTTTTTTCTTCTTGTGTGTGTTTGCTTGACAGTTGCTAGGCTCGAGTGCCAGACTCCTTAGTAACTTGTTGTCTGTTTGGTTCCTTCTTGTGTGTGTTAGGAGATGGATGTAAGCCCAGCGATTGGCATTCTGTATCCTATTGTCGTGTGCTTGGAGTCCGATGTAAGTCCAGCAATTGGCATTTGGTTTTCAGTGTGGGTTTGTTTGGTTCGGAGTCTGATGTAAGTCCAGCGATTGGCATTCGGTTTCTATGTTTGCCTGTGTGCGTGTGTTTTGTTTCGGCGTGCGTGAGCCGAACTACGGTAGCTCTGATTCTTATTCCAGATGAGATACGTAGGCATAGGATGCGATATCCTAGCGAGCCCTTTCCCTCTTATCCCACCTATGTTGTTTCCAGTGTGTGTGTGTGTGATGTTTGTGAGCAGTTTTAGCAACCTTCTTCTTTCCTTTTGAGCGTGGATCCCGTCGAGTACGACGGATGCGTAGGGGTGCTAATACCTCCCCTTCGCATAACCGACTCCCGATCCCATTCTCTTTGGTCGCGAGACCATGTCTTTTCCAGGTTTACTTCGAGCATTTCCTTTCCCTCTTTGGGATAAATAACGCACGGTGGCGGCTCTGTTTGTTTTGTTTTAGCCCGCCGATTGTTTTTCACGGATGCGACAGTAATGTTATGAAGAAAGAGAAGAATTCAATATCAAAGGATGACAACCTTGAAGATCTTGCTTGGAGAAGCTTAGATCGTTATTAGGTTAACTTAGGTTCTCTCATTGGCTTGGGAGAACAATTGCGCTATGGGCCATAACTGTTTCATTATGTATGTTTGTTAATGTATATTGATGCATGTGAGAGATGATTTATATGATAAATAAGCCAGTGAGATCAGAATAATTGCAAATTTCCTCAAATTAAATATTAAGTTTATGCTTTCCAAGTTTTAGCACTCATCAAGACTAGTATCGAATAATGTAGGTTTCGCCTACGCGAGGTGCATGTTCTATATTAGTAAGGTGCGATGGGATAATTGTAATATCCAATTGTTAAAACAATGGGTTAAACTTAACTAAACAAATTATAATAAGATTATATATGTTTAGAAGCAAGAGTTGGAATTGATCCATGTGATGGATTGGAATAAGGAGTTATTCACCCAACTAAAATATTCGAGAGTTGTATTAGATATAATTGGAAGGAGTTCCTACCTAAATAATCTAGTTTTGTGTAATCCGCCTACGCGAACTTTAAACAAAGTGAAATATGGATCTCGACCCACTAGAAAATCTTCCAACGGGATTTTCCGAATCAAATGGTGAGGGTCATTTGTTTTGAGTAAAATAGTGGGAGCATATTTAATTAAAGGCCTAATTAAATATGTTATTGATACTTATATTTTCATTATTTTCATGTAGATTACCATGACAACAAACACCTCTAACAACATTTTGCGATCAATCCTTGACAAGGAAAAATTGTCTGGGACAAATTTTCTGGATTGGCACCGAAAACTAAGGATTGTTCTCAAACATGATAAAAAAACTGTATGTCTTGGAGAAACCTGTTCCTGAAGAGGAACCTCCTAGTTCTGCACCTAAGGCAGAAAGAGATGCTTATAAGAAGCATGTCGATGATGCCAATGAAACTGCATGTCTCATGCTAGCTACCACGAACTCAGAGTTGCAAAAGTAACATGAGAACATGGCAGCGTTCGATATGATCGAACACCTGAAGATGCTCTATCAAGAGCAAGCAAGGCATGAAAGGTTTGAAGTTTCAAAAGCCCTTTTTCAAGGCAAGTTAGCTGAGGGAGCCCCTGTAGGTCCCCATATGCTCAAGATGATTTGGTATGTGGAAAACCTTTAGAGGTTGGGTTTTCCCCTCGGAAAGGAACTTGCAACTGATTTGATCTTGCAATCGTTGCCAGATAGATTCAGTCAATTTGTCCTAAATTTCAATATGAATGATATGGACAAATATCTTCCTGAACTGCTAGCCATGTTAAGAACTGCTGAGCAGAATCTGAAGTCAAAAGGGAAGTCCATTCTGATGATCGGAAATGGAAAGAGACAGAACAAAAGGCCCACCAAGCAGGGTGATAAAGGGAAAGACAAGGAAGTTGCCAAACCCAAACCCACTATTGCTGCTTTGAAACCTAGTGGAGGCATAGCAAAAGAAGGCACCTGCTTCCATTGCGGTAAGACCGGACACTGGAAGAGAAACTGCCCAAAGTACCTGGAAGATAAGAAGAATGGAGTAGAGACTTCAACTTCAGGTATTTTTGTTATTGAAATTAATTTATCTACTTCTGCATCATGTGTATTAGATACTGGATGTGGTTCTCACATTTGTACCAATGTGCAGGGACTAAAAAGGAGTAGAGATTTGGCAAAAGGTGAAGTCGACCTACGAGTTGGCAATGAAGCAAAGGTTGTTGCTTTAGTTGTAGGAACTTATGTACTGACTTTACCTAGTGGTTTAATAATTCAGTTAGAGAACTATTATTATGTACCTGCAATTAGCAGAAATATTATTTCCATTTCTTGTTTGGACAAGTTTGGTTTTTCATTTATAATAAAGAACAATTGTTGCTCAATTGATTTGAATGATATATTCTATGCTACTGCACAAATGAACAATGTACTATATGTCCTTGATCTTGAAATGCCTATTTATAACATTAATACTAAAAGGATGAAACCTAATGAGTTAAATCCAACTTACCTTTGGCATTGTCGATTAGGCCACATAAATGAGAAACGCATTTCCAAACTCCATAAAGATGGACTCTTGGACTCTTTTGATTATGAATCATATGAGACATGCAGATCTTGTTTAATTGGAAAGATGACAAAGTTCATTCACAGGAAAGTTTGATGACCATCTGAAAGAGTGTGGGATCCTATCCCAACTTACTCCTCCTGGAACACCCCAATGGAATGGTGTGTCTGAGAGAAGAGATCGAACCCTGTTAGACATGGTCCGATCCATGATGAGTAACGCCGATCTTCCAAACTCCTTTTGGGGACATGCACTATTGACAGCAGCTTACACACTTAATCGTGTTCCATCCAAAAAGGTTGAGAAGACACCATATGAGATATGGAGTGGTAAGAAACCACATATGTCTTACATGAAGATTTGGGTTTGCGAAGTTTATGTGAAACGACAAATTTCAACTAAGCTTGAGCCCAAATCTGACAAATGCTTATTTGTGGGGTATCCTAAAGAAACAAGAGGGTATTACTTCTACAATCCTTCTGAGAGAAAAGTGTTTGTCGCTCGAACTGGAGTTTTCCTAGAAAAGGATTTTATTTCCAAAGGAATCAGTGGGAGAAAAGTAGAGCTTGAAGAAATTCAAGAATCACAAAGCATCGATACACCTATGGAGGAATTAGAGCAGGAAACGCAAGTAGTTGTGGAAAAGCAACCTGCTCAAGTAGAACAAGACCAGCGTAGGTTAAGCAGGGTACGTCACATACCTGAGAGATATGGGTATCTCATAACTGATCAAGGTGATGTATTACTCATGGATCAAGATGAGACTGTGACCTACCAAGATGCCATAACTGGTCCCGAGTCTGAGAAATGGCTAGAAGCCATGAAATCTGAAATGGATTCCATGTACACAAACCAAGTTTGGACCTTGGTAGAGCCTCATGTAGGAGTTAACCCTATAGGATGCAAGTGGGTCTTCAAAAAGAAGACTGACATGGATGGTAAGGTACATACCTATAAGGCAAGACTGGTTGCAAAAGGATATAAACAAATTCATGGGGTTGATTATGATGAAACCTTTTCACCAGTTGCAATGCTTAAATCTGTTCGGATTTTACTTGCTATCGCTGCATATCATGATTATGAAATATGGCAGATGAATGTCAAAACTGCTTTACTTAATGGGAATCTTCTTGAGGATGTGTACATGACACAGCCTGAAGGATTTGACATACCAGAAGAAGCCCAAAAGATATGTAAGTTACAAAGATCAATCTATGGATTGAAGCAAGATTCCAGAAGCTGGAATCTTTGTTTTGATGAAACGGTAACACAATATGGATTCATCAAGAATGAATATGAGCCTTGTGTCTACAAGAAGGTTAGTGGGAGCATGATCGTTTTCCTGGTATTATATGTAGATGACATATTACTCATTGGAAACGATGTCCCTACCCTGCAACAAGTAAAGTGTTGGTTGGGGAAATGCTTTTCTATGAAGGACTTAGGTGAAGCAGCCTATATATTAGGAATCAAAATCTATAGAGATAGATCACAAAAACTGCTTGGCCTAAGTCAGAGTACGTACATAGACAAAATGCTGAGACGCTTTAATATGCTTGATTCCAAGAAAGGATTCATACCTATGCAACATGGCCTGTGTCTATCAAAAACACAATCCCCTTCAACTAAGGAAGAAAGGGATCGCATGAATAAGATTCCATATGCATTTGCAATAGGATCTATCATGTATGTCATGTTATGTACTCGACCAGATGTCTCGTATGCTTTAAGTGCAACGAGTAGGTACCAATCTGATCTTGGTGATGCCCATTGGGTAGCTGTCAAGAATATCCTTAAGTATTTGAGAAGGACTAAGGACTCATTCTTGATATATGAAGGTCAGGAAGAGTTGGCTGTAATTGGATACACCGATGCTAGCTTCCAGACAGATAAGGATGACTTTAGATCACAATCTGGTTATGTATTTTGCTTAAACGGTGGCGCTGTGAGCTGGAAAAGTTCAAAGCAAGATACAGTTGCTGATTCTACAACCGAGGCCGACTATATTGTTGCCTCAAGTGCAGCAAAGAAAGCTGTTTGGATCAAAAAGTTCATTAGTGAACTTGGCATAGTTCCTAGCATTGTGGATCCCATTGGTCTCTATTGTGATAACAATGGTGCTATCGCACAAGCTAAGGAGCCTAGATCTCACCAACGATCCAAACACATACTTAGGCGTTATCACCTCATTCGAGAGATAATAGATAAAGGAAATGTGAAAATATGCAGAGTACCTACACTTGACAATATTGCTGACCCACTGACAAAGCCTCTTGCGCAGCAAAAGCATGATGGCCATACTAGATCTATGGGCATTAGGGGTATGCCTGATTGGCTCTAGTGCTAGTGGGAGATTGTTGGTGTAAGCCCTAGAGGCCAATACTTTTGGTACTTGTATCGAATTATTTATTAATAATAAAAGGCTTTTTCTTTATTATGTTTGTTTAATAAAGTCCCTAGAATAGATAGTCCGTTTAATGTATCAAGTGTGACTTAATCATGAGATCACATTAAACATAAGGACACTATTCTTAAAGTATCCGTAGTCAAGCTTTATTGTGAAGTGGGATAACATTAAAGCATGAAGACTATTATGCTTATAGACTGATGATCACATCTCATGGGTCATGGATAAAGAGTTATCAAGTCTTAAACATAGGTATGAATATTAAGAGTAATATTTATACTGGATTGGTCCTCTATGAGAATACTATATAGAATGTTATGCAAAGTGTCATAAGTTATTCTCATGGTGATAATGGTGTATACCACCCTTCGACTTGAAATCACTATGGATCCTAGATGTAGAGTCGAGTGCCTTATTGCTGATCAAACGTTGTCCGTAACTGGATGACCATAAAGACAATTGATGGGTACTCCACGAAGCATGCTAAGGGACATGAGTGACCTAGATGGAATTTGCCCATCCTGCGTAACAGGATAAATGTCTATGGGCTCAATATTGAACTGGACAAGGATGACACGGTCTATGCCTTGTGTTCAATATAGACATAAGGGCAAAAGGGTAATTATACACATAATTATTATCACCGAAGGATTTGTCAGATCACATGACATTTTCGTGCCTTGGGTAGCAGTGATGTGTTGCTAGATACCGCTCACTGTTTATTATGTTAAATACGTGATTTAATATAATTGCCAATGTCGCGAAAACCTATACGGTCACACACAAAGGACAGATTGATGAGAGATAGAGTAATTAAGGAATACTATAATGTACGGTGCCCTTAAGTGAATTATAGAACATCGTAAGGTACGGTGTACTTAAGTAGAATACGAAATATGGTAAGGTACCATGCGCTTAAGTGATTTTGGCATATTATAAGATATGGGCCATATACACTTGAGTGAGCTTTTTAGCTTGCAGCCCACACAATTGGTTCTATAAATAGAACCCTTGTGTAGAAGCATTGTCACACTTACAATTTCGTTTCTCTTTCTCTCTCTCTCTCTCTCTCTCTCTCTCTCTCTATCTCACTCACTCAAAGCCTTCATTCATAGCGGCTAGCACTGAGATTGAAGGAATCCGTTCGTGTGGACTGAGTAGAGGCGTTGTCATCATTCAACGTTCGTGATCGCCATAAGAGGTAATGATTCTATCACTGATCATGCTCATTCGTAAGGATCATTAAAGGAGAAATTTTAAATTCCGTTGCGTTTTGGATCGCCATTCTCCTTCACAAAGAACCTCTATTCGGTCTCTTTCTCACGCATTAGAAGTAAGTACAAGCACATTGGTAAGATCTTTAAAGTTGAGAGAAATAAGAAGACATTCAAATGCTATCAAACCTTATTTAACAGAAGAAAATAAGAGAATTAGATTACAGTTTTGCATTGATATGCTAGATAGTGAAAGCATACATAATAATGATCCCAGTTTTAAAGGAATGTATAACATTGTTCACATTGATGAAAAATGGTTTTATATGAAAGAAAAGTCAAGAAATTTTTATTTGGTACAGGATGAAGAAAATCCCATTCGTACTTGTAAAAGTAAAATTTTTATACCAAAAGTTATGTTTCTAGTTGCCATAGCTAGGCCAAGATTTAATTTGCAACAAAATGTAACATTCAACGGATTAATTGGTGTATATCCTTTTGTCATACAAGAGCCCGCTAGAAGATCTAGTGTAAATAGACCTGCAGGTACACTTGAGACCAAAGCAATGACATCAATTACTAAAGATGTTATGAGAACATTTTTGATTCAGAAAGTGTTACCCGCTATTAAAGAAAAATGGCTAAGAGAAGAAATCGGTCATCCGATATTCATTCAGCAAGATAACGCAAGAACACACCTTCATTGTGAAGATGAAGAATTTCGTCTAGCAGCCACACAAGATGGATTTGACATTCGATTAATGTGTCAAACTCCAAATTCACCTGATTTAAATGTTTTAGATCTTGGTTTTTTCAGTTCAATACAAGCCTTACAATATAGAGAGTCTCTTAATTCTATTGATGAACTTGTGAGTGCAATTGATAAGTCTTTTCAAGAATTTGAAGTTACCAAATCAAATCATATATTTTTAACACTTCAATCATGTATGATTGAAATTATGAAAGCAAGAGGTTCCCACAACTATAAAATTCTACATATGAAGAAAAAAATGTTGGAAGCTAGAAATCAATTGCTTACACGGTTAAAATGTGATATCCAATTGGTGCGAGATGTTATGTGATATTTAGATATTGTTGCTGATGATTAACCATTTTAAAACTTCTCTATTTGTAATGGGTTATTTAGAAAAAAGTAAGTAAAGGGTTATGTTCATTCCTTATAAAATTGCTTTATAATGGGATATTTTAAACCAAACAGTAAATAATATGTACTTCTAATTCACTTGATTAACTAAAACAATGGAATAAAGACTTACAGAAATGTAACTATAGTAAATAAGGACTTTAAAAATCTCTTCAAATGAAAATAATCATTTCAAATCAAAGATAATTATCACAATATTAAATTTTAATAAAATTTTGAAAGATAAATCTTGCGTAACTTCTTCCATTCTTCTTTGCGTTTTGCTTCATCTGAAGTTTCATCTTCCTCGTCTGGAAATTTGTTTAAATCTATCAATCCATTATCCGAAAGGATATTTAAATCAATGGGATCTTCTTCATCTTGTTCATCCTCAGAGTCTTGTATGATTTCTTGAAAAATTGGATCTTCATCATTTTCATTATTGGTAACCTGATCAGAAACTATAGAATCTTCTACTATTTCTATCGATGGATTTTTGGGATATTCCATTGTCGATTTTTTTAAGGATTTTTTTGTTATGATAGGAAGAAGGATTTAAAAATGCACAATATATAAATCTTGAGAATTCACGTTGAGGAGAGATATTTCTGAGTTTTAATTGGGAGTTATATTCTTAAGAGAGAGGAATTTTGAAAAAATCACAAATTAATATAGAGTTTTATGAGAGGAAGACTTTTTCTATAAAAAGTTGGACTAATGCATTGAAAAACAATATTCATAATGTCACTCTGCATTGGAATACAAGGTTCACTGAATTATGAAAATTATAGAAAAAAGAGATGAATAAGGGAAGGGGTATTTTAGGAAGAGAAAAATTAATTCTACATAGAAATTACAAAACGACTTATATTTTGGCACAATTTTTTTCCAAAACGACATATAATTAAAAACGGAGGGAGTATTAAACTAACATGGCCCAACCGGTTTACATCAATATGTTAACATACACAATAAATTAGTTTCTTTTAACACCAAAATAAATCACAACCTGCAACAGTCTTTTTGAAATTGTTTCCAAGCTCAATTATCACTAACATAGCATGGTAAAACAAAGGCACTGATGTTATTCTAACAGAGATACAAACTTCCCTTTGATCAACAACCTAACTAACATTCACTAGGCATTGTTATTAAAACTGCAGCAAAGAAGATCGACATCAATCTATTAACAGTCCACTGTTTTCTTACACTACATAACTAATGACATAATAGCTCATGTAACCTTCCATTTCACTAAGCAGAGTCCATGTTACATCACTAACAGAAGTTCAAATACAATTAACAAAGTAACAATTAACATCTATGCAAATTAACATAAAGTCATTAGGAAGTAACAAGTTAATAGATCACCGATTTGGTCACAATTCATTCTAACTGAGCTTTTTCCAAGTTATTACAGTAAAAGCTCCAAGTCATTTGAAAAAACCACTATCTAACAGTGTGAACCACATTTCACTCTTAACAGAATTTCAAGGCTCAACTGACTTTGAATCACTTAATCTAACTGATACAACTTAAATAACTTACTTACTAACTTAAATCTAACTGTTTCTTTCTTTTACAGTCTATTTACATTAACTGCATTCAAAACTAATTTTAACAGGTTTTTCTAACAGTTCATTTTCTTCACACTAACCAAAGCTAACAAATAAAAACCAACTAATTGTTTTGCTGCTAAAACAGATTGATAACTGAACTCTCCTAACCAATTCAACAAGCTAAAACTAACTAATTAACAGAGTGAAATCTGAAACAAACTTGCACTATGAATTATAACTGATCAATAACTCTGTTAGTTTCAATCGCTCTATATATTGCACT
Organism: Lathyrus oleraceus; assembly: GCF_024323335.1. NCBI lineage: Eukaryota > Viridiplantae > Streptophyta > Magnoliopsida > Fabales > Fabaceae > Lathyrus > Lathyrus oleraceus. Next base: position 331,859,417 of record NC_066584.1, on the reverse strand, counting down.
CATCATTCTTCAGTTTCAGCATCATCATTCTTTACTCAACCAGAACCATCATCTTCTTCGGACACACAACTAGGGGTGGCAAAATGGATGGATTGGATGAATATGGATTGGATCGTTAATGGATGGATTAAAACAATCCATTAGTCCATTAACAATCCACTAAAAGTTTTTTAAAAATATCCAATCCAATCCATCCATTAAGAATAAAATACATCCAATCCATCCATTATCATATTTTTAGTGGATGGATATCCATCCATCCATTTTTTTTCTTTGAATTTTTTTTTTTTTGAAAAAAATCACTTATTTTTTTGAAATATTTTTTTTTCAAAAAGTTTTTTATTTTTTTTAATAAAATAATATCAGCTTTTTTTCGAGAAAAATCATTTTTTGAAAAAAAATAATATATTTTTGTATTTTTGAAAAAAATAATTTAAAAATCGTTTTTTTTTAATTTTCAAAAAAAATAAAAAATTATATTCGTAAAAAAAATAAATTTTTCGAAAATAAAATCAAATTTTGGTATTTTTCAAAAAAAATGATTTTTAAATTTTTGGAAAAAATCGACTTTTTGTATTTTCAAATTTTTTTTTTCAAAAAAAAATTGATTTTTATCCGAATTTCTTTTTTCAATTTTTTTTTTAATATTTGAAAAAATTTATTTTTTTAAAAGTAGATAAAAAAATCCATTGGATTATTAAAATGTGTTGGATGGATTGGATCAATCCATGCTTATAAATGGATGGATTTAATTCAATCCATTAACTTAATTTTTATGGATCCAATTGCCACCCCTACACACAACTTTACATTTCCAAATATCTTTTATACTCCATCTCGTTCAACCTCTCACCCTCACACAAAGCTCAATTAGGAAGCCATTGGAGCTTCACATTGAAGCTCCAAATTGTGCTTGAGCTGAGAACCACTTCCCATATGCTTACGCAAGCTATAAGCAGTTCACAACAAGAAGTTCCTACAGACTAAAACAGGTAAAATAAGAAGAAAGAATGGTCAAGGAGCAGGAAGGAAGAAGAATGGAAAAGATTCGAGGAGTTTACTTGAAAGAGTCGTCGGAACTGCTCCGGACGGTAAGCTTCAGTGCATCTTTTTCTTCATTTAGTCTTCAAATTATTATTGGGATACATTTCTCTGCCTTTGGAGTTGAAGCTCTAAACACGTTAGGTTCAATTTCATCTATCTTGCATTTGATTTTGGATTTTCGATTTAGGGTTCATGGAGGAGTTGGCTTCCATTTGTGGTTTCGTTTGGGAATCGGAAAAAATTAGTGGCGTATTTAGGTTGAGGGTGAAGAGCTGGTTCCATTGATGTAGCCAAGGAGATGATTTGACATCCACCATTGTTGGAGGAGATGTCGGCGCAACGAAGACGAATAGGGTATGGTGACGTTTGAAACGTGATTTTAGTTTGAATGTATTGATGCTGAAGCTTGACTCACATGTTCAATTGGTAGTATTAGGCCTCAACCCCATTCTCTTTTCTAACAACACCTCACACAAGCCACAACACCCCTGGAGTGAGCTGAGCTAATTTTGGGCCTTTATGTGGGCCTGCGCCCACACTTTACTTATCAAATCCTCATTCTATTTGGTTTACCCCCTCCTTCATCTCAATTAATTTCCATTAATTAAATCACATTTAATTGTTATTAACCCAATTCTATTTTTTTTCTTAATATAACCAATCATGTTTAACTATAATTAGTTAATTGTGATTAATAGAACAATCCTAATTGTAATTAGTCAATTAATAGAAATCATTAGAAATTTTAAGTTAATTGAACTTAACACTTGTTTTTATCATATTCATGTATTCTAAATAATGGTGATTTTTAATTCCATTTAATTAAATCTTACATATTGACCATTTTGCCCTTAGGGCTTAGAAATTCTGTTTTTTAATGCATGATCCCTTAGTTTAGGGTTTTAATTAAAGATATCTTATTTCAGTTTCATTGAATACTCCATTTAGGGTGGTACATAGCCTAGCTAATTTCTCTGAACCCCAGTGATTAGTACTGACCAAAGGTCACTTTGGCCAACCAAATCCTTTGTATTATGTTGTAATCCCCAAGCATATTCAAGTCATTAAAAGACCCTTGATCATTTAAGAGGGCAAATCCATTGTGCTTAAGCTATATTGGATATACTGAATCTTAGGAGCTCAAGACCTCAAGGTTCAAGTGTGAGATCAAGACTTCAAAGTCAACATCAATCAAGCATAGCTAACAAAGTGGACTACTTCTCAAGCATAACAAAGGTCAATACTTGTCAATCATATTTCATATTGTGTGGCACAAGTCTTAAGAAATAAAGAATGAATGAGAGCGGAGAATTCCATTAACTCATTCTGAATATCTTTGGGTACGGGGAGAATGACCCAGCTGCTCATCGTATTCACCTTTATTCATAGACTTTAGCACAATTCAAATTATGTGATTGTCAAGTCTTCTTCTACAACAAGATCAATACTTAGTATCTCCTATCAATAACTTGTCAATTATTGATTCAAGTTGTACGTCATGAGCCTTAAGAAATAAAGAATGATGAGAGTAGAGAATTCATATCCTTGTCTAGAATAACCTTGGGTACATGACGAATGACCCAGTTGCTCAAGGTATTCGCCTTTGTTCATTGACTTTAGTGCAACTTGAATCATGCAATTGACGAGTCTTCTTCTAGCAAGCATTAATCATTCAACACTTCAATGATGAAGTACTGTTGCTATCAGCACCTTATGGTTGTACACCCTCTTTCAATCGACTCATTCTTTTGCCTATTAGGTTTTGGACCTTGGCAATCTTTCCTGCCTGTTAGGTTTTGGATCTTGGCAATCTTTCTTACCTGTTATATTTTAGACCTTGGCAATCTTTCCTGCCTTTTTAGGTTTTAGACCTTAACAACCTTTCTTGCCTGTTAGGTTTTAGACCTTGGCACCCTTTTATTGCCTATGAGATGGTAGACCTTGGCAATATTTCTTTGCCTTTAAGGTAATAGACCTTGGCAAGATTTCTTTGCCCCATGAGGTGGTGAACCTTGGCAAACTCTTTCTATGCCTATGGAGTTATAGACTTTGGCACTTGGTTATAGACTTTGACAATCCCTTTGAGTAGCCTTATAGAGTTATGGACTCTTGGAAATCCCCTTGCCTATCAGGTTATGGACCTTAGCAGTGCCTTCCTTTTCCTTGAGAGTTATGGACTTTGGCACCTTGTCATTTCTCTTTTCCTTTTGGGTTATAGACCTTGGCAATTCAGTTCCTTGCCTTCATAAGTTATAGACTCTGGTAGTGATTCCTTACCTAGCAGGTTGTGAACCTTGGCACTCCTTTTTGCCTCGAAGGGTTGTGTACCCTAGCAAATACCACTTCTCTTGCCTTAGTCTCTTGTTGTCATCCCTAGTGGGATGAACTACGAAAGCTCTGACTTTCTCATTACACGGTGAGAATACGTAGGCACCAGAATTCAGATTCTCCTTGAGTTATCCTATTTATTAATCTTATCTTATTCATTTCTTCATCCATCAATCAATACCGTCCTTTTGAGATCAAATACCATTTTCCATTGGATTCCATGCACATCCTTTTAGGATGATATATCGGCGGTCCACCTTGTGAACCAAGAGATGTTTGGCTACGAAACCAAACACTTTATTCCTTCTTTTTGGCTAAGACGCATGTTTACTCCTTGGTTCAGAGTTTATTCCTTCATGGATCCAATATACCATTCTCCTTTTATTTTAAGTTGTTTGTTCCCTATAGTGATATATTATTCCCTATACTGAACAACGCTGCAGCCAACCATTGAAGTTGTGTTTGTCTTATAAGTCCCTGTTGCTTAGGCATACACCTCTCTCTTTGTTTCCATTGCAATTAACTCTTGAAATTGTGTTTGTCTTATAAGTCCATGTTGCTTAGACATATATCTTTTTGTTCCCAACATTCTATTGGTACAAGTTATACTTTTCATCACTATCAATCTCTCTTTATTCTCGTGGATCCACGAACTACGAGTGCTCCGACTTTCTCATTGCACGATGAGAATACGTAGGCACAAGGCTTCGAACATTTGGCGAGCATAATCCTAATTATTTCTTCTACCTTAGGGCACCACTCATATCTTTCGTGAACCATCATCTATCTTCAATCATTGAACCATTCACTCATTGTGATATACCCTATCTTTGAGCCAAATACACTATCTCTTTGAGATACATCTTGTGTCAGCTTGTGAATCAATATTTGTTTGTGTTGTGAAACCAAATACTTAATTCTCTTTGTTTTCGTCCATACCATATATAGTGGCAAACGCTTCCGGCTACCCATATATTGGTTAATGCAAGTTTTACTCTTGGGTTCATATTTCATCCCTTTTTGGAGTTCAAATCATGTTATCTTTTGGTTTAGACCATACCTTTATCACAACTTCTTTCACCTTCCGTCACTAGTTCTATGAACTACGGAGCTCTGAATTCTATATTGTACTATAAGGACACGTAGGCATGATGGTCCCAATCCTCACTGAGCATTCTATTTATTCCTTTCATTTCCCTTATCCTCTCGCGAGTAATCTTTATATATAACATCCATTCGAGCAAGAACAATCAAAACAGTTCCTGTTGAGTACAACGGATGTAAGGGGTGTTAATACCTTCCCCTTGCATAATCGGCTTCCTTACTTAGTTTCTCTTTCCCAGGGTTTTCTCGATGTTTTCCCTTTCCCTAGGGAATAAATAAAGTTCGATGGCGACTCTGTTGTATGTACGAACGTGCGATGCGTTCAGATATATTTTTGCTAGCTTCACCATGATGTTGATTATGTGTTGTCATACGATTGTGGCTTTCCCAAGGTAGTACATGCCTCTTCATTAGGCCAACCACTACCACCTCGTAATGGCTGGTTGTTCCTGCATTTAAACGCGTGGTAAGCTTTTTCAAGGGGGAGAAGTGGTCGCCTAAACTTATTCATGTCGTTGTTTGACTGAGTCAGCTACTAGGGTTTGTTCTTGCAAGTGATAATTGAGGGTTTGTGCCAATCCTTTTTTTTTGCATTAGCCTTAATACACCTCTTTTTTTTATGTTTTGTTTACTTTGATCATTCTAATTGGGATTTTAGGAGTTTTTGGTTAGACTCATGTTTTGGTTTTTCCCTACCTCTTATTTATTTAATTAGCTTTTAATTAGTTATTTGATTTGGAGTGGCATTATTATAGATCAAGTTAATTAATTAACTCTAATTTTTCTAATTACCTTAATTAATTAGCCTAGTTAAATCTTAATTACTTAATAATATTCATTTGATTGCTTCCTTGTTCATTTATGCAACTTTTATCCATTTGAGTTCATTACCTAATTATGTGTTTATAATCATCTTGGGAACTAATTAACAATCGATAATATGACTTAAAATAAACTAAATCTTGGTCCAACACCAAGTAATTCATTTCAAACCCGATTAAATCATTCTCAGTGCGATTTAAACCTTCCCCGATTAAGCATAACATTTAAAATCTTTTCTTAACAAGATCGGAAGAAAGAGGATCCTTAGAGTCTTGCATCCCTTGAATCCTCAAATGATCAATCCCGAAGCACACGTCTTGGGCTAGCCATTTATTCTTTATTTGGTTTCTAAAACACTTTATATTAACTTGGACAAAAAAAGGGACCGTTGGAGTCTAACATTTCAGTAGAACCTTTGAACAATCAATTTTCGAGGCACACATCTCGTTCTTATTGAAAGTTCGTTGTCTATCAAACAATATTCATAAATACATTGAATGAAAAAGGATCATTAGAGTTTAGCATTCCAGTAATCCCCAAGTAATTGGTCCCAAGGATCACGTCTTGTTCTCACCAAGCATTCGTCATTCGCCTAAAAAACACCTAACACATCAAACATATATTCCCGCCCTTGTGTGATCGAAAACCTTATCAAAAGGGAATTGTTTAATCCGGCCTAACTTGTTTATAAACTAGCTCTTAAGTCTCCCCCACGAGTATGTAAGCTAATGTTTAATCCTTAAAATGCGATCTAAACACTTGTCTGATAAAAAAAATCAACCGATTAAAACTTTCTTTTTAGAAATGAGTTTGCTTTATCTATTTTAAGATGAAACAAACAAAGGCTTCAGTCTCCAAGAGCAAGCAACAATCAAAGTTTTAACCACTCGAAATGTCTAAAGCGACACTCTTAATCAACCAACACATAATTTTCTATAAAGAGCTACGTACCCTTACATTCTCCATCGCACCTGGAGATACGTAGGGGCAAGATTTTAAAATCTTGTCAGACACAATAATAAAAACCCTAAAAATATTTTCTTTCTTTTCTCTTTCTTAATAAGTAGAAGAAAATGATTAACATAAGCTAACATTCATTCGTAAGTTTAGCTAAAAGGTTCCTGTCGCAACCTGAAAAATACAGTGCGCGAAAAAACAACCGGCGAAAGAAAATGACAGAAGAGTCGCCACCGTGCGTTATTCGTCCCAAAGGAGGGAAAGGAAACGCTCGAAGTAAACCTGAAAAAGGAAAGGACAAGACGGGGTCTCGCAACCAAATCTTGGGTTCGGGAGTCGGTTATGCGAAGGGAAGGTATTAGCACCCCTACGCATCCGTAGTACTCTACGGGATCCACTTTTGTAGTTCTTGTCTAAAGGGTGTGAGTTTATCTTGTGCTGTTTACCAAAAAAAAGGTTAAATGAAAATGACTCGCGCGGATGTCGCATCTACTGCATACGTATCTCATCTGAATATGAGAATCAAAGTCTTCGTAGCTCGGCTGACCTATGGGTTGGGGGGATGTGTGCTCGCTAAGACATCGCGTCTTATGCCTACGTATCTCATCTGGAATGAGAATCAGAGCAAGCCGTAGTTCGGCTAACTACGGGGTTATGGAGTGGGTTTTGGACGAACGACGTTACTACGCAATCTACCGGATGCTCGACCTTTGGAGACTTACTCACCTGTAGTAGAAGGAGTAAACGTGTGTTTAGGAGAAGAAAAATCAATGAAGGGTTAGGGTTTGGTGAACTCATGCAAAAAGGCATTCCTTGACAAGGAACCTGTAAAAAAAAAAAAAAAAAAACACAAAAAACATTGCCTCCTATCGAGGTCTTCCAGCTAGGAAAGCAGTAAAATGCGGGAAAAATGTAAAAGTACCACGCGGATAAAGATCCCAAGTAACAGTAGTTAGAGGAATGGGAAACCTAGGGATCCTTCCAAGCTAAACACCATCAAAGAAAGTGAGTCAGTACAGGTAATCGGAATGAAACCTCTAGGGGGTATCCCACAAATAAAGTGGAAAATCACGCAAGTTATCCCTGCAAAAGTCATGTGAGCCCTCACAAAAACTCAACAAACAGGTTAGAGACAAAAAAAATAGGGTAATCAAGGGTTGCCCCCAAATCAAAATGTAACCACATGAATCATGCCATTAAAATTCACAAAAAAGACATGCATCAAAAGGGTATCAAATTCACCCATAATACCTCATACATTTAGAGCATTCAAATTAAAGGCATAAAGATGATGGATATAGGGCAAACCTAATTGGAGAGCTTGATTGAAATTGAGTTCCACCCGTGAGGTTTACAAAACAATCTTTAGGGTTTATGTGAGGCAGAGGTGATTCTGTGCAGTTGAGTTCCCTTCAGGGTTTGGAGGCTGCTCTGAACTCTGTTAGCTTTTCTCTCACTATCTTTTTCCTCAGGGTAATAGGAATAGAATCCATATTTGTTTCACTGAAATTCTAGTATTTATAGCCTAATATTGGTAGCTTAGTGGGCTTTTGAGAGAGGTCCAAGTCTGAGATTTTTTCTTTTATTTATTTATTTATTATTATTTTTATTTATTTATTTATTTATTTATTTATTTTTCGTTTTATTTTTCGTTTTTTTAAAAAAAAAATAAAATAAAGTTTCTTGGATCTAATTCTGATTGACATGATGAAATGCAATATATCTAATGTTAAATGACCTAAAAATGAATGCATGAATGAGGTGTAAAGCGTATGCTTCCAGGAAAAATGAAGGGTAAATTTTGGGGTATTACAGCTAGGGGTGGCAAACGGGCATGCCCGCCCCGTTTAGGCCCGCCCTGCAAAAGCCCACAAAAAAACGGGGCAGGGCGGGGCGGTCATAGTTGCGGATGCGGGCCTAAAACTTAGATCCGCCCCGCAGAAAAGTGAGGGCGGGGCGGGGAAAGCCCGCGGGCACGACACTCTTTAAGCCTAAAAATGCAAAAAAATATGTAAATACATGTGCCCGCAAAAGCCCGCGAAAAAAACGGGGCGGGGCGGGGCGGACACATTTGAGGGTGAGGGCCTAAATCCTTGGCCCGCCCCGCACAAAAGTGCGGGCAAAACGGGCATTCCCCGCGGGCCGAGCCCGTTTTGCCACCCCTAATTACAGCTGCCCCTATTCAATCAACTGGAGACCTGGAAAGAAGATAGCAGCGACTTTCGTGCTTTCGAGGTATCAAGGGATTGAATACAATAAAAGCCCAAAAATTTGCACTGAAGTGAAGTGAAGTAACAATGTCTGTCAGAATCGGCAAAGAGGTGGTCTTGAAAGAAGAATCCGTCTGGTACGGTGAGAGTCAGTCTGAATACCGAAAAAGAATGTTAACTTGGATACCAAAATAAATGGTAACACATAAATAACCACGGCCTGAATGCCGCTCATCAGTCTGAATACTGGAAATGACTTCGATCTGAACATCGGGAGATATGAGATTATTAATATCGGTCTGAACACCGAGAGGCTGGCCTGAATGCCACAAGTTGCGTCGACCTGAACGTCGGAAACTTCTTCGATCTGAACATCGGAAAATTGGCCTGAATGCCACAAGTTGCATCGACCTGAACGTCGGAAACTTCTTCGATCTGAACATCGGAAAATTGACCTGAATGCCACAAGTTGCATCGACCTGAACGTCGGAAACTTCTTCGATCTGAACATCAGAAAATTGACCTGAATGCCACAAGTTGCATCGACCTGAACGTCGGAAACTTCTTCGATCTGAACATCGGAAAACTGGCCTGAACGCCACTTCGGTCTGAATACCGGAAACTGGCCTGAACGCCACTTCGATCTGAATATCGGAAATTGGCCTGAATGCCACTTCGGTCTGAATACCGGAAAATTGGCTTGAATGCCACTTCGGTCTGAATACCGGAAAAACTTCATGCCTGTCAGCATCGGCAGAAATAGGGAAAGATAATAGAGGCGGCGCATGGGCCAATGACACTTGCTGGGGATAACAAAGGTAAGTCATGAACAATCTTCAGTCTGAGTACTGGAAACAACTTCTAGCTTATCACTTGGGATACCGAGAATGTTTTATGCTTACATGCGTATGTTTGAATTTTTCAATGGCGTAATGCTCCATGAAAATGGAAATGCTACGCGATTTGGAAGGATGCAATGCAATATGATTCTACATGCAAGGATGCGAAATGCTGGGTAGAATGCCAAGTTGAGGCAAGGGGATCTGCTGGGGAAATGATCACCATCTTCTGGACCCTGGCAAGGCTGCTGGAGATGCACAACGTAAAGAATTATGTGGGGAAATGACCCGCCACACGGTGTTCTAGCAATGACGAAATGCCGAGATTCAGACTGGGGAGAGAACGACACTGAAAACCTGCTGTTGGGGAAAGCGATAGTGGTTCTGGCAACCACGATCTGCGAGAGATGACTCAACAGGGGAAGCAAACACTGATACGATACCGAGGTTCTGCTTCAAGGAAAGAAACCATGGATATGACATTGGGATTATCGATCTGGCCTCGAACTCTAGGGAGCAGCCACTCTTGATGGGAAGATACAGTCTGGAACTGTCAACTCCGCTGGGGATATATAGTTTGGCACTATCAACTCTACTGGGGAGTGTATGTCCTGAAACAAACGCTTGGGGAAGTACAGTGGTGAGAACCTGCTGGGGATTGAAGAATCCAACACTCTGATCAGCTCTGCAGGGATAAGACACCGGATTCCTCTGTTGGCGACTTCACTGGGGAAGATATTCACGATCATCTGCAGGGGATTTTAAGGAAATGCCCCGAGGGTATCTGTTCTGAATAGACGATCCAAAGCACTTAAAATTTACAACAATTTTAATTGTTTATTAAGCATGTACCTGTAAAGCCCTTATGTGTCATGATGCAATGTTTATCAAAAATTCAGACGTCATTTTTGCAAACAAAATAGTAAAATGAAAATGAAAACAGAGATATACTGAATAACATGATTTTATTGATTGAATGGCCTCTGAATAGGCATTTACATCAGGAAGCAATCCCTGGAAAGAGGTAATCGCACAAAAGATAAAAACAGAAATTAATCTAATGGCAATGTGAAATGGATTTCTATTGGGTTCCAATTATGCTATGACTTGCCCGTCTTCAAGATCCTCCAGATGATCAGCCTTCTGAAAAGGTGATTGGACTGTTTCCTACCTTTCAAAAATTTCCAGTCATCGACATGAGATGAGATTCAGAACTAACTCAGAACGCAGTCATTCGCTTAATCCCTAACTTTTGCCTGGATCGCCCTTTTCGGGTTTTCAATCCACCGGGATACCCATTTTTGCCTAAGTTGCCTTTTCAGGTTTTCAACTTACCGGGTGTACGATCTTTTCATTTTTAATCCCTAATTTTTGCCCGAACCTTTTCATTTTCTTGGTTCGTCGGGATGCCCATTTTTGCCTGGACTATTCTTTTTACTGTCCAGCGGGTCTATTTTATGCGAAGTATTTTTTAACTGCGTCTGAGTTCACAGGGGAAGTGAAGTTTTCACCATCCATAGTTGCAAGCATTAAGGCTCCACCATCAAAAACCTTGGTGACAATATACGGTCCATCATAGTTAGGAGTCCACTTGCCCCTGTGATCTGTGTGAGGAGGAAGGATCCTTTTCAACACTAAATCTCCGACTTGGAAACAACGAGGACGCACTTTCTGATCAAAGGCTCTCTTCATTCGACTCTGATACAACTGCCCATGACAAATGGCTGCCCTTCGCTTCTCTTCGATAAGACTCAACTCATTGAACCTTGTCCGAATCCATTCGGCTTCGTCTAACTTGACATCCAACAGGACTCTTAGAGAAGGAATCTCCACTTCAGCAGGTAGGACTGCTTCCATACCATACACAAGGGAGTAAAGGGTTGCCCCAATCGACGTACGTACTGAAGTACGGTACCCATGCAAGGCGAAGGGTAGCATCTCATGCCAATCTCTGTACGTGACGACCATCTTCTGCACAATCTCCTTTATGTTCTTATTTGCCGCCTCAACAGCGCCGTTCATCTTAGGGCGGTAAGGGGAAGAATTGTGATGCTGAATGTTGAAGTTCTGACACAACTCCTTCATCATTTTGTTGTTGAGATTAGAACCATTATCAGTAATGATTCTTTCGGGAATCCCATAGCGACAAATGATTTCTTTCTTGATGAAACGGGAAACCACATGTCTGGTGACATTCGCGAACGACGTTGCTTCGACCCACTTGGTGAAATAGTCGATGGCAACAAGGATGAAGCGATGCCCATTGGAAGCAGTCGGCTCAATATTTCCAATCATGTCAATGCCCCACATAACAAACGGCCACGGCAAAGTCATCACATTCAGAGGATTTGGCGGCACATGCACCTTATCAGCATAAATTTGGCATTTATGACACTTCCGAGCATATTTGAAGCAATCTGATTCCATGGTCATCCAATAATAACCCGCTCTCAACAATTTCTTAGCCATTGCATGTCCGCCGGCATGAGTACCGAAGGAACCTTCATGAACTTCCTGCATTAACATGTCCGCCTCGTGTCTGTCCACGCATCTGAGCAAAACCATGTCGAAGTTCCTCTTATTCAGCACATCGTCTTTGTTCAAGAAGAAACTGCCTGCCAATCTTCTCAAAGTCTTTCTGTCATTGTTGGATGCCCCTGCAGGGTACTCTTGATTCTTCAGAAAGCACTTGATATCGTGATACCAGGGCTTGTCATCGACTACCAGTTCAGCAGCAAACACATACGCGGCCCTGTCAAGGCGCATCACATCGATCCTGGGAGCATGGTTCCAACGAATTACCTTGATCATGGAGGATAGAGTAGCAAGTGCGTCTGCCATCTGGTTCTCATCACGAGGTATATGATACAATTTTACTGTTGTGAAGAAAGTCAACAGTCTTCTCGTGTAATCTCTGTAGGGGACCAGAGTGGGCTGAAGAGTATTCCAATCACCATTCACTTGATTGATCACCAGAGTTGAATCTCCGAAGATGTCCAAAGTCTTGATTCTCAGATCAATGGCTTGCTCAATACCCAAGATACAGGCCTCGTACTCAGCTTCATTATTTGTGCACTCAAAAGTCAAACGAGCGGTGAAAGGCATGTGGGCACCTTTCGGAGTAGTAATGACATCACCAATTCCACTTCCTCTAGCATTGACAACCCCATCAAACAACAAAGTCCACTTTTCGTTTGGATCAGGTCCCTCCTCAACAACTGGCTCTTCACAGTCTTTCATCTTGAGGAACATGATGTCTTCATCTGGAAAATCAAACTCCATCGGCTCATAATCATCAATCGGCTGCTGAGCAAGATAGTCTGACAGAATACTCCCTTTGATGGCTTTCTGGGATGTATACTGGATATCATACTCCGTCAGTACCATTTGCCAACGAGCCACCCTTCCGGTGAGAGCTGGCTTCTCGAATATGTATTTGACTGGATCCATCTTGGAGATCAGTAGGGTTGTGTGAGACAGCATGTATTGTCTCAATCGCTTAGCAGCCCATGCAAGTGCACAACATGTCTTCTCAAGCATTGAGTATCTCGACTCGCAATCTGTGAACTTCTTACTCAAGTAGTAGATGACATGTTCTTTCCTACCTGTCTCGTCGTGTTGACCGAGAACACAACCCATAGAATTGTCAAGTACTGTCAAGTACATAATCAGCGGTCTCCCTGGGACTGGAGGTATAAGGATAGGAGGATTCTGCAAATACTCTTTTATCTTCTCGAAAGCCCTTTGACAATCTTCATTCCACCTGATAGCCTGATCTTTCCTCAGCAATTTGAAAATTGGCTCACACGTGGTTGTTAGGTGAGAGATGAACCTTGCAATGTAGTCCAACCTCCCTAAGAAACTACGGACTTGCTTCTCTGTTCTTGGCTCAGGCATTTCCTGTATTGCTTTCACTTTGTCAGGATCCACCTCAATCTCTTTTCCGCTAACAATAAAACCCAGCAATTTTCCCGATCTCACCCCGAAAGTGCACTTGTTCGGATTAAGTCTCAGTTTGAATTTCCTTAACCGTTCAAACAATTTCTGCAGATTCACCAAATGTTCTTCTTCTGTCTGAGATTTGGCAATCATATCGTCCACATAAACCTCGATTTCATGATGAATCATATCATGGAACAGAGTCACCATAGCTCGTTGATATGTTGCTCCGGCATTTTTCAGACCAAACGGCATCACCTTGTAGCAGAAGGTGCCCCATGGGGTTATGAAAGTTGTCTTTTCCATGTCCTCTGGTGCCATCTTGATTTGGTTATAGCCAGAAAAGCCATCCATGAAGGAGAATACCGAGAACTGAGCTGTATTATCCACCAAAACGTCGATGTGAGGTAATGGGAAATCATCTTTAGGGCTAGCTCTGTTTAGATCCCGGTAGTCGACACACATCCGTACCTTTCCATCCTTCTTAGGTACTGGGACGATGTTTGCAACCCATGGCGGATAATTGGTGACTGCTAGAAACCCTGCATCCAACTGCTTTTGCACTTCTTCCTTTATCTTGACAGCCATCTCTGGTCTTGTTCTTCTGAGCTTCTGTTTGACCGGAGGACAACCTTCTTTGAGAGGCAAGCGGTGTACCACGATGTCTATGTCCAGCCCGGGCATGTCTTGATAAGACCAGGCGAAGATGTCAACGTATTCTTGCAGCAATTCAATCAACCCTTCCTTCACATCATCTCCCAAAGCAGCCCCTATCTTGATTTCTCTCTTGGCGTCCTCGGGGCCGAGATTAATCACTTCAGTAGGCTCTTGATACGGTTGAATGACCCTTTCTTCCTGTTTTAAGAACCTGGCAAGTTCTTCAGGGAGTTCACAGTCTTCATCACCCTCTTTTTCAGCTTGAAAGATTGGATTTTCAAAGTCGAAGCGAGCCATAACAGAACCGTTATTAATAGGATCCGGTGACGTGCATCTGCATGAGTGATGGTATGTGCTTATGAGTGTGAAAGAAAAAAGTGGAAACTAAACAAAACATTGCCATTTTTTTTTATTTTGAAAAACTGCAAAAATAGAAAGACAGGGAACGAAATATCTGAATGCAAAAAGACGTCCTTTATTTATGATAAAAAATGCAAGTGTCACATAGATGAGCCCTACAATGAGTCATTACGCCCTGGGCGGAACGTAAGACTTGGACATGCATGAATAAACAAAGAAAATTACTCCTTCAGAAAAGTGACTTGGACAATCTCCTCAGAAGACCAATTGTTGATGACTTCACCCGGGATCCTCGGACGCACCCAGTTGTCGATGTCACAGTCACTATCCCCACCCTTTTTGTTGACCGCAAAGACTAAGTTGACTTCTCCTTCAACCATGTTAACATTTGCCTCACCATGCTGTGGCATGGGATTGTTAACGACATTCGGAGCTGGTGCAAGGTCGATGGCCTTTGAATCTATGAGGTCCTGAACTTCGTGCTTAAAAGCTTTGCAGTTCTCAATGTTATGGCCAGGTGCCCCAGAGTGGAAGCTACACCTAGCGTTGGCGTCGTAACCCACCGGAAGTCTACCAACAGGAGGAACCAGAGTGCGCAATTGCACAAGTTGTAGTTGTTGAAGACTAGAAAGCAACTGAGCGTACGACATTGGAAGGGTGTCGAAACGCCGGTCCATCATCCTTTGCCTCTGTTGATAGACGGGTCTGTTACCCGGTTGTTGTTGCTGTTGGTACTGAGCTGGTTGAAGTTGTGGTTGTTGTTGTTGTAGTGGTGCTGCAGCTGGAATGGTCACAACCGCAACATACGGTTGATAATTCTGGAAACTGTTCCTTCTAACACCTCTGTTCTGATAGGAAGTCAAAGAATTCACTCCCCTCTCTCTGCTTATGCCCTCTAATGAACGACTTTTTTACCCCTGATGAAGATCCAACTCCATTTTGGATCTTGCAGGTCTTTAGGTAATTCTCCACCCTCTGTCCGGTAGAGACCACATCAGCAAAGTTGGAGGCATTGCACCCCACCAGACGCTCCAGATAAGGTCCAGGCAGCGTATTCATGAACATGTTGGCCATTTCCTTTTCCAACATAGGAGGCTGAACACGGGAAGCTATCTCCCTCCAGCGTTGAGCGTATTCCCTGAAGCACTCATTGCTTTTAAGAGACAGATTCTGAAGTTGAGTTCTGTCCGGAGCCATGTCTGTATTATACTGATACTGCTTTACGAAAGCCTCCGCCAAATCCCTCCAGCAGCGGATATGGGCTTTGTCCAGCCTCATATACCATTCCAAGGATGCCCCAGCTAGGCTATCCTGGAAGAAGTACATAAGTAGCTTCTCGTCATCAGAGTATGCAACCATTTTACGGAAATAGGCTTGCACGTGAGTTTTGGGGCAAGAGCTGCCATTGTATTTGTCAAAGACCGGGACTTTGAATTTCGGTGGCACTCTCACACCTGGGACCAGCCCTAAGTCAGCAACATCTACTCCCAGAGGATTCTGTCCTTCCACAGCTTTCAGCCTCTCCTCTAATCTTCTAAACATGGGGTCCATGCCATGGCCCATGCCAAAGTCTTCCTGAAGTAGGGGGAATTGATCGGCCTGATCATCATGGACGAGCTGTTGATCAAGGTTGACATGTGGGATCGGGATAGGCCTCGGTCCATTGGGACCATTAGCCTCTCCAGCTGGAGGATCATCCAATGTCTTTGGTTGAGTAGCGGCGGGATTCCTCTACATCATCTGTCTGAGCTCTTGCTGTCCTTGAGCCACCCCTTGAACCACATCCATGAATTGGGTCATGCGGATCCTCATCTCAGCGAGCTCTGCTTGTACACCTTCCATTGCTCTCTGTTGATTCCTTCGGGTACCGTATCGGTGAATGCCTGAGTCAGCTATCCTGCTGATGGAACACCAAACAACTGAGAACACTGTGGCGGTACCTGTTATGCAAGACATGCGGATGACTATGCAAATGCAATGACATGTTTATCAATTCCAAAAGGCATTCTACCCCCTTGATTCCAGTCTCACATTTGATAAACAGTGTAAGAAGAAAACCCCGACTAGAATCAAGAAGAAGATGTAAACCCCCTAGAAATGGATAAACATGTGTTAGATGATATGAATGCAGAATGATGTGATGCAATGATGTGAATGCAATGCAGTGGCATGGAAATCAAGATTGCTGTTTCTGCTTGAACATCTGTCGGGTTGCACTGTCTGAAGAGAAAACCCATTGAAGAATATAATATAAGATCAGATCTCTGCTCCAGAAAACCGGGTTGGTCGGAGGTTAAGGTTTCCGGAATTTAGCCCGCCCCTCACTGGTAGGTTCTAAGAACAGAAGTTCGTCAGCTTCAGCCCTTCAGTCGCGAATAATACGTTTACCACTGAAGGTTTGGTATTATTACGGGACAAAAGACCTCCATTGACTCCCCTCAACAGGACATCCTAATAGCAAGTTCCCAGTCTCGGGGTCCTCGGATTGAGCAGCGAGAATGCGCCCACCAGAGCTAATATAATCACGTCTCGGAGGAGAGGCCTCGACTGAGTTCTCGGGAAATGGTCACCAGAGTCGACGATTTCTAGAGGAACATCCTACCGTTACGGAACACCCGTAAGACATAATATATCCAAAAGAAACCTCGTCTGGGTGTGGTTCTTCACGAACGACTTAACGTAGCAACACGCCACGCAAGCCTCATGATTATCCACTCTAAAACCTGTGTGTACACTCAAGCCTGGGTAATGGGCTTATCTCTCATAGAACACCCCATCCCCACAAACAAACAAACATATCCAACAGATACAACAGATGCATGCAAGCAGGTAAGCAAATAAATGTACAAAAGCATGAACACCCAATAAACAAGAAATCACACAAGCTAGGAGGGACTCGCTTAGGGAAGATGGACCAGTAAGAGGTCAACTTCTTAGTTTCCCCAGCAGAGTCGTCAACTGTCGCAACCTGAAAAATACAGTGCACGAAAAAACAACCGGCGAAAGAAAATGACAGAAGAGTCGCCACCGTGCGTTATTCATCCCAAAGGAGGGAAAGGAAACGCTCGAGGTAAACCTGAAAAAGGAAAGGACAAGACGGGGTCTCGCAACCAAATCTTGGGTTCGGGAGTCGGTTATGCGAAGGGAAGGTATTAGCACCCCTACGCATCCGTAGTACTCTACGGGATCCACTTTTGTAGTTCTTGTCTAAAGGGTGTGAGTTTATCTTGTGCTGTTTACCAAAAAAAAAAGGTTAAATGAAAATGACTCGCGCGGATGTCGCATCCACTGCATACGTATCTCATCTGAATATGGGAATCAGAGTCTTCGTAGCTCGGCTGACCTATGGGTTGGGGGGATGTGTGCTCGCTAAGACATCGCGTCTTATGCCTACGTATCTCATCTGGAATGAGAATCAGAGCAAGCCGTAGTTCGGCTAACTACGGGGTTATGGAGTGGGTTTTGGACGAACGACGTTACTACGCAATCTACCGGATGCTCGACCTTTGGAGACTTACTCACCTGTAGTAGAAGGAGTAAACATGTGTTTAGGAGAAGAAAAATCAATGAAGAGTTAGGGTTTGGTGAACTCATGTAAAAAGGCAGTCCTTGACGAAGGAACCTGTAAAAAAAAAAAAAAAAACACAAAAAACATTGCCTCCTATCGAGGTCTTCCAGCTAGGAAAGCAGTAAAATGCGGGAAAAATGTAAAAGTACCACGCGGATAAAGATCCGAAGTAACAGCAGTTAGAGGAATGGGAAACCCAGGGATCCTTCCAAGCTAAACACCATCAAAGAAAGTGAGTCAGTACAGGTAATCGGAATGAAACCTCTAGGGGGTATCCCACAAATAAAGTGGAAAATCACGCAAGTTATCCCTGCAAAAGTCATGTGAGCCCTCACAAAAACTCAACAAACAGGTTAGAGACAAAAAAAATAGGGTAATCAAGGGTTGCCCCCAAATCAAAATGTAACCACATGAATCATGCCATTAAAATTCACAAAAAAGACATGCATCAAAAGGGTATCAAATTCACCCATAATACCTCATACATTTAGAGCATTCAAATTAAAGGCATAAAGATGATGGATATAGGGCAAACCTAATTGGAGAGCTTGATTGAAATTGAGTTCCACCCGTGAGGTTTACAAAACAATCTTTAGGGTTTATGTGAGGCAGAGGTGATTCTGTGCAGTTGAGTTCCCTTCAGGGTTTGGAGGCTGCTCTGAACTCTGTTAGCTCTTCTCTCACTATCTTTTTCCTCAGGGTAATAGGAATAGAATCCATATTTGTTTGACTGAAACTCTAGTATTTATAGCCTAATATTGGTAGCTTAGTGGGCTTTTGAGAGAGGTCCAAGTCTGAGATTTTTTCTTTTATTTATTTATTTATTATTATTTTTATTTATTTATTTATCGTTTTTTTTTTTTTTAAATAAAGTTTCTTGGATCTAATTCTGATTGACATGATGAAATGCAATGTATCTAATGTTAAATGACCTAAAAATGAATGCATGCATGAGGTGTAAAGCGTATGCTTCCAGGAAAAATGAAGGGTAAATTTTGGGGTATTACAGTTCCCATTTAGTACAATGGACGTGAGGGGTGCTAATACATTCCCCTTGTGTAATCGACTAAAAAACCCGAATTTGGTTGTGAATACCATTTTATTTTATTTTAAAGATTTTATTGATATTTTCCCTTTCTTTCATTGGAATAAATAAAGTTCAATGGTGACTTTGTTCGAGCATATTTTTCTTCGAGCGTGTGAACGCCTTCGCGAAGGATCGTATTTTTTGATATGCAACGCCAACTGACACAAAAATAAAACATTTATTGATTATGAGATAGAGCATTTGAATACCTTTCCAACATATCCAACTACGTCTCATTTCAAGTTACAAAACTCAATATACGACGAAAACAATGTTTAGAATTTTTTTGCCTTCATGATTCGAATCAAGTGTAAACTTTGATTTGAGTCAAATCAGTCAGTGGCTAATCAACATGCTATGTTTCGAATCAAATTAGCCAGTGAAATTCTATGATTCGAATCAAATTAACCAGAGGCCAACCATAAGGTTTTTGATTCGAATAAAAACTTCTCTGATTCAAATCAAACTTGCGAAATTCCATATTTTTGCATGTTTTCCATGATTCTCTCAATCCAATTCAAAGGGAAACACACATAATTCAAATCCTAATGAGGTTAACATGTTAGAACAAGTCATGGATAAAAACATACATCAACATCTAGGGAACTTTATTGGGAATCTTCTCACAACCATTCACAGGGTTCATGGTGATCTAAGGGTATCCATCCAAACCATAAATTGTTCTAGAAACCATTTATTTCTTACATGCTACAATCATATCATGCATAAGAACCATATTTCAACATGCATGTACAAATTATGACACCTTTAAACATAGAATCAAGTATATTGCATGCTATATGAAATATCTCACAAACCCTTACCCCATAACGTGCAATCCCAATAATTTCCCCAAGGTCTTATCTAAGGACTCACTTATATTGAAGATTCTGACTTTGAGATATATAGAAGGTGATGATGTTGATGATTCATACACTTGATAATTTATCTTCTTCCAAATCACCAAAGCCTCATACATGCATCCATGGAGGATGAACTTGAGTTCACAATTTCCTTATTCATCCTTGTCTCTCGCCACCCTCCTTATCTCCTCTCATCTACATTCTAATTTTGTAAAGTGGAAGGATGAGAAGAATGGTGATTATGAATGAATTTGATGAAGGGTCTTTAAGGATTCAAAGCTTGACCACACATGTAAGAGGTTGATGAAGAACATGAACTTAAACTCTCCCTTTTTTCTCCAATTCACGTGTTCTCTCTACTTATTCAAGCTTCCTAGAAAATCTGAATTTTGTGAAGTAAAGTGGGAGAGTTCCACTTAAGAAGAGCTTGTGCAAGAATGGTTGTTTTGCTCTTTACGAACTCGTAAATTTTCCAAAGTGCCATTCTCTATCACATTACCACTTTACCCTTACCAATTAGTCAAAATACTAGTGGTTTCCACTCTTAGATGATTAGGCTCATTAGTATCATTAACACACAATTGCTCTCACTACAACTCTTTTGGTGTTAGGAGGCTAGGATGTTATAATATATTAAAAATAGTTTCACAACAGAGGTTTAATACAACTGTTTTTACAGGTAGAGCGCTATCCAGAATAATAAACACCAAAATGGTGTTACTGGGTATGAATTCAGGACCTATAAATATTTCACTACGGTTGTTCAATACAATTATGGTTATAGGTAGCACACTTTCCAGCTTATTACAACAAATAATAGGTCGTGGTTGTAAATAACACACTTACAATCACACGCTACCTAACAACGGATATACAACCATCATTATATGTCTTTCAAAACTGTTATCATATGTACTTTTCGTAGCAATGAATAATACTACCCAAAAAAGTTAATGATAAAAATAATAATACAACAACAACAACCATGCTTTATCCTATTAAGCGGGGTCAGCTACATGGATCAACTTTCGCCATAATGTTCTATACATGACCATGCTGATATCTAAATCTTTAATCTCGATATGTTTCTTAATAACTCTTTTTATAGTCTTTCTAGGTCTTCCTCTTCCTTTAGTTGTCTGACTTCTCTCAATCTAATATATTATCCTTACCACATAATCTATATGTTTTATACCTACATGTTCAAACCACCTAAGTCTATATTCCACCATCTTCTCTATTATAGGTGATACCTCAATACTCTCTCTAATATTTTAATTTATAATCCTACCATGTCTAGTCTTACCACACATCCAATACAATAACCTCATCTTTGTTACACTAACTTTATTTTCGTGTTGATTCTTAACTGCCTAACATTCTGTCTCGTACAAAATTGTAGGTTTTACCATAGTTTGATAAAAAATTCCCTTCAACTTGAGCGGTACTTTTGTGTAACATACAATCCCTAAAGCCCTCATCCATTTTAGCCAACCAACTTGAATTCAAAGGTTTACACCCCCTTCTATTTATCCATCATCTGTATTACAGGCCCAAGATATTTAAATCGTGTGACTTGAGGGATGATATGAGCTCTAACTTTCACCTAAAGATTAGAATTTTTTTTCTTGTGTTGAACCATATAATTCGTCTTACTTCTGCTCATATAAAAATCATGTGTTTCTAAAGCTCGTCTCCAACCTCTCATTTTAATTCTCCTTCCACTTTCTAAGTAAGACTATATCATATGCAAAAAGAATGGATCTCGGTACTGACTATTGTATGCGTTTCGTGAGTACATCCAAAATTAAGACAAAAAGGTTAGGGTTTAGGGTTAAACCTTGATGCAAATCTATTGTAATGGAAAAGTTGTTTGTCTCTCCACTTTCTTTCTGCATACTAGTTGATACATTTTTATACATATCTTGAATAACTCAAATATATGCAAATTATCGCATAAGATTAATACATACACATATATAATTATTCTTATAAAATTTAATTTGATAAATTCTTTGGTACTCATGAGTTTTAGTTGAGTACTAATATTTTTAATATAAATAATTTTAAATTTTAATTTATTTTAAAATAAAATAGAGAAAATGGAATATACCTATCAACCAATGATAGATGTGCATCCTGCCAAGTCATGTTTTTATTTTTAAACTATTGATATGAGATGATAAATGTAATGATTTTGATTGATTGTATGTGTAATATTATTTTACACTGTCTATGCACTATATTTAAACTCAATAAAATAATATTAAAATATATTAGAGTTTGGCCCAACACATCGTTGTTACGCTAACTTTATTTTTCGTGTTGATTCTTAACTGTCCAATATTTTGTATTGTACAACATTGTAGGTCTTACCACAATCTGATAAAATTTTCCCTTCAGCTTGAGAGGTACTCTTGTGTCACATAAAACCCCTAAAGCTCTCATCCATTTTCGTCAACCAACTTGAATTCAATGGTTTACATTCCCTTCTATTTTTCTATCATTTTGTATTATAAACCCAAGATATTTAAATCGTGTGATTTGATGGATGATATGAGTTCTAACTTTTACTCTACTACAAATAACACATGTCATGTCAGACGCGAAATGAATTTCACTCGGTTACAATGTTGAGGTAACAAATGGTGACATGAAACGTGGAAACTTTACCCCTTAGTTTAAAAATAACTGAGGGGTTAGTTTAAATGGTCATGAGTTTGAACCTCAACAATGTCTTTTTTATATTTTCCAAACTAACATCATATACCTCTCGATTTAATAACAAAATCGAGGGAATATATATATATATATATATATATATATATATATATATATATATATATATATATATATATATTCATTACATTATTTACACATAATATTAATGAATTAATTTGTTTACACAGAATATTACATTGTTTATACAAAATATTTAAGTAAAAATGTTGTTCTTCCTTGTCATCATTGTCGGTGAAGAACAAATGCTAGATATATGAAGAAGAACAAATGTTGGGGATTCTTGTTTCATTGATCTTGAGGAAGATCAAATGTCTGATATAAAAAAAGTTACATAGATAAAATAAATATTCAGTTAAGAGATTATATTAGAACACAAACCTTTGAACCAATTTTTTTCTGCACTTGCAATTCATCATATAAATCTTTGACAAAATAAATACACTCTCACCATCCACATATTAAATAAACCTAAATTCTTTTTCTCTTGAAATCTGTCACATTGATACTTTTACTTTGTAAAATCTTGTGACGCTATGATTAAACATAGAGGGTTTCACAATAACGTTTGAGTTTCTTGTGGATTCACTACTATCAAATTTTAATATTCATAATGCTTTTATAATGAATGGTTTATGGTTTACGAAGATGACTAATGGCAGTGTCTTGAACATTGATAATAAATTATAAAGAGAAAGGTAGTTGTGTTGAACATTATAGATTCAACAATATCTTCTCAACCCACATTCGCCAAATCTATGCCAACTATAATAAGATTACTAGTCATGCTACTCTCATCCCAATTACAAAAGTTTGGCATCAACTTCTAGTGTTAAATCTCCGTCCAAGAGAGAAACAGCTAGAAACACTTACTTTATATGTCAAACATCTTTTGTACTTCCTCATCCACAACATCAAAATTAATCTTCTTCATACTATTTTTAACCTCTTAATGGAAATGATTGTGACCTCTCGCGAGAAAATGACTTTTCTCATACCATATGGACGGGTTCTTTCTGAACTTTTCTCTTAGTTAGGGATAGTTAAAAGAATAAAAAGAGCAAGATTAACGATTGAAGTTGAGTGAAGTCAGAAGTTTGAATATGTGGAATAATTGTATGTTGTCCTATTTTTTTAATCTGTAATTGATTATCAATGAAAATTTTCATTTACTTTTCAATCGTATTATTACCTAATACTTTTTATGATAACAAATTTTTTTGAGTTTTACTAATTAACTTAGAAAAAAAATGAAGAAAAAATTTTTAACAAAGAAAAAATAAAATCTAGAAAGATGCCAACTAAAAATACTAATTAAACCATTAAAAAAATATAAAAATGAAGTAACCGGGATTCGAATCGACCTCCCTAATATTTATATTCCCTCGATTTTATAGAAAATTGAGATAACAAGTTGTTAGTTTGATGCTACCAGGAAGTATACTCTCAATTTTTAGCATGTTTGAGGTGAAAGTTTCGTCATAAAAGTGTTATTTGTAGTAGTGTTACCTCTCTATTATAAAAACTTTTTCCTTCTGTTAAATCATGTAATATGTTTTACTTCTGCTCAGACGAAAATCATGTGTTTCTAAAGCTCGTCTCCAACCTCTCATTTTAATTCTCTTTCTACTTTTTAAATAAGACTATTTCTTATGCAAAAAGAATGGATCTCGGTACTGGCTATTGGATGTGTTTCATGAGTACATCCAAAATTAAGACAAAAAGGTAAAAGCTTATAGTTAAACCTTGATGCAAATCTATTGTAATGGAAAAATCGTCTGTCTCTCCACTTTGTGTTTGCACACTAATTAATTTATTTTAAAACATATCTTGAATAAGTCAAATATATATAAATTATCGCATAAGATTAATACATACACTTATATATAATTGTTTTTTTTTATGTATGAGAAAGTAGAAGGAGAATATTTAATAAAAGAAATATTTTGAAAAATGAATATATTAAATTACATTGATATACCCATTTTAAAAAAATTATTAAAAAAAAATTTAATTTGATAAATTCTTTAGTACTAATGAGTTTTAGTTGGGTATCGATATTTTTAATATAAATAATTTAAATTTAAATTTATTTTAAAATAAAATAGATAAACTAGAATATATTTATCAATCAATAATGATAATGATAGACATGTATGATTTGAAGTTACATTTCTATTTTTGAAATATTTATATGAGATGATAAATATAATAATTTTGATTTGATCGATTGAATATGTAATATTATTTTACACTATCTATATACATTACCTTTAAACTTAATAAAATAATATTAAAATATATTAAAATTTGATTTAACTCATTCTTTCAAAATCGATTTGTAAAGCGATGAATGTCATTTTATATAAACTATTTCATTGTTCTATCTTCAATCAATAGGACTTGAAATTTTTCTAATATATATCTTCACGCCCAACATTCTTTTAGACTTGATATGTGGATTTAAACGATTGACAACCCAAAATCCAATTGATAGATTCTTATACAATATTAGAATTTGAAATAATACGTTCTTACTAAACCTACTTATAACTGTATAAACTATTTCAATACACTTAAATCTCCCATTTTCAAATAAAACAAGACATAACATAAAATATCATTGAACAAAAATATAATTAAATAAAAACATAATTGAATGTTCCTCGTTTATTTCTGTATCTAAATCAAAAGTATTATTTTTACTCATCTAATTCAAAGGTATAGGTTCTGTAAGAATGTAAATTAAAACTTCTTTTAAATTATTGTATTGTTTAGTACTTTTTTTACATAATAAATATAAATAAAAGAAG
Source organism: Lathyrus oleraceus (assembly GCF_024323335.1). Lineage (NCBI taxonomy): Eukaryota > Viridiplantae > Streptophyta > Magnoliopsida > Fabales > Fabaceae > Lathyrus > Lathyrus oleraceus. Next base: position 331,834,087 of record NC_066584.1, on the reverse strand, counting down.
AGAAAACAGACGAGTGGCACGTATGTTGGGGAAGTGAGCATAGCTGTCATACAGGAAAGCAATCAAGTGTCGATTTTCCATTGTAACAAAGTCCATATACATAACATAATGCTCTCCTTTTCAACAATGCACACTCAAACAGCACAGAAAAAGCAAGTGAGTCTAGTTGGTTTCTATAGCTCAAACATGGAAGGCGAGGAAGAAGTGGTGAAGACGATGGTTTCATCATCACAACCAGAACCAGATATCCAACTCACCAATGTTGATGTGAAACAGTACTCTTCACCTGATGACTTAGAGAGCTTCTACGTCAAACTCACTGACCTGTTGGACTCCTCTGGATACACTCTCATGTATTAACTCATTTCTTATTTCTGCTTCTCTTTTTCCCTTTTGCTATATTTTTCTTTAATCTGCATTTGCATGTGTTTCTGGAGGGTTATTTTCGGTATTTTTTATTGTTCGGCTTGGTTGCTCAAAAATTGCATGCATTTATAGTCTATATTTTGTTTCAATTCTACTCGACAGTTTGAATGTCCGAGAAACAAGGTTAGACTTGTATCTGTTTTACATGGAGGTCACCAAAAGAGGAGGTTATCACCAGGTACTTTTCCAGTTATATATACATTCATCTTATTAGATAATGACACGATTTAATTTGTTCTATTTATTCATATGTTAATTTCTCCTTAATGCATGTCTATATATTATATGTAGCTTTCACTTATTTGCACATTAAGTTTATTAATCCAAATATATTGTGTCTAATGTGTTGTTATGGATTGGTTGTCTTGTCTTGAATGTTTCCAGGTTGGTAAGCAAAAGAAATGGGGTGAAATAGTTTCAGCACTAAAGCTGGAAGGAAACAATGCAAGGTTATGTACTCAAGTTCAAAAGCTCTATGCAAAGCTTCTATACAAATTTGAGAAACTTTACTTCTACAGGTTACCTGCTTCTCAAACTCCAACTGCTAGAACCAAAGGTTAATCTAAGACACTCATTTGTGTTTATTTTAAGTATATATATTCATTGTATTCATTTTTGTTGCATTTTGGTACTAAGTTGAATGTGTGTTGTTTAACCTTGAATAATACTTTCTTTTCTCAACACCATCAAATTTTTGTAAGGTTCAGGTAAAAGGAAGCATGGCTCAACCACAAGTTTATCCCAATTAATGGATCATGGAGATTATCCGACGGCGGCAGAGATATCTAAGGACTGCCCTATCAAAGTGACAGGTTATAAGGATCAAGAATGTTTATGAGAGCAAAACTTAAGTGTTTGTATTTGATAACTGAATTTACTAAGGTTTCAACACATGTTTGTTACTTATGCAGCAATACCTGAAGTGCTCCTACAAACACCATCAAAGGACAAAGAAAAGAAGAAGAAGCGAGGTGCTCCAACGGGACGAAGTGGATATCAAATTTTCCTCAAGCAAGAATGTGCCCGATTAAAAGTTTTTCGTCAGGACATAGATGGCAAAGCTATCCTGCGCATGGCTGTCGATGAATGGAATAAGTTGTCAGACATTGATAAACAGGTACAATAGATGAAATTGTTTTCGCTTGGAATTTTCCACTTCTAAGTTCTAAGTACTTTTTCATGTAGCCATATTTGGAAGAAAGCAAGAAGATAAAGGAACAAAAGAAGGAAGCAATGATGAATGAAAATAATAAACAGAAGAGCACTCAAGATCTTAACAAGGATGAAAAGAAGCTTAATGTGTGTAGTGGTGACTACTACTGTGTAACTTTGCAACCTCAAGCAAATGATCCTCTGGTGAACAATGCAGCAGTGGACTTGGCTTCTAAAATGACAGAAAAAACATCCAAGGATCCCTTCTTCCCATTTGATTTGGATGCTTATCGTTCTGTCGATTTGCTAACTGGATTAGCAATCGGAGAACCCAAATAACTGTACTTGTTATTGGGCAAGTCTCTTTTGGTTTTTGAGGCATTGCTATTGCATGTAACTGTGCATCAAGTGGTTTTCCTTTTTTTTTTACTCAAACCAAGCTAAACTGCTTTGTATTTTAGAGTTTTGAAACAGCAGCAACCAAGTTTGAAGAATAGATAGCAATGTTTGCACTAGGGAAGTATGCCTATAAACCATATATATAACTTGTGAAGGCTTGTCTTGTAATGCTAAACTTTGTTGGCATGGTTAACAATTTTGTATATAGAAATCTACCTTTATGCTAAACTGTAACTATAAAACATTGAGATGAGCCTCTGATGAAATCAACATACCTTGCTTTTGGATAGAAATTTAGGGGATGAAAAGAGGTAAGGATGGGTAAAGAAGTTGTCATCCGTAATAAAATATAAATAAAAGAATGAGAAAATGTAGAAGAGTGGCACGTTTGCTGGGAAAGTGTGCATAGCTACTGTCTCAGAGTAATCAAGTATCAATTTTCAAATAGTCCACTCAATCAAACATCAAGGAAAAGGAAAGAAAGTGGATTGAGTTTAGTTAGTTTCTAGCTCAAACATGGAAGACATTCAAGACAAGGAAGAGGTGAAGACGGTAGTTTCATAACATTCAGAGTACTCTTCTCCCGATGACTTAGAGACCTTTTACGCCAAACTCATTCACTTGTTAGACTCCTTTGGATTCACTCTCATGGAACTTATTTCTTCATTTTACTTCTCAATTGCCCTAATCTTTTTCTCTTAAAAGTTGGCCACTCATATTGTAAGAAGAGAGACCATCAATAAACAAATATCCGACTTTAATTTACTCTTCAAAGGTGGTCTTTAGCGTTCATAGTCTTTCACTTGCACCCGTTTTTTCGAGAATCCAACTAGAGAGCTCTTGAAGGGATTTAGATCACGTTTTTTCGAGAATCCAACTAGAGAGCTCTTGAAGGGATTTAGATCACGTTTTTTCGAGAATCCAACTAGAGAGCTCTGGAAGGGATTTAGATCATCTAGACTGAGGTGGAGTCTCTCGAACACATTCCAATGCAGAATATTTGCATAATTTCCTTAGTCAACAAGAACTCTCTTGATTTCCCATCCATGTAATGTAATGATCATGAGATCATCGCATAATTTCCTTAGTCAACGAGAACTCTCTTGATTTCCCATCCATGTAATGTAATGATCATGAGATCATCACTGTGAGGGTGAATGTCAGTTATGTCCTTCTCAGAGAAAGAGATTTTGACTTCTAGTGTCTTTGGCTCGACTTCACTTTCCTGATTGGAAAACTATTTTATGTTCAACATTTGGCGAGCGTACCATCTACAGGCGGAGCTAGTCTCCCCGCCTCCGAAGAATCCTTCTGCAATAGTATTGAGCGTATGGTGTACGACTTTATTGTCCTCGCATGTAGACGCCTCTTTTCCTTGTTGGGCTTATGGTTCGCTGCCTCATCTCGCTAGCAGAAGTTGGATTTGTCTGATCCACATAAAGAATCTCAGTTGACATATTTTTTTAGGTGTCCCTCCTAGATCATCCTCTCGATTTCCTTCTTGAGTTGGTAACAGTCTTCGAAACGGTGCCCTTTAATTCTATGGAACTTGCACCATCTACCTAATTCATGACACATCACGCCCGTTTTAAGAGATGAAGGTGTAGGGATGTTGTGTAAGTGATGACCTCACACCAAATCTATTAACGGTAAGTGTTCAGAGGCGTGAAGCTCTCTGCCACCTTGCCTACTCTCTTGAATGCAATTTTATCTTTGATGAGAGAGGTGTAGTTGGTCTTCTTATGAACCTTCAGCGTTAGGAACACGCTCTTTGACGTCTTGCACCTTATTCTCAACGTTTCTCTCCTCTTCTTTTATATAACATTTTGAATTGGTGACCACTTCTACTAACGAGAGTTATGTCTTTTGGGTGAGAGACTTATTGAAGTGTCCCTTCTTTAGACTATTCTAGAACGTCTCCACAAACATCTATTGATTTGAAGGGACGACCCTTATGGTAGATTCATTTAACAAAGCGAGGTAGTCCGTCAACGATTGAGCTAGTTCTTGATAACCGACAATGGAAGTCCAGGGTAGACCCATATACCATCGCAAGGTGACGTCCCTGAATTAGAGGACTGAACATTGTACCGATTTTTCGAGTAAGCATATTAACCATCTCGTGGTTACTTTCATCAAACAATTTCCTTATGGACAACATGAAATTTATCGTTAGAGAGAACGTATTTGGAGGGGCAAATCCAATCCCTCCATGTTGTGTTATTCGACCAGGGTTGCTGATAGCAGACTATGACGCCACATATGGATTCAAAGGAGACGATATTGTTGCATCATTATCTTCATATGTTTACGTGTTACTCTGTAATCCTTCCATCGTCGTATTTGGCATACCATAAGGGAGATCCCTAGAAATATGTGACATCGTAAAACCTGACACATACGAAGGCGTAAGATCTCTTATAGTAGCATGTGTGGCCTTGGGAGTAGTTTAAATGCTTGTTGTCACAGGAAATGAAACCACCACTCCTGATAACGATGTTGCGCTCGCTATTGGGGGCAAGGATAAGTTCATTAGTTCATGTGGGATTTGAAATCCATGTCGCTTCAAGTGTCGATCTGACAAGTTGTTCAGTGCCTGAAGTGTCTTTTTAGGGAAATGAAGTGTTCTTAGGGAGAACCATTTCAACTAGAGTTCTACCACTCCTCAGGCGTATAAAATCCAGACGCAAAAAAAAAACAATTTTCAACACAAGAAAAGACTATCAACAAATAAAAAAAATACAACACTTTTTTAAAAGAAGAAAATTCAAAATTTTACATAAACAGATCCAATGGGGCGTGTCAATTTGTTCACTGGTAATTTGATAAACAATCACTTAGTATTAAATTTATTGCTTGAAGGACCAAACTAGTAAATTTTGGGGCATGTTGTGCAAAATTTCTGGATAAAAAACGTGCATTAATGTTGTCAAGTTTTCGATGTTGACTACTTTGAAAAAAGATTAAATTTGAAAGTAAATGTGACAACAATTTTGACTAAGTCGGAATGATAACTTGAATGAAAATACGACAAGTAAATTTAGATAACATGGAAAGACTTTATTTGCATAAGTAAAAGTTGGTAGACAAGTACATTTTCGTCAGAGACTCGTTTCTCGCTTGCATATGGGTACTTTGAGTTTGTATTGAAGTTTACAATGATTTTTCCATCTTGCATCATAACACTAGAATCCCTATTTATAGTACTATAAAACTAATTATCTTCAACGTTCAACTATCTTCCATTCGGAACGTCATTTATGCATGCTTCATTTACCTTTAATTGATCTCCACATGTCTTTGACACTTTGGATAAGACCAAAAAACAATTATTTGGTTCGATTTTGGATTTGCTTTAATTGAATCTCCTTCGATCTGTCGAATTGGTCAGCAACCCCTTTTTGGAGATTTCACTAAGTACCAAAATAAATTCCCAGTATGTCAAACATTGAGATTTTTCCCAAATTGTCTATGGTCGAAAGGCATGAAATCTTGCCTTACGCTTGTGGAGAAATTTTAGCTAATTCCCTTGTCGAGTTTAGGGATGTCAATGGTGCAGGTAATATGCGGAGGATGCTTCCTCACTCCCCGCCCCGCCCCCCAATATTTTCCCCATCCCCGTCCTCTATCCCTACCACGGGGGAATATTATCCTCTATCCATATCCCCATAGATCCCCACGGAGAATCGGAGATCCACGGAGATCGAATCTTAACAAAATTTCTATACTTTTCGATCAAAACCATGACACTAGTATTTCGTTATTTTTTTCTTTTAAAAATATATATCTTTTTTTAAAAATAAAAACACATCTTGCATCAATAACAAAAAAAATTCAATATTTGCAGTTACGAAAACATAACCACTAATTGAATGAAAAATAGGTTACTAATTAGAGTATAGTGAAGTTGAAGAGTAATTACCATAATCACAATGAATAAATGAGAGTGGTTGTTGTGATGATGATGAGAATAAAGGAAATGAGAAATGGAGGAGACAAAGAGAATTGAGAAAAGAAGAAGAGGAAACAGTGTATATATTGTATGTAATTGATGCACTTTTTTAGGGTTAGGTACTTGGGTAGTAATACAATGAAACAAAAAAAATGACCCACTAATATCACTTCATTTTCTAATATATAAATTTTTTTATTTAAAAAACATGCATAATTATATAATAAAATATTATATAATATATTATATATAAAATTTAAATAATATGGTCGGAGTTAGGGAATCCGCGGGGCGGGGGATACTTCCCCGATCCCCGTCCCAAAGTGTCATTAGGGGAATTTTTCCATCCATCCCTGTCCCCATGTGGGGAAAATCCTCAAATTTGGAGCTCCGCACAGATAATCCCCACGGGGATCCCTATTAACAGATGCAAATTAACACCCCTAGTCGAGTTAGTACATTGAAATTTCTTGGCTAACAAGATGTTGATGGAGACGATATTACTCATAAGGGTCACTACGCCCATTGAACTTCACCAAAGATAGAGACTTGAATCCTTTAGGGACACACATTTCCCATATTTTTTCTGAAAGTGACTGAGGATCCAACACTTCAATCTCTTCTGAGGATTGGTCTCTTACTGGAGTCTTTGGATGTTGAGGATGTTGTCCTCTAAGATTTGATTCTGACGACATAGTTCATCCATGGAGGAACACATCTCTGCCATGTCATTGGCGTATTTGCTTCCCATGGTATGTTTTGACGTAGGGGAAAGTGCTCTCCTGTTAACCATGGTTGATAATGTCTGGGTACATGAGTGAGGGTGATAGTGAATATGGTGATTTTAGAAGAATGTGTAATCCAGGTTACTTTTACCGGGCCCCCACGGTGGGTCCCATTATACTATGCAAAAAGTACAGGTGTGTGTGGTATCCCTACACGAGTAGATGATACTCAGAGGTCTTAGTATATTTATAATAGTTAGGGCTTGCCTGAGGCGTTGAGAGACATTGTATGATGGTGTTTATTACATTTCTGGTGGTATGAATGACAGGTTCACGTGAGGTGAGAAGCTCTGTGATATACATATATGTTGGTTAAGTTATGTATGTCTCTCTTCTATTAGGGGATAAGTATATATAGAGCTGATTGTGCCCAGGGTTTTGGAAATCCTAAGAAGATGTAACTGCTCTTATTTGACTGTGAAAGACCGATGACCACCTATTTTTTAAGGAAGTCGTGACATGACTCGTTCTTGTATGACCAATAGAGAGATAAGAGCATCAACATCCAAATAACTCATTTGCATTCTTTAAATAGATCCCATTAAATTTTATTTATTATTTTACACTTCTCAATTATTTTAACAACTCATATACATTTTTCATATATTCATACAACTTATCAAATACTCTAAAATAGGCCTCATTAAAAACCATAATATACATTAAATTTAATTATATACTATATTTTTAATCTAGTTACAGTGTTAAGGATCGTTATGTTGCAGAAGAATGTGACCAAATTGAAGAATGTTTTTTGAAGTCAAATATCCATTTTTTCTAATATAATATCTTGGGATTTTTTTTAAATAACCAGATTTTTCAAAAAAAAATCGAAAATAACCAATAATTCAAAAAAATTACCCAAATAACCAGGTTTTGTAGAGGATGCGCCAGATGAATTGGCGCACCCCAATGCAGTAAGAGGAGACACCAATAGCATTGGCGCATGCATTGGGCTCCTCATGAGGAGCCGTCAATGTTATTGGCGCATGCATTGACCCTAATGAGGAGGCGCCAATGCTCCTGGCGCCTAGGTGCATTTGGTTGGTGTATGCGACAATTCATATGGCGCATACACCCCTTGTATTTTTTTAATTTTTTTTTAATTTTTTAGTTTTTTTAATTTTTTTAATTTTTAATTTTTAATTTTCATTATTTAATAAATAAAAAATAGTAATGGAAAAAAATAAATTTATTGATGATGTAATAATTGGTTACATTGGACTGACAATAAATTAATGACCGACCCGATTATAACGTCCCCCTGTTCCACATCCAGATGCGTTAGTTTGTCTCCGAGGTCTCCCACGATTTTCTTGAGGTGTTTGAGGTCAACACGCCAATTACTCGTGAGTTAATAATATTCTCAAGAGAATCTAATTTGAGTGTAGTATCGCGTATCAACTATTTCAGATTTACACCTTCATAGTCATCGCACTACATCCTAAAGACCAAGTGGGGTAAATGGGGTTACTAAGGTCCTCAGCTTCTCAGGTTACCCAAATCAATATAGTATGTGTTTTCACAATTGCTTGATCAACAATACTAATTGTAAAGGGAACCTCCACGTGAGTGGTGGATTCTCAAGTCAGCTTGTTCGGGATTAAACTCCCTATAAGCCTTCTTGACTATACCACATCCTATCTTATTTATGTACACTCAAGTTCGGGTTAGGACTTACCTCACCACACAATGGATCACCCAAAACAAAGGTCCAAACAAACAAGGAAAACAACTAATAATAACAACACAAATATAATCAAAATAGGCTTAACCCTCTTTCAATGTCTCCCCAGTGAAGTCACCATTTCTGTCGCGGTGAGAATCAAATATCAAGCTATTGTATTAACTTGAATCACAAAACATTAAATGTTCACCACCGAACTTTAATTTATCCAAGGGAATGGGAAAAGATCGAATAAAACCCTAATTGTGCAATGTAAAAACAATGCGAAGAGATCTAAAGTTCGGGGGTTGGTTATACTAAGGGAAGGTATTAGCATCCTCAGTATCTATAGTATCCTATAGGAACCTTTTGAAAGTATTTATGTCATGTTATTATTTGTTTGCTATTATTTGGAAATGTTTTGTTGGGAATGACCTAAAGGTTTTATTAAGTTTGCTCGCCAAAACTTCGCAGTCATGTGCCTATGTATCCTTATAAGGATGGAATCAGAGCAACCGTAGTTCACCTAACTAAGGGTGAAAGAACACTTGGTAGTGATCAAGGTTCCAAAGGGAGAAGTAAGTGTTCATAGCAAACATACTTACAAGAGTTACCAAGTAACTCTTACTTGAATCTAAGTTGAAAGTGAGAATGACTCTAACAAGGTCAAAGGGAAACTAGGGATTGCTAAACTACCTATGACATTAAGTCAATAAAGATGTCTTTCCCTTGGATTTAGGCAAAACGATAAACAAAATATAAGCAAAATGAAGAAGAGGTTAAAGCATGACATCAACAAATATAAGCACATGATAAAGAAAGATGTTCATGCATGACATCAACAAAGATAAACAAATGGTAAATAAGATGTTCAAGCATGACATCAACAAGAATAAACAAGGATGAAGATGATGTTCAAACATGACATCCACAAAGATAATCAAATGAAGAAGATGTTCATACATGACATCAACAAGAACAAACAAGGATGAAGGAGATGTTCAAACATGACATCCACAAAGATAATCAAATGAAGAAGATGTTCATACATGACATCAACAAATATAAGCACATGATAAAGAAGATGTTCAAGCATGACATCAACATAGATATGAAAGCATGATCATAATAATATCAAGCATGGTAGGTATACACATATGTACAACATGTGAACATGGACAAAGGTACAACAACATCAACCAAAGATGTATAAAGTTACATGAATGACATGGATATATCATCATGAAGAAACAAAGATGAATGGCATAACAATTCATGAACATGTATATGGATGTCATAATAAGTATGAATGAACATGTGTATGCATGAAGTAAGACATGGTTTCGGCATAACATCAACTTGATCCTGAAAACAATTTAAGGTATTAAATACATGCATGTTAAGGTTCAATATGATCACAAACAAAGGTTCAACATCACACAGAAAGTTTGAACATGTAAACATACAAGTCATACAAAGACATGTTACTACAAGTTTAAAGCATTTGTAAACACATAAACAAAGACAAACACAAGGGAGCACATGCACACAAAGGTCCAACAAGACATGAAATAATGACATGTGAATCATGAATCAATGGGAAAATAAGCACACAAAATTTCATGGCATATTAACAAAAGTTCAAAGTACATAAACATGTAAACATACATTAAAGTAAGTCAAAATTAGGTAAAAACCAAGAGGCACATATTAATAACATCAAAAAAAGTTCATATATGATTCACAATATTCATACAAGTCATGGTGATCAAGAAAAATTAAAGTATCAACCAAAGAAGGTCATTTGAAATCTTAAAACAATCCTAAAAAGGTACCAACTTTAGACAAGTATAAGTATGTGAAAAATAAATAAATTCTGGAATTTCTTTTCACTATAATAAAATAGACAAAATTTTGAACACATAGCAAAAAGAGTGGCTCAAAAAGGCTTAGGGATCATCAAGTTATGAGTCTTTGAAGTTATGAAAAATAATAAAAATAAATAGGCAAAAAAAAACAATGAATGAACATGTGTATGCATGAAGTAAGACATGGTTTCGACATAACATCAACTTGATCATGAAAACAATTTAAGGTATTAAATACATGCATGTTAAGGTTCAATATGATCACAAACAAAGGTTCAACATCACATAGAAAGTTTGAACATGTAAACATACAAGTCATACAAAGACATGTTACTACAAGTTTAAAGCATTTGTAAACACATAAACAAAGACAAACACAAGGGAGCACATGCACACAAAGGTCCAACAAGACATGAAATAATGACATGTGAATCATGAATCAATGGGAAAATAAGCACACAAAATTTCATGGCATATTAACAAAAGTTCAAAGTACATAAACATGTAAACATACATTAAAGTAAGTCAAAATTAGGTAAAAACCAAGAGGCACATATTAATAACATCAAAAAAAGTTCATATATGATTCACAATATTCATACAAGTCATGGTGATCAAGAAAAATTAAAGTATCAACCAAAGAAGGTCATTTGAAATCTTAAAACAATCCTAAAAAGGTACCAACTTTAGACAAGTATAAGTATGTGAAAAATAAATAAATTCTGGAATTTCTTTTCACTATAATAAAATAGACAAAATTTTGAACACATAGCAAAAAGAGTGGCTCAAAAAGACTTAGGGATCATCAAGTTATGAGTCTTTGAAGTTATGAAAAATAATAAAAATAAATAGGCAAAAAAAAACAATGAATAAAAACAATATTGGGACAAACAAGATTTGAACCCCAGACCTCTTGCACACTCTAACCATTGGAGCAATGATACATCCAATAAATAAAATGCAAACACTAATATACATAATAAAAGGGTTCAAGAACTTGGAAAATGGCACAAACTCATCATCTTCTTCCTTGTGTTCTTGCATGTTTCTTTTTATTTTTCCTCAAAACTTCAAACAACCATAACTCTCTCAATTTTCCATGAAATTAAAAACCGTAAGAATCTAAATTGCTCTATTTTTTGCAAGGAATATAATGGTATCATTATCTCATCCTAAAACTCAATGTACAAAGCGTGCCAAGGCAAAAACCAGAACTGCACTTTTAATTTTCAAACAATAAAATCTCAATGCATGAGCATGGTATAATGCATACAGTAGCAAACATACAATAAACACATTATATACTACATTTTTACTTCAATAAATATTCAAGAATGATGCATGAACAAGAGTTTTCAAGTGTAAGTGCACTTACCTATTGGAGAAAGTCCAATGCTTCTTCTTAGCTACTACAGAGATAAGAGAAAGATTCTACCAGCCTTGTTGATCCTTGAGGATAGTGTTTGAACAATGAGAATGGCCAGAAATAACTTGTATTATCTCACACAAATGTTCTTGCAAAGTGAAGAAGTGAAATGGTGAATGATAAAATAGATGCTACGGAACTTGTTCAAGTGATTAAACAAGCTCTAAATGATGTCTAGAGATGATTTGTGGTGTTTGTTTGGAAGATACACGTGGAAAATAAGTTTGGTTAGAGAACTTGCAAAAATAGTGCGATTTTGCAAATTCTAATGGAATGGGAGTTTGATGAAGTGTTGAGGGGTTATTGTTGTGTGTTTTGAGGCTTAAGGGATCCCTCTATTTATAGGAAAGAGTGAGGATTGGAACTGATTAGAAACAAAAGTTGTGAAGTTATGGTTTTGGTTGAGAATGAATGAGAAGTTTGCATGAATAATTGGGTTTCAAGGAGTTTGTCATATTTCCCTAGCCTCTACAAGATTGCTTCTGATCTCTTAAGATTGTTTATGATCTTTAGGGACAAGTTTCAAGGGTGAAAGAATGAGTTGTTGGCATAAAGCTTGCTTTATCAAAGTAGTAATTTGACCTTTTGCAAATTCACCCATAAATGGTATAATGCAATGGACAAAACCTCAACTCCTTGTGTAATGCACTTAGGATTCATATAAACATCTGATTATGGAGATATTTGTACACAAGAGGACCTGCAATCAAGAGATTTTCACATTTGAAATGGTTTTCCTCCAAAATTTCATCATGAACATGACTTGAAATTCAAGTTTGGAACCCCAACTTCTCATTTTCGAAACTCACAGCTCATGCATGGGAAAAAATGTACTTGTACTTTTTAAAAAGCCCCAAACATTATCTACAACTTTCATGTTTTGAGTTTTTTCTGAATCAAAGTGGATCATGATGAAAACTTCCTGTAAAGTTTATCACTTTTTAGGGATCAAAGCTGACTTGAAAATTTTCTAAGTGTTTCAACTTGAGACACCAACTTTATGTCCTCATAACTCAAAATCCTTGCACTTTTATGGAATCAACCCTCTAGGACAAAGTTGAAGTATGGAACAAGAACTTTAATTTGAGCTTTGTAGAAAAGAAAATGACTGCTGGGATTGGAAGTTATTGATTGAGAAAGTAGTGCACTTGAACATGAAATTTGGATACTTAGTGAATTTTTCAATGTTTTCAAGATTGCCCTTTTTGCAAGTAACCTCATTTTTCTTGATCAAATTCATCAATTAAATATATAATCATGAAATTTAACTTGAGAAGTTCATATTTGATCATAAATCTCAAAAGTCAAAGGTTTGACTTTGTAGTGCACTGATTGTGTATCAGATGAATTTGAATTTCTTGATCTTCAATGAATTCAAACTCTTGAGCCAATTGAACATCATGGATGAGTCCTAAGATGTACTTTAGTGTGTTGAGTGATGTCTCAAGGCTTTAGATCATGTCTTGATCAAAATTCTTAGATGAAATTGAATGTTGTTGAGAAACCCTAATTAGTGAACCAGATGAAAGTGAAGCTTGATGCACTTCTGATTAGGCCACAATATCCTTATTTGTTGATGGAGAGAACTCTCTTGAGTGTATGAGAACTTGATTTATTGATGATTAATCCAAAACTTTGATTGATCAATCCTTTGAGCTCTTTGAGGGAAACCCTAATTCACATATGAAACAAACCAGACATATCTTGATCTTGAGGTTAGCTATGCATGAATGATGTCTAGGATGAAAATGATTATGAAATCTATGGGTAAAATTTGGGGTGTGACAGGTTATTTTCGATTTTTTTTTAAATCTGGTTATTTAAAAAAAAAGAATTCATATCTTGGAGGTATGTGAAGAAACTGTGGAAAAAATACGTATACTTATACTCTAACGGTATTATACATATTTTCTATCTTAAAGATGAGATCTCCACACTTCGTAAAGATAACGCCTAAACGATGTCTTAGACGAGACCTTGAAGTCGCCCTATTTAGGACTTGCACAAAATATAATACTACATAATTTTTTTACTCAACAATACTACATAATTAAAACTCAATTTTTACTAAAAATTGGTTTTATAGATGATTTCAATAAAATATATTAAATAAATTATACAATAAAATAAGGATAAAAATGATAGGAAAGAATGCTACACAAAAATAAACTATTTCCTTTATATATTATTATAAAATATATATTAGCGTCTAGATGGGAACCCGTTTTTTTTCTTTTCAAATGTGTATTGATTAAAATATAAATAATGTTTTATATTTAAATATAATAATAATAATAAATTATATAAAAGTTAAATAATGATTTCAATAAAGATATTAAATAAAATTTAAAAATTATTGAAAAAAAATACTACACCACTTTATTATATATTGTTATAGATAAATAAGAATAACATGAATTGTTTAGTATTTGTACATAATAAAATATAAATAAAAGAGAGAATGTTAAAGAGCAGCATGTTTGTTGGGAAAGTGTGCGTAGCTACTAGTCCCTCAGAGTAATCAAGTATCAATTTTCAACAAGTCCACTCAAACAACAAAGAAAAGGAAAGAAAGTAATTGAGTTTAGTTAGTTTATAGCTCAAACATGGAAGGCAAGGAAGAAGTGAAGACGATGGTTTCATCACAACAACAACCAGATATCCAAGTCACCAATGTTGATGTTAAACACTACTCTTCTCCTGATGACTTAGAGACCTTTTACGTCAAACTCACTGACCTTCTGGACTCCTCTGGTTTCACTCTCATGTATTAACTCATTTCTTCATTCTGCTTCTCTTTTTCCTTTTTGCCCTAATTTTTTTAATCTTCATTTGTATGTATATTAAGGGAGGGTTATTTTTGGTTATTTTTTATTATTCTGTTTAGTCGGTTTAGTCGGTTTGTTTGCTAAAAACTGAAATGTGTTGTTATTTGTTCTCTTTATAAGTTTGGAATAAAGAATGAGAAAAAGGTGATGTGAATGAAATATGAAACACGAAATGCTATTATATATAACTTTTTTATGAAATGTTTCAATTCTACTCGACAGTTTGAATGTCCGAGACACAAGGTTAGACTTGTACCAGTTTTACTTGGAAGTCACCAAAAGAGGAGGTTATCACCAGGTACTTTTGTTTGGTTTTATGCATCTATTCATATATTATAGTATGTAGCTTCTATTTATTTGCACATTAAGTCTATCTATATTTGTTAATAGAGACTTATGTAATTTCCGAAATGTTTCTAGGTTGGTAAAGAAAAGAAATGGGGTGAAATTGTGTCTGCTCTAAAACTGGAAGGAAACAATGCAAAATTATGTCTTCAACTTGAAAAGCTCTATGCAAATCTTCTTTACAAATTTGAGAAATTTTACTTCTATAGGTTTCCTGCTTCTCAAACTCCATCTGCCACCACCAAAGGTTTATTCATCTAACTCACCAATTTCTACTTTCTTTCATTGTATTATGTTTTCTTGCATTTTCGTACTAAGTTGAACACGTGTGGTTTAACATTGAATACTACTTTCTTTGCTCAACACCCTCAACTTTTTAAGGTTCACCTAAAAGGAAACAGAGCTCAACCACTAGTTTATCCCAACTAATGGATGATGGAGATTATCCAACAGCGGCAAATATCTCCAAGGACTACCCTTTCAAAATGACAGGTTATAAGGATCTAGAATGCTCATGAGACAAAAACTTAGTTCATTGATTGAATGAAAATGGTCACACTCAAGTGTTTGTATTTGGTAACTGAATTTACTAAGGTTCCCACACATGTTTGTTACTTATGCAGCAATACCTGAAGTGCTCCTGCAAACACCATCAAAGGACAAAGAAAAGAAGAAAAATCGAGGTGTTCCAATAGGACGAAGTGGATATCAAATTTTCCTCAAGCAGGAATGTGCCCGATTAAAAGCTTCTCGTCAGGATATAGATGGAAAAACACTCATGCGCGTGGCTGTTGATGGATGGAATAACTTGTCAGACATTGATAAAAAGGTAAAATAGATGATGAAATTGTTTTTGCTTGGAATTTTCCACTTCTAAGTTCTAAATACTTTTTTATGTAGCCGTATTTGGAAGAAAGCAAGAAGATAAAGGAACAAAAGAAGGAAGCAACGATGACTGAAAATAATAAACAGAAGAGCACTCAAGATCTTAACAAGGATGACAAGAAGCCTAATCTGTGCAGTGGTAACTACTACTCTGTAACTTTGCAACCTCAAGCAAATGACCCTCTTGTGAACAATGCAGCAGTGAACTTGGCTTCTAAAGTGACAGAAAAAACATCTAAGGATCCCTTCTTCCCATTTGATTTGGATGCTTATCGTTCTGCAGATTTGGTGACTGGGATAGCAACCGGAGAACCCAAATAACTGACTGTACTAGTTATTGGGCAACACTTTTTTGGTTTTTGAGGCAATGCTATTGCCAGTGGCTGTGCATCAAGTGGTTTTCCCTTTTTGTGACTCAAACCAAGCTAAGTTGCTGTGTATTTATAGTTTTGAAACAGCACCAACAAGTTTAATGAATAGACATCAATGTTTGCACTAGTGAAATATGTATATAAACCATATCTATAATTTAAATAAAAACAAGTTTAACATTTTTATTAAATAAATCAGACTTAATGAGCATCAATGTTCTATCCTTAACTAAAATATGAACACAACAATTTCCTTTAAACAATGTAGATGTTGAAAGTGACAATTTGTAATGTAAGGGATCATATGGTTATGTATGAAAGACTACTTCCCTGTTTAGCTTTAGCTTGAAGCAACACAACAAATTTCCTTTTAACAATGTAGATGTTGAAAGTGACAATATCTAAAGTAAACGATCATATGGATGTGTATGAAGGACTACTTCCCTATTTAGCTTTAGCTTGATTACATTAAGATTCACAAATAATTTACTTCTAAGAGGGGCACATTCTTGGAAGAATTTTTCAATATTAATATTGATGGTTCTTTTAATCTCTAAACAAAGAGAGAGAAATATGCACGGACACTCGATTATCAACTAATCACAGACGTGTACACTGCAAAATAATACGTTTAATTTTAAAATATTGATATTATATGATAGAATTTTATAATTCTATTAGATGATGGTGTAAAACTAATTTACATTGACAATGCACTGTCTTTATTCTCATAAACAAAAAAAAAAGAAAAAAAAAGTCTACAACAAAGAAGTAGATGGGACATAAATTCTCTAAGATAAAAAAAACAAAAATAAAGAAAAAACAAACATCAAATTCCACCAATGCTTTCTAAAATATTGGTCTCTGAATTTAAAGTTTTACGTCCCTTGAGACCATGTCTAAGGATTAGATTCAAGTTAGACTTTGATTTGTGACTTTGTGGTGTAGGTCATTTAAAAAGTACCAAGTACAACTAGAACATAAATAGTAACAAATGCTCTTGAGAAAATAAATTTGTTTTGAGATTTTTAAATGATCTACACCACAAAGTCACAAATCAAAGTCTAACTTGAATCTAATCATTAGACATGGTCTCAAGGGACGTAAAACTTTAAATTCAGAGACCAACATTTTAGAAAGCATTGGTTTCCACCCAACATATTGTGATCTCACAAGTGACAAACATATATGAGCAGTCGATTCCAATGAATCCTAACAAAACATACAAGAGATCTCACCCATGTCAACTAAAACACGGGGTCTAAGAAGATTATCTCCTATGAGCACCCTATCTCGAAGTAAATTTTGAAAGAGCTTAACTCTTCCTAACCAAGGGAGGGATTAGACCCACATTAGCCAAACTACCTACCAGTATACTAGAATTAAAAAGTGTGAGATAAGTCGTCTTGATTGAGAAATTACCTTCGACACTATGACGCTATAACCAAGAGTACTTTCTCGATGAAGGAGTAAACCTTGAATGGTCGATACCCAACTCTGTGTCATATGCTCCCGCTAAATAGAGATATGAAAAAAAAACTAAACTCGCACATGTATGATCCTAAGTTAAGGATCACTCAAAAAAGAAAAAAAATGCCTCTTATCCACATAGACATAAGTCTTGTTCTAAGGAGAGTGACTCCTTTTCACCAAAGGCCAACATCTAAATTTTCTTTAATCCATACAAACAATTTCCTTCTTCTCCTTGTTGATCTTAACTAACCCATCCAAAGATTATAAAATTTCTACAAATACCTTCACCCTTCAGGTTCAAATATATTCTTTCTACAATGAGGGTATGCACCTTTCAAAAAGATTTCTTTAAGTATGAAAAGGTGGATTCACTCTAAACATGGAGTGACATCCTAGCACACCTTAACCAAATCATCCTCTTCTGAGACAAACAGTCAACTGACCATTGAATAATGGATTGATAAAATTAGACCATATTACTTCTTCATGAGATAAAAATTCTTGAAAAGAACTCTCCAAAGACGAGCAATATAATATGTGATAAAAAAGAAGAGAATATTGAAAAATAAAATGAATTTTATAGAGGCACCCGTAAAGATGAACCAAATAAAGGTGAATTTGTTACAATCATGCGAATTCAACATCTTATAGGGCAAGAGTCGTAACATACTTTCAACAATTTTATTACATAGAACTAGCACTTGAGATGCACTGTAATAGCTTCCCTCAAAATCAAGGTATATGCAATGAAGCAAAAACTTTAAGATTATCACAAAGTTTGAGAAAATTTGATGTATGGAGACGCTTGGTGAGTGCATCAAATAGTTTCATCAAAATAGGGAACATGATGTACAATTAATGTATAATTAATATAAGAAAAGAGGATGCGAAGGAGTTGTCTTTAAAAAAAATCAAATAGAGATGTTGAGTGTAAAGAGATAGACAGACATTTTTTTTATCGGTTCCCCCCACAATCCGGAATTACTTGCAATATTCTCATATTTTAGAGATTTATAATTCAACCGATTATAATTTCTCAAATATATCTTCTACTCCAACTGAGATATACCATACATTTCTCAAACACCAAGAATTGGCTACAACCTGTCTCTTTGTCTCCTTGAATTTGTCTATAAGTTAGCTATTTAAAAAACTACAATCAATTGAATTATTTTACCACATTGTCATATACAGTCACTACAAAATTAGAAATGACAAAAATTTGCATGAAGTGGAAGGAGCATCATCCAAGTTTCATAGCAGCTCCAACAGATCTCAAGCAGTGGGAAATTGGTAAAAACAAGTCACAACAAGTTCAAGCATTGAAATTTTGGCACCGTTTCATCAATAATAATAATAATAATAATAATAATAATAATAATAATAATAATAATAATAATAATAATAATAATAATAATAATAATAATAATAATAATAATAATAATAATAATAATAATAATAATAATAATAATAATAATAATAATAATAATAATAATAATAATAATAATAATAATAATAATAATAATAATAATATTAATAATAATAATAGAAATATTATTTTAAAAAATAGAAAAACAAAATCGACAAATCAATTCTCATCAAAAAATAATTTTAACATAATGATAGCTACAAATAAATAAAAAAATTGTTTTAAGTACTTAAATTTTTTTTCACAAAAATCAAAATTCAATACAAAGCATGAACTCAATTTCATTCAAAATAAATAAAATTAAAAACAAACTAATTTTTTATTGAATCGTGTGGAACCATCCCGAGTTATTTCCTCTCACTACTATAAAATATATATTTCCTAACATCTTATTACCTCGATCATATAATCAACCAAAGTAATAAGTCTTATTTAGGCATCTTCATTTATTAAAATACTATTCGCCACACTTCATACTCCTAATTATGGTGATAGGTAAATGATTACACACTTCGAATCTCATAACCAATATTTTTCTTCTTTTTTTATTACAGAAAAGAAAAGGATGTGCTCCCTAAAGTTCTATTTTAAAACAAAAATTAAATCTTTTTCACCATAGTTCAAATTCATAACCGTGGTGAAATAGAATGACAATTTTGTTTTATCAACCACTACAAGAAAAAAATTAAATAG
Source organism: Lathyrus oleraceus (assembly GCF_024323335.1). Taxonomy (NCBI): domain Eukaryota; kingdom Viridiplantae; phylum Streptophyta; class Magnoliopsida; order Fabales; family Fabaceae; genus Lathyrus; species Lathyrus oleraceus. The sequence continues at coordinate 331,814,389 of NC_066584.1, read as the reverse complement.
GGACGGAATTTTCCGTCACACATTAGTATCATTTTCCGTCCTAATTAATATTTGGGACGAAATTTGTGACAAATTTATTTCAGCGCGATTCTCTCGTTGCAATTGGTTTGGGACAAAATATTATTTTTTTTCACACATTTGGGACGAATTTAGGGACGAAAGGTATTTATTTATCAAAACACATTACTTCCATTTCGTCTCAATATTGCGACAAAATACTTAAATTTCGTCCTAATATTGTGACAAACTACTTAAATTCCGTCCCAATATGGGGACAAATCTCACATATTATGTCCTAATTTAAGATAAATTATATGACAAACGTTCATTATATTAACTTTTACCTACATATTTTGTGACTCTGTGTGTTGCTAGTGTTCTCTCATTTTCTCTATTAGTGGTTCTCTTGGTGTGAGTATTTTCTAGGTTCCTCTCTGATTTCGTCTGGTAAATCACCAGGGTGTGTTTTTGGATGGTTTTAATTTCTCTTTTTTTCTCATCCTCAATTGTTTTGCGTGTTGTCTTCGTCATGGATGCAATCAAAGATATCGAAGCAGGTAAAAGAGAACGTGCAGAAGGAATACAAAGACAACCAATTAGTCATTTTGGGTAAATTTCTATCAGAAAAACCGATCAACAGACAATCTTTGGTGACACGATTATTTGGGATATGGTGTGATCCTATGGGCCTAAAGGTGATGAAGATTGACAAGGGACTTTTCAAAATCTCTATGGAGAATTCTCTATATGGGATACACATTCTAAAGGGATCACCTTGGATCTTCTATAATGTTTGGCTGACAGTGAGGCCATGGAACTTTAAAAAAGCTCATAACTCGCTAAATTTCAACCTGGTCCAAGTGTGGATTTAGCTTTGGGGAATTTCCCCAAAAAATCAGATCAAAACAGGTGGGCTCAAAAATTGGGGTGAATTAGGCATGGTTCTCGAAGCCAACTTATAAGATACCATAAATAATGTTTTCTTACATGAAAATAGTGAGTGTTTCACTTTACATAATGTTTATGCTCCTTGTGATTTGGAAAGAAAAAGAGATTTATGGCATTTTTTATACCAAAAAGTTTTAGGTGATGAGTGGTTAACTTGGTATGTTTATGGTGACTTTAATGCAATTCGCTCAGAATTCGAACAAAACAGACGTGTTGATTATTTAAGGGAAGAGTACATGTAGTATTTTAATGAGTTTATTTTTACAATTTATATTTAACTCACTATTGAATGGAAAAAGGTTCACAAGTCACTACAAGAAAAATCAATTTTAGCTGCATATTTTTAGCGTCGACCCTAAATTCGACGCTATTTTGTCGGCTTTTTGTTACCAATGCCAAACGCTAATATGTTTTAATGTTTGATTTGAGTTTTAAGTATGTCTTTAACTATAGCGTCGACTATTAATTTAATCAATTGTATTTTTAATTTATTTATCATAGCGTCATCAAATATTCGACGCTAGATATATATTTTATTTATTAATTTATATTGTAGCGTCAATTTTTGCTAGAGCTAAGGTCAAAACATGTCGTTTTATTCTTTATTTTTTCAACAGCGGTGGTCTTTGCCAACGCTAATAAAGTGCGGAAATTTTTATTTTCCACCACAATTTTTGTCCACGTTCCTTTTTTATTATTATATCTTAATTATTTCACAATATTTTCCCATACGATTCTTTATTTTTTTCCTTCCCACCATGTTTTTTTCGTTTTCCACCTTTTTTTTATTATTATATTTTTATTTTTTCATAATTTGTATTAAGGGTTTGTCGATTTAACTTGTAAAAGTTTTTTCTTCTCCCCTCATAATTTCATTTGTCTCCCTTTCTTATTTATATTTTATTTATTTTAAATTAATAATAATAATATCTTTAGTTAAGCCTAAAACTAATAATTAAAATTAAATAAAACAAAATAAAATTAAAACTAAAAATTAAATATTAGTTTTATTTTAACTTAACTTTTAATTTTATTAAATTTTTAGTTTTTATTTTAAATATTAGTTTTATTATAACTTAATTTTCGTTTACATAAAAATTAAAAAATAAAATTAAAACTAAAATAAAAAAAAACAAAATAAAAATTAAAAATTAAAAGTAGGAAAACATCAACTGGTGAAACCCAACTCCCTGCAAATCATTCAGCGCACCCAACTTCCTCGACCTTCATGCGAAACCCTAGCGAACCCAACTTCTTCGACCTTCTTACAAAACACGTTCAATCGTGATTTCATCAGATCAATTGAAGAACATGTTTCATGATTTCATGAAATGAATCAAAGAACATGTTTAATCGTGATTTCATTAAGTCACTCCTACAAATCATTCATGTAAATCAATTCTTATTTTAATTTCTTCATTAACTCTTCATCATGATTTAATCAATCGAAGAACACGTACAACAATAGAATCGAAGAACACGTACACCAATAGAATCTCAAAACACGCGTACAACATTGAAGAAGAACACATGCAATAATAGAATCGAAGAACACAAGAACCATGATTTCGCACGGGAGAAGAATCTTCCACAAAATAATCGCTTATTCTAGGTATTAATAATTTGCTAATATTTGACCCGACATTTCGATTTCGAATCGGAGTTTCGATTTCAGTTCGGTGTTTCAATTTTGATTTGGCGTTGCAATTTCGATTCAGTGTGTTAGTGTTTAAAGAGTTAGTCTAGTGCGATTGTTGACAAAAATAATGCAAGAGTGTTGAAATGTGTCTTTTGTTGGTGCAAAGGTAGAATAAATGATGAATGGAAATATTCTATTAAGAGAATGATGGCTACAAAACATGATAAAAGTTACAATGATTGTCACCCTATTTATAAGCTAAAACTAGGGTTACTAGAATAGGATAAAATACTAAAATACCCTCTAACAAACTTAGGGGCTAAGAAAATAGTACAACTAATAAATATGAATTACTTCTAATACCATCCCTTAATTCATATTCCATCAAAACTTGAAACACCAATTCCATCCCTTAATCTGAGAAATTGATCAGTCTTGATAGCTTTCGTCAGAACATCTGTCAACTGTTTCTGAGTGCTGCAGTGTATAACTTCTAACACTCCCTTCTGAACTTGATGTCTCAGAAAATGATACTTGGTCTCAATGTGCTTGCTTCTCCCATGCAACACTGGGTTTCTGGCAAGATTGATTGCAGACTTGTTGTCAATCATCAGCTTCAGAGGTTTGTTTACTTTAATCTTCAGATCCTACAATAGATTCAGAATCCACACAGCTTGGCATGCAGTAACAGCACCTGCAATGTATTCAGCTTCACAAGTTGACAACGCCACAACAGGTTGCTTCTTGGAACACCAAGAAATGGGACCTCCCAGAAATTTGAATAAGTACCCAGACGTACTTCTTCTGTCAACTTTGTCTCCACACCAATCAGAATCTGAATAACTCAGAAGTTCTGACTCATCCTTTCTTCCAGAAGGAAATAATACTCCATACTTCAGAGTTCCCTTGATATACCTCAGAATCCTGACAGCAGCTTGGTAATGGGACCACTTAGGTTTACTCATGAACCTACTAACCATCCCAACTGAATAGCAAATAGCAGGTCTGGTATTGCACAAATACCTCAGAGAACCAACCAACTGTTTGAAGGTTGTAACGTCCACATCCTTTCCATCAGAGTCAGAATCCAGTTTCTGATTTGTATCAGAAGGTGTGACAGCAATCTTACAATTCTTCAGTTCAAATCTCTTCAGAAGTTCTAATTCATACTTGAGCTGATGCAAAATAATACCTTTCTCAGAGTATCTGAACTCCATCCCTAGAAAGTATGTCATTTTGCCTAGATCAGTCATTTCGAATTCATTCATCAGAACTTTCTTGAACTTGGCTATCTCCTGTTCAGAACTTCCAGTCAGCAGTATATCATCAACATATAAACATACTAGAGTCATATTTCCTTCAGAAGTATGCTGAACATAGACACCGTACTCCATCTCACATTTCTGAAAGCCTTGCTTCTTGAAAAATGAATCAATCTTCTGATTCCAAACTCTGGGCGCTTGTTTCAATCCATATAAAGCTTTGTATAATCTGTACAACATCCCTTCCTGATTCTTTTTCACAAATCCAGGAGGTTGTGACACGTAAACTTCTTCTTCTAATGGACCGTTCAGAAATGCAGATTTTACATCTAAATACATCAGAGGCCAATTCCTGTTAGCAGCTATTGCAATCACCATTCTGATTGTTTCATGTCTTGCTACAGGTGCAAACACTTCAGAGTAATCCAGTCCAGGTTTCTGTAGAAATCCTCTGGCTACCAACCTTGCTTTATGTTTGCCAATTGAACCATCTGACTTTAACTTCTGCTTGAAAACCCATCTGACGCTGATGGCTTTCTTGTCTTTTGGAAGTTCTGTCAGCTTCCAAGTCTTGTTTCTCTCTATAGCATCAAGTTCTTCTTTCATGGCCTTCAGCCAGAGCTTCTGCTTAAGAGCCTCTTCTGTACTTATGGGTTCAGAGTCTACTAACATGGCACACTGAATAACTTCTCCTTCAGAGTCTACTTCAGTGTCTTGCAGCATGTCAAATTCTGCATATCTTCTGGGGATGTTTCTGATTCTTTGTGGTCTCTGAACTTGTTCAGAGTCTTGAGCTTCAGAGTTTCTAGCTTCAGATGGTTGACTTCCTCCAGAGCTTTGACCATTTTCAGGGTCTGGCATATTTCCAGAGTCTGAATTGCCACCAGAATCTGGATTACCATCAGAGTCTGGGTCATCAGAGTCTGGATCATCAGAGTCACCTTCATCTTCTGAGTCTTCTCCAGAGTCAGACTCACTACCAGAATCAGAATCAACGTCTTCAGAAATTCTTAACTCTGACCTTTCTTCAGAGGTTCTAACATCAGAATCAGATTGAGACTTATCCCAATTCCAAACTTCTGATTCCTTCACAATCACATCTCTGCTGAATTCAATTTTATTGGTTTCTGGACAATAGAGCTTGTATGCACCTGTACTGTGGTACCCTATCAGAATCATCACTTTGCTTCTATCATCCAGCTTCTGTCTTCTGGCTTCTGAAACATGTTTATAGCAAACATAACCAAACACCTTCAGATGACTAACACTTTGCTTATCTCCAGTCCACTTCTGTATTGGAACTATTTCCTTCAACTTCTTCGTAGGACATCGATTGAGTACATACGTTGCAGTGGCAACAGCTTCTCCCCAGAGCTTCTGAGGAAGCTTCTTCTCCTTTAGCATGCTTCTCACCATATCAAGCAAAGTGCGATTTCTTCTTTCAGCAAGACCATTGTGTTGAGGGGTATAAGGAGCAGTAACCTCATGCTTAGTTCCATTATCCTCACCGAACTTCTGGAACTCTTTGGAGTTATACTCACCTCCACCGTCAGTTCTAAGAATCTTCAACTTCTGACCACTATGATTCTCAGCCTTCATTCTGAACTTCTTGAATTCATCAAACACCTCGTGTTTAAACTTAATAAGGGATACCCATGTCATTCTTGTGAATTCATCAACAAATAACACAAAGTATTTATTCCCTCCAATCGATGCTACTGGAAATGGACCACACACATCAGAATGTACAACTCCCAAGGCATGTTTTGCTCTTGGAGTAGTTTCTGACGCAAATGGCAATCGTGGTTGTTTTCCTTCCATGCAAACTTTGCATGACTTTTCAGGCTTCTTAATTGCAGGAATTCCATGTACCAACTTCTTTGAATTCAGATGTTTTAAGCTTCTGAAATTCAAATGACCAAATCTTATGAGCCACAACTCACTCTCCTTCTCAGCACTTGTTGCACTAAGACATTCTGAGTCTGCAGTTCTGACATTCACCTTGAATGTTCTATTCCTTCCCTGTTCTGACCCCATAATCAACTTCTGATTGCAGTCATACAGCTTCAGAAGATTGTCCTTCATGGTAACTGAAAAACCTTTCTCAATTAATTGTCCCACACTCATCAGATTGCTTCTAATGCCAGGTACATACCACACGTTCTGAATCAATGATGTTTTCCCATTGTTCAGAATCACTCGGACATTTCCCATACCTTCTGCATTAAGATATTTGTCATCAGCACATCTGATCTTTGTCCTCTTTTCAGAGTCAAAGTCAACCAGCCATTTCTTGTTTCCAGTAAGATGATTTGAACAGCCAGTGTCCATATACCACCAGTCTATCAGATCCATATCATCAGATTCAGAGGCCATCAATAGCACAGATTCGTCATCAGAACTTCTGGCTATATTTGCTTCTTCTGATTTTCTCTCCTTGTTTGACCAACAGTCTCTAGCAAAGTGACCAAACTTCTTACAACAGTAAGATTGGATCTTCTTCTTGTCATACTTCTCTTTTCCCTTCTGAGCATTCTTTTGTCTATCAGAGGTTGAGCTTTCTGACTTCTGACCACCATCAGATCTTCTCCTGGCTTCTGACTGCTTCTGATACCTCCTATCAGAAGTTGCTTTCAGAGCCTGCTGCTCTACTTCCCTTTCAGAAGTTCTCTCAGTCAAATGCAACTCTTGCGCTTCTAGACTGCTCTGCAGCTCTTCAATTCTCATGGTGCTCAGATCTTTGGAATGTTCTATTGCTACCACAATGTAATCAAATTGACAGGTTCACATATTGCTTTCTCAAGGACTGAAGCTTCACCTTCTTCACTGATGCGTCACCACCATAACATCTAACCAGTGTGTCCCACGCAGCCTTTGCTGTCGTTGAATCTGCAATCTTCTCAAACACATTTACATCAACACATTGATGAATGAAGAACAATGCTTTCTGATCCTTCTTCCTTACTTCCTTCTGCGCATTTTTCTATTCATCCGTCGCATCTGCTGCTACCGGAACATAACCATCAGTGACAAGATCTAGAACATCTTGAGCACCAAACAGTACACGCATTTGGATCATCCAACGATTCCAGTTTTTACCGTCAAATACTGGAAGTTTGGTGTTCATGTTGCCGTTTCCGTTCATCTTTCTACCTTGCACAGTACACTCAGATTTCTCACACAGTGTTTCCCAACCCACAGAATTAAAATTCTGATCAGATTTTGTTCAAGATTCAACACGAATCTAAGAATCAAAATCAAACACACAAGACCTCACGTTCACTCGTGTTTCCCGTGTTTCCCAATGAATCTGAACCGGAGCTCTAGAGACCAATTGTTGGTGCAAAGGTAGAATAAATGATGAATGGAAATATTCTATTAAGAGAATGACAGCTACAAAATATGATAAAAGTTACAATGATTGTCACCCTATTTATAAGCTAAAACTAGGGTTACTAGAATAGGATAAAATACTAAAATACCCTCTAACAAACTTAGGGGCTAAGAAAATAGTACAACTAATAAATATGAATTACTTCTAATATCTTTCACTTCTGTTAATTGCCCTAATTATGACCATGTATTGATTCAAAATTGGTAACTGCATTAATTCAACACTCAGGTGGAAAAGCACTCAAAATTGGTGTTATTTGAAAGGTATATCCTCACTAATTATGATTATCTATGTGCTATATTGCAACTCTTTCTAAATAATTAATCATCAAGAGTTCTTAGTATTTGGTTAAATGCTTTATGGATAATTGTGGATTGATAACAATAATGAATGTTTTTTTTTTATAATTGTGGATATATGCACTGGTAATAGAACAACTTCTAATGTTGCATTGTGATAGAAATTAGAATTCAAATTGTTGTGAGATTGAGATTATGTTTCTATTTGTAGTATATAAGCTCAATAGAAGTTGTTTTTTATCCATTATTATTCATTAAACTGCACTTTGTCTCTTATGCGTTTTTATAAAGGTTAATGATCAAGTTGGACTTTCGTAAAATCCCTTGTCTTAGAAGTCTCAAACAGATTCAACGCTTTCATCAAGTTTTTTTGTTTGTTTAGCTCGTTCTAGAAATTATGTTTAGTTACTCTAACCTTAAGTGCTTAAACTTGTGTCTTTTTTGTTGGTATTTACTTGTATTTTCAACATCTATATTATATTGTTATAATACTTTTGTGTCATGTTGCTACATGTGACTGTACATGTGTTGATATTTACTTATATGAAAGATGTTATACATGTGATTATAAGTTGAGTCTAAGCAATGTTGTCGCTACATCGATTAGAAAGGTTGTAGAAAAGATTTATCGGGGAACTTTCTTGTGGTATAGTGAGCTTAAAGAAACAAATAGAGCGAAAAATAGAAAGAAATGATTTGAAATGTTTAAAGTAAGACATGCAATTCCTTTTTTAGTTGTTTGATGATAATGTATATTTTTTATAGTTTAATTTACTAGTACATTTTGTCAGTCACTTGTTTGGTGCGAACCCCCGTGATGACGTTAAAATGGAAGACATGTTTCATAATAAATATGGTAAAATATTGGCTGATATGTTTTATAAGGCTAGGTCAAAGATGGAAATTCCGCATTGGATGGGTGAAAATCTATGAATGTATCTTCTTTCCCGGCCGGTGGAAGACAAATGATTTCAAAAATCTCTCCCAACAAAATAAGACTAATTGAGTATCAAGCAGAGGTGGGGTAGTCCATACCACGGGTTGTAGAGTTCGTCATGATGTTTCTCTTGATTTTGTTTGTATTTTATCTATAATTATAATTTATCAATATAGTTATATCTGATATACATTGTAACCATATATATTGTCTTTTTTAGAGGTCAAAAAGCTCAATCGACCATCCTATCCTGACAAGCTATTCATGACCACCCACAAAAAGAAGGATGTGGAGTGAGTTGACCGTTGTTATGAGATAACACATGTAAGTCTTTATATTTAACCAATACAAAACTTCCACCTGTTCGAATTTTGTTATTTATACCATTTGATATGAGAATGAATCATGTAATACCAATTAATTCTTACATGAAAATAGTTCAAAACTTCACTAATCTCACAGATAAATGCTGGAGATGATGATGAGGTTTCTTAACTTCCTTCCTCTATGTCTCTTATTTGCTTTGTAGAATTCTGCTTGTTCTCCATAATTGATTTAAAAAAATGTCTCTGTTCCCCGTATTTTTAGTGTATTTAAGTATTTTTTTTCCTTCTTATTGTGGACTTAATAATCCTTTTCTATTTGTTTTCCAGAATTGAAGAATAAGTTTTAGTTTAAGAATTGTAGAATTAATTATGAATATCAGTTTCAATTTTAGGTGATCGATCTCTCTAGAAAGAGGCAATGGTTTGGTGGAAGTGGTACATAAGGAGTTTAGTCTTTCTAATTATTTTCTCTTTGCTTTTTTTGTCTACTAGGTGGCCTTAGTTATTGTAGTGTTTCTATATTTCATATGTTTCTTGTGGAGTGTAGATATGGAGATTTGTAATGTTGGGGGTTTTGGTGTTTTCTTTTTTTCGGTGTTAGCTAGTTGTTTGTTTTGGGACTGGTGTAAAACTCATAACTTTTATACTAACATGCCTTATGCAGTTACGTTATGATATTTAGACATTTTAATATAATATGTAGATTCTCGTTGGAGTTACATTATGAGATAGTCTACAATATAAACCTGTAAAGAAAATTGAGTATTGCAAAACATGTTCGATATAAGTAGTTTACAAGTCTCTAAACAGGTTTACTTAAAAGTAAGTATCTAAACAGGTTTTTTTATGTCCAAAAAGTATATTTTAAAAAAATAATTTTAGCTTCGTCAAAGGTCGTCGCTACATAAACACATGTAACAAGCTAGCTCGTAGAGGATCGTCGCTACATAAACACGTGTAACAAGCTAGCGTCGCCGAGAATCGTTGATAGTTAAACAAGTGTAACAAGTTAGCGTAGGCTAATATCGACGCTACATAATAAAACTTCCAAATTAGCGTCTCCAAAATTTGGCATAACATGAACACGTGTACCACTATAGTGTCGCTCGAGGCTGACACTAACATAAAATATATTAACTTTTTAGCGTCTCAACTCATGCATTAGCTTCCCTTTAGAGTTACCAAAAGTCGACTCCATATTAGCGTCGACTAGACGCTACAGTTAGCTTCTAGGTTAAAGGCGTCCACCCCAATCCCGACACTAACAACTATTTTCCGTCAGTTTTTTGCATATTAGTGAGGGCTTTTGGTCGGCACTAAATCGTTGTTTTCTTGAAGTGTGTTCAAGATGAGATGGAAAAGTGTTTGGTACACTATAGATTTTTACTTCCAGGTAGATGATGTAATGTGTAGGAAAATTATTCTTAGTAGGCTCTCAACAAAGTTCTTCCAAATCATGTGCAAAACATGTGCAATATACATCTTAATTAGGGGCTTCGCTCATTTAACATGCTTAAATGTTGGGATATTTTGGTGGTTACCATAATTTTTTGAAAGATAATTGGAATGTTACTCAAGAATTTTGTAGGGGTAGTCTTGTGTTGAAGGAAATTTTTGAAAGATCAAGAATAGCCATTGAATTTGGTAAAATAAGCATAAAAAAGATATCAAAGAGAGAATTTTAGAGTCTAAATTAACTTTACAGCTGTTGGACGATCATAAAGATAAGGAAGGTCCATATATTGATTAACAAACTCAAAGAAATTAAAGATTTGGTACATAAAATGTTTTCTGTGTCCCATCCCAAATTAATTGTAGTCTTAAATGACGCAGGTCACTAGAATTATAGCTTGAAGAATGGTAATGCAAGCAAAAAGTTCTTTGTTCTTTCATGGCTTGGTTAAAAGTGAAAAAATGAAAAAAAATGTTATTTAAGTATTATGATGAATGGAGAAATGATGGAAAGGGAAGATGATGCTAAATGGTTTTTTTAAATCATTTTAAGAAACATTTTGAAAAGAGAAATTATGTGGGTTGACACTTGCGTTCTTGAGCCTAAAGAGCATCACCTTGTAGCAAAATTACCCCTGTTCGTCATGAAAGTTATCTTCGTGTAATCTTTGGGATCCATTGATGTTTGATTGTATCTTATGTAGGATTTCATGAAAGACACAAGCTTGAAGTCTGATAAGTTATATACCATTTTATCAATGTTTGGTAAGGGGTAAACGTCTTTGGGGAACTCCATGTTGAGGTCAGAGTAATCAACGAACATAAGTCATTTATTGTTTGACTTATTCATAAGCATGACATTTGACAATCAAGTGGTATATCTCACACTGGTTACAAAGTTGAATCTCAATAGGTCTTCCATAACTTTCTTAGTGGCTTATGACTTCTTTAGCGTTTGCTTCATACGATAATAGGCTACATATAAAGTCTTTTTACATATGGAAGATCAATTCGATATCAATGTCAATCATCTCCTCTACAAACTAGGAGAATATATAGACATTAGTCTGTAAGTATTTCGTGAGTTGTTTTTTTACCTTTTCGAATAAGTCAACCTTTATTATGATGATTTTTGAAGAATCATCTCCAAAGGAGATCTCGATGAAATTTCTACTTGGCTTAAGAAATTCTACCCTCGTTTGTGCTCCCCCAAAGAAAGTACATCCTCACTGTCGTCAATATCACAAATGGGTTGTGCCTTGAAATAAACACCCATATTAATTGAATTCATACTTGTAAAAATAATCAAGAAGACTACCTCTACCTCTACCTTTATTTATTTATTTATTTATGAAAACTCTTTCAAAATTGTAACTATTTTTTTTTTATCAATAGAGTGCTAATTTATGTTTAAAAAAGATTGCATATTATTTTGCTGTAATCAATGCTGTGATAAAAAAATAATTATTTATATCTAAAAAATATATATACTCGTAAAAATGATAAATTATTAGTAATTTTAATAAATATTTTACTTTCTCCTATTATTCAAAGTATCTTATATTTAGAGAGATATATACTAATAAATAGTCTTTAAACAATTTTTAATTTATAAATTTAAAAATTGATAATTTTATTCAAATAAAGAACGACATACTAGTATAACAAAAGAAGAACACTTTAATTAAAAATCAAAAGATAGAAAGACATTTTAACTAAATAATATGTCAGAACAACTCGTTCATGCGACTCCATATAAAAAATCTAAAGGTTTGTTAGCGCTATCATTGATTATATGATTATGTTTTTTAACACTAATTGAGAGTGTTCCTCACTAATCCTTTCTAATTTTATGATTGTTCTTTTTTTTATGTGATTTTAAACATTTTGTAATTTAGCTTTAAACCTCTAATTATTTTTCTTTTCTAAGTTAATTTTTTGAAAATGTAATACTCGTAAATTTTTTCTAAAACTCAACTAAATATAGCAACTTTTTTTTAGAAATAAAAGACTAAATAATGACTTTTTTTGACTTGTCATCATTATCACAGTGAATCAACACAAGTTGCATCAATTTCTTTAATAAATGGATTTCAACAAGGAAGCATCTCAATTAATTTGCTTTTTCATTAGTACTTGCAAGTGCTATTTTTTTTTCATAGTAAAACTTTCAAGAGACTATTCCTCTGACTATACTAAATATACATGAACAATGCTAACTTTTACCTCTAGAGTATAAAATATAATAAATTTGTATTGAAAAAATATTAAAAAAATTAGTTATTATATTTTCATTAAAATTAATACATAATTTTTAAGACAATATTTTTTATTTAATTTTTAACTTGTGTTTATGGGCATAATTATCTTATGACTCTCTTGATAACTTTTCAATGCTATAAACTAGATCTACTTGGAAACTCGCACAACAATCCAAGGATACATTAAATGTTAGGTCAATTAGTGGCATACATGAGCTTGCCAATGATGCTTCCATATCCATATCATGTTTCAGCGTTCTTAAAAAGTTTAAAATTATATGGTGTACAAAAAGGTTTACAAAGCAAAGTAATTTTATTTCTTTAATATCTTTTCAAAATTATATCAGTGTTCTTAAAAAGTTTTCTTTGTAAAACACAAAGACTAGAACAGCGCGTCCACGTGGCTCCACATGAAAAGTTTAGAAGATTAAACTTTGACGAAAAGGAGCGAAGAAATGGCCACACAAACACAAAAACACCTATTGCACTCTCCGCCGTATACACACATTCCCAATATCCAATTATCCATCCATATCCATAGATAACATTCTCAGAGACATTTTCTCAAACACTTACCACTCCTCTCTCTGTGTAATGAACTTGACGCATAAACGAAGGTTAACAGAGGAAAAACCTTTTCTCTTATTCTCACTGTTTGTGAAGACTGCATGAATTGTACAAAGGCTATCTGGTTGAAGTTTCACAAGAAACGACGGCAACTATGGCTATCGCTTCGCCCACCGTTAATCTCCATTTTACCATATTTCCTCTTCGTCGTTCTCTCTCGCATCAACCTTCATGTCGATTACGCTATCGCCTCGCTCCTAGTAGAGGATTGAACCTTAGTTACTACCAGAGTTGTGTCTCTCACCGGTAAGATTTTAACTGATACTCGTTTCGGTTTCGGTTTCAGTATTTGCAAATTGAAATTCCGTATGATTGCAGATTTGCGTTTTTGAATTCTAAGTGTTCGATTGCAAATACTGAGGTACAATTGGAATTGGATCGTGATAACGTCACTGATGAAGATAAAAATGAAGGAGAGTGTTCAATTCTCCAACCTGAATGTCCTGTGCCAATTAAACTCAATACAGACATTCTGGAGAATGAGTCTTTGAACCTGCTCTCTGAAGGAACATTTGTAGATTCTCTATTGACATCGTTACCGGTAGGTTATTTTTTGATTAGGATTAGGTTTTGTTAAGCATTTCATCACTGTTTCTTATCTTTGTGGTTTGTTCGGCAGGTTTTGTCTAAGGAGGAACAACATGCTCTTGCATCCACTCCAGCACACCCTGCCGCGCTATATGGTTGGATGTTTTTGAACCTTAACAACTCCATCCATAACTTATATATTGTCTCAGTTAGTTATGTTATTGATTCTTATATTGACTTCATTTGCCTCCATCCCTAGATGAAGCATGAAGCACTAGCTTGAACAAAAATCCCCCTATTTACTTGACAAATGTAAACCATTAAAAACCATATATATGGAATCAATTGATATTGGGCATCGGCATGACTAGTTTTGTGATTTCATACCTATTTGAATGCTGAAAATCTTAAGTTGGATCGGCTTGCTGGATTGTTTTATCTTTTTATTTAAAATTCAGAAGTGCTTTCATTTGCCTGATGTGACAATACTATAAATGCAGTTTATAACATTAGATGTGCCCAACTTAGTGATCTTCTTGTCTTTTCTTTGTTACAAAGATGGTTTGGTGGAATTATCTTGTCTAATGATCTTGTATGTGCATTTTTCCTTGTATGTTAATTGATGATTCCGAAATTGAATTGTCTATACGACTCTAAACTTGAAGGTTACATGTTTTCAGCTTTCTATTCTAGTTGCATTGTTGCAAATTTTGTGGAGCAGCTTTGGACTTTTGCGTGGCCTTCTGCCATTGCCTTGATTCATTCAAGCCTCTTGCCAGTTGCTGTGATGGGTTTCTTCACCAAAGTGGCTATAATTGTTGGCGGTCCCTTGGTTGGAAAATTAATGGACCATTTGCCTAGAGTACCAGCATATAACTACTTAACAATCATTCAGGCAAGTTATCTAATGAGCTATATAAAATAAAACAGGATTTAGCTATTTTTTTCTAAGCTAAACCGTTTTTTTTTAATATTCAGGCAGCCACTCAGTTGTTATCTGCAGCTATGATTATCCATGCCCATTCTGTACCTCCTACTTCAGTGTCTACTTTGTTTCTTCGTCCATGGTTTGTCATATTAGTTTCAGCGGGAGCTATTGAGAAGCTATGCGGTGTAGCTTTGGGGGTTGCAAATGAGCGTGACTGGGTTGTGCTGGTATTGGTCATTCAATGCTTCTCCGAATACCTTGACTTGTGATTTTATATTTATAATAGTTATTTATGATCCTCAGTGGTTTATTTCCACAGCTCACAGGAGTAAATAGGCCAGTAGCACTTGCACAGGCAAATGCTTTTCTAAATCGAATTGATCTCTTATCTGAGGTATTTTTACATATAGTTTCCCTAAGTTTATTAGCTTACTTATATATATTTCTCTGTAAAACAAGGAATACTATCCATTTTCCAGTTGAATGCAATATTCATAAACTTTCTTGTGAAGTATCACTTCTAGTTGCTCTTACTTGGAAACTCTCAAAAAACTTGTTTTCAGATAGCTGGAGCATTGCTGTTTGGAATCCTTCTTTCCAAATTTCATCCTGTAACCTGTTTAAAATTTGCTTCTGGCTTAATGATTGGATTACTGCCTGTTACAGTAAGTTATCGGCTTTTCTTGTTCTATAACTCCCTTTAGTCAGGAGACGAATTCATTCTAATTTTCACTCATCATTCTTAATTTGCAGATCGTTTTAACATGTTTAGCCAATAAGCTTTCTACTGGTGTTCTTGACCGGCCCAAACCATCACAAACATGTGGGAGATCATTCAATGAAGATTCTGCACCAGATGCTGAGAGTATAGGTACTATTTAAACTGATCTTTCTTTAGAGATTATGTCATTTTCTTGTATATTTTAAATATGCTTACATCTATCTGCTGGAAAACCAGTGGTTAAAGGTCTGGAAGCCCTCAAGCTGGGCTGGAAGGAGTATTTGGGTCAGCCAGTCCTCCCTGCTAGTATTGCGTGGGTGCTCCTCTACTTCAATATTGTTCTCACACCAGGAAGTTTGATGACAGCATTTTTGACACAACATGGTATGTGAAAATTTCTTTAATGGTCCATTTTTGGGAAACTTCTTTCAGTTCTAACAGATCATTTATTGCATAAAGGTATAGTGACCTATGAAGCACGGACTCCGACACGGACACCGGGACACGACACGGACACTCCGACACTGATAATGTTAAAATATAGGACACCAATACCGCTATATATAAGAGAGTATTTGAGTTTTATTTATCCATCTATGATTAAAAAAATTGAAAATATTCTAATCAAATATTAATGTCTTTAATTCTTTATTGATAAGATTGCTTAAATACACGTTTAACAATTTTAAATTTGTGTAAGATTTGTCAAAAATATGTATAAGGTGTGTTCAAGCAAAGAAAAAAATAATTTTTTGTTTGAAACATATGTGTTATGAGTGTCATACGGGTGTCAACCATTGATTCAAAGAGTTTCGAAACAAAGAAAAAAACTATTTTTTAGTGGACACTTGTCTAACTTTTCCGACACTTTGACTTTTCCGACACATGTCGTACAAGTGTCATACAAGTGTCGGACACCGCGACACGCCTACTCCTAGAGGTGTCTGTGCTTCATAGATAGTGACAATGGGGGGTTTTCATGTTTTTGATTTATTTTTAATTATCAAATCTTTCAGATAAATTAGCTAATGCATGCTCAATGCCCCTTTTTTGTTGCTTACTCATTTCAATGTTAATATCCATTGTCTAGCACAAATTGTGTTTTCAAGTATTGTTAGTTGTGGTCCTCCTTAGAGTTAAATTATGATTTTTAATATATTATTGCTAAACTGAATCCTATAACGAACAGTCAAAAAGAAAAGGGAAATAGCAGTAGATTTGATTTGATATAAGGTTTATTGTTGTAGTATACACTTCTGATGGACCTCATCAATGATTTGATCCCATATTTAAACTAATAATCAGTGTCATTCCTTAATTTCTTTTATCTTTCCTTTTCCTTGTTTTATTTGGTGTTGAGGATCAGCTGTTTAGGTTATTATGCTGAAGTCCAAGTTTTCCCCCTCAATTATTTTACAGGCTTACATCCATCTATCATCGGAGGATTTAGCGGAATGTGTGCTTTTATGGGTGTGGCAGCAACATTCGTGTCTTCAACTCTGGTCAAGCAATTTGGCATTTTAAAGGTATATTTAGCTTTTGATATTTTTTCTTAAATGTTGCACATGAGAAAGTATGACAACTTATTGAAAAAATTCTCATTTTTCCAGGCTGGGGCAGTTGGGTTGGTGTTTCAAGCTTTACTTCTCAGCATGGCTGTTGCTGTATATATGAGTGGATCAATATCACATCAGAGCCCTCTTTTTATTTTCTTGTTTCTGATTGTAAGTCACTAAATAATGTTTTGGCCTCGATTATTGCTTTCTAAACATATAATTATAGCAGCCTTAGTCGTAGCTAGTAGGTTGAAATGATAGGGATAATTGAAGTCGGGATACTCTAAAATTGCTTAAATATCAGCGCCGTACCCGTATCTGATACTAACATAACACTCATACAATACTCCTAGATCATATCTAGGGAGTATCCTCTATTTTTTTCTCCAAGAAATTGATGACAAATACATTTTAGATACAGCATTGGCGTACACCAAATTGTGGGAGGAATTAGAATATATACTCCTATAGTCATTGTTTGTAAGAGATCCAAAAGGGCAGGGAATTTGGTTGTTATTGCAACCTCTGAAATTGTCCATGAAATATAGAGAAAGCAAAAAGTTATGGGACAAAGAATGACGAGGTTGTAGGACATCAATAGAGATGTACGTTATATACTCTGTGGTGGTGTTGGACTTCTTAAATTGGTTAGGTCGTCCGTTGTTGACCAAAATGATAAGCTATGCTTTTTATACCATGGGGAATAATGTAGATGAAAATGATATGATTAGTGTCAGATAGTAGAAAGTAGGTGATTTAGTAGAGCCAAGACTTCTTTCAAATAGGACTAGTGGTGCCTCGTTTGACATTTGAACATGGGTTGGAGAAAATCTCCTAACTTTGCAAAAATGTTTATGGGGGAAAGAATAATTTTGATATGGACAAAGGAAAGATTTGTGCATATATGCCTTTTTGTAAATTGTGATCATCTCCTGATATGGTTATATATTACTGAACAATAATCAAAATCTCTTTACAATATGACGTGTTTATACAAAACATACCTTTTTTATAAGATTATGTGAACGTATCTAAACCATGTTGCATCATACGGGTTGTGTATGTGTATCTTGACTTCATGAATAAGAATCCAATTCTGTTGTACCAACTTAATTAATGACCTAAATGGTGATATGGATTGTTCAAGATAGTCAATTCCAAGGATGTTTTTTAAATACCGGCTAGGTCCTTTTAAATTCTATATTTTTAAATGTAATATGCATTTGTTAGCAAACTAGACTTAGCTTGTACTAGGTGGAAGTTGTGGACCTTCCTTGTTTTTCTAACTGGATATCCCTGCTTAAATGAAGCTGCAAAAGGTCATTGTAATTGAGTATTTGCTAAACAAACAAAAGCTTTGTATGAGAGGAAAATAGGCTTGGATGTCCTAAATTGCACTATGTATTCATTTTTGGAAATGTTCAATCTTGGATTTTGATGACAAATTAGATCTTCTCAAATTTATTCACATTAATTTTTTTCTGCATAAATCTCTGTTCTTGTGTCTGCAGATTTTGTCGCGGCTAGGACACATGTCATATGATGTTGTAGGGGCACAAATTATCCAAACTGGAATCCCATCATCCAAAGCAAATCTCATTGGGACTACAGAAGTTGCGGTTGCTAGTTTGGCAGAGTCTATAATGCTCGGTGTTGCAATAATCGCAAATGATCCTTCTCATTTTGGATGTTTGGCAATGCTGTCTCTTCTATCAGTGGTTAGTGCAGCATGGATGTTCTGTAGATGGTTGTCGAATCCAACAGACGAACAAAAAAGCCTTTTTTCTTATAATCCTCAGTTTTGATGTATATGTAAGTATCCCTTGTATTTATTGCTCCTTGTTTACTAGCAGATTTTTCTATCTGACCTGTCTCATATTATAAAAATGTAACAAAAATATCGGTTTCTTGTTATCCTCAACTTTATGTTTAAGCAAGTAATACTTCATTGTTTTCTAGCATATTTTTCATGTGTATTACTTTATAAAAATAATGTTCATATTGTGTTTTTTTTCTTTTCTAACACCAATCCATGCCATGGGTTTCCAACTGTGCTTTTATTCTCTTGACTGTCGTCTAACAATATTTAATCTAACCAGTAACTTTTGTTTTTGCAGTTGTTATGTTCCATTAGCTGCCTTATTGCAAAGACTGGACAAGAACCAAAATATATTCAAAAGATTTAGCATGGTGGATGATTTATCCACCTGATACAGCAGCCTGAGGTTTTATATTCTCGCCTGAGGCATTTTCTATGAAAAATATTTTCTACGGAAAAATGTATAACATGTCTTAATATAATAGTGCACATAATAAATTTAGTTAGGTGTCTAGGATTACCATGCACAGCACAAACGTTTGGTAAAGTATTTAATGATTTTTGAATTCTTTTCTGGGGTTTAGAAATGTAAACAGGCTTGCTGCGGAAGCCATTCTGGTAGGGTTTAGTAATTCACGGGAAATCTCAAGTGCTCACAATTATTTGGATTTGGGTGAAGTGTTCATTTTGACCAAATTGGAGCAGTTATGTATGAAATTGATTTTTTTTAGAGAGAAATTGTTGGGTTAGTAACTTGAAATTCTGATCATATCATGTGTATTGTAAGCAGTGATCATGTATGTGTATTGATTAAACTTATGATATTGCCATAATTTTTTTTTGTACAACTATAATTTTATATTCTAATATCATTTTAAAATTTCTTATCAGCATTTAATACATTTAAGTCATGCATTTTTAATTAATACTGTTAAATTTGAAGTGCATTGCATATATTAGGAAGTAAAACTTATTTTAACATCAATATAACTCTAACAGGGTGGTATTGGTTTTTAGTGTTGACACTCTCAATTGTAGATATTTATGCTCTTAGTATCACATTTAGTGTTTTATTTTCAATATCAGGATTATTTATGCTCTTAGTATCACATTTAGTGTTTTATTTTCAATATCAGGATTATTTATGCTCTTAGTATCACATTTAGTGTTTTATTTTCAATATCAGGATTACAGTTTATCATTAAGTATTCAAACTCGAGTATTTTGGAACGATTGGGAAAATCTGAATTTGAATCTTGAATGAATTTTTTTTCTCAACTAACTCTAGTTACTTCAAAAGGTTAATACAAAAGTAAGTTATGACCATGACATTGCATCATGGATGTGTTTTGAATTTATTTAAGGCTTTAAATGTGTTACTAATGTCCAGGCATCATGGATGGTTTTGAATTGAAGTATTTTGATATGATTTCTTGTTATTATAGGAAAAAAAATTTAATGAAAAATAAAAGGACATGCACAGTGAAAGTCGAATGTCCAACATTGTACACTTTGATCCACTTTTCTCCATCACCTACAGTGTCTTATTTATTTATATTTCTATGCAATCACTCAACAACAGTGTCTTCCAAAGGGCCTAGATTCTCCATGAAAGACATCTATGCATAAAGTGCAAGTGCCTATATAGAAACTCCATTTGGTTATAATTTCACTTTGCTATTAGTTGTCTCAATCAGTTTTTTTTTTTTTTTTTACGAATTTCTGTTTCTTTCTTTAGCTTTTCTTGGAAAAGTTGATAGTCATGCTTACAATTATTGTGGACGGAAAAGGTGCATTTCCAGGCTTCACTGTTGTTCACTTTTATTCTCCAAAATTTCCCAGATTTTACTGAAAATTATTGGCATACACATCTGGAAGATCTAGAAGACGTCTTGAATGAAAAAGAAATACAAATCCACAAATATAAATAGTTCTTGAAAATAACCCTTGATACAAAGATTGAATGGGCTTTTCTTTTTTTTTGGCAATGATAAAAAACCCAAACTTGTTTAGACTTTTGAGCTTTGTATTTTGAGATGAAAACAAAACAAAAATTTAAGGGAATTTCTTATCTCACTCTATGAGGTGAACATCATACAAAAAATATAAAATGCCTATTAGATTTTGAAGATAGATGAAAATCAAAACGTTAACTAGTCTAGAGATGCATATCTTAAATATTTTAAAATATACATCCAACATTCCACTCTGAAAGATATTTTATCTATTAATTATTCCAGAGATGCATCTCTGTAAATGGTTACAAAAATGCATCTATGTACCCTATCAGAATAGTGCAAATTATGTTTGTTTTATGGTTTATGCAGACAAAAATGATGATTTATAAATGTTAAGAACCCTGTTATGTGATGAGATTTAAACCATACAATCGATATGCAAAAAAAAGACATATATAAATTCAGATACTCCTAAAATGACAAATATAAATAAAGTCGAAATATACGATAAAGTAGAATGAAGTGAAAATAAAATACAATCCATAATGAATCCAAAGTACAACTACTATATACTATTGCGTATACCAGACTACAACTCCTCTGGCTCCTCGTGCTCCTCAAAGTCCACTATCCTCGTCCTCCGGTGCTCTGCGGTACAACATCGCCTCTTGTGCCTCTGTCATAATGGCATATAGGATATGCCCCACCTCAGATCCATCAGGGAAGATACCTCTATCAATCCCTGCCTGCACAATCTTCACTATGCGACGAAATTTAGGAAAGACATCATGAGCATGATTTAATTGTGCCTGGTCCTCCTCAAGTATCTCAAAATGAGTTGGCCTCGGTGGATCTCCTGGAGCAGCATGCACCATATACAGATGTGACACCCTGAAGAACCACCTGAAGTACCCATTGACGTAGCTCTAGTCTAGTCGCGCTCTACTCGGGTACTTTGTGCCTCTTCCGACACCAGATGACTAAGATAATCATCAAACATGACATTCATCTCTCTACGTGTCATAGCAGGATGAACAAATATAATAGAGTGTTTGAGAATAGTCTGAGTGTATTCCGCATGATACGCTCAGAGGAAATGTGAGACGTGAGCCATAAGCTAACCAACCTGAGTATAACAATATATCGTCAAATGGCCGCGTCTCACAATGATCGACATAGTTATTGAAGTGCATATCCTCGAAAACCAAGCAGTCAAGATACACTATGAACGATTATATCTCCTGGTTCCCTCTGAGCAGCATACACCATATACAAATGTGACACCCTGAAGAACCACCTGAAGTACCCATTGACGTAGCTCTAGTCTAGTCACGCTCTACTCGGGTACTCTGTGCCTCCTCTGATACCAGATGACTAAGATAATCATCAAACATGGCATTCATCTCTCTACGTGTCATAGCAGGATGAACAAATATAATAGGGTGTTTGGGAATAGTCTGAGTGTATTCCGCATGATACGCTTAGGCAAATGAGGAAATGTGAGACATGAGCCATAAGCTAACCAACCTGAGTATAACAATATATCGTCAAATGGTCGCGTCTCGCAGTGATCGACATAGCTGTTGAAGTGCATATCCTCGAAAACCAAGCAGTTAAGATACACTATGAACGATTATATCTCCTGGTTCCCTCTAAGCATGGAAAATGCAGAAGTATGCAACATATCCTCAGTGTAAGTCGGTACACACGACTAGCCAGCGATGCGCGGGAAGTGCGGGAGGATCCAAGCCTGAAAAGTGTTGGAACACATGAATCATCAGTAACCGCGTTGTAAAAATGCAATGAAAATGACATAGAAATATTAAAAGACCAATAAACATTATTTCCAGTAGTGTGATGTTGTCTGTGACCTGCTTCGTCTTCCACCTATAACCCTCTTATAACTTAGAGTACAAGTAGACTAAACAAGCGACCTCCCAGTTGTACTCATGGATTCGCTCAAAATTCTCGAAGTACCGTAGGTAGATGACATCCATATAAGTGACACTATTGTCCATAAAAATTGCAGTGCCAACTAAATATAGCAGGTATGCTCTCATAGCATATGCTCTATGGAGAACCACTTGCTCGTCATTGCATCTAGCCTCATCAGCTCTAAGGATCTCATTTGTATATACCATTTTCAGGAATTCAAACCTAGCATGAGCCCCTATGGTTTTTTTAAACTCCATCATGGCATTCTTTGGGTCAACTCTCAGATAGTCTACCATCATCTCTGGTGTCTCGTCTCTCCTAATCCTCCCATGATTTAGAAGTTTCCCCTTGATCAAAAGACGCAGTAAACACGACACATCGTCGAGTGTGATAGACATCTCACTAAGCGGGAGATGAAATGACGAGGTCTTGGTGTACCATCTCTCTACGAATGCATTAAGCATCTCGCGATTGACTGTAATATAACCAGTGATGAACAAGTCCTTCATCCTAGATAGTGACAAAGCAGCTTGAAACGACTCCTCATTCGGCTGAGGCAAGTTAGTAATCTTCCGCCCATGGTTAATAAACTTCAGTGGATCAAGGTCCTGCAAAAAAATAAATCAATGTCAAAAACTTGTAATATAGTAACAAATGTAATTTTAGAAGAATGAATCCAACTAATTTTACCACTCTGTTCCAGATATGTCTGACAGTATGGTTTAGGCACAGAGGCAACAATGACAACTCTACATGGCCTCCTCCAAATACCTGAGGTGGCTCTGACTCATCATCCTCAGCAACCTCATCAGTCGGAGGTGGCACTGGTTGAACAACCTCATTAGTCGGAGGTGACACTGAATTAGAAGTCTCATCATCATGAGGTGCCTCAGGTACCTGAGATCGCACTGGTACCACCGGTGACTCGGGTACCTCTGGCGCTTGAATAAGTGAAACCTGTCGCCTATGAGAGGATGGAGGATGTGATGCGTCAGTAGGTGAAACTCGTCTTCTACGAGAAGAAGAAGATGGAGAAGCATGAGCCCCAGAAGTAGATGCATCCACATGGCTAGAGTGAACATGAGCTTCCAATACCTGACTTTTCTCCATCCACACTAATGCATGTTGTGCAATCCTCCTATACCTCAGTCTGTCGTCTCTACTAGTCATAATGTCTGTAAGTAAACCAGACAATTAGTACAAGCGACCATACAATCAATAAAAGAAAAAAATGGTAATTTATGGAGATGCATCTCCGGGTATTGAGAACCAAACATTGAGAAATTTAGGAGATGCATCTGTGAAATTTTCTACAATTCTTCAGCTCCGTCAACGACGGTAATACATACCACAAAATCCAAAAAATAATGGTTTGATCTCTATTTTTAACCATCAAACATGTTCTACAGTATGTATAAATTACCATTCATGCAATTCCTACTCATTTATTACCTAAATCATCAACTTTTATTCATTTGTACAAAACCCCAAAAAAAACTTTTCAAAACATCAAAAACTTATAAATTCAGAATTTTACTTCAGTGTTAAATGATGTTTCTAATGTACTTGATGTTGATGGAAGAATCTTTGAGTTTGCTTGATTGATTGATTTTGGATTAGGTTGATGGAAGAAGCTTTATGAGAGTTTGAGAAAGTTTTTTTTTAAATGAGAAAGGAGAAGGATTCTGACGCGATTTATGTTTCAACATTATTCAAAAATATATCTCCAAAATAAATTTGAAGATGCATTTCTAAAATATTATAATATTAAATCAAAATTCTATTTACTTAAAATATCTTTGAAGATAAATGATATTTTTATATTTTTACGTGATGGTTTACTAATATATAAGATTCATTAAAAAAATCCCATAAGTTTGTGCCTAGTTAAGCCGTTGCATTCATCCCAGAAATCGCCCCATATTTCAATTTATCTTTTTTATTTCTTTTTACTTGTTGAATATTATTGGTTAATTCGTCAATATTTTTATTTCTCAATGAACTACCACATATTCATTAGATTTGACATGATATTAATAGTGGAAATCGATTTATGTGTCTCCTTAGCTATTAATTTTTTTTGTTTCTTTTCTATTTTAGGGTTCTAATTTTTCTTTTTTCCTGACTTTTTTCTCTTACCGTAATATAGATGATCTCTCACTACCACAATTCTTCAACCTACTATTATTTCAATCGTAATCAACCATGACAATCAATCCTCTATTAATAATTATCAATAAGATATACTTAATTCATTTTTCATGCACCTTAGCGATAATACATTTCTTTTTATTCTCTTCATTTATTGAGTGACAACTACCATTCTTTATTCTGGTTAATTCTTGTAGCTATCATATTTCAAAAACAAATTAAAATTTATTGATAGAATCCTAATTTCTCTAAATTCGAACGTCTGACAAATCCCAATATGAGATTGTTGCAACATGATGATTATGTCATAGATGAATTACTCTTTAAAACCTAAAATCGCTCAAAGTTTTATATGGATGAACACGACTTCAAATATTTGACAAGAACTTAAAGACTTACATCACCAAGGAGATATTTTAAGGATCTCTAATCTACAAGAATAAATTTACAACATTTGTCAAGGTGGTTCTAACATCACCGCCACCTACTACATCCGTCTTCAGAAGCTTTGGCATGTATTTGACAATTTTTTACCATTACATTTGTTGTGTTCCTAAATGCACATGCAATCTTATTTAAATCATCAAAAAATATTTTGAAGGAGATTATGTTACCAAATGGGTCATGTTACTCATTTTTATACCTTTTAAAACAAATTGAGTCATGCATATGATAAATGCTTCAAGACATACTGCTTCTTCAATATATATATATATATATATATATATATATATATATATATATATATATATATATATATATATATATATATATATATATATATATATATATATATATATATATATATATATATATATATATATATATATATATATATATATATATATATATATATATAGTCAACAATAATCATTCCAACTATGCAAAGGACTAAAATGAGTAATGTAAATTTGTTTCTTCCTTTGACAATCAGGGTATTCTCTCAATCCAAATTTTAGTCAAAATATGTGAAATTTTAACGTATAACTCTGATTTTTAGGAAATTCTAATTTTGTTGGGTCTAAGTATATGGTTAGGTAGAAGCTCTAAATACAAAAGCTTCAATCATATAGCTTATTAGAAGCTTTGAGCATGAAAATTCCAAGCATGTAGCTTTTCTGGAAAATTTCATTTTGATATATCTTTTCCTTGAACAAGTAGCTATGTGCGAGTATTTGTGGTTTTTTTCTAGTGGATCCATCATCCAGAATGAAATGGATCATCTGTGTCAATATAAATAGAATGTATTTAGGCTATCAATCCCTTTGTTTAGGTCTAGATGAGCTGAAACGCTTTGATGCCGGAACCTCTTTTCGGAAATCCGAGGATTGGGCTATGATCTTTCTCGTCCCAAACAATTAAAATTGTGGGAGGTTTCCTTCTAGTGTTGTTACATCACCTTTTGATTTGACTTCTAATTCATAGAAGAGACAAAGTATGTTGGAAGAGATTCAAGATGGAGAAAGCTCTCTTGTTCCTAAGAGGACCATGCTGGACTTGATCTTAGCTGATAAGGGAAATCTTGACGTCGATCCTTCTAATGTTGGGGTGATTATCCAGTTTCTTGCTTCCTTTTCCCCGATTTTCCTTCCGAAGCGTCTCTGATATAGGCTTTGGTTCCCTAGGTAGACTCAACATGCATTTATTATTTGGGGCCTTTTAGTTGTCAATCTGCATTGGCTAAGTTTAATCCTTACATGGGCGAATTGGTGGCCTTGACTTTCAATTTTCTTTCTCCTAATAATACTCAAACGTTGAGGGAGACATATCTCCTCGCAGAATTGGAATGAGCTAAATTTAAGCTCAGAAAGACACGCATGAAGGATATTTATCGCTCTCAGGAAGATTTGAAAAAGGTTATTAAGAATCATTGATCAATCAAAATCTATCTTTTGAGATCAAATTTAGTTCTTGGATGAAGAAAGAACCAGTATGAGGTTTTGGTGGACATAAGCACTAAATAGAAGACAATAATGGAAACATGTCTCTTTGCCTATGAAAGGATGGTCTCTTTCCTTCATAGTCAAAATGAGACTCTAAAGAGACATTATGGCCAACACATATTCTAAGGGCTAAAATAGCAAGTTGCTTCATCGGCCTTGGACAATTTAAGTTAAGAAAAATCCACAGGGAGACCTTTTTTTTTCCAAAGAGGAGAATTTCGAACCATAGCTCTAAAGTTCAACGACTTGGTAGGGTATGTTTCGAATTCGAGGTGGAAGCTCCCAGTGCGAGCATATGGGGTTTTGAGAACACAATAGCCCAACTTTGTGTTTTAAACCCTACTATTTCCAATGCGACCTGTAACCTTGATCCTAACAAAGTGGTGAATGAGAGAAGGATTAAATGAGGACGTTTTGACTTTCATCTTTTTAGGTAGTACCTGCAGAACAAATTTTCATTTGTATATACCTTTGTTATTTTTTAACTAATGACAATATTTATGACTTGTATGAGTTTTTTCATCCATTGTTTTTATTTTATTGACATAATTAGTCACCAAATCCCATAACTTAATTTAATATGTTTTGCTATAGTCCCTTAACTAAAAAAACATTACACTTTAGTCCCTTAAAACACTTCCGTTAGTCGATATGGTCATTTTCATCAAATTTTTGTCAGTTAAATCTACTGGTGTGACTTTACAACAAACTTCAAGGTACATTGTTGACTTAACGTATATATTAAACATTAGATTTAAACTAGATGATTTTTCTTTTTGGAGGTTAAAACACCCCCTACCCCCACCCCATCATCTTTATATATTTAATTTTGTCATCCATTCATCTTTATTTTGAAACACTTATTTGATATGATGATTAAGAAAGATGTGTCTTGATATAGAGCTTAAAGGTGTGATATAATTTGTTCACGAACCTTGTTTTTTTTGTTAAATCTTATCTTGTGTCGAAATCAACCTTTCTAGAATGTAGCATGCTTGTTCAAAATTAAAACCGCATTTACTTTTAGTCGTAAATGCAATGTTATTCTAACTAATAAATACTATCTAAAGGTTTGAAAGTCTCTAAATCTAAATTCCTCAAAACTCTAACCATACATATCAATAATGTGCCAAACTATGGTGTATCCCACCCATTTATGCATCAAACCTATTGCACTCTATTAATTGTCATTTTAACTTCTCAATCCAACCTTTCAATATTTCTGGTTGAATAATAATGATTATTTGTTCAAAATAAAAGTCATATCTACTACTTTTTGTTTTAAATGCAATTTTATTCTAAGGGTGTAAAGGATGGAAAGTCTCCAACCTTTGATATTTCTAAACAATATTTAATAATCTTGATTTCGAATTATTAATAGATATGTCTTTTTTTTACCTTTTCAATCAAATTCATTAATTTCCCACTATATTCAAAAGTTTGACAACGAATCCTTAAACTAAATCATGCATTAAATGTGGCATTCAAGACTTACATGCATCCACCCAAATCATTTTTTTATCAATGACATTGATATGTGCGTTTGTTATAGTTTTTATTTTTAAATTATTTTTATTTATTTAGTTAAAAAAATCATTTCTAACATTTCTAACAATTTTAATAGTGTTTATTTCAGATTTTTTAAAAATAATTATGTTAAAAAAATGATTTTTTTTATACTAAAAATAAGAAGTTGATCTAAGTAGTTTTGAAAATATCATTCTACGAGAGATGAGAGAGAAAATGAAAATACAAAATTCAGAAAATTGCATCTATAGAAAAGTTACAAAGTTACCCTTCAAAACTTTTGAAAATTCCAAAAATACCCTTCAAGAATTTAACTTTATTTTATTCAAAATCGTGAACAATGATTCTTCTTTCCATCCGCTTCAATGACGGTGTGAGCAGTGCCATCTTTTTTTTCTTTGCACTAGGTAAAAATCAGCATGTATCTTCCCCTTTAATTTTATCTGGGATTTTCAATTTTTTTATTTTATTTCTCATTTTTCATTAGAGGTAGTGATTCATTTGTTAAATTTATGATATAGGATTTTCAACTAATTTTGAAATTGAATTCTGGAATTTGAAGTCATTGCTAATTCAGGTTAGATCTCTTTGTCATGGTTAATAGTGAAATTCATGGTATGAACAATTTAAATGCAATAACTTGGGTTAGATTTAGTTGCTTAGAGTTGTTTGGTTGGTGATTATTCTGTTCTTGAAATGCCTCATGAGATTGAACTATTTCCAAATATATCATTAATATGATAGCTTCAAGTCAATTCAATTTTTGTTGTCCAATTATGATGTTGTTGGACCATCTCTCTTCCACGACCAATAATCTAGCATTTATTGACTTGGAACCATAATTTGTTGCAAAGGTCATCAAGACTTTTATTAATGCTAGTAATTTAATGTTATCACTTTAGAATTCTACTAGCATCCCATTGTAGGGATTTAGGATGGTATATGGTAGGACATGGATCCTCTGCGGTGGCTGAATGATCCTGCTCCATCTCAGCCATTCATTTTGGTCAAATATAAAAAGTAATTAATATTAATTACTGCATAAATGGCTAAGATTGGAGCAGCATGAAAAACATGAGAGAGCAGCAGGAGAGGATCTGTGTCCTATATGGTAGTCCTAATTACATGTACACTTCACCTAGTATGATATCAACGAAGTTGTCTTAGTTGATTAGACTCGTCTTAAAGTTATAGTTTATCATGTATAATGACATGACCTTGGGGTCTTCATGCTGCATGTCAAAGCCCTTGTAATATTTTAAAAAATATATGATGGTGGGCAAAGTGCTCATAAGTTGTGTGAGGGTGAAATGGATTTTGAGGCTCCAAAGTGCCTCTCCCTAGCATTGTTGGATGGGTTTCTTGTTGCAAAATCCTCCTGATATCAAATTTATTTCTTTGTGTTTATGGGTTAACCTTGTCCCTTTTACATTATCTCAACAACACCTTAGGTTTGTACTCTTATAATTTCTTTAAGATGTTGGCTACCTGGTTGTCCTTTACTGAGGACATATCTCGTTTGTGTGTGTTAACTTAATTCATATGTTGTTTGTTGTATTGAAGTTATTAGTTAGTTATGTTTATTAAGTTTGTGAATACATTTTGAGCTCTCATGATAGTTTGGCTAAATGTTATTTAATAAGGCTACAAGTCCGCTAGACAAGACATAATGCAATCAACATATTAAAGCATATAAATTAAACATATAAAAGCCTATAATAGAACTTTGAAATAGTGGTATTTTGCATAATTAAGTATAACTTCTAAGACCTATTAAACATGCCAAGATACTAACCATAGTTGTCATTAGGTGAAGGCCTATAGTGCAATTTCGTCATGCTGTTTTTTTCTTCAAATATATCTTATTGTCTTAGTCAAGCTGTTATTATCATTTGGTCTTTTGCTGGTTGTTGCAGACAAAGCTTGTTTAGTTTTAGAATTTGAATTAGTAGTTATTTTTATGATCATGGTCCCTTATGTTCCTTCTTTGAGGGATTGTGGCTATATGCAGTTTTTGGGAAAAATGTGAAATTGTTTACTGGTCTTTCAATTATACATGTGCTAGGCAGGTAGTTTGTACCATTCAGAGATGATTGTTGGTTTATATAGTTAGGTATTCAAAGTGTGTGGTGCTCTTGAAATTTTTCTTGCTCAACCTTAGCATGATTGCTGATGTTGTTCCAGAACAAAATGACAGTTTTACCTTCAAATGTTCCAGAACAAAATGACAATTTTACTTTCAAATGTACCTATTTTACATTACCAACATTTGTAACATTAGGCATTCAGGTTTTGCCTGTCATTTCTTGGGTTTGACATTAATTTTATGGGGAAGTATGCATCACATACATGGTGTTTGATATGGATTGTATAGTAAACTCATATCCCGTGACAACTCCTAACAGTATAAGAATAGTGTTTAGCTTTTAGTAGTATAATGCTTAACATATAATGATAGAGAATAATCAAATCATTGTAGAAATTAAAACTTCTGGAAACTAAGGACTTGAACTTGTAAATACCATACTACACACACACATAAGCTCTGAACTGAGTGATAAATATTAATAGGTTTGTTTCAAATTTCTACTGTGTTAGTGATAAATATTAATATTGTATTTGATGACTAGAATGACATCTAAAAAAGATGTGAAAAGTTTAAAGAAGTATGGAAAAGTTGTTGCAAAATGGGGGGATGATAGTAAAACAAAAAATTTGCTGAAAATTTGTATTGAAGAAATAAAAGCGGGTAATAGGCCAATTACCCACTTTAGTAAAAAAGGGTGGAAGAATATTATTGAAAATTTTCAAAAGAAAACTGGATATGCTTATGATCTCGCTCAACTAAAAATAGATGAGATACATTGAAAAGAGAGTTTTCATCATTTGTGAAGTTAGTGGATAAGCAAACTGGAGTAGGATGGGATCATGAAAAGAATAATATCACGACTGACGATGATTGGTGGGCTGAAAAGAGTAAGGTATGACTATGTCAATGTATACTTTACTAGTATTTAATTAATTGCATGCATTTTTCTATGATATATGTTTTGAATGTTTATTTATTTTTTAGGAGGATCCGAATATTTTGAAATGGAAACATGGAGGACCTAAGTTTATTGACTTTCTAGATAAATATTTTAAGGGTGCCATAGCTACTGGATTCTCCCTTTACAAACCATATGAAGATTAATTATCATGTGAAGGATCATAATCTGTTTTTAAAAACGATCGTGAGAATAACACAATTACTGAGGATGAAGGAGATGCATATAGTTTTGATGTTGGAAATGAAGTACAACCCAACCCAACACCAATTTCTTCCAAAAAGAGAAAGATTTTAGGGAAAAGAGAGAAAATCGGGACAATAGAGAAACTTCAACGATCTCTTGATTGTATACTCGATGGGTTTGGGCCAAGCTAACAAGGACTTCCAGAAGATAACATTAATTATGCCAAATGTTTGAAAGTGTTGGATGAAATCCCATCCTTGGTAAAAGGACCGCGTTTACACTTTAAGGTTGTTAGAATCCTTTCCAATAAAGAAAATAGGACATCATTTTCTTACTTCATGAATACCTCCACTGCTGATATGGCTCTTGATTGGATATACACTTTTCCAGAAAAAAAGTATCCACATGATTGTTGATAGAATTGTATGCTTCTTAGAAAAAAACCATTAATAGTTAGAACTATTATGTTTTTATTAGCTTGATGTAAAATGATATTTGTCATAATTACTTTGTGGTTTTGTTACCAAATGGAATGTCATTATTGACGTGTTAGAATATGTGATTTTGGATTCTTAAATGTCATTGTTGTATTCATACTTTCTTGCTTTAAGGCTTTAAGGTGTCATGATTTTTAACTATCCAAACATTTATAATTTTACACTTTTGTGTAACAGGATGGGTGACAATTCAAATGAGAGTTTGGACGAGAGTTCAGATAATAGTTCATATGAGAGTGACATTACTTCTGAAATAGATATTGAAGTCCAACAGGTTAATATAAATCAATATCAGACACCAATTGCCAAGAAACATGATGAATCACAAGCTTCAACTCAAACTGATGTTAGATATATTGAAGAAATAAGAAACACTATCAGAGACCAATTGCCAATAAATATGGGACGACAATGACAATAGTTTTATTTTTGTGTTTGATGACTTTAAAAAAACTATAATGAGACTTAAAAAAGATGTAGTTTTATTTTTATGTTTGATGACTTTTAAAAAAACTAGAATGAGACTTTAAAAAGATGTAGTTTTATTTTTACGTATTTGTTTTATATTGCTTTAAAAAGATTTCTATGGAGAAACTAGCATTAGAGGTCTTATTCCATATATATATATATATATATATATATATATATATATATATATATATATATATATATATATATATATATATATATATATATATATATATATATATATATATATATATATATATAGTTATTTAAAATCATTTTTATTTCTTAATCATAAAGTAATATAAATATTTTTAGAAATTATATTATCATATATAATCATTTATTCATAACTATGAACACTAATTTGTATGTCCTTTTTAGTAATAAGTTGTCGAACAAAAAAAATGATTTTTATGACAGAAAACAAACACAAATTAACTTCTATTTTAAAAAAAACACTATATGCTTTTTTTAAAAAACAATTTTTTAAAATCTAAAACAAACAGGCCTATTAATCTAAGTGGATTCTTTAAGTATGAGAACCAACTTTTTAACTATTTAATTTATGAGTATCATACCTGTCACGGCTGGAAAAATACAGAGTCGTCATCATCCTCTATTCGTTCATAAGGAATAGGGAAATAATGATAAAATATAAATTTAAGGATGAGACCTAAAGTTCGGGAGTCGATTAAGTGAGGGGAAGGTGTTAGACACCCCTCACCTGCATTGGACTCAATGAGAGTTTCATATAAATCTAGGGTTAGTGTATTCGTCTAAGGGAAATTTGCTTATGTAATTTATTCTTTGATTAATCTATTTATTTACAAGGGAATATGTTATTATTAAGGGAAATGCTCGATTAAAAAGAAGGACAAAGAAAAAGAGTTTTTGTTATTCACTACAACAAACAAGACCTTAGACAGCGCTTTTTTTAGCCTTAGACAGCGCTTTAAAGCGCTGTCTAAACCTCCGCTGCTAAAGGTTTAGACAGCGCTTTTTTAAATCTTAAAAGCGCTGTCTAAGCCCCCCCCCCTTAGACAGCGCTTTGGCCAAAAGCGCTTTATAAGACCCTCTTATTTTAAATTTTTTAGGTATACCTTAGACAGCGCTTTTGAAAAGCGCTGTCTAAACCCCACCCCCTTAGACAGCGCTTTGGCCAAAAGCGCTTTCTAAGACCCTCCTATTTTAATTTTTTTAGGTATACCTTAGACAGCGCTTTTCAAAAAGCGTTGTCTAAGCCCCCTCCCCCCCCCTTTAGACAGCGCTTTTTACAAAAGCGCTGTCTAAGGTATACGAAAATTTTTGAAGCTTTTGTTTTAAACCATATTTTTTCCAGGTTTATAAACCAGTTTTCAACCAGATTTTGACAAACAATTATCACATTTTATATATCAATTGAAACCAATTTTGCCTTAAATGTATCAAAATATATACAAATTTATGTACACATTTACAAGTCATAACATATACTACAAATGTACACATTAGACTATATTTCAAGTTTACCACTTCAGACACCAATATCAATGAAATCAGATCCCTTCAGTTAAACATGACAATGTTGTAGGAACAAAAGCTAATAAATGATAATAATACCAATCATGGTTCGGTACAAAATTTTATTATTTGCAACAAAGAGCAAACAAAATTCGAATGCATATAACCTAGCCATTTATAACTAGTCTCTGGCGTGAAACCTTAGTTTTACATATTTCTTAACTATTTTGCATGATGCACAACAGTACAAGAATCTATTGCACAAAAATATGACAACCATAAATCAAACCATGAAACTTGCAAATAAATAAGGATCGTGCAACTGCAACAATCGAGTCTTGACGGCTAGATTTGTTTTTTCGGCCCCAAACAGGAGTGGTCTCGATAAGCTGGTGTGGCACAAGTCGACTCTCCCTCTTAGTGAGCTTCTTAAAGTTGTGGACTTTCAGTCTAGCAATGTCTTCCTCTTCTTCAGGGGTTATCTCTCTAACTACAACAGTTAGCCTGGATTCTGGTCTGTGCATGACTCCAGATCTTCCTTTGCCATGGTAGGAAATTCTCCTCTTAAAATCTCCCTTTCCAACAAATGCTTCGGCTGTAAGAAACATGAATGCCGCATCATCAGTAAAGAGAAAAGCAAAGTGACAAAACAACTTAACCACTAACAGTTTATAGCAAATAAAATTACCAACAATGAGGCGTTCTGGATCCAACCCATGATTGTGGGATGCGTTTGCTCGGGCTGAATGAATAACCTGCAATTTGTATTAAACTTGTTTTCAATTTTTCTTTTCTTATAAAGAGAAATAGAAGAACCTTCTTTGATTCAAATTGAAAAGACCTCGAATGAAATCAAACAATAAAATGTATATATTTCAATTCCTTCAAACTAAGTGTCATATAACATAGTCCCAACTCAAAATCAAAAGGAAAAATGGAAAAGATGAATAAAATCTGATGCATGTCAAATAGGAACTTAGAAACCAATTTTAATACATAGTTTTTAAAGTCTTGTAAAATTAAGTGACAGAACAACAATTAATGTTTACTACCTGATATACAGTTTTTGAAGCCCGCTTTACTGTCACTTGCAACTGCAGCAAAGCATCTTTAACAAGCATACCACGTACCAAAGCAGCAACCAAGTTGAGCTTCTTTGGACTCTAAAATACAGTTTTAAAAATGAACATAAATTAAACATGGAAACATAAATCATAAATTATGACAGTTTCGAAAAATTGAGATATATAGGGGCGGCATTTCAATGGCAAGAAAATTAGATGTCAAATTGTCTGCAAAAAATTGTTGCAAACTAAACTGATTAAAATAGCAGTTTCTTAAGAAGTAAATGTGATATTGACGCGTTCAAATGAGAAGGACCAATGTAAAGCTTAGAGCAAAGAAGGCAGAGGGAATTGCCAGTGAGGGATGAGATAGGCGTCAACAGTGGGGGATGGGACGCAGAGCAGGGAGGGTAGAACTTTTGAGCAACTGGGTAGAACTTGAAATTCCCTGAAATTGAAATACACAAATAATAAAATACATGAAATTAAGAAGAGCATATCTTCGATAGCAAAATAAATCTTTACAGAGATATAATGTAACTATAACACAGGCTCGGTGTGCCCCAAGAATGTGATTTGGTTAGTTGGAAGATAAATTTGAACAAACCTGGCTACCTAATTCTGAAAAACAAGTATGATCATGAAGTCCATTAAAACAGGTTAGTACGGTTTAGAAAGCAGTAAGAATCATTATGACAGTAATTTTTTTATATGAAAAGATGATTAAGGATGTCAACTAGAGATATACAAGAATTGGAGATTATGATATCCTCCGCAAAAAAAGAAAAGCAAAAAAATACAAAGAATCAGAAAAACAGATCCTTCCAAACTCCTCCTTGAACAATTTGTCTTCTAGATATCATTAATCAATCTTGTACTGGTTACTAAATTATATTATCTGCATGCTATTGTACACCTTTATTACATTAATAGAATTTGAGCTTTAAACATAATGATGTCTTAACATACTTGAGCATGAAAACTGATAAGATAAGGTATAATGAGTGGCAGGACAGTCTAAGCAATACACTGATTTCAGGGAAACAAATCTATTTAGGTAGAATAGGGAAAAAAAAGTGTTCCTAATGCTCGAAGAGCTTTAAGAAAAATATGTCACTTGATGTCAATTGGAACCATGCAGGACCAAAATACACTGTAGAATTGAAAACATGCAAAAATTTCAACTCAGGATACTTAATTCTTACAGCATGGTCTATGTTTTTCAATAATAATAAGGTCCTGTTACATTACATGCAACTGACCGATGCAGTTAATCCAAGAGAAACCATCAATCCTAGTAGCTTCCCTTAGGGAAGCTTGCACCTACAGTCCCACACTATCACCTTAGATCTTAAGGAGGTGATTGGAACTTAATTAACTTTTAAGCCCTCCTCCTCCCAAAATAAACCAAATAACAAACAAAATGTGATGAATTAAAATGCAAAATACATGACATTATGGCTACTCAATCCATGCAAGGTTACTTAGAATGACTTAAAAGAAAACGACTTCACATACCATATGTCTCGATGCTGTCAAAAAGCTTTACTAAACGATTTTTCACTATACTGATATAAGTGTCGATATAAAGGTATTTTGGCAAGATGTATTTAAAAGCTAGATAAGTATGTCACAACTACATGCAGCAACAACACCATTTAGTTTAACTGTAGATTCACATTTCACAATATAGCCCATAACATACAGCAAATAATACAATTCTGTACACGAATTTCTAGACAGTGTATTGAATTATTATTCAACTATAGGAGCTTTATAATAGCAAAGCAACCACTAAAAAGTTTCAGAACTATACCTTATTCTGATCAATTTCAGAAGATGCAAGTGAAATCACTCCAGCAAGTGCTTCACGAGCTAATCCTGTGAAATACAATAGATAATTATAATATCAGGACAGAGACATGATATGTTAATTTTAAACCACCTCAACCAGTTAATTTTAATCAATTAATCTTGCTACTAAGATATGTCAGAGTATTTGATAAAGTTTATTTATAATACATTCATCTAATGTTCAAAATATTTTGTCACGTTAGCTAATGTTTCAATGGTTTATATTTTAGAAATGTGTGAGAAATGTACAATTGTTGATGAATAAGGTAATGATCTAGATGGCCAAAAATGCTTCAATTTTACTATCAATAAATAAGTCGTGCCCTGGAAAATGCATCAGAGCCCCTATCAAGTACCTAAAAACCCAGGAAAAGGCAACAGAGCCACTAACAAGTACCTAAAAACCCAAAAGGTACTGATCAATCATTGATAGAATTGATTTATAGTTTTAAAATTAAAATAATTTTGTTCTTTTAAAACCTCATCAATTATTTCAGAAATTGTGACAAGGTGAAATTGAGAGCATACCATAAAGGTGCATATGAGATGGATACCTGATAGAGGCGAAGAAGGAAGATATCTGATTTGAGGCTTTAAGTTTGTGATGAAACCTTGTGAAATAATGGATCGTAATTTGTTATTAGGAATTAATTTCGTGACCCTAACTTTGTGATGTGAAGAATAACAACGTCGTCGAAATCATAACATCGCCGCCAGAATCAGAACATGAGACGTCATTGTAAGAAATCCCTATAAATCGTGAAAACAATACCTTCGACTATGGTGTTGCCTCCTTCCGAACAGAATAACCACACCAGAAGCTTGTTGGATATGAGGAATTGTTGAGAAATTGGAGACAATGGAATAAGAAACAGAGAGCAGCAAGCCTAGGGTTCGTGAGGGAGAGAATATTTCGTGAGGCATTTGGAAGAGAAAGTCGAACTTTATTTTTTTAATAAAAAGTTTATTTTTTAATTAAAACATCTTTAATAAAAAAGTAGCATACGTGTTTTTTACTACTGTAACTAAAGCCATCCGTAGCTATATGGCAGTTTTGTTGTAGTGTTAATTTAAAGACTTTAGACAGCGCTTTATTAAAAGCGCTGACTAAGGTCTATATTTAAAAGCGCTTTCTAAAAGCGCTGTCTAAGGGGGGTCTTAGACAGCGCTTTTAGAAAGCGCTGTCTAAGGCCCCCCCTTAGACAGCGCTTTCATTATTTTTTTGGAACATTTTCCGTGTTTTATTTTAATTTTAACCTTAGACAGCGCTTTCTTTTAAAAGCGCTGTCTAAGACGCGCTGTTAAAAGTCATTTTTGGCGTAGTGATTGTACTCGCTAGAGTGTTACAACTCTATGCCTACGTACCTTCAAATTTATTGAAGGATCAGAGCATCATAGTTCATCTAGAAAATGATTGTGTGTTTGTTGATTTTAGTTTAGAAAAATTCTCAATGCATCGGGGGAGGAAAAAAGTTTGAATAAAAGGATGTCTAAATGCACAGGGACATCATACAAATTATTTAGGTGAATTGAATTAATTTTAGATTGATTGGTTGATTGGTAAGGCGTGACAACAACCAATCAAATTGATTTGAGAAAAAATATATTTTAAATATATTTAGGAAATAGGGTTTTCTATATAAATATATGATTACTATTTTTTATTTGAATATTCAACAAATGTCCTTTAGAAATAAGAAACTTGATTAAGTTATCACAAAATACAAAAGTTATTACTGTATTTTTTTATATGAGCTATTTAATTATTAATCCCAATTATTTTAATTAAATAATTACCCTAATTAATTCCTAAAATTTCCCTAATTAAAACCTTAAAATTATCCTAATTAACCCTAAGATCACCCCAATTAAACATTTTAATACAAAGTGTAAGATATAAAAATATTAAACATAAAAGAAATATTTTTGACTTTTTTATAAATTATTTTATTATGAAGTCAACCTAATTATACTAATTAAATTTAACTAATTTCTAATTTAACCTAATTATCCTAATTAACCTTTAAAACAATCCTAATAATAATCATAGTTAAGTATTATAATAAAAAAATAAAACACATAAATAAAAATAGACAGGGGATATGAATTGTGGTTTGAATGTGATAATAAGATGTTAGTGTGATATTGTTTTTGATCTAGAGCATTTGATTTTTAACTTGGTTAAGCTTTTGATTTGTCTCAATTTTGGATTTTTTTTTGTAGGATGTGGTTTGTGTTGATTTATGAAGATAAATGTGGTGTGAAGGTGTAGGAGTGATGTAGAAGTTTTAGAGGTGGAGGTTTATGAGAAAATGGTAGTGATGATGTTTGAATGAATTTTTATTTATTATTATTTTTAATGAAAAATATACGTGAGAGATGAATTATGTTTGAGTGGCTTTTTGTGAATTTTTTTTATGTAATTAGAATATGGTAATTAACAAATTAACTATAAGCATAGAATAAAAAAAATTGTATGTAACTTTTTTTATATAAATAGAATAATGATAATTAAAAAATTAAATAATAAAGTAAACAAACAAAAATAAACTAAATATCAAACAATCCACAACAAACCAAAATCCTAAGTATTAGACATTAAACAAAAAATGACATATCAAACAAATATTGAGGCAGTAAGAGGAAACCAACATACGAGGGGACGAGGGGGAGGTTGTTCCCAGTAAAAAAATAAGATTGTCTTTTTTTCTCTTCCTTTTCATATTTTTTTGTTCTGACCTCTTTGTAATTTCTCTTCTTTGTTAGTCTTTGTGAAAAGATCGATGATGATGATGATAAGGGAGACTTTTAGGGTTTTAGTGTTGTTGTTCTTCGGTGTGAAGAACAACAAATTTTTAGACTAGATTTGGTAAATTGTGGATGTCAAAGAATGGTAAAAATTTGTGCTATGTATAGATAAAAATTAGGTCAAGAATTGAATGAGATTTGTCTATTTTTGAAATGATTTCATTTGACCTGATCGTATCTATTTCTTAATGGTTAAGCCAATGAATTTGGATTGATTCATGACTTTGATAAAATGTAACAACAGTTAACTATTATTTATTTATTTTAATAAATAATAATAATAATAATAGTAATAATAATAATAATTAGTGAAAAATAATAATAAAAAGACTTTGATTTTTTTTGGATTTTAAATTGATTATTTCTTTATACTCTTTGAACAAACTCTTCTACCAAATGGACTATTATGTTGATTCAAAATAAAATATAACTAAAATAGTAATATGCAAATTAGAACTTGATTTTCATTTTTGACATTTTTACAAATTATACCATATTTTTTGTTTTCTCTTTTTTTCTTTATAAATGCATAAAAATATTATTTATCTAAAATTTTAAAATAATTTTTAAAATATAATTTATTGATTATAAAATCCAAAAAGATAAAAAATAAAAATGTATCATTCTCGTATCTAATATGTCATTTGATTTATTTAAATTAAAATGACACTAAAAATCATATGAATGATGAACAAAATTTAGGATACGACAATATCATTTAAATTATCTTATGCTAGTTTTACAGTATGCATTGGTCTTAACATCATACTTACTTGATAGTCAAACTTTTCTCAATCCTAAATCTAAGAGGCCATTCAAGTTATCCATGTAGTACGAATTTGGATTACCTGCAGTCAAAAATCCTGCAGTTACCCATAGTCACATGTATTTTGTGAGAGCTAGGTCTTGTTTTTGAATGGAGAGTAAGATAAACTTTCAAACTTAAAAAAATAGTTGGAATAATTTTGTGAGTAAACTGTCGTGACTGCAGTAAAAACTAACTGAATGTTGGAAATCAACCATTTTTGTGTTTAGGGAAAATGTGTGGGAATATTAGAGACGTGAATACAAACTTGGTAGGTAGGAGAATTATTTATGGAAGATAGAACTTTGTATTTTTGCTTGATACAAAAGTGTAGGATTACATCTCTATTTATAGTACTCTAAGGAGAACTCTAGACACACTAATTCTAGAGAGTTCTCAACTCTAGACACTCAAAGAGTATTCTAGAAAATATTACAATCTTAAGAAATATCTAGACACTCCAAATACTACAAGACTTTTCTAGAAACATTATCCAAAATAAACTAAGCCCAAATAACAAAGCCCAAAAATCAAATAATAAGATTAGGCCCAAATCAAGTTTAATATTTCAACATCCCCCATTTAACTTGATTTATAACTCCAAGCATATTCCTTAGCTTCACGAAAGTTTCCAATTTGAGTGGCTTGGTGAAAATGTCGGCAACTTGATCTCTAGACATCATATACTTCAACTTCACCTTCTTCTTCTCGATGCATTCTCTTATGAAGTGGTAACGAGTGTCGATGTGCTTACTTATTTCATGAAATACATGATTCTTTGCCAAAGCAAGTGCTGATTTATTGTCAACACATATTTCGACAGGATCTTCTTGTGGCATTTTTAATTCTTTCAACAAATTCCTTAGCCAAACTGCATGACAAACACATGATGTGGTGGCAACATACTCAGCTTCACAATTTGACAGTGTGACGATAAGTTGCTTCTTTGACATCCAAGTGAAAGAAGTATCTCCCATAAAGAACATAAAACAAATAGTGCTTTTTCTATCATCCAAGTCTCCACTCTAATCACTATCATTATAGCCAATAATCTCATAATTGTTAGAAGAGTAATAGTGCAAGCCAAAGTTTGTTGTACCTTGATGTATCGAAGGATTCTTTTTGCCGCCTTGAAGTGAGTTGTTGTTGGAGCTTCCATGTAGTGACTTACGACTCCTACAACATATAGAATATCCGGTCTTGTACTTGTCAAGTAACGCAGACTTCCAACCAAACTTTTGTAAAGAGTTGGATCAACAATCTCTCTATTTTCATGCTTACTCAACTTGTTGCCACATTCCATCGAGGTGCCAACTGGATTGACATCATCCATCTTGAACTTCTTAAGGACTTCTTTGGCATAACCTTCTTGGGTGATAAAAAATGCTTTGTCTTCTTCCTTTACTTTGATGCGAGATAATATGCCATGAGACCCATATCTGTCATCTCAAATTCATTTGACATGTCTTTCTTGAACTCTTCGAGCATGCTTGAATTGTTCCCTGTGAAGATCAAGTCATCAACATATAAGCACACAATCAAAATATCTCTATTTTTTGCTTTATAATAGAGTTCATGCTCATATGGACACTTGATGAAGTTCTTGTCTCGAAAGTACTTATCGATTCGAACATTCCAAGCTCTCGATGCTTGCTTGAGTTCGTACAATGCCTTCTTCAATTTCAAGAATTTTTCTTCTTGCCCTTTTACTTCATAGCCCAGTGGTTGCTTGA
This sequence comes from Lathyrus oleraceus, assembly GCF_024323335.1. Classification (NCBI taxonomy): domain Eukaryota; kingdom Viridiplantae; phylum Streptophyta; class Magnoliopsida; order Fabales; family Fabaceae; genus Lathyrus; species Lathyrus oleraceus. The sequence continues at coordinate 331,772,216 of NC_066584.1, read as the reverse complement.
TATAAACTCCTTCTTCGAGAAAACCATTCAAGAAGGACGACTTCACATCCATTTGATAGATCTTCCATTCATTTTGGGCTGCCAAAGAAATGACCAGTCTAATAGTTTCAAGACAAGCAACGAGGGAAAATACCTCATCATAGTCAATTCCTTGTCTTTGACTATATCCTCTCGCCACCAATCTTGCTTTGTATCTCTCCACGCCTCCTTTTACATTCTTCTTCGCCTTGTACATATATCTTACTCCGATTGCTTTGTGTCCTCGTAGAAGTGTAGTAAGTTCTCATGTATCATTCTTCGTGATTGACTTAATTTTTTTCTTCCATGGCGTCTCTCCACTTTATGTTTTCAACTGCTTCTTGATAGCTTAGAGGCTCGCAATTACCCAAAATACAAAAAAGGTTAATGTCATTTATGTTTTCGGTTACCTCATAAAGCTCTTCAATACTCCTTAGTCGTGGTGTCCTCTCACTTGAGCTTGTTCCATCCAACCTTGGTGTCGGTGAAGCCACTGGTGTAATATTTTCCTCTATCATTGGTTGTTCAATTTCGTCTTCTTCTTCAAAGTAAGGAAGAAATTGTACGTGTCTTCTTGAACACTCCAATCCCAACAGTCTTATTCTTCGAACTCCACATCACGACTTATGGCGATCTTTCGACTATTTGGATTATAGAGCTTGTACCCTTTAGAGCTTGAGTCGTAACTGATGAATACATACTTCTCACTTTTATCATCGAGCTTTATTCTCCTTTCATCAGGAACGTGAGTATATGCAATACTTCCAAACACTTTAAGGTGAGAGATCCCAGGTTTCCTTCCACTCCATGCTTCTTGTGGTGTCTTCTCATGCACGCTTCTTGTTGGGGAACAGTTTGTCAGATAAACCGCACATGCCACTGCTTCGGCCCAAAACTATTTATGGAAGAGAGAACTTTGTATTTTTGTTTGATGCAAAAGTGTAAGATTACATCTCTAATTATAGTACTCTAAGGAGAACTCTATACACACTAATTCTAGAGATTTCTCAACTCTAGACACTCAAAGAGTATTCTAGAAAATATTACAATCTTAAGAAATATCTAGACACTCCAAATACTACAAGACTTTTCTAGAAACATATACAAAATAAACTAAGCCCCAATAATAAAGTCCAAAAATCAAATAGAATATTAAGCACAAATCAAGTTTAATATTTCAACAGTGAATCCTAATCCCTTTTGCTAGATATCATAAATCATCTAGATTTTCCCAGAATACTTTGTATGCTAATAATTACCAAGTATTAAGGACTTGCCTTCCCCATGGATATAAATTTATTTAGGTTTTCCCTAAATACTCGACTTTTATCCTTCCTTCATTTATTATTGACATGCTTGAATTATAAAGTTCCTAACCGGTAAGGGTTATACATTATAAAGAATTATATTCATGCTTTTTGATCATTGATTCACCTCTTGCAAAAACTATCAACTACTAACTTATTCTTGTTAACACTTATACCATACGTACAGTTAATTAAAATATCAGACAACATATGATTTGAGGAAACAAACATTCCTTTTAAAGCATAGAATTCCTAGATTAAGAATATAATTTTTATTTAATATTTTAAACTTCCAATTGGTTTAACTAAAGATCATATACATAATGTTAGAAGTAATCTATATTAGTAATATTAATTTTGTTAAGCGTAATCTAATTAGTGTAAGTTAGTATTTTCGTCTACGTGACATTATTGTTTGTGTATGTAAATAAGTGTAGTTGTCAATAGAGTAGTGTGCGTAGCCATTTAGTATAACCGTTATGTAAGAGTAATAGAAGTTTATTGTTTCAATTATGTCTATTCTCTCTCTTCTTCCATCTTCATCTTCTTCATCTTGTGCACCAACAATTAGTATCTAGAGCTTTTCATATCCACAGGAAAACACGAGGGAATGTTAAGATATTGTGTGATTGATTTTGTTTCTTAAATTTGTGTTGAATTTTTTTATCGGAATCGTAACATAATCACATTTCTTGATTCTGCGGGATTGAGAAACACTAGTGTTTTGTGAGATCTGGGTGAATTGCACAAGGTTGAAGATTAAAATAAACAGTGATATAAGTACTAAGCTTCCAGTGTTCGATGGTAAAAAATGGAATCAATGGATGATTCAGATGCGTGTGTTGTTTGACGCTCAAGATGTTCTTGATCTCATCAACGACGATTGCATTTGGGTTGCACTTCCGACAAATGCAACAGATGCACAGAGGAATGCTCATTGTGATCTGAGGAAGAAGGATCAGAAGGCATTGTTCTACATCCATCAGTGTGTGGATGTGAACATGTTTGAGAAAGTCCCTTATTAGACGATAGCGAAGGATACGTGGGACACACTGGTACGATGCTACAATGGTGATGCATCAATGAAGAAGGTGAAGCTTTAGTCTCTACGTAAGAAGTATGAGAATCTCAACATGAAGAATAATGAGAAGGTACCTGGATATATCTCTAGAATGATTGTGATAAAAAATGAGATGAATTCGTATGGACAAACTCTCTTTGAAGAAAAGATCACTGATGAATGTACTTAGATCTCTTAATCCTCAGTTTAATTACATTGTTGTAGCAATTAAACATTCTAAGGATCTTATCACCATGATAATTAAAGATCTGCAAAGTAGTCCAAAGGCACAAGAGTTGCGTCTGACTGAGAGAAACTCTGAAATGGAGGTAGAGCACCAGACTCTAAAGCAGATTATGGTAAGAAATATCAGAAGCAGTCTTGGTCAGAAGTCAGGAAGAAATCTGATGGTGTTCAGAAGTCAGAAACCTCAACTTCTGAAAGGTAGAAGAGTGCTCAAAAGGGGAAGGAGAAGTATGACAAGAGGGAGGTTCAATGCTACTGTTGTAAGAAGTTTGGTCACTTCGCTGATGATTGTTGGTCAAATAAGGAAAATAAGTCAAAAGAAGCAAACATAGCCAGATGAGATTCTAATGATAAACCTGTGCTATTGATGGCTTCTGAGTCTGATAGTGCATCTTTGAAATACTGGTGGTGCATGGACACTAGTTGTTCAAATCACCTTACTGGAAATAAGAAATGGCTGGTTGAGTTTGACTATGGTAAGAGGATCAAGATCAGATTTGCTGATGATAAGTATCTAAATGCTGAAGGAATGGGAAATGTCAGAGTAGTTCTGAATAATGGTAGAATTGCATTAATTCAGAATGTGTGGTATGTTTCTTGCATGAAAAGCAATATGATGAGTGTAGGTTAATTAATTGGGAATGGTTTTTTAGTTACGATGAAGGACAATATTTTGAAGCTGTATGACTGCAATCAAAAGTTGATTATGAAGTCAGAGCAGGGAAGGAATATAACATTCAAAGTGAATGTTAAAACTACAGACTCTGAATGCCTTAGTGCAACAAGTCTTGTGATGGAAAGTAAGCTATGGCATTCGTACTCCTTTCATTGCATGCTATATGCGCCCAAATATTTGACTCATTCACTATGCAACAATGCATATCCTTATCCGAAAGAAACATAGTCTTGGGAAAGTATGCAAAACAAATTTAGTTTTAACTTGGCTTCTTGAAAATAAACTTGAAACCAATTGGGAAGACAAGGTGATCTATCAAATGATGGAAAGCCAGAGAAAAAGGATCTCGTTGTTGCCACATGGTGATCTTATCATGAAAATCTTGGAGCATATTGGATTCAACCTTGAAGACAAATAATCCATTAGTAAATTACAAGGATAGGGAAACATGAATTGGAAAAAAATAAGATGGCTGATTAATGGAGTGGTGGTGCATGAGCCATCCAACGTAAGAGAAGTTTCCCAAATTCAACAAGCTCAACAACAAGCACATGAGCAAGGAGGTCCCTCAAGTATGAAGTACTTTGATTATGAGATCCCTCTGACTACTTCTATTAAAGCTCTTATCCACACTATCAACAAAGAGAAGAAGCAGAAAAGCAAGAAGATTGACTACCTGACATATAAACTTATTGAGACCAGAATTCCATTGTCGTATGGGTTGTTAGTGATGATGATGAGGACACATAGTAGTCCTTTCTTACTTTATTTGTTTTGTTTCTTAGTTTCTTTTCGTGATTCCCACATATTTTCTTTTTGTAATTGTTTTTCTTTTAATGAATAATTGTTTTGGTTGATTATTAAATCCATCATTATTTGCTTGATTACTTGTGATCAATGTGCTTGAATATATTTTCCTTCCTTTTATCCATCTTATTTTTCCAACCTTTTGATAATGGAGAAAGGGGAGAAGTATACTCTCATGAGGAAATTACTGATGTTTTAGGTATTATTGTAATTTAATCAAGAGGAAATTATCTCATGTGTAATATATCTTATGAGAAGTCGCTATTTGGATTGTGAGCTTAGCCAATAAAATATATCATTTGGTTCGTGAGATTGTTCGTTAAAATATATGTTTGGTTCGTGAGCTTTGTCCGGTGTAAAATCTCTCATTTGGTTTGTGATATTGTTCGTCAAAGTCTCTATTTCGTTTGTGAGCCGAGCCTAGTGTGAAAGCTCTTTGTATATTCTGAGATTAGCGTGACGTAAAATATCATGTTTGGTTTGGAGGATATCCAATGTAAAACTCCAGTCTGTTTGTAAGAAGGTTTGTGGGTGTAACTTATGAAAAACTCATATCTATTGTGGAAACTCTCAAGAAGAAAGTCTTGGGAAGAGGAGTAGGCCAAATGGTTAGTCCGAGCCTCTATAAACCTTTGGTGAAATTTTCTTATCCGTTATCTCTTTTTAGTTCCGATGTACTTCAATCTTGTTTCTACTCTGGTTTTTGGTTTCCTTTATTTATTTCGCTTCCTAATCTTTGTTCGATTTACAAAAATTATTTAAAAAAATTATTTTAGCGGATATTTTTTAATTGGTATCATTTTTAAAACCAACACAATTCACCCTCTGTCGCTACACGGAAAATACAGAGTCGTCACCAAAATTTATTTATTTCGAAGGAAAGGGAAATATCGACAAAACTCCTAAAATGAAAGAAAACGGTCTTCACAACCAAGAGAGAATTCATGAGTCGATTATGCAAGGGAAATGTATTAGCACATCTCACATCCGTTGTACTCAACGGGAACCGTTTTGATTGTTCTTTGTGCGTATGAGTGTTATTGTCTCAAGGTTACTTGCTAAGGAGGAAATATAAGTTTATTAATTAGTGTGTTCTCCTAGGATTCATACCCTCGTGCCTACGTATTCTCATAGTGCAATGAGAAAGACAGAGCTTCGTAGTTTGTGGTAGAAAATACGAATTTGTTGGTTGTGTTTTAGTGAATAATGTTAACAATCACATCCTAGCAGTTAAACGTCGCTTGTATGCTTGTGCAAGGGATGATTAAGAGTTGTTTGTTTGCGATAAAATGGATGCGCTTGGGTCGTATTCTAGCAGTTAAACATAACTTGTATGCTCGTGAATGAGAGGCTTAAGCGTTGTTTATTTGTCGTAGAATGGAAATAACATGTCATTTGTAAAAGGTTTGAATTCCCTATGGCGGAAAATATTAAATTGATTGGTTGTGATTGATTTTAAAGTGGGAGACAAGTATCAGACCATAAGCTAAGTACGACCGACAATCCGAGTACTTGGGAGCTGAAAGGACAAATGCATTATGACCTCTCTTTTTCATCCTAAAAGTTTTTGTTTATGAAATTTGTGAGGCAAGTTTAATCGTTGGTACTTAGAGTGAGACAATCATCTAACCACAGGCTAAGTAAGACCGACAATTAGAATACTCGGGAGCTGAAAGGACAATTGCATCCTGACCTCTCTTTTTCTCCCTATGAGGACCGAATTAAACTCGTTTATTGTTAAGTGTTTTTGAATGGAAGAAAAGTACTGAGCCATAAGTTAAGCACGACCTACAACCCCAGTACTTGAGAAATGGTGTGTACAAGTACGTACACCCCGTCCTTTTTCATCCGGTTTATTGCAAAAATGTTTTGAAAATGACTTGACGTTGGATCAAGTGTTTGAAGTAATTGTGAAAATTTGATGAATTAAATTAAAGAGGTACTTGACGTTGGATCAAGTACTCGCATTGTATTCAATTAAGTTTGATTTGGAAAAACACTTAACGTTGGATCAAATTTATTTTTGTTCATTTGAAAAAAGTTCTTTTTAGATCGCTTTTTAATTATTTCCAAGTTAACGAACGAGCGAGGAATGCGATAAAATGGAAAGAAATGAATTGTTACATGTTCATGGGAGTGGGGTACATTTTTCCCAAATGGGGGATAATCATACACCATGCAAAATTAAATCATAAGCATATAAGAATCATTCATAATAGCGAAATCAGAACCATAATTCATGCATGCAATCAAGAGTAAAGGATTTAATTTCGAATGAGTTATTGAAAAATTAAAGAGCTAAACTCTAAACTAAATTCAATTAAAATCTAAAGTATAAATTTATCCTAATTAAACTAACCATTTTTAATGTGTATTTTTTGGAATTAACATGGCATTGAAATTAAACATGTTGGAACCTAACTTATAGTGGGTTTTAATGAAGAATTAAAGAAACTCCTACAATTAAATTCAATTAAATTCTAAAAGAGAAAATATTTTAATTAACCATGATACATGAATTTCCTATGAATTTACATGAATTAAAATGCATAGCAAAAATGACAAAAGAGATGATAAAAAAACAAGAAATAAAAGTTTAGCAATTAAATTTGCAGGGGTGCATAAACCAGTGGATGTGCAGCCTGAAAACAAAGGCTTTCGGCCTAACAGATAGGGCCCAAACACTAGGTGTTATTTTTGGGTTCAACAAAGGGTAGTCTAAGCAAAATAGGGGTGTAAACATCAAAATAGTGGGCTTAATACACTAGGTCCAACCGAATTTGGCAAGGAAAGGGGGGGGGGGGGGGGGGGGGGGGAATTCAACATCAAGAATTCATCTCCTCTACACATCATGTTCATGTTATCTCCCTAAAGAGAATCCTCACCGAAGTTTTGCTCAACGACGCCGAAGATGCCGGAGTTGGCCGAAATTACCAAACATCATCATCAATCTACTTCTCTTAACCTCCTCTATCCTAATATTTTATCAACTCATTCCAAGATTAACCAATTATTTAAATTTAAGCAAGAAAGTTATGGACCCTAACAATGGAAACTGAAATTAAATGGAGGAGGAGAAGAACCAAGCCACCAAACCTCGGGGCTTTGATTCTCCAATGCAAGAGCTACACCGTGGTATCAAAAATTCAGCAAACAAAAAGGAATAAAAACTCATCGACCTGCAAGACGGATGATTGTCTTGGAATTTGTTGAAATATGAAGATGAAGAAGATGAAGAAAATCAGAGGTATGCTTCTTTGAACCTTTAATCTTCTACTTCTGCTATAAACTTCTTCTCTTCAAGAATTAGCTCTGAAAAATTCTGAACTGAATTATTTTTGTTGATGTTGATTATGTGAGTGTGAGAGTAGTGTAGAATGTAGGAGGTTCAACTCAAATGGTGACAAGCTTCAAGGTGAAGCTTGCTCCAATGGTGATAGAGATTTAGAGTGAGAGAGGAATTGGAGAAGTTGAATTGAGATAATGAAAACTGAATTTGCAATGAGTGATTTTCTGTAGAAAATGATTGGTGGTTTATGAATCAACCTCTAGATTGGAGAGAGTGATGAGTTTATATAGGTGAATCTTCCAACCGTTTCAGGCATTTTTCCGGGAAATGACGGTTAGAAGTTAGGCCAGAAGTCAATGTTAAGTGTTTCTATAATAAAATTGGTTATGAATTTAATAGTGTTAATGAGCTATTAGATTGTTAGTTGGAACAGTTATTGAAGTGTTAAATGCAGGGATTGTTATGTAATTTTAGCCTGGCTTGATGTTAGGATTGGAATGAGTAAGTGTAACTCAAGTGTTGATGAATTTTAGTGTGTTAGAATTGCTTGGCTCAAAGTGTAAATGTTGTTGTTAGTTGTTGCATATTGTTATTATGTGTTATGTGAATTGAAACTGGTTAGGCATATTTGAATGGCAATGCAATGCTGAAATTTGATTGTTTTTCTGCTACTAGTGCATGTGTAACTAGTTACTAGATGTTGTGTAACTGATTACCAACACGAAAACAAGTGTTATGAACTGGTTTTTTTAGGCTGCAACATACCTGTAACCGGTTACCCTACTGTTGGTAACCAATTACAACTCGATGTTCAGTATTTCTAGGCTACAGGAAGTTGAAGAACATACAAGTGTAACCGGTTACCTGATTCTTGATAATCGGTTACCAAAATGCAATTTTGGATGGTTGGCTATTGGGATGGCATGAATAGCAGGTGTAACCGATTACCTGATTCTTGGTAACCGGTTACTAAGATGAAACTTGTTTTTTTTGCTATGTTATAAGGTATTGGCTCATGTGCAATGTCTTAACCTTTGTGGTTCATTGTGTATTGAATATGGTATGTTTTTACAGGTCTGACACATGGTAGGATGAACAACACTTTAGCGTGGCATGGAAGCTCAAACATGGATGACTCATGAAGGGATGAAACAAGCAGTGTCTAGGATTATCAGTTGACTTTGGTAAACTATTTTGATCAAAAAGTTAACATTTGACCAAGAGTTAACTGTGTGTTAAATGATGTACAATAGTGTAATTTGGTTTTGAACTTTTTTTTGTAATGGAATGTTGAACATTTTTGTAATGAAAAGGCTCTCTTGCAATGTCTTGTGTTTTACGAGAAATCTCTATCGATATTGGTTTGAACACTTGAACTTGTACTTGAATGAACTTGAATGAAACATGAATTTAAAGGAATGAATCTTGACTTCTTTGACTTGACTTTGAATTGCAAAACCTTGTCTTGAATCCATACCATTAAAACATATTTGTTTTTCCAATCATTAAATAAATAAACAAACCTAAATCATATCAACTTCAACGAAACCACCAACCTTGTACCACCACTTCTCCTACCATCCAACTTTCAATTAACAGTTTAATAACTGCACATATATCCTTTCCTGAGAAATTAGAATAGTAAAGGCAAAATTTTTGTCTTTCTGGAGTCTTTTCGCTTTGACATGGTCATACTATCCATTACCTATAAATATGTCGTATTTTTTCCTTGTCCTATGCACCTCACATTCACACGTCTTACCATTATCAACATCTACGAGCTCCATACCTGTTTGAACCAGAAACACAGCTCTCTTTGATATATCTCTGAAAAGATGCAACAAAATATTAAACTTTTTAACATACTTCAATTTTTTAAAACATGTCTTCATATATTGTTATCATATAACTCTTACCAAAACATTTTTCCAGTCCTTCACTCCGCACTTGATTTCTTTTTTCCAATAATATTTAAAATCGTCATTGTTGTTGTCGAATTCATCATATTCAAACTCATCGATTTCAAAATCAATTCTAACTACTTCAATCTTATGCGGTTCTATTTCCACCCTCATTATTGCTAGGGTTTGCTTTATGTATTCAACCTGTAGATCACAACCATCATATCCCTCATTCTTGCTAGGATTTGCTTTATGTGTTCAACCTGTAGATCACAACCATCATATCGCTGTAACAAAAGAACAGCCAAATTATTTACATAATAAAACAACATTGTTTTGTAACAAAATTTATTTTCACTTTTCTATAACATGAACATCTTCCGCACTGTGATGAAGATGGTAAGTCAGGACCTCAATTTTCTCTTCTTTATTCATTCTAAAAATGAGTATCAAACCTAACCTTACTATTTATACACGTTATTTTATTATTTTATATTATGAAATAGGCCAGACTTTAACTATGTTCTACAAATCAAATTCTAAGTCGGATTCATTCTAAATTCTAATTATTGAATAGTATGGAATGAGTCTGATTCTAACTATTAATTTATTTTATTATTTTATTATTTAATATTATATATACTTCATTCTTTATTATTTTTTCTTTTATTTTATCAAACTCTTATTATTTTATACTTTTACATATCACTATTTATAATATTTTCAATTTCTAATCTTTACTTTTCTTAAACCATAGTATTATTTTTATTTTAATTAAAAAACATGTATGCCAAACTAATATGCATGGATTTGTTATTAATTATGTTTAGTATGATAAAATAATATAAAATAATTTGAACGGTATGAACACAGAAGCGTTACTAGAGAAACGACTTTTTTTACCTAAAATGAAATGACATTCACATCGGTTTCATAGGAGAGATAGTATTTTTTTTTATACTTTTTACATCGGTTATAAAATATTTATTCTATATAATATACGGGAATATAGTAAAGTCGTATATTTCAATGTTTTAAAAATCAAATCGAATCGGTCGGTTCAATCAGTTGGATAAAAAATCAAAAATAAATCTGATTGAGTCAACTTTTTAAAATCGTTAATAAGTCAAAATGGAGTCAAATAAAAAAATTTGAATCGAATCGTCTAAAACCATTCAAATCAAAGAATCAAAGTTAATTTTGTTAAATCGTCTGATTAAAAAAAAAACATAAAATTAACAATTTTTTAAATTTTTTTTTAAAATTTTAATATGTCAATATCAAAACTTAACATATATTCCTCAATCACAAAAAAAAATTCATATTTTTTTTACAACCATACAAACTTCTAAATTTTATCACTTTATTATGATTTTTTTTCAACCACACTCCTTTAGCACCACTCCATTTCTTTTAAATATAGTCACGATATTCAACTCAATATTAATTGTCGTTCAAATCAATATTGTTCGTTGTCAATTAAAACTTCTTTGTCGTAGTTCAACTCAATTTTGTTCAAGTATATTGTATTATATATTTTATATTTTATATTATTTAATTTAGGTATTTTAATTATTTAAATTTTATTTTAGTTATTATATTCTATTATTTTAATTTGAATTTGAATTAGTTTAACTGTCTTTATTGTAATTTTTTAATTTGGTCAAATTATTCTTAAATAATGTTGAAATGAGGTGTAAAACTATGTTTTATTATTATATGTATTATCAATATTGTTGTATTAATTTTGTAATAGATTTTTGAACTATTTATTTTATTTATAAACATGTGTAACATATCTATAAAATTATATTTTATATTATTAGTTTATTTAATAAATGATTTGACCGTAAATTTAAACGATTGAACCAACTAAACTTTAAACCACATATTTTATCGATTCAATATCCGATTCAGTTTTTAAAACATTGGTATATCCCACTTCTGTTACATTTAATAATGGATGTGAAATAGTTACCTCACATCGAACACTTCCTTTAACCGATGTAAAATGTAAATAACTTTTGAAAATCAAAATCAATAATAAGCAAGCGCAATAAAAGTATAATAAACCGCCAATATGACATAAAACATTCAAAAACTAATATTATAATAAAAATATTATTTCAACAAAGATTAATCAATTAACTTTTTTGTCAATAAATAAATAAAATTAATTACATTAATTTAATAAATAATTTTATAAAAAAATAATTAAATAACAATATTATAATTTTACTACTACTACTACTAGAATTTTATAAAAATATCTCATCTTAAAATCCACCTCAGTCTCAATATATATTTGGGGACCATATATACTGTAGTTTAGTAATTACTATTATCTTAAAAATAATTTTACTTAGTAATGTCTTTATTAATTTTTAATGTCTACCCTTATTTAACAATTGAGGATTCTTGAGTAACTAAAACAATTACGCATTTTAAGCGAAAAAATTATTTAAAGTTTAAAATTCACAAAATTATAATACTTTACAAAATTATATGATCTAAATAGACATGTTTTTTTCATAAACCACCCATGTAACTTGTTTTTTCTTCAAGTTTAACTTACTTATTTATTTATTTTAACTAAATAAAATATATTTCTATTTTATTATTATTATTATTATTATTATTATTATTATTATTATTACAAATATGCTTAAGCGAATTGATTTTGAAGGCTCACTAGAATTAGAAAAATATTTAAAAAATTTAAGTTAAAAAAAATACTTAAATGTATTATATACGAACAAAATATTTACATCATCTTAGGAATTTTAACTCATGTGCTAGTGGAATTGAACTTGAAATTTATCATTTTATAATTTCATATTTATAAGATAGCTGAAATATTAATTTTATAAAATATAATAAATTTGTTAATTTGACAAAATGAACGTGAATTGGTTCAGTATTTTTTTTTATCAAAATGGTTGGTTCAGTATTCAACCCCTCTCAGATATTTTTTTAATAATAATATAAACAAACTTAAAAACAAATACCAACTCATTTATTAATTATCTACTATCATATATACATTAATTTGTGAAATCTGTGTTATTTTTCTCGAACAAAGCCAAAGTTATAAATCACCTTACTTAATTTTCCAATAAAAAATATATAAAAATAAAAAGTTTTATATGTATGTATATCTGTGCCATGTCCGTGTTACATAAAATATATGTTTGGTTTGATAGTAGTATTAAAAAAGAACAGTGCAGTCGGCCTGGCCTTTTTAAGGTAAACAAACTCGATTTCATTTCCCCAAACAAACTAAAGAATTTCAACGGAACAAAGCACCACACTGCCCCAAGAAACCTTGGAAAGTGACATTTCTAGATCTACATCCCACTCGAGACTTGAGTATAGACCAAATACTCACAATATTAAACCCTTTACCCTCCATCAATCCCCATACTATTCACCCTTTTCTAATTACTCTTGAGTTCTTTTTAAAATACCTTTATTTACTCTTTTCTTTTATACACTCTTTCCATACACTAATCTTGTTTAAAATGTATCCAAAATTAAATTTAGATATTTCTCTTACAATATTTTTTTAAACAGAAATGCCAATTGAAAACAATGAATTGTTCGAGGACTAATTAGTTTTAGATCCATCTGTTTAACAATGAAAAATGTGTAACAAGTTCAAGTAATACTTAAATTTGTAATTGGTATCTGATCTAGTCAAACATATTATATTTTTCAAGTAATAAATGCAAGTAACTCTCTAAATGTGGCGAACCATTCGTAGTGCGTTGTCATGTGCAAAGAATACGCTGACTAAAAAATCTACGCTTTTGTGTATTTGGTAAATAAGACATAGTAAAGTATATTTTCAGATGTTTAAGAGTCATTAGTTTTGACCATATTCGTTGAACTTAATGAGTTTGTTAGCCAATAATTTTCGACTCAATGAGTTGCGCTGAAGTCCATTAAGTCTAGTTTCGAAGAATCTCAAGAAAAGATCCTTAAGAATATGATCATTCTCTCTTCAAAATATATTCAAAATCTAAAAAAAGATTTGCAATAATTTGGTGTGTTTCACATCACTAGGGGTGTGAGATAAATACACAGGCTAAGTACTGGTAGACAAATCATGGTTTTGGCCTCATAAAACACAAGGTTCGACAAAAGGGATTCTCAATAGAAGTAGTTGGAAGACATCAGATTCGACAAAGGCAGTTAGGAGACTTAAGAATTTTTTTCGACAGCAATAATAATTTTATAGCAGTTCAAAAACCAAAGTCACATGAAAACTTATAAGAAAATAAGAGCTTGCGTAATATGATACATGTCGAGTCCTAGAGAAGTAACCGTTATCGACATTTATTGATGTATTAGTATATAAGCCAACTTCATTCATGTAACAATGATTTGTAATTTTTCATTAGTATTCTCTATAGAACTCAAGTATCTAACTCAAAGAGAGAAAAAGTTTGAGAAATATATGAATCTGCGTCCCTCTTTTGATTCTTTAATCCAAGCATTTTATTTTATTACTTTGATTGCGTTCTTTGTTTACTTTATTTCTCCAAATAATCCTTCATTGTTCTTATTAGGATTTACATCTCATTTCTCTACACCAAGATGTCAAATATAACACCCACATATAATATATATCTAGAAAATATATTTACATAATGTAATTGGTACTGAATACACATAAGAGCTTATCAGCAACGATATATATATATATATATATATATATATATATATATATATATATATATATATATATATATATATATATATATATATATATATATATATATATATGACACATGATATATAAGGTGCCTAAACAAAACTAGGATCTATAACAGAGTTCACATGATCCATAACGGAAGATCATAATCCAAAAAATCTGATCACCAAAACATCATCAAGCAAGCTTCTCCTTGCCTTTTACCTACAAAGAACTATTTGAAAAACATCAATAATAGTGGGATGAGATGATAATCTCAGTGAGTTCCCTTATCTTATGAGTCCACTCGACTCTAAAGGGATCTCAATCTTTACGGAATACTACAATCCACGGGCACTAGGGAACTAGCCATGTATCATGAAAGAATGCTATAACGATTACCACGTATTACGACCAATGTATACCAGTTATATATATATATATATATATATATATATATATATATATATATATATATATATATATATATATATATATATATATATATATATATATATATATATATATATATATATATATATATATATATATATATATATATATATATATATATATATATATATATATATATATATATATATATATGACACATGATATATAAGGTGCCTAAACAAAACTAGGATCTATAACAGAGTTCACATGATCCATAACGGAAGATCATAATCCAAAAATCTGATCACCAAAACATCATCAAGCAAGCTTCTCCTTGCCTTTTACCTACAAAGAACTATCTGAAAAACATCAATAATAGTGGGATGAGATGATAATCTCAGTGAGTTCCCTTATCTTATGGGTCCACTCGACTCTAAAGGGATCTCAATCTTTACGGAATACTACAATCCACGGGCACTAGGGAACTAGCCATGTATCATGAGAGAATGCTATAACGATTACCACGTATTACGACCAATGTATACCAGTTATATATATATATATATATATATATATATATATATATATATATATATATATATATATATATATATATATATATATATATATATATATATGACACATGATATATAAGGTGCCTAAACAAAACTAGGATCTATAACAGAGTTCACATGATCCATAACGGAAGATCATAATCCAAAAAATCTGATCACCAAAACATCATCAAGCAAGCTTCTCCTTGCCTTTTACCTACAAAGAACTATTTGAAAAACATCAATAATAGTGGGATGAGATGATAATCTCAGTGAGTTCCCTTATCTTATGAGTCCACTCGACTCTAAAGGGATCTCAATCTTTACGGAATACTACAATCCACGGGCACTAGGGAACTAGCCATGTATCATGAAAGAATGCTATAACGATTACCACGTATTACGACCAATGTATACCAGTTATATATATATATATATATATATATATATATATATATATATGACACATGATATATAAGGTGCCTAAACAAAACTAGGATCTATAACAGAGTTCACATGATCCATAACGGAAGATCATAATCCAAAAAATCTGATCACCAAAACATCATCAAGCAAGCTTCTCCTTGCCTTTTACCTACAAAGAACTATCTGAAAAACATCAATAATAGTGGGATGAGATGATAATCTCAGTGAGTTCCCTTATCTTATGGGTCCACTCGACTCTAAAGGGATCTCAATCTTTACGGAATACTACAATCCACGGGCACTAGGGAACTAGCCATGTATCATGAGAGAATGCTATAACGATTACCACGTATTACGACCAATGTA
Organism: Lathyrus oleraceus; assembly: GCF_024323335.1. Taxonomy (NCBI): domain Eukaryota; kingdom Viridiplantae; phylum Streptophyta; class Magnoliopsida; order Fabales; family Fabaceae; genus Lathyrus; species Lathyrus oleraceus. Next base: position 331,756,477 of record NC_066584.1, on the reverse strand, counting down.
TACCAGTTATATATATATATATATATATATATATATATATATATATATATATATATATATATATATATATATATATATATATATATATATATATATATATATATATATATATATATATGACACATGATATATAAGGTGCCTAAACAAAACTAGGATCTATAACAGAGTTCACATGATCCATAACGGAAGATCATAATCCAAAAAATCTGATCACCAAAACATCATCAAGCAAGCTTCTCCTTGCCTTTTACCTACAAAGAACTATTTGAAAAACGTCAACAATGGTGGGATGAGATGATAATCTCAGTGAGTTCCCTTATCTTATGGGTCCACTCGACTCTAGAGGGATCTCAATCTTTACGGAATACTACAATCCATGGACACTAGGGAACTAGCCATGTATCATGAGAGAATGCTATAACGATTACCATGTATTACGACCAATGTATACTAGTTATAGCAACGGGGAATTACGGTTACATTTACAGGCTAAACGTGTAGTCAACCATTCTTTACACCAATAATGCCCAGATTAATCTAGCATCGAGTATGACACCAATTCTATAGTATTCTCACATCATCCTGTTTTATTTACACCATATACAACTTAATCAATTGGCATATTAAATTAAGTTACATCAATTCTGATACTCTTGATAATATCAAAAATGTATCTTTACGGCTCCAAATTAGAAGCAAGATACTTATATCATTTTCAATCCTTCCGATAGGAACTTAGTCGCACAACTGATTACGACCCCGCTCGGTTGGATTTACTACATGACCTACTACTACTAATTACGACCCTTCTGATTGGAATTTAGAAGGTGTAGCTAGCGCATTACTAATTACGGCCTCACACTATTGGATTTATAAGACGACCTACCATTACTAATTACGACCCATTCTGATTGGAACTTAGTGTGTATCACTAATTACGGTTCCCATTCGATTGAACTAATACTTCACTAAGCTTGTACTAATTACACATCCTTTCTTAGGAACTTATTATATCACTAGGCTTATACTAACTACGACTCCTTTTCTAGGAACTTAGTACATTGCCTTCTCTTGTGCATGTATTACATTCTAAGTTCCAATCGTTAACTATGAAATTATACACATACACATCACAACATGATACATGAAACACACATCATAGTTCATTATCATTATACAAGCAATATTTGGAACATAAGCATGGTTTTTTTCACCAAAAGTGGAGTGTTGGACTAGTTTTCCTACGTGTTCAACCTCACATTAACTAGAGTCACGGTTCCCATTATATGGTGGAAATAGGAACACTAGTTGTTTTTCAATGCATTATAACTCTCGCTTAGTGAGCTTAGGGTAAGCTCCAAGCGAGACGAAGAAGTAAGCTTAAAACTGTAAATTTTCTCTTCTTCGCTTGGTGAGCTTCAAGTGAGGCGTCCAATCGAGTTGTCGCCCAACGAGGCCCAAACGAAGAATTCAAGAATGTCATTTCTTCCAAAATCACCTATCTCGCCTACCGAAACATGTCCTCTCCTAGTGAGAGTTGCATAACAACTTCTGCATGGGAATTGATACGCTCGCTTAGCGAGTTATTCCCTCACCTAGCAAGAAAGCCAAAACATAACCAGTAGCGAAACATAACAGGAAGAGAGATAAGCAAATATACATCATCACATGATATCATACTACATCAAAACACAAAATATCATGGATTATCACAAGCAAACAAGGAAAACAACAAGAACATCATATATTAACACCAATTTCATGATCATAGCAAAACAAACAAACCCTAATTTCCCATTCATGGATTTTCTCCACCATAACTATGTCTAACTAGGAATCCATCTTGAATCAAGAAGATGATGGATGTTGGGGATGATTCTTGTTGAAGCAAGATGATTCTTCCTCCTTCCAAGCCTTTATCTTTTTCTTCTATTCTTCTATTCTTCTTTGTTTCTCTCTTTATATTCTCTTGCTTTTTCCTTGTCAACTTTCTCCTTTTATTACTTCTAACAAGGACAATGGTTAGTAAGAGGAAAAGAGAGAAAATATCTAAAAATATATATTTCTTCTAGAGAAATTGACCATTCATTAATGTTACTAAAATGCACTTTCTTTTACTTATTAATAAAGGTTAATTGAATTGAGTAAGAATTAAGCCCAACCGAGTTCAATAATGACTCTATTTGTCTCAAATGACAACAAATAGAGCATTAAATTATTCTAGTTAAGTTATTTGTGAATTATATGTATTTTATTTAATTAATGTGTGTGAATAATTAAATAAATAAGAGGGTAGGGGTGTATGTCTTATAGATAGAGGTGTAGAGAATAAGTTGTGACTTATTAGAATCGATAGAAATTATTTATATTCTTAATAATTAGAATAAAGAGTATTTTAATTGAATATATAAATAAGTGTGACGGAGGTGTGTGACTTTGTAGTAGGGTGTGGAAAGTAATTGGGAAAATCTAGAATAACTTAGAATTATTTTAATTAAAGTAATATTTCAATTTTATTATTTAAATAATAGTATTTTAGTTATTAAATGAAATAATATCAGTAGTAACATTTTTAGTGAATTTAGTTATTTAGTTGTTAGAGATAAAATAATAAGAATAGAGTAATTAAATATAAGAAATAAAAGAGGAATGACATTGTTTGATTTTTGTGAGTAAGTGAGGATAGAAAGGTAAATCCAAAATTCAGGAGTTTTATTATTATAAAAAGAAAGTTGGAGAGTTAGAAGGATTTTGACAATATGTGAATTGGAAAAGAAGAAAATGAGACTAGGGCAAGAGAAGGCATAGGGAGAGCATCCATTGATAGAACTTGGAATAATTTGTTGGAAAAATCTAAGGTATGAGGTGAGAATAACTTTCAATAGGGCCTATGCATGAGGGATAGGGTAGAGGAGTCCTTAACCTCCAATAAGGCAGTGAATTGTTCATGAATTTTTAAGTTTTTATGATATTATAATTATGATGTTGATTTGCGGAATTGATGTGTATTTTCGTGTATAATTTGGTACTCCCTCCGGCCTTATTTATAAGCAAAAGTCTTCTAATTTTTTTGGCCTTAAATATAAGCAAATGTCAACAAATCTAGGTGCATTTAATGTCTTTATTCAAAAAGTATCCTTGCATTAATTACTTAATATTATTAGTAGAAGACAATTTAATTAAGGGTATACCAGTAATTGTGTTGTCTCTCTCACATGAAATCAAGAAACTTAAATGCATTTAACTATATTTATTAATAAGTGTGGAACTTGTCTTTTTTGCTTATAAATCAGGCCGGAGTAGTATGTGATTATTGTTTTGAAATTATTAATATTTTTCACTATTGTTGACGGTTTGAAGTTTTGGGGTTAATATTTTTTCGATAAAATTGAGAATTATATGTGTTAAATTGCTGTTTTAATCATTAGATAATTGTAGTACGTCGAATTCTGAGATCAAGGCTTTTTACAGAATCAAAATCGGAGGTCCGAAAGAGTTTCTATGGTCGAAAATGCAAAAAAGTAAAATTTGGTTATTTACCCACGGATTCTGGGAATTAGCGACGAATTGACTGTGGGAAAAATTCAGTTCTAGGCGACGTCTGTCAACCCTCATGAATTCCGCTATGCCTAATGAAAAATATCATAACTTGAGATCCGTGACTCCGTTTGGGACGCGGGTCAAAGCGTTGGAAAGCTAACGCATAGTACTATCTCACAGTGATGTCTTAAGAGACTGAATATGCACTTAATGATGTGAATATACTACTTTACTTAAGGTGTAATGTCGGTAGCAGTGTTTCTAACTGTTGAGTTGAGTTTTATGTGTTGTGTTGTAGTGTGATTTATGTTAACTGTTGTTGGGAATGTTTTTGGTGACTTAAAATAATTAATTTCATAATTACATTGGGTTATTGAATGTTAATATTTGATTTAGAAAAATTAATTAATTGTTATAATTAAATAGATAATGTTATTTGGTGCTGTTATGTGATTAACGAAAGATGATGTTTTGTATGCATGCATTTAGTTGTATATGGTGTATGAATATTTGAGTCGTGTGATGCTTGTCTGTGAATATGCATAATTATTGTTATGGTGATGGTAGTTTGAATGGGGAACTAAGTTGTTGTATGCTATTTATATTTTGATGTTGTATAATTAATTGTTGTGATCATTATGTTTGCATAATCAGTTGATTAAATTGATATGTTGTTTGAAATATAATTCTGTTGAGATGAGTTATTAGCATGCTTGTGTTGCACTATTGATTGATAATGCGCATTTTGTGATTTTGGTATGATGTAACTCGGAGAGGGGATTACTGGAGTTGTCAATGCATTATGTTAGGATGAGAATAAGGGTCTTAAACACATTGACTTGATGATATGATCATGCACTATAATTGTCGTGTCAAGAGACATGTTTGCTAGTTCAGAAGAGGGGACGAGTGGCTTGTCCCAAGTTCAGAAGATGGGGCTTGGAGCTCAGAAAAGGGGGATCATGGGTTCAGAAGAGGGGACTCGGTTCTAGAGAGAACCGAATATTGAGTTGGTACCACGTGCATATGCATAAAGTTGCATAATCGAATTACATTGTATAATGAGTTATATGTATAATTGTTGAGTTGTGATTGATTGATGTGTTTGGGTGTGAGATTGTGATGAGATGTATTATGGATGAAATTGCGTAGAGGATGTCGTCTTATTATCCTACCTTGCAGTATATGCTTGTTATTATTGTTTGTTATTTCTCACCCCTTCTGTTTGAATGTTGCCTTTACATAGACATCATGCAGATACTCAAGAGTAGAGACGCTGTCGTGAGTGGACGTTAGCTCCTGGAGCTATTTCTTTTAGTTTTGTTGTTTTAATTTTGGTTATCTCTGATATGTAACATTGAGGATCAATTTTCTTTGTTTTATATTTAGATTTTCTAAGAGACAATGTATGCTCTCGTATGTTTTTGTTTTGGTGTGATTAGTGTAACTCCCATAACTTATTTAATTGTTTTTATTTAATTATAACATTTTATGAATTATTTGATAATTTATTTATGTGATGTTGGTGTGTTTTTGGGTGTTTTATGATGTTTTAGAGTATTCGAAGATATTTTAATAATTTAATAATTATTAAAATATTTGGGTGAGAGCGGTAGATTTCATTTAATTATTTAAAATAATGATGATAATTATTTGAGGTTTATAATAATAATAATTTAATTATTTAATATAGTGTGATACCTTATGTTAAAAATATATTTTCCTTTTAAAATCAAATAAATATTTTATTTAAATATTAAATGTGTGATGCTTAATTGAATAATTATTTAATTTAAGATTTATTTAATTTTATTTATCAATTAAATAAATATTTCGCTTGGGATTAAACATAATATATAACGTAAGTGAGAGTGTGAGAGTTAAGTCAAAATTAAGGTTTGAGGCATATCGCTAAATGACGCATCTGAGTCTAGGAATACCATTTTGGGAGCAATCGTGAGGCATCGATTTGGAGAGAGAGGAACATCAAGACCTTGAAAGCTCATTAGATAAGGTAAGACATGGATATTGCTTACTATAGGATGGGTTTTAGGCAACAAAATGATGAGGGTTCCCTTACCCTCTCATCAGCGCCAGGTTATTGTTATTTTTATCTCTGCGAAATATATCGAATCAAAATACAAGTATTTTATTGTACTGATTTGCTCTGACCATATGGGGTTTGACCCAACCCCTTTGGTCACACATTGTATGAATAATATGTTTTATATTGAAATTTTGGTTTTTGAGAGTCGATTACGATCTGTGCCCAAATGGGATAATCACATTTGGTCATTTTTGGTGATCAATAAGATTTTTTTAGATCGACAAAATTATTTTTGGTGATATATTAATAGAATTGAATTTTGATATTAAATCACAGTATAATATGAAATTGCATTTTTGTGATACTTTTATTAAAAAGTATCCATCCCTGAATGTTTGACCAAATTGATTTTTCTCAAAACCCCTTTGGTCAATTCTATATGATAATATCCCACAAGTATTTATAGGGATAATCCTATTTGGTCAATCTTTGTCCTCTTTGATCGTTCCGTTAACCGTAATCCTTTTTTCATAAAAAAATAACTTAATCGATAATTTTCTTGTGTAAAAACTCTAAAATTAGTCTTTTGAGGAAAATCATAACTTTTGAAAAATTGTCATTGGAAATTGTATGCTGTATTGGGAGGTGGAAACTTGGAAAATCTGAGGTAGGAGGACTGGTAGCACGTATCGAAGGAGAAGTCGTGCTTCAGAGCGGTTCAACAGAATTTCACGCAAGTTTGGCGTCTGATGTCAGAATAAATTTTATTATATCTTTTCAGAAAGAGAATTGTCCCAGAAGTCAAACTCATTGCCATGTAGTCATTATTAGTTTTTAAAGTCGTTTAAGTTCCAAAAATAATATTTTACAATTTTATGAAATTTTAGCAATTTATGTTTTATTTGTTTTATTTAATTATTTTGTTTAGGATTAAAAGTCCATAAGACTAATTAGAGTTTCTATGTTTTATGTACTTAAAGACTTTGACAATGCCATAAGGATTAACCTTTAGATTATAACAAATTTCAAAGTTTTGTTTAATCTTTCTGGGGAATAATAATAATTTTTGTAAATAAAGCTAAAACTAACAAAATCTTTGTTCTTAGTTGAAATTGTGATAAAATAACCCTAAAATAATTAAATATACATTTTATAAAATATTATAAAAATATTAGTATATTTAACTCACTTTTAGGAATATAATTAACTAAATAATCTTGGGTGTAAGAAAAGTGAATACATTGTTTAATAAACAGAATTTTAGGTGATTTGAATTTAGGTGACCCTTATTGGATAATTTGTGGTTCGTGAATGGAACCTATTTTGGTGATATCTTTTGGGATAGTTTTGCTGGTTATGAGTATTATTATACATAATTTTGGTGAATTATGATGTTTCTCCATGAAATGCATATTCGTGACTTATATTACCATGCATTCATGTATTTCAGAGTTTAGGTAGGACTTCAGACCATTTTGGTGGCCTCAGATCCATTGGTGGGGATTATGGGTCTTGGTGAAAAAGACTAAGGGCGAGTCTCAGATCCATTGGTGGGGATTGTTGGTCTAGGTGGGAAGGACCAGAGACCAGTGGAATAAAATCAGTAACATTCCTCTGATTCCACAATATATTTTTGGTACCACATGCATATAGGTGATGGAGTTGGTGGATCATAACATTGCATTTTGTTGTGATATGTGTTATTGATTGTAATATATATATATATATATATATATATATATATATATATATATATATATATATATATATATATATATAATATATATATATATATATATATATATATATATATATATATATATCATATATGTATGTTTGTTGTGCTTCTTTAATGTCATTCTGCTGCTGAAATCACGCTGTTACTATATGTAAGTATATTCTCACCCCTTTCTTGTTTGCTTGATTTTGTACTGTGCTTTGCATAAGTGATTAGCAGAACTGAGGTTCGTTATTGCAGTGAGATGGCTATTGCCTCTCAACAGACTTTTATCTTCAGTGTATTCTTGTTTTCGAATAAGAATTCTCTTATCTATAACACTGGGGATAAGGGTGTTCGTTTGCATTACTTTGATTTGTTTGTAATCAACTGTTATGAGATTTTGATTATAATGTATTAATTCAGTTTTATTCAAACATGTTTTATGGTGTTTCTAAATAGATTTCCGTTGTGTAACATTTGTTGTTTTATGATTTATGAAGTATTTTTGATGGAGTAACATCCTTCTCCTATTATTTTTATTTAAAATCTATTATCCGGGGTTTAGGGTGTTACATAGTGGTATCAAAGCATAGTCGATCCAATCGGCCAATATTTCGTTAATTATTTACTTCCTTTTTCGTGACGAGTTTAGTTAAACTCTGTCAACACATTGTTTCTTCTAACAGTTAATTGATTGAATAGAGAGATATGGCTGGAAGGAACGATTGTGCTATCATTGATGCATTGGAAGCTCTGGCCCATGTGATGCGCAACAGAATCAAAAGCTGATGGAGGTGATCGTGGTTTGGACAGGTTTCTGAGAAATAAACTTCCAACTTTCAAGGGAAAACATGACTCAGATGGTGCTCAGGCATGGTTGCAGGATCCTGCTAATCAATTGGAGGAACTACTGAAGGATGAAACACAAGTTTTTGCGATGTTTGCATCCCTGAAGGCTGAAAGTAAAGCAAAGGTAGATGAATTTCTGGTGGTGTGTCATTTTCCAGAGGTGTTTTTAGACGATATTAATATCTGCCACCAGAAAGAGAAATGGAATTGAACACTCATTTGATATTAGGAACTAGACCGGTATATATGGCACCGTATAGAATGTTTGCAGCAGAGTTAGCTGAATTGAAGAAGCAATTAGAAGATTTACTTGATAAGAAGTTCATCAGGCCGAGTGTATCACCCTGGGGAGCTCCAGTCTTGTTAGTGAATAAGAAATATGGAAATATGAGGTTATGTGTGGACTACATACATCTTAACAAGTTAACTATCAAGAATAAGTATCCACTTCCCATAATCGATGATCTTATTGACCAGTGATCAGTCACCATTTTCACTATGGTTTTGTTATTTATCCAACAAGAAACCAAGGATTTTAGAACACTGTGTATGCATTATGGTACCTTTGAAGTTAATTTTCATTTTCGTAAGTTATTTATGCATTTTATCAATTGTTAGTTTTATTTGATGTTTTCGGGATTTTATGCGTTGGCTGTCTATGTTTATGTCCTCCAGGTCCAGGTAGAAGATCCAACAGATTCAATGTGAGAAAGTGGGAAGTTACGGTGTTTGAGGAAGGAAAATTCTCAACAGAGAAAGCCTGACACGACCACCCGTGTCACCTGACACGAGCCGTGTCAGGAAGAAGGCAACTCAACCACCAGGAAGGACCAAGATAAGGGCCTGACACGGTCGCCCGTGTCAGGTCACCTGAGGCGTGTTAGGTAGAAAGTGGAAAGGCAGAGAGCTGACATGGCCACCCGTGTCAGCTGACACGGGACGTGTCGGCCCAGACGCATATTCTTCCAATTTTTGGGCTTTTTACCCGGGCTTGAGTAACAAGGATTTTTTGGGGATTTCCAACCTTTGCCAATGGATTTTTCACTATATTAGGAGAGTTTCTACAAGAGAAAAAGATATCCTGGAACGAGGAGAACCCATAATTGTCAGACGGTCGAGAATTACAGAGATCAAGGAATTCAGAAAGCGGAAGATTTTCATGAGCGGAAGCGATTGGAGATCCAAGTCATCCAATTACTTGTAATGTGTATTTTTATCTTGAATCTGTTTTGAACAATATGAGTAGCTAAACCCCCCAATGCTAGGGGGTTCCCCTGATTTAGATCTGTAATGACTTTGAGTTTACGATTGCATATGTACTATTATTTTTACGATAATCTTTTGATGTGCTTAATGCTTTCTCTTTCGGACCAATCAAGATTGTTGTATGGTTATCAATTAGGCTGGACCGCCATTGGTAAGATTTTCATAATATTACTCTGCAATAGATATCACCTAGGACTAGGGATACCCTGTATGAATTAGAGCATTCTTGATATAGTAAGGCTTAATTTCATCGATAATTTCCTATGGACATAGAAATTAGGGTAGAATGATTAAAGGTTTTCTCGCCAAGGACTTGGGAGAAAATACCGTTAAGAACTGGTAGTAATTGATATTTGTTGATGCAATAGTGACTCAGAGTTGTTATAGGAACAAATTATACACCTTCGTTGGCATTGTTCCTCTTTCCTTGCAAACCCTTATTTTTACAGTATTATTTTTCTTATATATTTATTTTTATAAATCTGATTCTAAAACCCCCAACAATAGTTTTTGTTTAATTGAACGATGATTTAAACTCGATATTGACCTGCAGTCCTTGGGATCGACATTCGGAGAATTTCCCTTTTATTACTATAATAGGAAAAATAGTACACTTGCTATTTTTCCGTTCAAGTTTTTGGCGTCGTTGCCGGAGATTGCCAAAATATAGAGTTTAATTTTAGTTTAATTAAAATTTTGTTGCCATGCAATAAAATTATTTTTCTGTCATTTATATAATTCACTAATTTGTGAATGCAAGGAGAGCCCTTAGCAAAATTTCTTTTTGACTCAGAAATCGAGAGAACCCTTCACCGGAGACATAGAAACGCTAGATTGAATTCCAAAGAAGAAGTTCCCTCTGATCACTCAGATTCAGAAAAATAAACTATGGCTGAAATTCCCCCAGTTCCACCTCCTCCACCTCTAGAAAGACTCCTAGGTGACTATGGAGGTGCAAATGCGCCGGGTGGTAGATTGACCATTGTCAACCAACCGGTGAATGTAACTAATTTTCAACTGCATCCTAGCACAATCAATCAACTTGAAGGAAAATCTTTCACCGGAAAGGTAAATGAGGATGCAAACAAACACCTACAGAGATTCCTGACCATGAGTACTACTTTGAAAATTGATGGTCATACTGATGAAGAAAAGAAGTTAAGAATGTTCCCATTCACTTTATCTGAAGAGGCGGAAGATTGGTTCTACTCTCTTCAAGCTGGCAGTATTACATAATGGGAAGAGTTAGAAATAACTTTCTTAAATGAGTATTTTCCAGCATCAGTACTTCTGAGAAAAAGGTATGAAATCTTGAACTTCAAACAGAAGGATGTTGAGTCTTTGGGAGATACCTATAAAAGATTCAAAAGGATCCTGGTAGCTTGCCCAACTCATAATATGGATCAGACTGAACAAATGCAGAGTTTGTGTACCTGATGTGCCAGAGTTTAAGAGGATGACCTTAGAGGAAAGTCATCAAAGCAATTCGAGTATTCATCCAGGAGCCACTAAGATATATCAGGATTTGGAGAAAATGTTTTGGTGGTAAGGGATTCATAGGGACATTGCACAATTTGGTTATTCTTGTTTAATTTGTCATAAATCTAAAGTCGAGCATCAGAGATCGTCTGGACTTACACAACCGTTGAATATTCCAGAATGGAAGTGGGATATCATATCTATGGACTTTGTGACTGGGTTGCCGAGGACTCCGAAAGGAAGTGATGCAATTTGGGTGATTGATGATAGGCTGACTAAATCGAATCACTTCATACCGATTAAGATCAATTTTTCATTGCAGAGATTGATATAGATTTACATTGAGGTGATTGTGAAGCTTCATGGTATCCCATCGAGTATCGTCTCCAACAGAGATCCGAGGTTTACATCCAGATTTTGGGGAAGCTTACAAGATGCTTTGGGTACTAAGTTAAGATTGAGTTCAACGTATCACCCAAAGACTGATGGACAGACATATAGGGCTATACAATATTCGGAGGACTTGCCGAGGGCTTGTGATCTGGAGCATGGCGGTACTTGGGATAGTTACTTGCCTCTGATAGAGTTCACGTACAATAATAAATAGAATTCTAGTATTGGGATGACATCATTCGAGGCGTTGTATGGAGGGAGATGCAGGACTCTTCTATGTTGGTATGATTCTGGAGAGAGCATTGTACTTGGACCAGAAATTATGCAGCAGACGATTGAGAAAGTCAAATAAATTCAAGAGAAGATGAAGGCATCTCAAAGTAGGGAGAAGTGTCACCATGACAAGCGGAGAAAGGATCTAAAATTTCAGGATGACGATCACGTTTTTTTGAGAGTCACTCTAGTGACTGGTTTTGGAAGAGCCCTGAATTCTAAGAAGCTCACTCCTCACTTTATTGGACTGTATCAAATTACTCAGAGGATTGGAGCAGTTTCTTATCGTGTGGCCTTACCCCCATCTATTTCGAACCTGCATGGCGTTTTCCACGTGTCGCAACTTCGGAAGTATGTTCATGATCCTTGACACGTAATCCACATGGACGATGTGCATGTTCGTGACAACCTGACTATTGAAGCAGCTCCTGTTTGGATCGTGGATCGAGAGGTTAAGAAGCTGAGAGGAAAATAGATTACTCTAGTGAAGGTCATTTGGGGAGGAATCTGTTGGAAGTCGCATGACTTGGGAGCTGGAGAGCAGGATGGAGGAATCCTACAGAGAGTTGTTTTTGCCATGTAATTTTTTAGGGCAAAAGTCTTTTTTAGGGGGAGGGGGGGGGGGGGGGGGGGGGGGGGGGGAGTTATAACTCCTATAACTTATTTAATTGTTTTTATTTAATTATATAATTTTATGAGTTATTTGATAATTTATTTATGTGATGTTTGTGTGTTTTTGGGTATTTTATGATGTTTTAGAGTATTCAAGTGTATTTTAATAATTTAATAATTATTAAAATATTTGGGTGACTGCGGTAGATTTTATTTAATTATTTAAAATAACGATAATAATTATTTGAGGTTTGAAATAATTATTATTTAATTATTTAAATATAGTGTGACACCTTATGTTAAAAATATATTTTCCTTTTAAAGTCAAATAAATATTTTCTTTAAATATTAAAGGTGTGACGCTTAATTGAATAGTTATTTAATTTAAGATTTATTTTATTTTATTTATCAATTAAATAAATATTTTGTTTAAGATTAAATATTTGTGAATTAATCTTAACTTTGGATTAAACATAATATATATGGTAAGTGAGAGTGTGAGAGTTATGTCAAAATTAAGGTTTGAGGCATATCACTTAACAACGTATCTGAGTCTGGGGAGACCATTTTGAGAGCGATCGTGAGGCAGCGATTTGGAGAGGGAGGAACATGAAGATCTTGAAAGCTCAATCGATAAGGTAAGAGAGGGAGATTGCTTACTATAGGGGGGGGGGGGGGGGTTAACCAACAGAATGATGAGGGTTCCCTTACTCTCTAATCAGCGCTATGTTATTATTATTTTTATCTCTGTAAAATATATCCAATCAAAATACAAGTATTTTATTCTACTTATTTTCTCTGACCATATGGGGTTTGGTCCAACCCCTTTGATCACATATTGTATGATTTTGTATGAATAATATGTTTTATATTGAAATTTTAGTTTTTAGGAGTCCATCGTTGTTACGATCTGTGCCCAAATGGGATAATCCCATATGGTCATTTTTGGTGATCAATATGATTTGTTTAGATTAATTTTTTTTTGGTGATTTGTTAATAAAATTGAATTTTGATGTTAAATCACATTATAATATGAAATTGCATGTTTGTGATGCTTTTATTAAAAAGTATCGATCCCTGAATGTTTGACCAAATTGGTTTTTCCAAAACCCCTTTGGTCGATTCTGTATGATAATATCCCATTAGTGTTTATAGGGATAATACTATTCGGTAAATCTTTGTCCTCTTTGATTGTTTTGTTAACCGTAATCCCTTTTTCATAAAAAAAAAGTTTAATTGATAAATTTTTCTGTAAAAACTCTAAAATTAATATTTTGGTAAAATCACAAATTTTGGGAATTGTATGCAGTAAGAATTCCATTTTGGGAGGCGGAAACATGGAAAATCTGAGGTAGGAGGGTAGGTTCCACGTATCGAAGGAGAAGTCGCGCTTCGGAGCGGTTAAGCAAAATTTTGCACAAGTTTGGCGTCTGTTGTCAGAATAACTATTATTATACTTTTCGGAAAAAGAATCGTCCCAGAAGTCAAACTCATTGCTATGTAGTCATTACTAGTTTTTTAAGTCGTTTAAGTTCCGAAAACAATGTTTTACTATTTTCTGAAATTTTAGCAATTTATGTTTTATTTGTTTTATTTAATTATTTTGTTTAGGATTAAAAACCCATAACACTCATTAGAGTTTCTATGTTTTATGTACTTAAAGACCTTTGACAAGGCCATAAGGATTAACCTTTTGATTATAACAAATTTTAAAGTTTTGTTTAATCTTTCTGGTGAATGATAATAATTTTTATAAATAAAACTAAAACTAATAAAATCTTTGTTCTTAGTTGAAATTATGATAAAATAGCCCTAAAATAATTAAATATACATTTTATAAAATATTATAAAAATATTAGTATATTTAACTCACTTTTAGGAATATAATTAACTAAATAAATTTGGATGTAAGAAAAATGAACATATTGTTTAATAAATAGAATTTTAGGTGATTTGAATTTGGGTGACCCTTATTGGATAATTTGTGGTTCGTGAATGGAACCTATTTTGGTGATATCCTTTAGGATAATTTTAGTGAATTATGATGCTTCTCCATGCAATGCATATTCATGATTCATATTACCATGAATTCATGTATTTCGGAGTTTAAGAGGGACTACAATCCATTTTGGTGGTCTCAGATCCATTGGTGGGATCGTGAGTCTTGGTTAAAAAGACTAGAGGCGAGTCTCATATCCATTGGTGGGGATCATTTATACACCTAGGCATGGCAACGGGGCGGGGCGGGGCGGGGACGGTTTTTGTATTCCCCTAACCCAAACCCGAATCCCAAATAAATCCCCGTTCCCCGCCCCAATCCCCGACGGGGATGAATAATTGAACCCCAAACCCGTCCCAAATGGGTTCGGGGATCCCCGCCCCGCCCCCAAACCCAAAAACCTACTTCAAACCCAAAAACTTCCCCAAATCCAAAATTCGCCCCGAACCCAAAACTTGCCCCAATCCAAACAAATCTTAACTTATATTACAAAAATAAAATACAATTTTGAAGAATTTTAAACATATATTTCGAATAATAAAATACAAACAAAAGTATTAATTCATTAACCATACAATTAATATTTCATATTAACAAAACCAAATAATCCAAAATATAAAAACTAAATAATAAAATACAAATTGATATTCCAAACTACCATCCTAACAAATGCATAGTAAAAAATATTCTACATTCCAAAATACCAACAAAACAACCACATAACTAAAAATATTCAACATCATTGTCTATGAAAATTGCTAACAAAAATAGATAAGTGGCCAACACCAATATTGTCTTCTTTCTTTCTCTAAATGCTATTCTCCATCTTCAAAGAGGGAATTTATACCACTAGTTAATATTTCACCTATACAAAAAACACATATTAAAATACAAACATTAATAATAAATAATAATACAAGTCAAAACTTAGTTACTCTTCTATTCTAATAACAAATTCGTTACTAACAAGAAATTAGTAATAAATAAATCGCTTCACACTTCATAATAAAAATTAAGAAATAGATGCAAGAAGAAACTCGTAATACATAAGTCACTTCACACTCCATATTAGAAATTGATAATAAATAAATCAAAGGAATTTTTTACCTTCTTCATCGGGCTCTATTTCATCGAGTAAAGTAGTGTGGTCATTGCTTAACTTAGAACTCATACCACCTAAAAATATGAAACACAATACAATATAAATAGTAATCAATTAACAAATACAAAATTATACCGTTAAAGTCCAAACTTGAAAAAATTAACATTGATATATATCATTTACAAGTTTTATATTTAAAAGCAGTATTCAAACCTTTTGATTGTATAAATGACAATTTATCTTCAAATATCCAAGTCATACAGTAGTTACCCATAATCACAAAATACTGAAGAATAGTAACGTACATCGTGTACAATAGAGAGGAAACATATAAAATAAATACATAGAATAATAATAAAAAAAGAATAGAGAGTAATGAAAGACATAATTATATCTCATTTCATATATATATATATAAATTGACAGAATAATATAAAAACATACCATTATTTTCAGTACTCCATAACCAACTTCTAACGCATATCAAAGCCTCTAAACTTGTCCAATGAAGTCGATTGCGATGCGGGCTTAAAATATGACCGCTAGTACTGAATGTGGATTCTGAAGCTACGGTAGAAATAGGAATTGCTAAAATATCTTTTGCAATTGCTTGGAGTGTTGGATATTTGATGACATTTAACTTCCACCACAATAGAATATCAAAATCAGGACTTCGCTGTAAAACTTCCTCTTCCAAATAATGATCCAATTCTGTTTTAACAAATGAAGTTCTAGCTTTTTTTTTCTTCCGAACATATGCATCATAATCATCTAAACCATCATTAGCCACACGACTAGATTCCAACATTGGTGAGTCACCATAATTCTCTTGGTTCAACTTCAATTGATAATCAGCAATTAAGTCATAACATAGTTGTTGAATCTTCTTAACTTTCTCAAAAGAGTCTTGTTCATACAATTTTTCATAATAGTATTCAAGTAACTCCATTTTGTATCTAGGATCCAAAACACTAGCAATTCCCATTATATCATGGGTGACACTCCAATATTTATCAAATTTTTGCAACATCTTGTTAGCCATTTCTTTGATCAATAAATTGGAAGAGTTAATCCAATCAGATATTGCCAATTTAATCTTACAAATCTCAGGAAAAAACATGTTGGCAGTGGGATACTTAGTGCCAGAAATGATTTTAGTGATTTTGTTGAATAACTTTAATCTTTCACAAACATCTCTTGCAAATTTCCATTGTGAACTAGTTGGAACACAAGTGTATCGAGTGTCACATAGCCTTAACCGACTAAATACATCCTCATACAAAATAGCAATGTCAAGCATTTTATAAGTGGAATTCCATCTAGTTGAACAATCTAAACTTAAAGTTTTAGTGCAAGAAATTCGCAATTGTTTAGCTGTCTCCTCAAAATTTTCTTTTCTTTTAGGAGTTGCAGTCCAATAAGCTACACTATCCCAAATCTTTTCTATTCCATCTTTCACTACTTCTAAACCATCCTTTACTATCAAATTTAATATGTGTGCGCAACAACGCATATGAAGTAAAGATCCATCCCTCAACAAAGTACTTAAATGCAACTTCTCCTTAATTTTGTCTATCACAGCATCATTCGTGCTACAATTATCTAAAGTGATAGTTGACAATTTTGTATCGATATTCCAGTCCATTAAACACTTAACTAAAGCAGCACAAAGTCTATCACTTGAATGAGGAGCAGGAATATAAATGAACCTAACACATAATAAAATTCAAAATATGAAATAAATAAAGCTAACATATTATATTTATGCTTAAAGTAGACATAAAAAATTGTAAGTACCTCAAGATGCAACTCTGCAAATTCCAAGCTCCATCAATATAATGTGAAGTTCGAACCATATACCCTTTTTTTATTACTTGAAGTCCACATGTCTGAAGTAATCGCCACTTTTGCTTGAAGACTATCTAATAACTTTGAAGTTATTGTCTTCTCAAACTCGTACACTTTAAATATCTCCTTCCTAATAGTATTTCTACAAGGAACATGAAACAATGGTTGTAGAGAAGCAACAAATCGCCGAAAACCAATATGATCTACAATTGAAAGTGGATACTCATGCATAATTATTGCACATGCAAGCTGTTTCCTTGATTTTTCAGCATTATAAGTACCAACTCCTAATTCTTGCTTTCCTTGCAAGCTCTTTGGCATGATATATGTTTGTCCTTTTGTAGTCTTGTTCTCATGAATTTTACGATGAATGCATGTCTCCATATGTTGAAGCAAGTGTTTCGTTCCATTGCTCGATTTTCCGCCAAGAAATTTCTTGCAATATTTACATTGAGCCTTATCCTCGCCATTAACTTTCACCTTAATAAAATGATCCCAAGCCTTACTCCTAAGTTTTCCTTTCTTTTTTTTCTGCCAATTCCTCTATATTATCACATGTATCCATTTTATCAATTGTCTCATCATTAGGTATTTCAACTGTTTCCTTCTATGGTGTCAGGCCATTAAGCGAAGAGTTGAAACTTTCTTCCATACCGGGAGCTAGTTGGTGTGCACTATCTTGTGAAGTAAGTGGGTCAACGTTACCAACATTTTCCATGTTTATCTCCTGTTGAATTGTTCAAATTACAAAACCAATTAAATATAATGTATATCAACACTAACTAATTAAACAAATCATCTACGATATTAAACTACAAATTAAGCTTTTAGTTAAATAAAATCAATAATTAAACAAATAATTTACAGTAGAGAATGTCATACATATGACCTTGCATTACAGTATGAATAATTTTGTTGAACTACACTTCATATTGAAAATCCATACATATATTTCTAATTCATATTTAAGCTCTTAAACACTATATTAAAAAAATCAAGAAGAACATATTGCTTACAACAATCAAATTCTTCTACAACCATAATAAAGATTTAAGATTTAGAATTAAAAATAAGAAAATAAGAAGAATAAAACTTACCGTAAAAATAATATTGATGAAGATTTCAAGATGGTGAATTGGAGATGTGAAACGTGAAAAGAAAATCTCAATGATTCTGAATTTCTGATACTGAGATTTTTGGAATAATGGAAGAGACATGACAAAATTGAGTCATTAAAATTGTTTTTGGAATTTTAAAAGTCTTTTATTTTGTATAACTAACCATAAATGTAATGAGAAAGTGGAAAGGTTAAAAATATAATATATGAGTTTTTAAAAATAAATATGATTTTCTTAAATAATAATAATATCAATAATAATAATAATATCAATAATAATAATAATAATAATAATAATAATAATAATAATAATAATAATAATAATAATAATAATAATAATAATAATAATAATAATAATAATAATAAACGGGGCGGGTTTGGGGACGGGTTCGGGGTGGGTACTACACTCCCCATTACCCGCCCCGTCCCCATATGTTAAAATCGGGGAAAACCCAAACCCAAACCCAGTCAAAGCGGGTTTTCCCCGTCAAATTCGGGGCGGGTTCGGGCGGGTATCCGCGGGTATGGGTTATATTGCCATGTCTATATACACCTGTAGTAGTAGGAATTGGTAGATCAATTAGAGTGTGGCTTGAGTAGTATGCTGGAATGTCTCCTCCTTCGTAGAGCTTCAGTCTTTGTCCATTTACAATGAATGGACTACAGGTTTCGTTCTTGATTTCTATGGCTCCGGATCTCAGAATCTTGGATACTTCGAAAGGGCCAGTCCATCTCGAGCGTAGCTTTCCAGGGAAGAGTCGTAACCTAGAGTTGAAAGGAGAACAAGGTCGCCTATATTGAAGTTTTTCTTTACTATTTTTTTGTCGTGATAGGCTTTTGTTCTTTCTTTGTATATTTTTGCATTCTCGTAGGCAGATTGCCTAAGTTCTTCTAGTTTATGAATGTCTAGGGTACGCTTTTCTCCAGCGGTCAGGTAGTCTAAATTCAAAGTTTTAATGGCCCAATAGGCCTTATGCTCTAATTCGAACGGTAAGTGACAGGACTTTCCATAGACTAGTTGGTAAGGGGTCGTTCCTATAGGGGTTTTGAAAGCGGTTCTATAGGCCCATAATGCTTCTTGAAGCTTCTGAGACCAGTCTCTCCTAGAAATAGAAACAGTTTTCTCTAGGATTTGTTTTATCTCCCTATTAGATACTTCTACTTGGCCACTAGTCTGTGGGTGGTATGGTGTTGCTACTCTATGCCTAACTCCATATTTTCTTAAAAGTTTGTCAAATATTCTCGATATGAAGTGTGATCCTCCATCGCTTATGACTAAACGTGGTGTTCCAAATCTAAGGAATATATAGTTTTTAAATAGTTTGATTACTACCCTAGTGTCGTTTGTGGGTGCAGCTATAGCTTCAATCCACTTAGACACATAGTCCACAACTACTAAGATATACCTGTTTCCTAAGGATGGTGGGAAAGGTCCCATGAAATCTATACCCCATACGTCAAAGAGTTCTACTTCCTGAATGTTTCTTAGAGGCATTTCATCACGCCTTGAAATGTTTCCAGTGCGTTGGCATCTATCACATTTGACAATGCAAGCATAGACATTACGCCACATGGTAGGCCAGAATAGGCCAGCTTGAAGAATCTTGGCGTATGTCTTAGAGGTGCTTGCATGTCCACCATAAGGTGCAGAATGACAATGCTCGATAATACTATTTACCTCTTCTTCTGGAACGCAACGGCAAAAAATGCCATCTTTACCCCTTTTGAAAAGGAGCGGTTCGTCCCAATAGAAGTTTCTCACATCGTGGAAGAATTTCTTCTTGCGGTGGTAGTCAAGATCAGGGGGTACTATATCAGCAGCTAGGTAATTAACGAAGTCTTCATACCATGGTACGTTACTTATTGCTAAGGAATTCTGGGGGTGCTCATCAGGATCTAGGTTATTATCTTCAATGGTTTCTACTCTAGCTATCAGTCTATCATAGGCGAGATCATCATTTATGGGTACTAGTTCTGGTTTTAGATGTTCTAGCCTAGAAAGGTGATCGGCTACTACATTTTAAGTGCCTTTTTTTATCTCTTATATCTAAATCAAACTCTTGTAGTAATAGAATCCATCGGAGTAACCTCGGCTTGGCATCTTTTTTACTTAATAGGTAACGAATGGCAGCATGATCAGTATAAACTATAATTTTTGCTCCTACTAGATAAGATCTAAATTTGTCTATAGCGAAAACTACAGCGAGTAATTCTTTTTCAGTTGTTGCGTAGTTAAGTTGGGCATCATCTAGGGTTTTACTGGCATAATAAATTGCATGTAAGTTTTTTTTTCTTTCCTTTGTCCTAGAACTGCTCCAACTGCATAATCACTAGCATCGCACATTATCTCAAAAGGTTCCGACCAATCAGGCGGTTTCATAATAGGTGCAGAGATTAATGCTTGCTTTAAAAGATTAAATGCGTCATTACATTTTTCATCAAAAATGAATTCAGCATCTTTCATTAAAAGTCCAGTTAAAGGTTTAGTTATTTTGGAGAAGTCCTTGATAAAATGCCGATAGAATCCAGCGTGTCCAAGAAAGCTTCGGACTTCTCTGATAGTTTTAGGGGGTTTTAGGTTTTCTATAACTTCTATTTTAGCTCTATCTACCTCTATACCTTTTTCGGAAACTATATGTCCTAAAACTATTCCTTCGGTCACCATGAAATGACACTTTTCCCAGTTTAGCACGAGGTTTACCTCCACGCATCTCTCCAGGATTTTCTCAAGGTTAGCAAGGCAATTGTGGAAATCAAATCCGTAAACCGAGAAATCATCCATAAACACTTCCATGATACCATCTAGGTAATCTGCAAAGATTGACATCATGCAACGTTGGAAAGTGGCTGGGGCATTACAGAGGCCGAATGGCATTCGTCTGTAGGCAAAAGTTCCATAAGGGCATGTAAAGGTAGTTTTTTCTTGATCTTCGGGGTGGATAGGTATTTGGAAGAATCCAGAGTATCCATCTAGATAGCAAAAGTAAGAGTGTCTGGCCAGACGCTCCAACATCTGGTCTATAAATGGTAAGGGGAAATGATCCTTCCTGGTTGCTTTATTTAATTTTCTATAATCTATACACATCCACCATCTTCCTTCTAATCGTTTTGCTACATGTTCGCCTTTATCGTTTTGCACGACTATGATGCCTCCCTTTTTAGGTACTACATGCACATGGCTCACCCACTTACTATCCGAGATCTGGTAGATTATACCTGCTTCAAGTAACTTAAGAACTTCCTTTTTTACAACATCACTCATTATAGGGTTTATTCTTCTTTGATGTTCTCTGGAGGGTTTTGAATCTTCTTCGAGCAAAATCCGATGCATGCATACGGATGGCCTTATACCTTTCAAGTCAGAGATATTATATCCTAAGGTTGAGGGATATCTTCGTAAAATGTCTAAAAGTTGGTTCGTTTCCTCTTGGCTCAAGGTAGCACTGACTATGACTGGACGATTCATCTCTTCATCGAGGAACTCATATCTCAGGTTCTTAGGCAGTTCCTTAAGTTCTAAGGTTGGTTTCTTAGGGCATGGCATAGGATCTGGGGTAAGGGATAAACATTCGTAAAGGTTATCATCGATGTAGGGTTTCTTAAAGTCATCATCTTCCATTATGAGGGTTGATGGTAACTTAATTGTTTTTTATCATTTCTTCTTGTTCTAATTCTCTAACACATTCATCAATGATATCTAAGGCATAACACGCGTCTCCCATCACAGGTGCCATAAGAAATTTCGAAAGTATAAATTTTATTTTCTCGTCACCTACCTCAAAGGTCAACTTTCCTCTCTTGACATCTATTATGGCTCCTGCAGTTGATAAGAATGGTCTACCTAGAAGGATTGGTATATCATTATCCTCTTTGATGTCCATGACAACAAAATCTGTAGGGATAAATAACTGACCTATCCTAACAGGGACATCTTCTAAAATGCCTATCGGATACTTAACAGATCTATCGGCTAATTGAAGTGACATCTTAATGGGCTGTAATTCTCCTAAGTTTAACCTCTCACAAACTGCTAAAGGCATTAGGCTCACACTAGCTCCTAAGTCTAGAAAAGCTTTTTCGATGACATGACTTCCCAAAAGACAAGGAATGGAGAAATTTCCAGGATCTTTATCTTTCTTTGCTAATTTGTCCTCGGAAATAGCATTACATTCCAAAGGTTTCGGATCGTCAAGTCTACGTTTGTTGGTAAGGATGTCTTTGAGAAACTTTGCATAAGAAGGTATTTGGGTGATGGCTTCTGTGAAAGGGATTTCTACACGAAGTTTTTCTATAACTTTAATAAACTTTTGATACTGGTTATTGATCTGGGTTTGTTTGAGTCTTTGCGGATATGGTATAGGTGGTTTATATGGCGGGGGTGGTACGTAAGTTTTATCTTTAGGTTCTTCTCCTTTTTCTCGACCTTCCTGATTTTCAGATTCCTCTGGATCCTTTACTTCGTCCGGGGGCTTGGTATATTCCTTAGAAGTTTTGGGTTCACTCAATCTAGGGTTTGGTGGCTCATCATAAGCGTTCCCACTTTGTAGGGTAATGGCATTGGCTTGCCCTCTCGGATTCTGTTGAGGTTGTCCATAGAATTGTCCTCCAGGTGTGGTTTGAGGGGCTTGGTTTAAAGCTACCTGAGAGATATGGGTTTCAAGCATCTTAGTATAAGTAACTATTTGGTCAACCTTGGTTCCTAAATGAGTAATCAATTCATTAACATGAATGTTTTGGTTCATGAACTCCTTGTTTTGTTGGGTTTGAGCAGTGATAAAATTTTCCATAATTTTCTCAAGGCTCGGCTTTGGTGGCATAGGTTGCATAGGTTGATTTGATCTTGGGGCTTGATAACTAGGTCTCGGAGGTGCATTATTTTGGATTGGGTTATTGTTTTTATAGGAGAAGTTCGGGTGATTCCTCCATCCAGGGTTATAGGTATTCGAGTATGGGTTCCCTTAGGTGTAGTTCACTTGCTCAGAGTGGGTTTCGTTTAATAGACTACATTCTGCGGATTGGTGTCCTTTGGTTCCACATATCTCACAATCCGACGAGACTACGGCTACAGTATTCGGGTTTATGCACATATGTTCGACCTTAAGGGCTAATGCGTCCATTTTAGCTTGCATCATGTCTATAGAGCTTAGGTCATGCACTCCTCCTTGGGCTTCCTTCTTCTTAACTGTCGCTCGTTCGACTCCCCATGATTGATGGTTTTGAGCCATATCTTCAATGAGGGCACTAGCTTCAGGGTAAGATTTGTTCATCAGAGCACCGCCTGCGGCAGCGTCAATGGTCATCTTAGTGTTGTAGTGAAGTCCATTATAGAAGGTTTGAATGATTAACCAATTTTCTAAGCCATGATGTGGGCATGCTCGTAACAACTCTTTATATCTCTCCCAAGCTTCGAACAGTGATTCTCCTTGGTTTTGGGTAAATCTAGTTATATGGTTTCGAAGAACGGCGGTCTTACTTGGGGGAAAATATCTAGCAAGGAATACTCTTCTAAGGTTATCCCAAGTGGTAATGGAATTGGGTGGAAGGGAATCTAACCATGATAGGGCTTTATCTCTGAGGGAAAAAGGGAATAATCTTAAACGTATTTCCTCAAGAGAAGCTCCATTGGTTTTAAAAGTGTCTGCTAATTGAAGAAAGATTTTTAAATGTTGGTTTGGGTTCTCAGTAGCGAGACCTGCGAATTGTCTCTGTTGCACTAGTTGTAACAGGGATGGTTTAAGTTCGAAATTATTAGCTGGGATGGTTGGGTTTACTATACTAGAACTAGGTTCTTCATTGGATGGTTGAGCGAAATCCTTAAGAGGTCTTTGGTTTTGATCTTCGGCCATAGCTCTCTTAATTCTATGAAAGCATAAACGTGCGCGAGCGTAACGTTCAGGTTCTTCCAGAGGGTATACTAAGCTTAAGCTTCCGGTGCTGCGAGTTCTTCGCATTGACCGGCGGGAAATAACCTAAGTCTAAACGATATAACAACAGGAAAATTAAATTTGACGAAATTGGTCCCTGGCAACGGCGCCAAAAACTTGATGCGGGCTTTTCGCAAGTGTACGAACGCGTCAGAGTAATATAAAAGATTGTCGAATCCACAGAGACCTAGTGTCAATCTATCGTTATCTGTTGTTATGGTGTTTATCCAAGGCGATTAAAATAGGTGTTTTTAGAGTATGCAATGAAAAGTAAAGTGTTGAATAAAGTTTAATTAATAAGGGCAGGGTCGAATGTAATTCACGTAATCAATTAATAATCCAAGTACTTGCTAATAGAACTACTTATGGGCAGTGTTTCCTACTTTGAAAAGAACTAATTTAACAGGAACTGTCGCTTTCGCGTATTCAGAACCGAGTTGTACTCCCTAATCAAACCCTCTTATTGTCACTTATAAAAAGGCGCGCATTGCGTTAGAGTAGTAAACCTATTTTTAAGAAATATAGTATCTTGACTAAGTTGAAAAGTATTATAACTCGGATTTCTTAACCAAAAGAGGTTCTCACGAACCAGACTCTAAACTTATAAACGCGTCCGAAAATAGTTTTAAAATCTCTTTTCTTCTTAAGTTAAAAACTCCTAATGAACTAAACAAAGCGCTTTCGCTGTTTTTGAAATAGTTAAAAACAATTAAGTTTAAATAGACGTTGGATGACTTTCGATCTTACCCAACGGAAATTAAGTGCAGGAAAACTTAAGTTGAAAGTTAAAATAGCCCTTAGGTGTTTCTACGAACAATTGTACGGATTATCGGTTCAATTACGGTCCTTACATTCTAACCTTATAGATTTAGTTAGACATGGTAAAGTAAAAATGCATTAATCTAAATAAAAGTAGTGCGAGTGCGGAAAGTAAATAAAAGTAGTGCGAGTGCGGAAAGTAAATAAAAGTAAAGCTAGTGCGAGGAAATAAATAAAAGTAGTGCGAGTGCGAGGAAATAAATAAAGTAAAGCGAGTGCGAGAAATAAATAAAGTAAAGCGAGTGCGAGGAAATAAATAAAGTAAAGCGACTGCGGGAAATAAATAAAGTAAAGCGAGTGCGAAAAATAAATAAAGTAAAGGCAAAGCAATAAAAACCTGTTCCAATCGGAGGGTTGAGTAAATTGCAAAGCGGAAATGAAAATGGCGGCAGGATTAACTTCCTTCCAAAGTGCTCCAAACTCGATTACAGACTCGATTACACAATTGTGGTAACACCCCAATGCGAAGCGATTACCACTTTAAAATACTGAATATATGCCTAAGTGAAACAAAGTTGCTCTGAGTTTGCCTCTGTTCTAAGTTTGGATCTTCCTCTGCTCTAAGTTTGGATGCCTAAACAAGTGATTTCGAGTTTCTATTTATAAGCAAGTAAAAAGATGGAAATGACAAGGATGCCCTTCAACTTGAAAATGGGAGGGAAAACTTTTCCTCTTGTGGTGCCCGCCACAAGGCCATGGCGCCCACCACAAGGCGAATCTGAGGCGCCTTAGTGGAAGTAGTGGGGCACGTGGCAGTTGAGGAAAGTTGAGTTGGGACACATCATGGCAGGGTCTATGGCGCCAGCCATGGTGGAAGCCACAAGTACAAAATGCTGAATTTTAGGGTTTTTAGCTCTTTTTCACTCCTTTTCTCGATCGGGGCTCTGATTAAAGTAAAAACCTGAAAACAAAGAAAAACATAGTAATAACACAACAAAATAACAATAAAACAACTAAAATGCATGCGAAATCGGAGTCAAAAATACGGTGAATTTTAGTGTCATCAGTCGTCGCAACCATATTCGGGTTTGGGAGTCGATTACGCAAGGGGAAGGTATTAGCACCCCTCACGTCCGTTGTACTCAACGGGAATCTTTTAGTTTAATTTGCAATTTGAATGTTAGTTATTGTTATTTGTTTTCTTCGAGTGATAAAAAATATTTAAAAGAGACATGGATGGAAACCTTATAAGGGAGAAAAGGGAGGTTTTTTATTAGTGTGCTCACCAAGATCTCGCAATCTCGTGCCTAGGTATCCTTATGCTGCAATAAGGAAATCAGAGCATTTATAGTTAAGGGAAACTACGGTTGGTTGGTATCTTTTAATGAATGACTATTTAGATTGCATTCCAAAGGCTAAACATTGGTTTGTCTACTCTCGACGGAGGCTTAAACACTAGTTTGTTGTGCGCGTTAGAAAGGATTGAACAATGCTCTTTTTGAAAAGAGTTTCGATTGCACGGGGGCGAGGAAAGAAGTTTGATAGGTTGAATGTGTTTTAATGAACAAGTTCTCAGATCTTATCATAACGGTTAAACGTTGGCTTGCATGCTCACGGTGGAGACTTAAGCGCTAGTTTGTGTACGCACTAGAAAGGATTAACCAATGTTCTTTCTGAAAAGAATTAAGTTGTTGATCGCACGGGGCGAGAAATTAGGTTTAATGTTTTTGGTATTTTAGAAGAACGACAAAAGATTGAGGAATATGGCTCACACCAATCATTCAATTCTTTCGTGGAATAACAAGGCGAACGCCTCCGATTTCCTTTTTCATTTAAATTATTATTGAAAGTTGTTTACATCGAATATGCGCGGCAGTGAGGTGGATGCCTCCTACTTACTTATCCAAGGAATAATGAGGCGAGCACCACCCATTCCTTTATCCAAGTTTACTTAAAGTGTTTTAATCAGAAGACGAAAGTTTGAGCAATGTGGCGAGCGCCAACCATTCAAGTATTTGAGAGATAGTGAAGCGAACGCCTCCCATTCTCTTTTTCATCCAAAGTTTATTTAAGGTGTTTTAATCGGATGACAAGAATTCGAGCAATGTGGCTGTAAGAACCCAAATTTGACCCTAAGATCCCTCATGTTATCTCATCATATGCATTAGCATTGGGATTACAACTTGGCATCCTCCTCACCCCTTATTCATTGGGTTTGCATTGGGAGAGATCACCAAGCACTTTTGATTGTATCATACTTCATTTTTCTTTATTTACTAACCAAAATACCATAAAATATGTCATTGTATAGTTTAACTCTTTTGTAGGTAGTGTGTATGCTCACCTATGATCTATCAAGCTCATATATAGGGTTTAAGACCCTCATTGCAAGGAGCTCAATCAATAAGTGGTCCACATTGTCTATAAGTATTATATATGAACCCTCCATGATCTTCACATGTTATTTTGATCAAGAAATCATCAAGAGTTTGGAGTTGGTTTGCCTTGGAAACCCTAATTCATCTGGGTATCTTATGTGACTTCTTCAACAAGTTTCTTTAGCAATTGATCAAATATTTCAAGGGATATTTCAAATTTCATCATATCATGCATATATGATCCTCCATGAGTCCCAAAAGTCAAGAGAATGTCAACCTATCAAGATGGTTCATGGTGGTTGATCAGAGGAAAGCAACTGGTGAAAACTGGGGTTCCCTAGACCCTATATCCTACAATTTGTGTCATATGAAAATGATTACAAGATAAAAGTTACTCAAAATGACATTACAAACAACTTTCATGTTTAATTCAAGAGCTAGTTTTGCTTGGAAAGTCATTTTTTATGGTGAAAGATTTTAGGTCATTTTGTCTTAACCCTAATTTGGAGGTCAACTTCCCAAGATTATAACTTGATCAATTTTTATGAGATGAAACCATTCAAATTACATGATCAATTTCAAGATTTCTACTTCAACTTTTATGTTTGGAGGAAGTGCAAATTCAACTTGAAAATGCATGTGCCAAGAAGAAACATTATAGGTCATTTTGGGCCAATACCATTGAACAACTGATTTTGCTCAACTTCTAAAATGCATAACTCCTTCATGCCAAATCCAAATGAGGTCAAATAAGTGACCAAATTTAAGAGGTTTAAAATATCTAAAACTTTTATGAAGGAACTTTTCTAATTTGAAGTCCATAGAAAAAGTTATTCAAGGTGGAAGAAGTGAACATTTGACTTGGGACTTAGAAAATTTTCAAATATGTTTGATTTCCCAAACTTCTACCTCAAAATTATTCATGATCTAAGCTTCAAATGAAACAGTGTTCAACATGAAAGTTGTTCCCCTTGATCTGACCTTTCCAAAACATCCAATATCATCTCATTTGGACCAAAATTGAAGGACTTGCGCATGGCTTTATTATGGGAAGTGTTTTTGCAAGATTGAACTTCACATGATCAAATCCATTTGCATGCTTGCACATGATGATTTCAGCAGACCTTGTACACGATTTGGAGTTGGATTGCATCACTCTGGAGGCCTAAATGATTGCGTATGTACCCATGCAAGTGAATTACTATTTTTGTCCAATTTTCAAGTGGTGCAAATATTAAAATCATTACCTATTTAAACAAGCTCAAGGCTTCAAATTCATCATCAACACCTTGCCCAAGCTTTGCTAGACCTCTGCAAACCCTCACTGCCATAGAATTTCTGAGATTTCTCTTAAAATCGAGCTTGAACTTCACCTTCTATTTGGAAGTTCAAACTCCAGAAATTCACTTCAATTTTCAATTCAATTGGTTTCTACAAGCAAGAGGAGGAGAAAGCAATCAAATCCAGATCAAGATCAAGTCAAATTGGATCAACTCGAAGGTGAATTTTCAAAAACTTCCACTCTTCGATTCTCTCTTACTTCTCCATTATTCTTGTTGATTTTTGGTTGTCTGAAGACCTACCAATGTAGGCAACAATATTGAGTTGCTTTGAGGTCAAATCGAAGAAACTCAGTTCATGATCCTCAAAATTCAAATTCTTGTATCTTTTCATATACTTGGAGTTAGACAAAATTGAGGCCAGATTCGAGCTCCTTGGTCAAGGTTGATTTGAATTTTGTTGGATTAAAATCATTGGATTTAGGGGATCGATGAAATGTATATTTCATCTCCCAAAATGAATGAATGATTTTAATTTGATAAAATTCCTCCCATGACCAATTTGTGTTTGTCTCATTTCCCCTCCCTCTTCATCTTCAATCCCTTTCTATCCCACTCCTCTAATTGGCCAATGGTATCCCAATATCCTAGGGCTAGTTGGTTCATAAACTAATACAAGTATGGATGAGATTAGGTCCCCCTTTTTTGATCATTTTCTTTTTGTGTATGGTATGTTTTAGGAGTATGGTTCATTATACCATATCTCTAACATGCATTAACACCAAAATCTTTATTGCCCGGCCTCAGATAGTTGTGACTTCTATATAAGTCCAATTACGCTTGCTTAACATAACGCTAAACTTTGACCCAAAAGCATAACATTCTAGTAAGTGAGATTGTAAGTCTCCCCCCTTTCATGGTGTTGTCTGGAAACTTGGCCTTTTTTCCTTCCTTTGGAAGATGTCTTGGTTCAAGGATCCATGCTTGTGAATAGAGGGTTGAGTGTTCTTCAAAGAATGACTTAAAAATTGAAAAGCAAAATTTCACTAACATCTAATCAACTAACATTTGACTAACTTTTAATTTCAAGGCATTTATTATTTGTCATTATACATATCATTTGACTAGTTTATTTTAGTGCCATTTTCACATAATAAACAATAAAAAACTCTAAAAAAACGTTTGTGTGGATTGTAGGATTTGATCTGAGCCTTGGACTTAGAATTAGGCAACATTCCCTATGCAAAAGGACTTGGCCAATGTCAACTTTTATCAAACCAAGTCATTATGAATTGAACTTTCATATGATGCAAGTATTGAGATCCCTTTTGAGTTCATCTGCTACATGGTTTTGATTCAAATGTGTTTTGAACCTGTGTCTAATGCCTTATTCTGAGCCATTCAAGGAGTATGTCATCTGATACATAGGAGCTTAAGAAGAAGACTATGAAGCTGCTAGCTTGGATGTGGGTATCTTTATTTGATGCCCTGCTCTTCATCTTGCTTACTTATTGATATTATTTGATTCTAAAGTCCAAAGGAAAAGTGGGATTCTATATGACATTCTTGTCTATTGGATTGCATCCCATTGGTCAGATCTTTTCAACTCTCAACTTTTAAATTTTTGCTTAGGATTAGTCTCTTCATCTCCTCCCATTTCTTAATTTTTCAAAATCTCTCCCCCTTTTCAAAACCTTATTTGATTGTGATTTCTAAACTTATACTTCATTGCAAACTAGAAACTTTGGCATTATGCCATTGCATTTTCAAACTCATTTCTTAAATCAAACTTGTAAATAAATCTAACCATATTGACTTAAAGTTTTGAAAAGACAAAAAGAACTAACACTCACTCAAACTCTTTTAGGCCCTTTGTGCCTCTTTTAAACTATCTTTTTTGTTAAAAATTAATTCACTCACTTTTAAATTTTTACCACGAACTACGAGGTTTTGATCCCTCATTTTTATGTTGGTACGTAGGCACAAGTCCAAAGGTCTTGTCAAACACAAAAATATAATTAATGAATTCTTTTCTCATCCCCACCCTCTATTTATTGCAAACCTCTTTTATACCAAAACACATACACACATAAAAAAGGGCTCCCTAGGAGTACCTAGGACACTTTGGGTGCTAACACCTTTCCTCTGTGTAACCAACCCCCTTACCTGAAATCTCTGGCATTTTATTAGTTTTGATTTGAAAACTTCTTATCGTTGGGTTTTGTTCGTACTTTTCCCTTTTTATTTAGAAACAATAAAAGCGCAGTGGCGTCTCTGGTTTTATTGATGTTAAGCTTATCTATAGCTTAATGGTCATGAATTTATCGCTACAGAAATTAAGTGGCGACTCTGTTGGGGAATAGTCTACAGTGGGTTTAGCATACTTTTTTATTTGTGTATATTTGTGTATTTGATGTTTGTATATTTGTATGATATAATCTGCTTGTCGTGCTTGGTGATCTCTAAGCGGTGAGATAAGTTCTAACCCGAACTTGAGTGCAATTAAGATAGGAGGATGATATAGTCATGTTCGACTTGTGTGGAGTAGTCCTCAACAAGTTGGCTTGAGACCCATCTACTCAGTGGAGACCCTTTTGAAGCTATGAATGTCACACAAGTTATTTGTGGTTAGGCATTACTTTCTCTGATTTTGGGTCCAAGAAGCTGAGAACCGTAGAACATTTAACCCAACTTGGCCTATTTAGGACGTAGTGCGGAGATTGTTCAGGTGTAGACTTGATAACAGTTGTTACACGATACTACACTTTGACGAGTTTCTCTTGAGAATATTATGGGTTGATGAGTCAGTCATCGTAACCTATAATATCCGATAGATGAAATTAAGACTCTGGGAACTTTTTAGAACATGATCTACATGTTTTATCCTTAGTACACTCCTTTGGGATGGTTCTTAACCTAACTCCATGCTTGTGACTCACAACAAACGCTTGTTCTTGGTTGATCCAATCAAGTCTTGTCAATATCAATCGAACTTAGGTGTTGATAAGGTGAAAACCATAATCCACCAAAATGGATGATTGATCTTGATAATGACTTGATTCATCCCTTGACCTTTTCTTGTTCGCCTTGTGTGTGATCCCTATTTTGTGATTGTTGCATTCATGCATCCATGTGCATCATGACATTCATCAAACAAAAAATAACTTCAAGGAACTGAGGTTTTATTTGCAAATATTTTCAGACCATGGATTGTGGACGAAGGAACACTAAGAAGTATAGTTTCAGATGTCCCGACTTGAAAGAGCTAAGGAAGCTATCATCTTTTGTATTAGATCCCTTGGACTTAAAGCAAAGTCATGGGAAGCTTCTATCTGTGTTATCTGCTGATGTGGTTGAAGGACTCTTGAGTGTGTTTGTCTAGTTTTATGATCCTCTCTACCGTTGCTTCACTTTCCCCGATTATCAACTTATGCCTATGTTAGAGGAGTATGCCAATCTCTTGGGAATACCTGTTTCTGACAAGTTGCCCTTTAGTGGATTGGAGGAGATTCCCATATCTCATATTATAGCTAAAGCTCTTCATATGAAGAAGTATGAGATTGAGGCTCAGTGGATGAAGAAAGGAGGAATGTTTGGGTTGACTTCTGAGTTCCTTATTGGGAAAGCTATTGCCTTTGCTCAAGCCAGTAGTGAGGACACCTTTGAAGCCATATTTGTGTTGCTCATCTATGGTTTGCCTTTGTTCCCTAACATTGATGATTTTGTTGATGTTAACGCCATTAGAATCTTCTTGATTGGGAATCCTGTGCCTACTATGTTAGGTGATATATACTTCTCTTTGCATTTGAGGAATTCTAAAGGTGGTAGGACTATTGTGTGTTGTGTTCCTCTTCTGTACAAGTGGTTTATTTCGCACTTGCCTCAGACGTTTGCTTTTGTGGAGAACAAACAATGTCTACGGTGGTCTCAAAGACTTATGTCTCTCACTAATGAAGATATTGTTTGGTACGATTCTTCATTGAGCAGCTTGGATATTATAGATAGTTGTGGTGAATTCTCTAATGTGCCCCTCATCGGTACACAAGGAGGAATCAACTACAACCCTGCTTTGGCCCGTCGTCAACTTGGGTTCCCCTTGAGAGACAAACCTAATAACACTCAGTTAGAAGGTCTTTTCTATCAAGAGGGTAATGATCCCTAACATTTGAAGCAGAAGATGGTGCATGCTTGGCATAATGTGCATAGGAAAGGAAGATTCGAGCTCGGTCCGTGCAATTGTGTAACTCTGGAAGCTTACACTTCTTGGGTGAAGAAGATAGCTTTGGAGTTGAAGATGTTGTATACTTGTGAAAGACCTATGTCTATGGTTGTGGTTGAGCCATTAACTCTCCTTAACCAAGATGTAGAGGAGTTGGAAGATGCACTCTCCAAGATGAAGCAAGAGAAGGATATGTGGGAAGAACGGTTCCATGCTTTGAGCCGAAAGCATGAGGAGTTGCAGGTTGAGTCTAAGGACAAAGATGCACTTATTGAGCTTCTTGAAGACCGAGCAGTGAAGAGACAGAGAGAGCCATAGGGTGCATTTTCCTCTAGTATGCCTCAACCTTCCGGTGCTTGGAAGAAGATTGTTGACCAGCTTGTCCTCGAGAAGGCTTAGTTGAAGACCTCTTTTGAGTCCGAGATCCGACGCATCCAAAGGAAGTACGCGCCAACGGCCAGATCATTTGACATTGCTGTTAGGGGATCCTTAGGATGATTAGTTTCCTTTTCTCTTGTATTGTTGTTTCTAAAATTATACTCAGTGTAATCCTTCCAAATTATATGAATAAAAGAAATTTTTATGGTCAATCAAATTTGCAAATAAAATAGTATGTTCCTTAAAAATAAAAACAATCAAAGAATTGCATTTCATGCATCATTTGTATAGCAGGTTTTTCTTCCACCAGATGTCTTAGTGGTTATTCTTCTGTGCTTCAGCCAAGTTGACTCACCGATACAACACTCACACCAATCAACCGAGAATCATGGAACATTTGGAACAAGAGAAGTGAGACTTGAAGGAAGAGATTGCTCGTTTGAATTCCATGATGGAGTCTGTGCCAGCTGCTCAGAGTCAGTCTTCTCCAACACCTGCAACTCCTCCTCTTCAGAGGAATGTCATTTCAGAGATTGTTACTTCAACCGTGCATGCCACTCAGTTTTCTCCTACTATGTCTGCCGGATACCCGTGGGGAATACCGCCAAACTTTGTTCCCGAAGGGTTTGCGCCTACTTTTACTTCCATGCCGTCATCTAGTGTGGTCATGTTTGTTCCTCCTCTAGTTGTTCACACTCTGCCTCGTTTTGAGACACCATCTACCATTCCGAGCCGTCTGAAGGCCTGGATGTTTATGAGAAGATGGATGAGATGAAAGACCAATTCCTTGAGCTGCGGAAGGAGTTGAAGACCTTGAGGGGAAAAGATCTGTTTAGTAAGAGTGATGCTGAACTCTTCTTAGTGCGAAATGTTAAAATCCCGATGAAGTTCAGAATCCCTGACTTTGAAAAGTATAAGGGAAATACCTGTCCACTTAGCCATCTCGTCATGTATGCCAGGAAAATGTCAATGCAAACTGATAATGATCAGTTATTGATTCACTACTTTCAAGATAGTCTGACTGGTGCCGCTCTAAGGTGGTACATGGGATTGGATAGTGCAAGTGTTCGCACATTCAATGATTTGGGTGAAGCTTTTGTGAAGCAATATAAATACAATGTGGACATGGCGCCAGATAGAGACCAGCTAAGGTCTATGTCTCAGAAGGACAAAGAGTCATTCAAAGAGTATGCCCAGAGGTGGAGAGATCTTGCTGCTCAAATTAATCCTCCGTTGGAAGAAAAAGAGATGACCAAGATTTTCCTTAAGACCCTGAGTTCGTTTTATTATGAACGCATGATTGCTAGTGCCCCTAGTGATTTTACCGAAATGGTAAACATGGGTATGAGGTTAGAAGAAGGTGTCCGAGAGGGACGGTTGTCTAAGGAAGAGGTATTGTCAAGTAAGAAGTATGGTAGCGG
Source organism: Lathyrus oleraceus (assembly GCF_024323335.1). Taxonomy (NCBI): domain Eukaryota; kingdom Viridiplantae; phylum Streptophyta; class Magnoliopsida; order Fabales; family Fabaceae; genus Lathyrus; species Lathyrus oleraceus. Next base: position 331,721,873 of record NC_066584.1, on the reverse strand, counting down.
CTTCGCTAGAAAGAAGGAAGGCGAAACCAATGCAATATCAGTTGGGAGGCAGAGGAGGCCTCATGTTAGAAGAAGTACGCAACCACGTCAACACAATCATCAAATATCATCCATTATTCCAGTATTTTCCAACAATCAAACCATGCCAGTTCAACAAGAACGTCAATGTAAGACCCCAATTTTGGCCCTAAGATCCCTCATAGCATCACATCATTTCATTGCATTGCCTCAAGGATCATTGGACACCTTGCTTCCTTCCCTGTGGGTGGGATCTTTCTTGAGAGTGATTCTTGATCACCAAGCATTGCTTGCATTTGTGTATCATTGCTTTTCTTTCAATCACTAACCAAAAATATACAAAAATATGTCATTAACCTTTGTTGCTTGCAGCTTAAGCAGTCAACAGGTCCAGGCATCAGGTGAATTCATGGTACAAAGAGAAGATGGTATTTTCTTGAGATATGGATCATGTGATCATTATATGGAGCTTACATGAGCTATAGGTTCATTTTGGACCAAATCCCCAAGTGGTTGAGGCCCAAATTCATCAGGACATTTTCAGGTCATCTAAAGGCCTATGCAGTCAACTGAAAAGTCAACTGTGGGTTTTGAGTGTGAGAATTGAGATTCTTCATCCCATTCATGTCCCAACAAGGCTTATTCATCATACCAGAGATCAAGGTTGAAGAATTTGAGGTCAAGTCAAAAGTTTCCAAAAATGGAAAGTGACCTATAATTTCAACTTTCCAAAAATGGAAAGTCTTTGGTCCAACTTCAACTCAACTTTCCAATATCAAAGAAGCTTCAAATGAATTTTTGTCCAACATGAGAGTTGAAGATCTCTCTCTCCAATTTCCAAAAAGTCCAAGATCATGAGCATCTGATGAATGGTTGAGGAGATATGGTCCAATCATTGCCAAGTGTGCATGGAACTTCAAATGGCCATAACTTTTGATTTATAACTCCAAATTTGGTGCCTCTTTTTCTAAATTGCTTTTCATGACATGAAGTTTCCAAAACATCCATCACATTGCATGAATTTCCATCATATGATCATTTGTGCATTCAAGTCAATTTTGGAGGGAAACTTGAAAATTCAAAAATGGTGTATCATGAGAACTTTCTACCATTGCCAATGTGTTTAAAAAAGGATTTTGAGTGACTTTGATCCAGCACATGACACTGTTCACGTGGGTTTACTACATGCACCATGCAATTTTCAATTTTTGCTAAAACACGTTATTTTGCCTAATTTCAATTAAGTGTGGATTAGCAATGTGATTAAGAGAGCATATAAATACTAAAACCTAACAGAATTTCAAGGAGCTTAATCATTTTTCACCATTTCTAGATCCAAATTCTCTCTCCCTCCAAAATTTTCTCTCAATCATAATTCAAATTTTCTTCAAATAACATTGCAAATTTATTTCATATTCTTGTTCTCTGGTACTGATATAGTGCAGATCAAGCTTTGGATTGTGGAATTCGTGCAAGAATCAAGTGTAGCAAGTTCATGAAGGTGAAAATGGAAATTCTGATTTGAGCTGGATCTAGCACCTGCCAAGCCTCAATTACTTCACAAAGATTCAAGATAACATCTCAGGAGGTGATTTGGATCATTTGGAGCTCTGAATCGTGCATTTCAAGAAGCTGCTCTTCAAGAGGTTAATTTTTCGAACTTCATAATTCTCAAATCCATGCACATGTTCATGTAGATCTACTCTTGCTGATGATTCTGGTGAAAATTTCATGAAAAATGACGCACTATAGTAGGAGATATGTGTGATTGAAATTTTGCATTCATAAATGTTTTGCATCGATTCTCTTTGATCTTGTTGAATTAGGATTAGATGTTGCTTGATCTGTGATCTCCATAGAAAGAGCTTTAAAATGATGTATGATTTTGGAAATTCTGGAAAATTCTGGAAAATTCTGGAAAAAATGTTTGAAGCTCATACTGTTCATCATCGTCTTCACGAGGAAGACGATGTTTTCCAGGTTAGCGACGACTTTGCGTCCGTTTTAGCGTCCACTCTGGTTCGCTAGGGTTTTTGCCCAAAACGGTTGCGTTTCACATTGGCGCGCGCCTCATTTCAAATCTGGACCGGCTTCGATTCCTGGCGCATCACATTTTCAAATTAATGCTTCATTATGCATTTCCCTCCATATTTCATGCTATGCTTCATTTTCATTTCAATTTTTTTTATCCAACTTCAAAAATTCACAATAAATTGAAAAATGCTCCAAAAAATCCCTGGTTTTTTGCTGCTTGTTCATTGAGATGTCCTCTATTTGATGATGTTAAATTCTGAAGTTGTGCATGGCTGGATTTTGGATTGTGCTAGACTTTATGATCATGTCTACATTTGTGACCTTGCTCCATTCTTTCCATTGTGAAATGCTTGATTTTAATCCAAATGCCATGAAATTTTGCATGATGATTCTTGACATTTTGATTGACATTTTAGGCTTGGTTTGGTATTTTTATCATTTGCCATTTCTGTTTTATGCACATGTTTGTATGGTGTGATAATTTGTGTCACACAATTTGATTGATCAACTTGTGCAATTTAATTTCCATATCAAATGACCTCTAATGCTTCTGATTTTTTGTATGATGATCATGTTTGATGTGTTGGATGCTCATGAATTTTTCCAGAATTATTTGAATCATTTCTCTTTTGATTTGGAATTTTCATTCTCAATGTCCATTCGAATGCTTTGAAATTGTCTTTGACTTCTCTTGCTTATTACATGGCCTTTCTTGATGATTTTGTTTTGGTCCTTTTTAGGACATGTTAATATGTGTTTGAAGTTGCATTGTGTTGACTATTAGCTCCTGTTTTGAATTTTTTCTTCACCTTTGACCCTAGGCTTTGACCTAGTGGTTTGGACTTACATGTGAGCTTTGAATTTCAGGACCAAGCACCTAATCTTCATGGTTTCATCATTTGAATGTTGATGTTTGCTATTGATTGCTAACATTCATTTGTTTTGTAGGTTGATGATAATTCACTTGAGTTTGCCTTATGGCTTACATGTTGTATATTGGGATTGTTTGTTTGTTGTTGACTGTTGTCTGTTTGTCTGAATACTATACTGATTTGTTTAGTCGTTTACACAGGTACCTAAGTTGCTTTAAGTTCATTTGAACTTTGCTTTGCTTTGCTTGTGGTTGGCATACCACTTAGGTATAATCCCTATTCTTCATGTAGTCTGGAAGACCTGTCATGTTACTTTGGCAGGCACCTGTCTGAAGCCCTCCTTAAGAGGCCATGTTTTTGTTTGTTTAATTTTGTGCCAAGCAGGTTAAGTCCTCTTAAGAGGCAATTGGCAGATAAAAGGGATGTGCAATCTATCCCCTGCTATTCAGTTGTGTCATTAATTTTGCTCACACCATGTGTTGATGCACCTTGAATAAAAAACCCAAAATCTTGTATATAGAGTCAGTCATTTGTGGAGAAGAGTTCCTTCATTCTGAACTCCCACACTTTCTATTGATTAAAGCTCTCCTAGGCCAGGGATAAGAGCTATGAGGCATAACCCTCATCTCCATTTCATCTGCTTCATCCTAACTCTCAATGTTAGGGTTAAGAGCCTGACTACCCATTCCAGTATTTGGCTTGTTTGTCAAGGTTGATATGACCCCTTGACTAAAGCCCAACCTTGCTTGAGCCCATTGGTTGTGTATAGTGTGTGATAATTGACTGTTTGTTTGCTTACTTGTCCATCTGTGCATAATTGTTTGTGTGTGCCCTTGTGCATTGTTCTCATCTTTGAGCATTAATTGTATATCATTTCATGATCATTGTTCATACTTTGTGACATTTTGTTTTGTCCATTGAGGAGTCAATTGTAAGTCCATTTATTGGCAGTTGTTTCCTGTGATCTGGTAGGAGTTGAAACTAAGACCATTGATTGGCATTCCATTTCCTAGGAGTCTAGTGTAAGTCCATTGATTGGCATCTGGTTTCCATCTCTGTTTTGTGGAGGTGGACATAAGACCATTGATTGGCACTCCATTTCCTATTTTATTTTGTCTTATGAGGAGTCAGATGTAAGACCATTGATTGGCTATCTGTTTCCTGTGATCATTTTGTGGAATCAGGTATAAGACCATTGATTGGCAACTTGTTTCCTATTTTGTTTTGTTTTGTGAGACTAGTGTAAGTCCATTGATTGGCATCTGGTATCCATCTTTGTTTTGTGAGTCTGGTATAAGTCCATTGATTGGCATCTGGTTTCCATTTATGTTGTTTATCTGCTTTGCTTGTTGTCTTTTCCAAAGGAATCACTTGGATCATCTATATATGATCTCAAAAGGTGAACACCTAAGAAGTTTTGCATCCCTCATCCCCCACCTTTTGTTTCTTTATAACCTCCATTTGCATGTTAACCCAAACCAGAAACTTTGTGCAAACATTCTCATTTCTTTTCAAATTAGAAACCTAGGCCTTAGGCCTTTGATTTTCAAACTTCATTTTCACAATACTTCTTTTGAATTGAATTCTAATCATACTTTGACTTCATTTTGTGAATAATTCTAATTGGTTAATCCCACTCATTCAATTGCTTTTGTGGCTTTGTCCATTCTTGATAACTTTTCATACATTAGCCATAGATCTCAATTATCTTAGTGGTTGATGTGAATCTCACCTTTTGTCCTTAGTGATCGAACTGTAAGACTTCCATACTGAAAACAGGGTTAACCTGTAACACCCTTCTGAAATACCCCAATAATTTAATTAAATATCAAAATACAACATCAGAGTAATTATGCAGTTAAGGGTGTCACATAATCACTTCACACCATGTTCCAAAATAACAGTCATGCTCTTTATTTAATCAAATAAACAGTTGCATAAATCGCAGCGGATATAAATCAAATCAATCAAAGCATGTAACACATTACATGTAAAATGGTTCACAACCAACAGTAAAACATTTAAAACATCCCTTCCCGATGTTACATCTATCAGAGCATGACCCACTAAGGAACTACTCTAGACTCCAAGTACTAGCTCCTACTCAATCACTGCTCGCTACCTGAAAAACAGTTGTAAGGGTGAGTTCCTCAATCAATATAATAAGTATTATAAAATATCATGTCATGTTAAGTAATTTAACACACTTCATCACCCTAATCCAAACATGTATTCAGTAACAGCACATCAACTCAACATAATACTCAACACCAACACAAACAACACGTATAATATTGGAATACATCCATTCATATTATACGCCGTACATATATTATGCAATGAGACTCCATGCATGCGGTACCGACTATTTGTGAACATATAGTTCAACCTCACCGTCCAAATCCAGGCACGGCTACCAAGCTCACTAGTCCCACTCATTTGAGACATAGTGACTCACTCACTAATTCCTCACCATGGGAATTAGCTACCACCCCAAATGGGCCATGCTATGCACGCTAATCACCTAGCATGCAAACATCAACAACAATCAAAATGATTTACTCACTAATTCCTCACCATGGGAATTAGCTACCACCATAAAGGCCACAATATGCATGCTAATCACCTAGCAATGCAACAACAACAACAACTCAAGAATAGACATATGCTCACACTCTAAGCCATAAAACAGTCTATTCACAAACGCATACATAACTGATACATTCACAGCATCATGCATACCATCACACATCATCAACACATTTTATCACAAAAGCATATCATATCATGCCGCATAATCAAACACAGTATTAGCACACTCTACTAATACCTATACTACTCAAAACAACGGGAAAATGATCCCTACTACGTCATACATCAGCTAAGTTACATCACTCAGCCTAAACAACCAAAAACTGCACAACCATAGTTCAGAAAACCACAAGTCTGCCCATACGCGTATTGCCTATGCCCATACGCGTATTGCCCATTCCTGACCAAGTCCATACGCGTATTGCCCACGCCCATACGCGTATGCTACGCGTACCACATTCTCATACGCGTACTAACAGAGACAATTTCACGTTCAAAACATCATCTTTTTCACTCATACGCGTAAGGCCTCATCCATACGCGTACCAGCCATATCATACGCGTATTGCCTAGTGCCATACGCGTATGACCAGAAACCAGAATTTCCAGATCTGCAATGGCTTCTCCTGCTACGAGATCTATCCAATTCAACCTTCCACAGTCCAAATTTTACACACAATTCATTCATCTCGTCTAACACGAATCATACACTTTCGATTTCATAAATTTCTAACCTTTCTACCTCTAATCCCTACGAATTTCTTCAATTTTAATCCCAATTTCGTTCATCCCAAAAGTTCACAAATTCATCATACATCATTCAATCAGAGGCAAATCAATGGTTTCTCACTACCCATCACATATTATCCCATAAGACCCATTAATCGATGATAAACCCCCCTTACCTGAGTAAATCCGGCAATCTCTGAGCTCCAAGCTTTTCCTTCCTTCAACCTTCGTCCTCTGGCTCTTTGCCCTTTTTCCCTTTTCTGCCTCTTTTCCCTTTTCACGTGAAAATAACTCTTTTTACCAAATGGAACCTTTTTACTGATTTCTACTTTTATTCCAATAATAACAATAAAAATAATCCAATAATAATAATCCCAATAATATTCCAATAATTATTATTCCAATAATAATAATAATTCCAATTATTTAATTAAATTAATAAATATATTATTAACTCAATTTAAATAATTATCTTATTTTATCGGGGTGTTACAACTCTCCCCCACTAAAAGAGTTTTCGTCCTCGAAAACATACCTCAAGCGAATAACTCTGGATAGGACTCTTTCATCTGACTCTCAAGTTCCCAAGTCACATTGCCACCTGCTGGTCCGCCCCAAGCTACCTTTACCAAAGCAATCTCTTTACCCCGCAACTGCTTCAACTCTCGATCCTCAATCCTCATAGGTGATGTTTCAACAGTCAGGTTATCTCTCACCTGGACATCATCTACTTGGACCACATGCGACGGATCATGAATGTACCTCCTCAACTGAGATACATGAAAAACCTCATGCAAATTCGCAAGTGACGGCGGTAAAGCGATACGATAGGCTACCTCCCCTATCCTCTCCAAAATCTGATAAGGACCAATAAATCGAGGTGTCAACTTCTTCGACTTCAAAGCTCGACCAACTCCAGTTATCGGAGTAACACGAAGAAACACATGATCTCCCTCTTGGAACTCAAGTGACTTCCTCCTCTTGTCATGATAACTCTTCTGACGACTCTGAGCAATTCTCATCTTCTCCTGAATCATCTTAATCTTTTCCGTAGTTTGTTGAACAATTTCAGGTCCAACCACAGCACTCTCACCGGACTCATACCAACATAAAGGTGTCCGACATCTCCTACCATACAAAACTTCAAACGGTGCCATACCAATGCTCGAATGAAAACTATTGTTGTAGGTAAACTCAATCAAAGGCAAATAACAATCCCAAGCACCTCCCTTTTCCAAAACACAAGCCCTCAAAAGATCCTCTAGCGACTGAATCGTCCTCTCAGTCTGACCATCAGTCTGCGGATGATATGCAGAACTCAATCTCAGCTTAGTTCCCAAAGCCCTCTGCAAACCTTCCCAAAACTTCGATGTAAATCTAGGATCTCTGTCCGAAACAATACTAGACGGAATACCATGCAAACTTACAATCTTCTCAATATACAACTCGGCCAATCTCTCCAACGGATAATCCATTCTGATCGGAATGAAATGAGCCGATTTCGTCAATCTGTCAACAATCACCCAAATAGCTTCAAAATTCTTATTTGTCCTCGGCAAACCAGACACAAAATCCATACTGATACTATCCCACTTCCACTCTGGAATAGCCAACGGTTGCATTAGCCCAGACGGCTTCTGATGCTCAATCTTTGACTTCTGACAAGTCAAACAAGAATAAACAAAACTCGCAATTTCTCTTTTCATTCCCGGCCACCAAAATAACTTTTTCAAATCATGATACATCTTCGTAGCTCCAGGATGAATACTCAGGCCACTACGATGTCCTTCCTCCAGGATACTCTTCTTAAGTTCGGTAACATCCGGAATACATACCCGATTACCAAATTTCAAAACACCACTCTCATCAACTCTGAATTCACCACCTTGGCCTTGATTCACTAAAGTCAACTTATCAACCAAAAGCATATCGGATTTCTGACCCTCTCTAATCTCATCCAAAATATTACTCGTTAACTTCAACATTCCCAATTTAACACTATTGTGAGTACTCTCACACACCAAACTCAAGTCTCTAAACTGCTCAATCAAATCTAATTCCTTAACCATTAACATAGACATATGCAATGATTTCCGACTCAATGCATCCGCCACTACGTTTGCTTTACCCGGATGGTAATTCAAACCAAAATCATAATCCTTCAGAAATTCTAACCATCTCCTCTGTCTCATATTCAGCTCTTTCTGATCAAACAAATACTTTAAACTTTTATGGTCACTGAAAACCTCAAATCTTGACCCGTACAAGTAATGCCTCCATAACTTCAGAACAAATACCACAGCTGCCAACTCTAAATCATGTGTCGGGTAGTTCCTCTCATGAACTCTCAGTTGTCTCGAAGCATAAGCTATAACCTGCTTATTCTGCATCAACACACCACCCAAGCCCAACAATGAAGCATCACAGTAAACCTCAAATGATTCCGACGAACTCGGTAATATCAGAATAGGAACAGTAGTCAACATTCTCTTTAACTCTTGGAAACCTTCTTCACATTTTGAGTCCCAAACAAACGCTTGCCCCTTTCTAGTCAACATCGTCAACGGTAACGCCAACTTAGAAAATCCCTCAATGAACTTCCTATAATAACCTGCAAGTCTGTCATACGGTGAACTGGACTTTTTGTGTTTTTTATCGCAATGTCGCGGTTAGCAAGAGTCGCCACCGACTTTTCTTTTATCCAATAAGGAAAGGTGGAAAAGAACAGGAAAGACCTTAATTTAGATTTTGGGTTCGGGAGGTACATTATACAAAGGGAAGGTGTTAGCACCCTTTGTATCCATGGTTATCCATGGGCTCTTAATTGCTCGATCACTTATATTATTTTTGTCTGGAAAAAAAGTGTTTGTGAATTGTTTGGAAAATTGTTTTGGGAAAGAGAATTTAACTTTGTAATGATTCTTGTATGAATATATACAAAGTAGTTATCTCGTTTAGTTTTGGAAATTGTTTAGAAAAATATAACTCGGTAATGATTCTAGTATGAATATATACCAAGTGGTGATTTTCTAAAGATATTTTGAAAGGTGTGAGGTGTGAAAATTGTTTTTAGATTGTGAGCCAACAATTAAGAGTTATACCGACCCAAGGTCTTTATGAGCATTTCCTATCCTTATGAGGGTAAAACTGTCCTTATTATTGAGAAATAAGTAGTTTTATCCTTTGGATGTTTAAGGGTCATCGTAGGGTCATCGATAGGTCATTGAAGGCAACAGTTACGAGGATATCTTAGCATTCGAAGGGACTATCATCTTTTAACCGTAGGCAACATCGGAGGGTCATCGAGGGACAAAGTTGTATATTCGAAGGCAACATCCGAGGGACTATAATTTATTTTATGATGATTTAACCGAAGGGTCTTTGCTAAGGGTATCCCCACGTTCGCGGGACATGACCGTAATATCGTAATCGTAAGGCAACAAAGAGAGGTCCAAGATCACTTATTCAAAGGCAAAGTTTTACAATTAATTATATAATTAGGATGAAACTCCACATTAAAATTATTAAAAATAATATATTAAAAAATTAATACATTAGAAATTAATACATTAAAAATTAATTTAGGGTGAAACTCCACAAGGGTATCCCACAAATAAAGTGGAATACCTAGCCAATAACCTTTTCCTGGGATATGTGAACCTTTACGAAACTCAAAAAAAAGAAACATGTCAGAACACCAAATCAGGGTGCAATCGAAGATTACACCGGAGAAATATCACAACAATAAATAGGATAGGATGAATAATGCATGGCTATGATAAAACATAAAAAAAAACAGAATAGAAAAGTCAGCTACTGTCTCGTTCGCCTCTGCCTCGCCTAGCGAAGGCCAGGCGAATACTCGCCCCAGGCTCGCCTAGCGAGGTGCTAGCGAGCGGCCACGGATTTTGAATTTGAAAACAGCCCCACGTTAGGAACTTTGAATTTTATGGCATTTTATCACAGGAATAACATGATCAAACATTCAGGGTATTCAGGCATATTTAAATTCCCATACGAAAGCAAATTATATATCAACATTTAATCATGATGCATTATATATGTAGATATGGCCAATTGAAAGTATAAACAATAGAGATACGCAAACCTGTTTGCCAATTCAAGGTTGAAGGGATTGACCACTTGTAGTATCGGAATAAGTTAGGCAGCGGGAATTGGACGGCGATGGCTTCGGTGCAGATGGGCTGCCTTCAGGGTTTCTTTACTCTGAATTCTCCGGGTAGGCAGGGTTCCTATGCCAAAACTTCTATTCGTTCTTCTCTGTTCTCCTCCTCTTTTTTTTTCCAGTGAATCTCCCAGTGTAACTCCCAGTGTCACTCCCCTACTGAAACTTCAGTATTTATAGACTAATTTCGTGGGTAATGGGCTTGGAATGAGGGAGACCCAAGTCCAAAATAATTTGTTATATTTTATTTATTTATTTATTTTAATTATTTAATTAATTAATTAATTAATTAATTAAAAAATTTTTTTTTTCTTTTTTTTTTTTTTTTTCGTTTCTCGTTTTTTTTTTGGGCTCAGAATGAAGCCCGAAATTTTTGTTGTCTGTCAGCTTCGCTAGGCGAGCGCGTAGCGAACAGGCCAGTTTGGGCCATTTTCTGGATTGGGCCATCCGTGAGCTGGGCCTTTGTTTCTTCAAGATCAGTGTTATATATGAGTCGGAATGCCTTGCAAAATGTCTTGAAATATTAATGGGCAAATTTTGGGGTATGACAGCTGCCCCTGTTCAATATTCTTGGACCGAGAGAGTTAGAATGGTGTATACGCCATTCGTGGTCTGGAGGTGGAAGATTATTGAACACTAGAATGCCCCAAAAATTTGCACTTGAGAATCGACAGTTGGTCTTGATGGAGATGGGCTTAAAGATGCCATCCGGGGGGTTTGATGACGAAAGCTTCAGATCGCGCCGTATATTAGGCCAATTTGAAGACATGGGTGCCACACTGGGTCGTACGTTAGACCGTATAATGAGTCATCCATTAGGCTGCCGATTTCGCTGGGGAGTCGGAGTGTGTCATATGCTGTTGGGGATAAAGGATCAGAATGGACCATACGCTAGATCGTATCTGAGTTGCAGAATGAGCCGTACGTTAGGCTGAATCTGATGACGAAAGGGGTAGTCGTACGTTAGACTACACTTCAGAAATGTACCGTATGTTAGGTAGGATCTGATGATGAAAGGGGTAGTCATACGTTAGACTACATTTCAGAAATGTACCGTATGTTAGGTAGCATCTGAGGGGATGGACATCCGAACGGGTCGTACGTTAGACCGTCGCAGAATGAGTCGTCTGTTAGGCCGCATCTGATGATGAAAGCGGTAGTCGTACGCCAGACTACACTTCAGAAATGTACCGTACGTTAGGTAGCATCTGAGGGTTGTAAGATCCAAACGGGTCGTACGTTAGACCGTGTTGGGGTTGTTGAAGTTCAGAATGGATCGTACGTTAGATCGTATCCGAGTTGTAGAATGAGCCGTCCGTTAGGCTGCATCTGAAAAAGAAAGTAGTCGTACGCTAGACTACACCCCTGAATGTACCGTACGCTAGGCAGCATCTGAGGATTTGAAGGTCCAAATGGGTCGTACGTTAGACCGCATTGGAGTTGCTGAAGAAGTCATATGTTGGGCTGAATCAGAATGAACCGTACGTTAGGCTGTATCTGATAACCCGTATATGTTGTACTTGCAATAAATGTCTGGGATGGGCTTAGAGATGCCATCGTTAGGAGGATATCGAAGTGTTGTCAGAATGAATGTTCCCATGAACTGTATTTGAAATATGTATCTGAATCTTGAATGTGATTGATAAAGGTGTCTGTCTGAATGAACCTTCTACTTTGACTATATCAGGAGGATAATTAACCTGCAAAGAAAAAGTTAGCTTCATGCTATGTCATGATGCATGAGATGTTTCGTGTTATGCTAAAATAAATGTGAATGTTGTATGCATGCGTATGCTGTGAAAGGATGTAATGAATGAGTTATGCGTATGAGAAGTTCTGCTTGGGGACTCTACTGGGGAAAATAAATCCCCATCTACTGATTTGAGACATTTGTGTCGATGACCCTTTCTCGGCTGGGGATGCTTGATTTCTGTCTGATGGTGGAAATATTCAACAGAGCCTGGCTGGGGATGGATGAGATGATCAATCTGTCTGGTGACACCGACCTCTGTTGGGGAGTAACTGGCTGTGCCTGGGGATACTGCCATTTTCTGAGGAAAAAAAAAACAGGCTTGCTGGGGAAGAGAATTGGTAGCGGATTCATTGGAAGCATGATTAAACCTTTTCCTTGATCCTGAAGTCGGGTAGTAATTGCTATTGCTATTCTATGCATGTATTTTTGGTAAACATCAGTCATATTCAAATGCACATATTAATTCAAATTAAATCAATGGACATTTACGCAACCAAAACAGAAAAGTAAAAACAAAAGCATCTTTTTTTTGAAAGAGGGTTGTATTGATTTTGAAAGGAGGCCTATAAACAGGCAATTTGTGTACAAGGAGACAGAAATCCTAGTTAGAGGAAATTGTCGAAAACAAAGAGAAAGCTATGTGGAAGAAGTCCTATTGATTTTAAGCCTACTACTGTCATTATGTCTTCGAGCATCTCATCCCTTGCTGTCGGATAGAAGTGATTGGCTTGGTCAGTCCCTCGAACTTGGATGAAAGTTGACTGAGAACGGGACATAGTCATACGCTTTAATCCCTAATTTTTGCCTGGACCGCCTTTTCAGGTTTTCAGTCCACCAGGATACCCTTTTTTGCCCAAGCCGCCTTTTCAGGTTTTCGACTTGCCGGGTGTACATTTTTTTATATATCCCTAATTTTTGCCCGAACCCTTTTGGTTCGCCGGGATGCCCTTACTTTTGCCTAGATACGTCGATCTAGCGGGTCTCTTTTATGCGTAGTATTTTTTAACTATGTCCGCGTTCACGGGATGTGGGAAGTCTTCACCATCCATTGTAGCGAGTATCATGGCTCCACCTGAGAATACCTTCTTAACTACAAATGGCCCTTCGTATGTGGGAGTCCATTTGCCTCTGGGGTCAGTTTGTGGTAGGATGATGCGTTTGATTACCAAGTCGCCAATTTGATACACTTGTCTCTTGACCTTTTTGTTGAATGCCCTGGTCATGCGCTTCTGATATATCTGCCCGTGACATACAGCCGCAAGTCTCTTCTCATCCATCAAATTTATCTGATCGAGTCGAGTCTGAATCCATTCGTCCTCGTCTAAGCCCGCCTCTTTCATGATCCTTAGAGAGGGAATCTGAACTTCCACTGGTAAAACGGCTTCCATTCCGTAGACTAAAAGAAAGGAGTTGCCCCTGTCGAAGTTCGCACGGAAGTACGATAACCATGAAGAGCAAATGGTAACATCTCATGCCAGTCTTTGTATGTTACCGTCATCTTTTGTATAATCTTCTTAATATTCTTATTAGCCGCTTCTACAGCGCCGTTCATCTTTGGCCGGTACGGAGAAGAGTTATGGTGTTTTATTTTGAACTGCGTGCAGAGTTCAGTAATCATCTTGTTGTTCAAATTAGTGCCATTGTCAGTGATAATTCTCTCAGGGACGCCGTATCGGCAGATGAGGCTGTTCTTGATGAATCGTGCCACCACATTCTTAGTAACAGAAGCAAATGAGGCTGCCTCCACCCACTTTGTGAAGTAATCAATAGCAACAAGGATGAAACGATGTCCATTAGAGGCGGTAGGTTTAATCTCGCCAATCATATCAATGCCCCACATTGCAAAGGGCCACGGCGCGGTCAACACGTTTAATGGAGCAGGAGGCACATGTACTTTATCCGCATAGATCTGGCACTTATGACAAGTTCTGGAGTGATGGTGGCAATCAGTTTCCATGGTAGACCAATAATACCCTGACCTCAGAATCTTCTTGGCCATTGTATGTCCACTAGAATGAGTCCCAAAGATACCGTCGTGCATGTCTTCCATAATCTTCTCTGATTCCTTTCTATCCACACAGCGAAGCAAAGTCGAATCATGGTTACGTTTGTACAATATTCCATTACTCAAAAAGAATTTAGCGGAGAACTTCCTCAGAAATTTCCTGTCATTGATGGATGTCCCTTCAGGGTATTCCTGAGCTTCTAAATATCTTTTTATCTCGTGGTACCAAGGCTTCTCTTCTACTTCATCAGCGTTAAGTTCATAACAATATGCTGGTTCGTCTAGTCGTTCAATGGTAATCCGGGGAGCTTCATTGTCCCATCTGACTCTGAACATAGATGACATGGTAGCCAATGCGTCTGCCAACTGGTTCTCCTCTCGGGGAATATGTTCGAATGTGATCTCTTCAAAGTATGGGATTAATGTCAACACCTGCTCTCGATAGGGGATGAGGTTCGGATGTTTAGTGTCCCATTCTCCTTTGACCTGACTGATTACTAAGGCTGAGTCTCCATACACCCTCAAAAACTTGATTCTCAGGTCTATAGCAGCTCTGAGTCCCAAAATACATGCTTCATACTCAGCCATATTGTTGGTACACTCAAAACATAGTCTAGCGGTGAAAGGCGTATGGCCACCCTTGGGGGAAATGATCACGACGCCAATACCGTTGCCCAATGCGTTAGACGATCCATCAAAAACCATAGTCCATCGGGATCCCACTTCGGGTCCTTCATTCGGTCCAGGTTCTTCATAATCAGTAACAAGCATGACATCCTCATCTGGGAACTCAAAATTCATAGACTGATAATCATTCACGGCCTGATGAGCCAAATGATCAGCTAGCACGCTTCCTTTGATTGCTTTTTGGGTGGTATACTGGATATCATACTCTGTTAAAATCATCTGCCATCTTGCTATTCTTCCGGAGAGGGCGGGTTTCTCAAATATGTATTTGATAGGATCCATCTTAGAAATCAACAAAGTGGTGTGATTCAACATATACTGTCTTAGTCGGCGAGCAGCCCAGGCCAAAGCACAGCAAGTTTTCTCGAGCAGTGAGTATCTTGTTTCACAGTCGGTAAACTTTTTGCTAAGGTAGTATATGGCATACTCTTTTCGACCGGACTCGTCATGTTGTCCCAACACGCACCCCATTGAGTTTTCTAAAACGGTTAAATACATGATTAGAGGTCTTCCCTCAACTGGTGGCACCAGAATTGGAGGTTCTTGGAGGTACTTCTTGATTTTGTCGAAAGCTTCTTGACATTCATCATTCCATATCATCTCTTGATTTTTTCTCAGTAACTTGAAGATGGGTTTGCAAGTAGCGGTCAAATGGGAAATAAATCGGGCAATGTAATTCAAACGTCCCAAGAAACCTCTGACTTCTTTATCCGTACGGGGAACTGGCATCTCTTGAATAGCTCTCACCTTGGCTGGGTCGACCTCAATACCTTTACCACTGACAATAAAGCCCAAGAGTTTACCAGATCTTACTCCAAAGGTGCATTTGTTCGGGTTCAATCTCAACTTGTATTTCTTCAGCCTCTCAAACAGTTTGTATAAATGATCGAGATGTTCTTCTTCAGTATGAGACCTGGCTATCATATCGTCCACATATACTTCTATTTCATGATGGATCATGTCATGGAACAAAACCACCATAGCACGCTGGTACGTTGCTCCTGCGTTCTTTAAACCAAACGGCATTACTTTATAACAGAAGGTGCCCCATTGCGTCACAAACGTAGTCTTCTCCATGTCCTCAGGTGCCATTTTGATCTGGTTATAACCCGAGAATCCATCCATGAAGGAGAATACCTTGTGTTGAGCGGTGTTGTCTACCAGAACATCAATGTGTGGCAGTGGGAAATCATCTTTGGGACTCGCTCTATTCAAATCTCTGTAATCCACACACATTCGCACCTTACCATCCTTCTTTGGCACTGGTACCACATTAGCAACCCATTGAGGATAAGAAGTAACCGCCAGAAAACCAGCATCGAATTGTTTCATGACTTCGGCCTTGATTTTCTCGGACATTTCAGGACGCATGCGACGAACCTTTTGCTTAACAGGACGACAATCTTCCTTCGTCGGCAAACGATGCACTACTATATCGGTATCCAGCCCTGGCATGTCTTCGTAAGACCAAGCAAAAATCTCCACATAGTCATGTAGCATTTGAATCAATCTTCTTTTGACACTGATTTCCAAGCCTGCTCCTATTTTGACTTCTCTCTTGTCCACCTCGGTACCCAGATTTACAGTCTCAACTGACTCCTCATGCGGCTGTATAGTCCTTTCTTCTTGTAGTAACATTCTGGCAAGTTCTTCAGGTACTTCACAATCTTCCTCACTTCCATCTTCGGCTCGGTAGATCGGATTTTCAAAGTCATAATGAACAGTAGTAGAACTATTATCAACAGGATCCAGAGTGGATAGGGATTTGCAATTCGTTACGTGCGTGTGTGTAAGAAAACATAGCTCGTTTGAAAGATAATAGGAAAGACAAAGAGCGCAATATTTGAATGCAAAACGTCCATTGATTTATTGAATATAAATATGCTTATGAAAATGACAAAACCCTTAACAAATTAGCTATTGTGCCTCGGGCATAGACACAATGCTTTAAGAAGTTTGATTGTAAAAGAAAATTAAAATTTGCAATTCTAGAATAAACAATAACAATTACTCCTGACTAAAGGAAATCGGGATAATGTCTTCAGTCTTCCAATTGTTGAGTCCGTCACCAATTGTTGGGAAAATCCAGCTATCCAAGTCGCAATCACTATCAGCATCTTCCATAGCATTAATCTGATTTTTGACTATCTTTCCAGAGTTAAACCCCAGGCCAGCTTTATCAGACTTGTACGGTACATTGATCAGTTGACCCCAACCAGCACGATCACCATTTTCAATCGCGGCTTGAGCATCTTTCAGAGAGATCATGACAGGGGGAGCACGAACAACCTTGGGCACAAGGGGAGTTGGCTTAAGGACAGGACTGGGTGGAGGAACCACTTCAAATGACTGAGAAGGAGTCTCAAAGAATTCACCATCCATCTCGACGTATTTGAAGGCTTGCACACTACTGACAATATACTCTTCTTCTCCACATACAGTGACAACCATGCCTGCTATTGGATACTTCAGCTTTTGATGAAGCGACGAAGCTACCGCACCTGCCCCATGGATCCAAGGGCGCCCCAACAAGCAGGAGTAGGCGGGACGAATGTCCATCACGTGAAAGGTAGTGTTGAAGACTTGAGGTCCTATCTTGATAGGGAGAACCACTTCACCATAGACAACACTCTTCGCACCATCGTAAGCACGCACCACAACATCACTAGGTTTCAGTTCAATGCCTTTGTAGTCAAATTTATCGAGTACAGCTTTCGGGAGCACATTCAAGGAAGAGCCGTTGTCGATCAACACGTGAGCCAGGGTGATCCCCTCACACTCGATGGAGATATGCAGAGCTTTATTGTGATTCTTTCCTGCTGGCGTCAGGTCAGCATCGGAAAAGCCTAGGCCATTGTCAACAGTCAAATTAGCAACATAATGTTCGAATTGATCGACGGATGTTTCTTGAGGCACATGAGCGGTCTTCAAGAATTTCATCAATGCATTGGCATGGGATTCAGAGGATAACAACAAGGACAACATTGAGATTTTAGACGGAGTATGCCCCAATTGTTCCACTACATCAAAATCGCTCTTACGGATGATTTTCAGCATCTCTTCCATTTCCTGTTTGGCAACATCTTCAGAAGTAACTTCGACCGATGTCTCTGACTGAGGAGGATTGACTGGTCTTTTTCCTCGAATTTCGGGAGCGGGAGGTGAGATTTCTGGGGAGTAGATCCTTCCACTTCGAGTAACTTTACTAGTCCCCACAATATCATTAGGATTAGCAGAACTACCAACCTGCTTTATGCCATGGATGTAAACGTCGCCTCCATAGTTCCACGGAATAGCTTTGCTGGAGGAATATGGCACGGGGCCAGGTGCGGTAATAATCAGGGGAGCCACTTTGGGCTCAGCGGTAATCTTCACAGGCACTCTAGTAGCGGTAATCTTCACTGGAGCTTTGGACCTAGCAATCACAGATACCTCTTCAATAGAGTTGTCCACCTTAGGAACCCTTTCAAATAGAATTGTACGATCATCCATCAGCCGTTGAATGCCGTTCTTCAACTTCAAACAATCATTGGGTCGGAGTACACAGAGATCGCAATCTTCAGCACAACCTGGAAATAAACCAGCTTGCAATAAATTCTTCTTAACGATCAGGAGAGGAGATGCTAAATCAGCAACGTCAGTAACGTGAGAATTGTCGTCCACAACATTAACATTCTGGTCATGATTAGGCATAGGTGCTGTGATGACATTAGGGGTCGCCGGAGGATCAAATTCAATTTCTCCAGCGTCGATCATATCCTGAATCTTGTTCTTCAACAACCAGCAATCATTCGTATCATGCCCGGGGCTATCGGAGTGATAGGCACACCTGGCGTTGGGATTATAACGAGGAGAAGTAGTGTTGGGATTTGCAGGAGGGCCTCTGAGGGTAATCAAATTGGCCTTTAACATACTCTGCAGTGCTTGGGTTAAAGTCATATTGATCTTGGTAAACTGTCTTCTCGACCTGTCTTGTCTGTGTTGGAAGTTCTGAGATGGCGGTGCGGCAATTGTAACTGCCCCAACAGTATGGTCACGATTCTTCTTGTTATGCTTCCTCTCATTGTACACAGCATTTGATTCACTCTTTCCCTGATAGGACTTTTTGGTGCTTGCAGAAGTAGCTGCCTGTATCTTTCCACTTCGAATGCCGCTTTCAACCCGTTCACCTGTCAAGATAAGTTCAGTGAAACCTGACGAGGAACTTCCCAGTAGATGGCTGTAGAATGGGCCAGTCAGTGTACCCATGAACATGTCCACTAACTCTCGATCAGTCATAGGGGGTTTGACTCTGCCAGCCAAATCTCTCCACTTTTGAGCATATTCTTTGAAACTTTCTTTAGAGCCCATAGTCATATTTTGTAGCTGTAGCCGAGTAGGCGCTAACTCAGAATTATACTGGTAGTGCTTGTAGAAAGCTGTTGCTAAATCAGTCCATGTGCGGATGTTAGAGCTCTCAAGCTGATAATACCACTCTAACTGTGTGCCAGACAGACTCTCTTGGAAGAAATGGATCCACAGTTTCTTATCAGTAGTGTGCGGCTGAATCTTTCTCACATAAGCCCTTAGATGCATCTGAGGACAAGAGGCACCATCATACTTAGTGAAAATGGGAACCTTGAATTTGCGGGGAATGACCACATCAGAGACCAGACCCAAGTTTTCGAAATCCAGACCGGGCACTTTCTGCCCCTCCATAGCTAGCATACGTTCTTCCAGCAACTTGTACTTATCATCCTTCGGAGAGTACTGTTCATGTTCATAATCTTCATCGTCGTCCTCAGAATTGACGAGATTAGGATTCTCATCTTCCGAATCATTCTCGGTCTCTTCTTCTGAATCCTTCGGAATTCTAATCTTGACTCCTGTAACCTGTCCCTTAAGCCTTCTCCCCGGGTTGATGTAACCCACAGGTTTCTGGTCCTTCTTCTTCTCCATCAAAAGAGCTTTCAGTTCTTCCTGCCCCTTAGATAAGCTCAACATCATTTCCTGGAATTGAGCATTTTGGGCCTGGAGATCTTTGACAGTTTGTTCGAGAGCTATTGTTCAATCTGTTTGAATCTGCTGGAATCTGTTTGATAGGAAAATCGTGAGAACACTGATCCTTTAGAATACCTGTTATGCGATGCAATGCAATGTATGAAATGTTTTCAAGGACTTTCGGGATTTAACTTTGCATAAACTAACAAAAAGAGCTTTTTTTTTCTTTTCTCTTTTGTTTTTGCTTTTGTTTTTGTTTTTTTTAGCAGAGTTAAATCCCTAAATCCTTGAAATGGTTAGTACAATGCCATGATGTTATGATGTTATGATGTTATGTTGTTAGATAAATAACAAGCACAAGCAAGTCACACAACAATCATTCCTAGGTTTTAAGGCTTGCGTGAGTTCCATAGGTAAATACCCTCCCCACTGAAGTTTGGTTGGTTCAACCTGTCTTAGAATAGTAACCGGGTTCTAGAAGGATCTCAAATCATTGACCTTTCCTTAAGTCCACTTCAGTGCAACACCAAGTGGTTGACCGAAGCTTCCCTAAAGTCCAATCTCAAAGAGTGTAGTATCGAGTCTCAACCAACTCCAGTCGGAACCGAAGCCAGTTATCTCACTACTTTCTAATGGCCAGGATGAGTCAATTAGGGTTCTAAAGGTCTGGTTAATGCTTTTATGACACCACGCGAATGCCAAATATTTCCTCAACTAACATGAGGAACATCAGGACATCCAAAGTGCCACATTAACCGTAGCCATCATTTTGACCATTCCAGTATACGCCGGACAGTCGCGATGATCTCTTGCTACTTACCTAAGGTACACTAGATCCGGGTGTAGGATCTTTCACTCAAGCATAACATACCCAAGCAATCCCTTAAAAATAAATCAGACAAATTGAATAAGTGATCTTGTTTTTAAGGTAACCTCTCTTTTTAAATATTTAGGCTCCCCAGCAGAGTCGCCAGTTCTGTCATACGGTGAACTGGACTTTTTGTGTTTTTTATCGCAATGTCGCGGTTAGCAAGAGTCGCCACCGACTTTTCTTTTATCCAATAAGGAAAGGTGGAAAAGAACAGGAAAGACCTTAATTTAGATTTTGGGTTCGGGAGGTACATTATACAAAGGGAAGGTGTTAGCACCCTTTGTATCCATGGTTATCCATGGGCTCTTAATTGCTCGATCACTTATATTATTTTTGTCTGGAAAAAAAGTGTTTGTGAATTGTTTGGAAAATTGTTTTGGGAAAGAGAATTTAACTTTGTAATGATTCTTGTATGAATATATACAAAGTAGTTATCTCGTTTAGTTTTGGAAATTGTTTAGAAAAATATAACTCGGTAATGATTCTAGTATGAATATATACCAAGTGGTGATTTTCTAAAGATATTTTGAAAGGTGTGAGGTGTGAAAATTGTTTTTAGATTGTGAGCCAACAATTAAGAGTTATACCGACCCAAGGTCTTTATGAGCATTTCCTATCCTTATGAGGGTAAAACTGTCCTTATTATTGAGAAATAAGTAGTTTTATCCTTTGGATGTTTAAGGGTCATCGTAGGGTCATCGATAGGTCATTGAAGGCAACAGTTACGAGGATATCTTAGCATTCGAAGGGACTATCATCTTTTAACCGTAGGCAACATCGGAGGGTCATCGAGGGACAAAGTTGTATATTCGAAGGCAACATCCGAGGGACTATAATTTATTTTATGATGATTTAACCGAAGGGTCTTTGCTAAGGGTATCCCCACGTTCGCGGGACATGACCGTAATATCGTAATCGTAAGGCAACAAAGAGAGGTCCAAGATCACTTATTCAAAGGCAAAGTTTTACAATTAATTATATAATTAGGATGAAACTCCACATTAAAATTATTAAAAATAATATATTAAAAAATTAATACATTAGAAATTAATACATTAAAAATTAATTTAGGGTGAAACTCCACAAGGGTATCCCACAAATAAAGTGGAATACCTAGCCAATAACCTTTTCCTGGGATATGTGAACCTTTACGAAACTCAAAAAAAAGAAACATGTCAGAACACCAAATCAGGGTGCAATCGAAGATTACACCGGAGAAATATCACAACAATAAATAGGATAGGATGAATAATGCATGGCTATGATAAAACATAAAAAAAAAAACAGAATAGAAAAGTCAGCTACTGTCTCGTTCGCCTCTGCCTCGCCTAGCGAAGGCCAGGCGAATACTCGCCCCAGGCTCGCCTAGCGAGGTGCTAGCGAGCGGCCACGGATTTTGAATTTGAAAACAGCCCCACGTTAGGAACTTTGAATTTTATGGCATTTTATCACAGGAATAACATGATCAAACATTCAGGGTATTCAGGCATATTTAAATTCCCATACGAAAGCGAATTATATATCAACATTTAATCATGATGCATTATATATGTAGATATGGCCAATTGAAAGTATAAACAATAGAGATACGCAAACCTGTTTGCCAATTCAAGGTTGAAGGGATTGACCACTTGTAGTATCGGAATAAGTTAGGCAGCGGGAATTGGACGGCGATGGCTTCGGTGCAGATGGGCTGCCTTCAGGGTTTCTTTACTCTGAATTCTCCGGGTAGGCAGGGTTCCTATGCCAAAACTTCTATTCGTTCTTCTCTGTTCTCCTCCTCTTTTTTTTTCCAGTGAATCTCCCAGTGTAACTCCCAGTGTCACTCCCCTACTGAAACTTCAGTATTTATAGACTAATTTCGTGGGTAATGGGCTTGGAATAAGGGAGACCCAAGTCCAAAATAATTTGTTATATTTTATTTATTTATTTATTTTAATTATTTAATTAATTAATTAATTAAAAAAAAAATTTTCTCTTTTTTTTTTTTCTTTTCGTTTCTCGTTTTTTTTTTTTTTGGGCTCAGAATGAAGCCCGAAATTTTTGTTGTCTGTCAGCTTCGCTAGGCGAGCGCGTAGCGAACAGGCCAGTTTGGGCCATTTTCTGGATTGGGCCATCCGTGAGCTGGGCCTTTGTTTCTTCAAGATCAGTGTTATATATGAGTCGGAATGCCTTGCAAAATGTCTTGAAATATTAATGGGCAAATTTTGGGGTATGACAAAGTCCAAGAAAACTCCTTATCTCAGAAACTGACTTCGGAGCTTCCCACTTAGATACCGCTTCTATCTTAGAAGGATCAACAGCAACACCACCTCTTGAAATCACATGACCAAGAAAACTAACCTCTTCTAACCAAAATTCACACTTAGACAGTTTAGCAAATAACTTCTTTTCTCGTAGGACTCTTAAAACCATTCTCAAATGCTCAGCATGCTCTTCTTCAGATTTCGAATACACTAAAATATCGTCAATAAACACCACAACAAACTGGTCTAGATACGGATGGAAAATCCTATTCATGTATTCCATAAATACTCCAGGCGCATTAGTCACGCCAAAAGGCATTACAGAATACTCATAATGTCCATACCTTGTTCTGAAAGCAGTCTTCTGAATATCCTCAGTTTTCACACGTATCTGATGATATCCCGATCTCAAATCTATCTTGCTGAACACACTCGCACCAACCAACTGATCCATCAAATCATCAATCCTCGGCAAAGGATACCGATTCTTGATCGTCACTTTATTCAGTTGCCTGTAGTCCACACACAACCTCATAGTACCTTCTTTCTTCTTAACCAATAACACTGGTGCACCCCACGGTGACACACTCGGACGAATAAATTTCTTATCCAACAGATCTTCCAGCTGACTCTTCAATTCAGTTAACTCAACAGCAGACATACGGTAAGGAGCCATCGATATCGGCCTAGTACCAGGTACCAAATCGATCGAGAACTCAACTTCACGCTCTGGCGGTAATTCATTCACTTCTTCAGGAAACACATCAGGAAAATCACATACCACGGCTAGATTACCAATCACCAGTTTATCTTTAGCTTCCAAAGTCGCTAACAGCATAAACAACTCTGCCCCATCTGCTACTTCCTCATTCACCTGCCTTGCAGATAGAAACAAACTCTTTCCTTCCTCAATCTTAGGAAAAATCACAGTCTTATCAAAACAGTTGATATAGACTCGGTTAAACACCAACCAGTTCATACCCAGGATAACATCAACCTGTACTAGTGGAAGACACACAAGGTCCATCCCAAAGTCTCTACTAAAAATACTCAAAGGACACTTTAAACAAACTGAAGTAGTAGTCACTGAACCCTTCGCAGGAGTATCAATCACCATACTTCCACGCATCTCAGATATCTCTAACTTAAGTTTCACAGCACAATCCAAGGATATAAAGGAATGAGTAGCACCGGTGTCAATAATAGCTACAAGAGGAAAGCCATTAATATAACACGTACCTCGGATCAAACGATCCTCTGCAGAAGTCTCAGAACCCGATAAAGCAAAGACCTTGCCTCCCGACTGGTTCTCCTTCTTCGGCTTAGGACACTGTGGACTAATATGACCCGACTCTCCACAGTTGAAACAAGTCACAGTCTTCAACCGGCAGTCTGCAGCCAAATGACCACCTTTTCCACACTTGAAACACTTCTTCTCATTACTGGTACATTCATGGATACGATGCCCAGCCTGACCACATCTGTAACACTTAGCAGGGGCACTGGAGTCTCCCCCACTAGGCCTCTTCATCCCACTCTGTCTCTGAAAACCTTTGCCAGCTGCATACGGTTTTCCACGATCATTCTGATTCTTGCCTTTCCTATCAACCCTTTGCTGATAGCTCTCTGCTCTGGCTTTGGAATCCTGTTCAAAAATCCTGCAACAGTCAACCAAGTCAGAAAACACTCTGATCCGCTGATATCCAATAGCCTGCTTGATCTCGGGACGCAACCCGTTCTCAAACTTCACACATTTCGAAAATTCCCCAGTAGCCTCGTTATAGGGAGTGTAATACTTCGACAGCTCTGTGAACTTAGCAGCATATTCAGTAACCGACCGATTGCCCTGCTTCAATTCCAAGAACTCTATCTCTTTCTTTCCTCTGACATCCTCTGGAAAGTACTTCCTCAGGAATCTCTCTCGGAACACAGCCCAAGTAATCTCAGCATTCCCAACAGCTTCCAATTCAGTGCGGGTAGCAACCCACCAATCGTCCGCTTCCTCTGACAGCATATGCGTACCGAACCTGACCTTCTGGTTTTCGGCACACTCAGTCACTCGGAAGATCCTCTCGATCTTCTTCAACCACTTCTGAGCACCATCTGGATCGTATGCTCCCTTGAACATTGGAGGATTGTTCTTTTGGAACTCACTTAATTGACGAGCAACTCCCATTCCCACAACATTCGGATTCCCTCCAAGTACTCCAGCTAGCATACCCAGCGCCTCAGCAATCGCAGCATCATCTCTACCTCTTCCAGCCATCTCTATTCTGAAAACCCAACAAGCTAAAACAATAAGTACTGATAGGGTTACACAACACCTATCCCGTACAGGGGAAACAGAATAATTACGACTCGACTCGACCGACTATGCTCTGATACCACTAATGTAACAGCCTTCTGAAATACCCCAATAATTTAATTAAATATCAAAATACAACATCAGAGTAATTATGCAGTTAAGGGTGTCACGTAATCACTTCACACCATGTTCCAAAATAACAGTCATGCTCTTTATTTAATCAAATAAACAGTTGCATAAATCGCAGCGGATATAAATCAAATCAATCAAAGCATGTAACACATTACATGTAAAATGGTTCACAACCAACAGTAAAACATTTAAAACATCCCTTCCCGATGTTACATCTATCAGAGCATGACCCACTAAGGAACTACTCTAGACTCCAAGTACTAGCTCCTACTCAATCACTGCTCGCTACCTGAAAAACAGTTGTAAGGGTGAGTTCCTCAATCAATATAATAAGTATTATAAAATATCATGTCATGTTAAGTAATTTAACACACTTCATCACCCTAATCCAAACATGTATTCAGTAACAGCACATCAACTCAACATAATACTCAACACCAACACAAACAACACGTATAATATTGGAATACATCCATTCATATTATACGCCGTACATATATTATGCAATGAGACTCCATGCATGCGGTACCGACTATTTGTGAACATATAGTTCAACCTCACCGTCCAAATCCAGGCACGGCTACCAAGCTCACTAGTCCCACTCATTTGAGACATAGTGACTCACTCACTAATTCCTCACCATGGGAATTAGCTACCACCCCAAATGGGCCATGCTATGCACGCTAATCACCTAGCATGCAAACATCAACAACAATCAAAATGATTTACTCACTAATTCCTCACCATGGGAATTAGCTACCACCATAAAGGCCACAATATGCATGCTAATCACCTAGCAATGCAACAACAACAACAACTCAAGAATAGACATATGCTCACACTCTAAGCCATAAAACAGTCTATTCACAAACGCATACATAACTGATACATTCACAGCATCATGCATACCATCACACATCATCAACACATTTTATCACAAAAGCATATCATATCATGCCGCATAATCAAACACAGTATTAGCACACTCTACTAATACCTATACTACTCAAAACAACGGGAAAATGATCCCTACTACGTCATACATCAGCTAAGTTACATCACTCAGCCTAAACAACCAAAAACTGCACAACCATAGTTCAGAAAACCACAAGTCTGCCCATACGCGTATTGCCTATGCCCATACGCGTATTGCCCATTCCTGACCAAGTCCATACGCGTATTGCCCACGCCCATACGCGTATGCTACGCGTACCACATTCTCATACGCGTACTAACAGAGACAATTTCACGTTCAAAACATCATCTTTTTCACTCATACGCGTAAGGCCTCATCCATACGCGTACCAGCCATATCATACGCGTATTGCCTAGTGCCATACGCGTATGACCAGAAACCAGAATTTCCAGATCTGCAATGGCTTCTCCTGCTACGAGATCTATCCAATTCAACCTTCCACAGTCCAAATTTTACACACAATTCATTCATCTCGTCTAACACGAATCATACACTTTCGATTTCACAAATTTCTAACCTTTCTACCTCTAATCCCTACGAATTTCTTCAATTTTAATCCCAATTTCGTTCATCCCAAAAGTTCACAAATTCATCATACATCATTCAATCAGAGGCAAATCAATGGTTTCTCACTACCCATCACATATTATCCCATAAGACCCATTAATCGATGATAAACCCCCCTTACCTGAGTAAATCCGGCAATCTCTGAGCTCCAAGCTTTTCCTTCCTTCAACCTTCGTCCTCTGGCTCTTTGCCCTTTTTCCCTTTTCTGCCTCTTTTCCCTTTTCACGTGAAAATAACTCTTTTTACCAAATGGAACCTTTTTACTGATTTCTACTTTTATTCCAATAATAACAATAAAAATAATCCAATAATAATAATCCCAATAATATTCCAATAATTATTATTCCAATAATAATAATAATTCCAATTATTTAATTAAATTAATAAATATATTATTAACTCAATTTAAATAATTATCTTATTTTATCGGGGTGTTACATAACCCCTCTAGTATGTCGAAGCTATTCTCACATGGTGGACTTGTGGTTGTATAGGTTGAGTTTTCTCCTGTGGATAATGAAAGACCTTAGGGATTTTATTTAAAATCAATCCACTTACTTTTTTTGGAAATCTTTTAGCCGAACTACGAGGTTTTGATCCTGTAAAGGTACGTAGGCAATGGATCTTTCCATCCAAACACAAAAATAATAAAAATTGTATATTCTTCTCTCATCCTCCCAATCCATGTTTGCACAATAAATATTTTCATAAACAATATCTTTTGCAACAAGTTGTGAAAAGGGTTCCCTAGGAGTACCTAGGATGCATTGGGTGCCTAACACCTTCCCTTTGCATAATTACCCCCTTACCCAGATCTCTGACCTTTCATTAGTTTTCTATGTGTAAAACTTCTTAGGCTTTTGTTCGCTTTCTAGCCATTCCTTTGGATAAATAGAAGTACGGTGGCGACTCTATCTTTGTATGCTTTGCTTTTGATTTAGTCAATAAATCATAAAGTGACGAATACACCGCTACAGTCAACAACAGCCACAACAAAGAACAAACAACTACAACAACACCACCAACAATAGTCAACAACAACAACAAAATTTTGAGAGGAAAAAGGTCTCTTTCGACCCTATTCCTATGACCTATGTTGAATTATATTCGTCTTTGGTTCTCAAGAACCTTCTCCAACCAAGAAATCCGCCGCAAATTCCAGAACCACTTCCATGGTGGTATAAGCCTGAACTCCGCTGTGCTTTTCATCAAGGAGCTCCTGACCATGACATTGAAAACTGCTACCCGTTGAAGTACGAGGTACATAAGCTAGTGAAGAGTGGGATGGTGTCCTTTGAGGACCGTGTGCTGAATGTTAAAGCAAACCCATTGCCTGCTCATGGTAATTCCTCTATTAACATGGTAAATGATTGTCCAGGAAGTTTCCGAGTGTTTGATATATGACGTATTCGTCGGTCCTTGGTTGAGATGCATAAGACCCTGTGCACTATTAGTGATTGTGAGCATGACTATGCCGGTTGTGCAATCTGTAGTGTGAACCCTCGTGGATGTTCAGTTGTCAAGAGAGATATCCAGGAGATGATGGATGAGAATGTAATTCGGATTCAACAGTCGAGGGATATAGATGATGTGAATGTGATAGTGTCGGTATTTAAGACCCATGAGTGAGTCGTAATCCAGTTCGACAACAACAACAGTAATAACATTAACAGATCAGTATCGCTGTTAGTGATACGGTTAGCGGGCCCTGTCCCGTATGCATCCGATAGAGCTATTCCGTACCAGTATAACGCGACTATGTTGGAGAATGGTCAAGAGGTTCCGTTGCCTACGACTAATTTTGTTGTGAGCATTGCTGATGTTACGAAGGTGATCCATAGTGGTCGTGTTTTTAATCCTGTTTTCCCAAAAGATGTAGAAGATGTTGGTAAGAAGGTTGAGGTGCCTGCAGCAAATCTGATTAGTGCTCTGAAGTGTCAGTCTGGTGAATCCAGCAATTTGAAGCCTAATGATGATGATGAGGTACTAAGCTTGATAAAGAAAAGTGAATTTAATATGGTGGAGCAGCTGTTCCAAACTCCTTCCAAAATTTCAGTGTTGTCTCTGCTTATGAATTCTGAAGCACATAGAGAAGCATTGCAAAAAGTATTGGAGCAAGCTTATGTAGAGCATGATGTAACGGTGGATCAGTTTGACCATATTGTGGCTAACATCACTTCCTGCAACAACTTGAGCTTTTGTGACGAAGAACTTCCCGAGGAAGGCAAAAATCACAATATGGCACTGCATATATCAATGAATTATAAGGAGGATGTGTTGTCCAATGTGTTGGTTGATACCGGTTCTTTGTTGAATGTACTCCCCAATTCAACTCTGTTCAGATTATCGTATCAAGGAGTTCCGATGAGATACAGTGGCGTGATGGTCAAAGCTTTTGATGGTTCTCACAAGACCGTTATTGGTGAGGTGGACCTTCCAGTGAAGATAGGTCTGAGTGATTTCCACATTACTTGTCAAGTAATGGATGTCCACCCGGCCTATAGCTACTTGTTAGGAAGGCCATGGATACATGAGGCAGGAGCTGTTACTTCCACTCTACATCAGAAGTTGAAATTTGTGAAGAATGGTAAGCTTGTCATTGTGGGTGGAGAGAAAGCGTTGTTAGTGAGTCATTTGTCGTCTTTCTCATATGTGGAAGTTGAGGATGAGATTGGAACTCTGTTCCAAGCTCTATCTATTGTCGAAGAAAAGAGAGTTGGGGCACCTATGCCCCCTTTTAAAGACGCTCAGAAGATTGTTGAAGATGGTAGTTCTGATCACTGGGGCTGGATGGTAGAGGTCACCGAAAACAAGAACCGAGCCGGTTTGAGTTTCCAGCAAGGGTCGTGTGTGATCAAAGTTGAAGATATGCAACCTAGTTTCTATAGCGAAGGGTTCATTCATGGTAATGAACAACACTCAGCTGTAGTGATCGAGGGGGATGAAGATGAAGAATGGACAAATTTTATGATGCGTGGAAAAGCTTGCAACAATTGGATCACTGTCGATGTTGCTGTTATCATTCATCGCTCTAAGTAATTTCTTTTATTATTTTTGAAAATCCTTCTCCTATGCCTAAGGGAGAAGTGAACATTGTTGGGCATATTTCAAATTGATCATCAATAAAATGCAATTCTATTCATCCACATCTATGATGTTTTATATTTTTACTTTTTTGCTTTTCAGAAAATGGTAATCACAAAAAAACATGAATAAATAAATAACAATTGTCCTTCTTCATAATATTTGGTCACAATCCACTTCTCTAAAATCAAAATATCAAATCATTATGCAGGTTGGTTTCTAAACCCATTGAATACAATGATCCTACTCATTCTCCAAACTTCGAATTCCCTGTGTTTGACGTTGAGGAAGAAGGTGATGAAGAAGTGTCTGATGAATTGTCTTGGCTACTTGAGCACGAGGAAAAAGCCATTCAGCCATTCGAAGAGCAAATTGAGTTAGTCAACTTAGGTTCCGAGGATGACGTGAAGGAAGTAAAGATTGGGTCTCAACTGTGTCCAGAGGTTAAGAAGGGGTTGATTGATCTTCTCCGATAGTATTCAGATGTATTTGCTTGGTTCTATCAAGACATGCCTGGTTTGGATTCTGAGATTGTCGAGCATAGATTATCGTTGAAGCCAGAATTCCTTCAAGTCAAGAAGAAGTTGAGAAGGACTCATCCTGATATGGTAGTGAAGATCAAAGAAGAAGTGCAAAAGCAGATTAATGTCGGTTTCCTTGTTACTGCTGAGTATCCGCAGTGGGTGGCCAACATTGTGCTTGTTCCAAAGAAGGATGGAAAGGTCCGTATGTATGTTGATTATAGAGATTTGAACAAATCTAGTCCAAAAGATGATTTCCCTCTGCCACACATTGATATGTTGGTAGAAAATACATCTAAATTCAAAGTCTTTTCATTTATGGACGGATTTTCCGGTTATAATCAGATTAAGATGGCACCCGAAGATATGGAGAAGACCACATTCATCACACCCTGGGGAACATCCTGTTATAGAGTGATGCCTTTCGGTTTAAAGAATGCTGGTGCAACCTACCAAAGAGGTATGACCATTCTTTTTCATGATATGATGCATAAAGAGACTGAAGTTTATGTTGATGACATGATTACTAAATCCAGTGATGAAGAAGGGCATGTTGAGCATTTGTTGAAGCTATTTCAGCGTTTGAGGAAGTATAAACTTCGCTTGAATCCAAATAAATGTACTTTTGGTGTTTGTTCTGGTAAGTTGTTGGGCTTTATTGTCAGTGAGAAGGGTATTGAAGTTGATCCTGCCAAGGTCAAAGTAATACAAGAGATGCATGCACCCAAAACTGAGAAGCAAGTCAGAGGTTTTCTCGGCCGCTTGAATTATATTCTTTGGAAATATCAGTCTTGTGATTGGACCGTAGATTTCCAGAAAGCTTTTGACAGTATCAAAGAGTATCTACTTACGCCTCCGATTCTGTCTCCGCCTGTTTAAGGAAGACCATTGATCATGTATTTGACTATGCTTGAAGAGAGTATGGGTTGTGTTCTTGGTCAGCAAGATGAAACTGGAAAGAAAGAATTTTTTATTTACTACCTCAGTAAGAAGTTCACCAACTGTGAGACTCGGTATTCTATGCGTGAAAAGACTTATTGTGCATTGGCTTGGTCTGCTAAGCATCTGCGTTAGTATATGTTTAATCATACCACTTGGTTGATATCCAAAATGGATCCAATCAAGTATATATTTGAGAAGCCTACTTTAAGTGGGAGGATTGCCCGTTGGCAGATGTTGCTATCAGAGTATAATATTGAATACCGATCTCAAAAAGCTATCAAAGGTAGTGTCTTGGCTGACCATTTGGCTCACCAACTAATTGAAGATTATCAGTCAGTGCAGTATGATTTTCCTGATGAAGAGATATTGTACCGGAAGATGAAATATTATGATGAACCATTTCTTGAAGAGGGCCAGAACCTGGTTCCTGTTGGGGCATGGTATTTGATGGAGCTATTAATCAGTATGGTAATGGCATTGGGGCCGTGATTATTACTCCTCAAGGCACACATTTTCTGTTTACGGCTAGATTGACTTTCAAATATACAAATAATATGGCTGAGTATGAAGCTTGCATTATGGGGATTGAAATGGCCATTGATCTTAGAATTAAGTATTTAGACGTCTATGGAGATTCAACTTTGGTTGTGAATCAGATCAAAGGTGAATGGGAGACGAATCAACCCGGTTTGATACCATATAGAGATTATGCGAGGAGGATTTCAACTTTCTTTACAAAGGTTGAGTTTCATCATATCCCTCGAGATGAAAACTGGATGGCAGATGCTCTTGTAAAGTTGGCTTCAATGATTGTGGTGAAGTATTGGAATGAAGTTCCCAATTTGACTAGGATGCGTCTTGATAGGCCAGCTCACGTGTTTGCTATTGAAGAGATCAAAGATGAAAAGATGTGGTATTTTAACATTAAATGTATCTTCCAAAGTCAGATTTACCCGCCTGGGGCGTCTTTGAAAGATAAGAAGACTTTGAGAAGATTAGCCGGTAACTTCTACCTGAATGGTGATGTGTTGTATAACAGAAACTTCGATATGATTCTACTTGTAGCGGTAAGTTCATGACCATTAAGCTATGGATAAACTTAACGTCAATAAAACCAGAGTCGCCACCATGCTTTTATTGTTTCCAAAGGAAAAGGGAAAAGTATGAACAAAACCCAAAGATAAGAAGTTTTCAAAAATCAAGACTAATAAAATGCCAGAGATAGGTAAGGGGGTTGGTTACATAGAGGGAAGGTGTTAGCACCCAAAGTGTCCTAGGTACTCCTAGGCAACCCTTTTTTGTGTGTACATGTGTTTTAGTATAAAAAGATGTTTCCAAAAAATAGAATGTGGGGGTAAGAAAAGAATTCATTAATTATATTTTTGTGTTTGACAAGACCTTTGGATTTGTGCCTATGTACCAACATAAAAAAGAGGGATCAAAACCTCGTAGTTCGTGGTATCGATTTTCAAAGTGAGTGGATTGCTTTTAACAAAAAATTTAAGTTTGAAAGAGGCACAAAAGACCTAAAAGAGTTTCAATGAGTGTTAGTTCTTTTTGTCTTTTGAAATTTTAAGTCAATATGATTAGATTCATTTTAAAATTTGATTAAGAAAAAGAGTTTGAAAATGCCATGGCACAAGGCCAAAGTTTCTAATTTGCAATAAAGTCTAAGTTTAAAAAAAAACACAAGCAAAGAAGATTTGGAAAAGAGGGAGAGATTTAAAATTTAAGAAGTGGGAGGAGATGAAGAGACTAATCCTAAGCAAAAATTCAAAGTTAAGAGTTGAAAAGATCTGACCAATGGGATGCAATCCAATAGACAAGAATGTCATATAGAAACCCAATTTTCCCTTGGACTTTAGAATCAAGTAATATTAATACACAAATAGCAAGATGAGGAGAAAGGAATCAAATAAAGATAGCCACATCCCAAGCTAGCAACTTCAATAATCTTCTTCTTAAGCTCTCATGCATCAGATGACATACTCTTCAGATGGCTCAGAATAAGGCATTAGACACAGGTTCAAAGTAACATTTGCATCAAGACTATGTAGCAGATGAACTCAAAAGGGATCTCAATACTTTCATGAGATGAAAGTTCAATTCACAATGACTTGGCTTCATAAAAGTTGGCTTTGGCCAAGTCCTTTTGCATAAGGAATGTTGCCTAGTTCTAGTCCAAGTCTCAGATCAAATCCAACAGTCCACACAAACAATTTTTTTAAGGGTTTTTGTTGTTATTATGTACATTAAGGTCCTAAGACCACAAACACAAACAAAATACACAAACAAGTATATACAATCACATATATGGCTCAAGTGAGCAAAGTGAAAATGGCATTAAAATAAACAAGTTAAATGGTATTAGAATGACAAATGATAAATGGCTTAAATTTAAAGTGAATAAAAGTAAATGGCTTGAAATTAAAAGTTAGTCAAATGTTAGTTGATTGGAAGTTAGTGGACTTTTGTTTTTTAATTGTTTAAGTCATTCTTTGCAGAACACTCAACCCTCTATTCATAAGCATGGATCGTTGAATCAAGACATCTTCCAAAGGAAGGAAAAAAGACAAAGTTTCCACACGATACCATGAAAGGGGGGAGACTTACAATCTCACTTACTAGAATGCTATGCTTTTGGGTCAAAATTTAGCGCTGGGTTAAACAATCGTAATTAGACTTATGTAGAAGTCACAACTTTATAAGGCCGGGCAATAGAAATTTTAGTGTTAATGCATGTTATAAATATGGTATAATGAACCATACTCCTAAAACATACCACACTTAAAAATAAAATGGCAAAAGGGTGGACCTAATCTCATCCATACTTGTATTGGTGTATCAACCAAACAAGCCTTAGGATACAGAGATATCATAGGTCAATGAAATGTATGGGATAGAAAGGGATTAAAGATAAAGAGGGAGGGGGGAATGAGACAACCACAAATTGATCATGGGAGAACTTTTATCAAACTAAAATCATTCATTCATTTTGGGAGATGAAATATACATTTCATCAATCCCCTAAATCCAATGATTTTAATCCAACAAAGTCAAATCAACTTTGACCAAGGCCTTAACACAATATTCAAACTTCACAAGTTAATAAAAATAGCTCAACACAATTTATTCACAATTAAACAATTAAAAATCAATTAAAAATACATTAAATTAAAGTATGGTTGATCAAAAACCTAAAATCTCTTTAAAACACCAAATAAATGGCCAAGAGATTTATCATAGGTTAAACAAGGTCAAAGGACTTTGGAGAAAAAATTTCAATATTTTTGGAGACTTAAAAGTATTTTTATACAATTAACAAAATGCACAAAAGCAATTAATTCATGAAAAATATCAATATTGATCCAAAAAATCATTTTAATTTAGAAAATGAAAGAGGAAAATATTTGAAATTTTTTGGTGAAAGTCCCATATTTTTTGGATCAATATTAAAATTAATATGAATTAATGAAGATAAAGAAATTAAAATATAAATTCAGAAATTATAAAATACGTGGATCATCTGATCTCCCTCATTAATTGAGGTGGAAGATCAAATGGTCCACAATACGCATTCAACCATACACCAAGTCAAGCGTGCTGCATGCATGGTAATCAATTCCAACGCTCCAGATTAAAACAATTTGAAAGGATCATGTGGTTTAGAAGTGTGCCAACACACTGCTAGAGCCAGGGCTCCAGTCTTCTTCTCCGGTGGACCTCACCGGACTGGTCAACCTTCAACCATCACCAAAATGAAAAAGGAGGACATGACTTCAAAGAAAAAATGCTCAGGAGCTCAAATATGGCCTTAATTTTATCTAACTCCAAGTATATAGAAAGATACAAGAACTTGAATTTTGAAGGTCATGAGCTGAGTTTCTTCGATTTGATCTCTAAGCAACTCAATCATGTTGCCTATATTGATAAGACTTTAGACAACCAAAAATCAACAAGAATAGTGGAGAATTGAGTAAGAACCGAAGAGATGAAAAATTCTAAAAATCACCTTCACTGCAGCTTCAGATTGGCACGATCTTGCTCTCAATTATGCTTGGCCTTGCTTCAGATGCTTGATGGAGTAGAAATGGATCATGGAAAGGGATGGGCTCTTGGGGTTTCAATCTCAAAACAGTTAGAGATTTGAAAATCGTTTTTCAAAGAAAAATTTCAAGCTTGTCCTTTGAATGTGAGGGTTTAAGGTTGCTAATTCAAAGCTTGCGTGCTAGGGTCCTTAATTCTGAGCAAGGGAGCTTCTATTTATAGCCAAGGATATTGATAATTGCACACTTTTATTTTTGGCCAAAGTTGAAAATCTCACTTGCATGCTTGCATGGGCGTGTGATAGGCCCATCAAATGATGCACTTAGGTCCAAAATTGTATGTAAGCAATGTTGAAATCATGTTAACAAGCCATGCATTCGTGTATGAAAAGTGGAACTTCAAATCTTCCAAATGGTCCTTCAACTTTAAGCCATGCGCAAGTCATTCATACCTTGTCCAAATGAGATGATTTTGGACTTTTTGGAAAGGTTAAATCAAGAGGAACAACTTTAATGTTGAAAACGTTTTCATTTGAAGCTTTAATCATGATGAAGTTTGAGGTGGAAGTTTGGAAAATCAAACATATCAAAAAAAAATCTAAGTATCAGGCCATATGTTCACTTCTTCCATCTTGAGTAACTTTTTCTATGGACTTCAAAGGAGAAACGTTCCTTCATAAAAGTTGTAGCTATATTAAATCCCTTAAATTTGGTCACAAATTGGACCTCATTTGGATTTATCATGAATGATTTATGCATTTTAGAAGATGAGGAAAATCACTTGTTCAATGGTATTGGCCCAAAATGACCTATAATGTTTCCTCTTATCACATGTATTTGCAAGTTGAATTTGAACTTCCTCCAAACATCAAAGTTTAAGTAGAAATCTTAAATTTGATCAGACAATTTGAATAGATTTTATATCATGAAAAATGAGCAAGTTATGGTCTTGGGAAGTTGACCTCTAAATTAGGGTTTAGACAAAATGACTTATAATCTCTCACCATAAAATGGTTGTCGAAGCATAAATAGTTCTTGACCTAAACACGAAAGTTGTTTGGAATGTCATTTAGAGTAATATTTCTCTTGGAATAATTTTCATATGATAAAAATTGTAGGAGACAGGGTCTAGGGAACCCCAATTTTTACCAGGTGAATTCCTCTGGTCAACTACCATGAACCAACTTGCTAGCTTGACATTCTCTTGACTTTTGGGACTCATGGAGGATCATATATGCATAAGATGATGAAATGTGAGGTATCCCTTGAAATATTTAATCAAATGTTGAAGAAACTTGTTGAAGTAGTTGTAACACCCTTCTAAAATACCCCAATAATTATTTAAAACAACCAAATATGAATCAGAGTAGATATGCAATTTCAGGGTGTCACACTTGACACTTCACACCATTCACCATGATAACTTGTCATGCTCATTTATTAGTCAAAATAAAACATTGCACAATTCGCAGCGGATAGAAATCTAACAACATGCAAACCATGTAACACCTTACATGTAAAATTGTTCAACAACCAAAAATGAAAACAAAGTAAAACATCCCATCCCGATGTTACATATACCAGAGCATGACCCACTAAGGAACT
Organism: Lathyrus oleraceus; assembly: GCF_024323335.1. Lineage (NCBI taxonomy): Eukaryota > Viridiplantae > Streptophyta > Magnoliopsida > Fabales > Fabaceae > Lathyrus > Lathyrus oleraceus. The sequence goes on along the minus strand of NC_066584.1, from coordinate 331,684,722 downwards.
ACACTAGACTCCAAGCACTAGCTTCTACTCAATCACTGCTCGTTACCTGAAACATAGTTGTAAGGGTGAGTTCCTCAATCGATATAATACGCATTGTGAAATATCATGTAATGCTAAGTAAATTAACACATTTCATCACCCTAATCATATCACACATTCAGCAACGACAACATCAACTCATAATCATACTCCACACAAACACAAAACACACGTATAATATTGGAATACATCCATTCATATTATACGCCATACATACATTATGAAATGAGACTCCATGCATGCGGTACCGACTATTTGTGAACACATAGTTCAACCTCACCGATCAAATCCAGATACGGCTACCAAGCTCACTAGTCCCACTCATTTGAGACCTAGTGACTCACTCACTAATTCCTCACCATGGGAATTAGCTACCACCATAAAGGCCATGCTATGCACGCTAAATCACCTAGCATGCAAACATCAACAACAATCCACAATGGACACATGCTCACCCTCTAAGCCACAAACAGTCCATCCACAATTGCATACATAATAGATATATTCTCAGCATTATGCATACCATCACACATCATCAGCATATTTATCACAGAATCATATCATGTCATGCCAAATAATAAATCTTAGTATTAGCACACTCTACTAATACCTATACTGCTCAAAACAACGGGAAATGATCCCTACTATATCATACATCAGCTAAATTACATCACTCAGCTGAAACGACCAAAACTGCACAACAACAGCTCAGAAAAACTCAAACTTCTGCCCATACACGTATGCCTCATGCCCATACGCGTATGGCAAAATTCCTAGCCAAGCCCATACGCGTAGGGCCTGTCTCATACGCGTATGATACGCGTACCACTTCTCCCATACGCGTACCAACAGAGACAAAACTACGTTAGAACATCATCTTCTTCATTCATACGCGTATGGCCTCACCCCATACGCGTACCACTCACAGGCTACGCGTAAGTACACGGGTATGGCGCGTATCAGCACCAGTCTCCTCCCCTCCCGGCCATCTCATACGCGTATGGCCTAGTGTCATACGCGTATGACCAGAAACCAAAATTCCAGATCTGCTATGGGTTTTTCTCAAATCCAACCTCCCACAGTCCAATTTTTACACAACATTCGTTCGGATTATCTAACACAGATCATACCCATTCAATTTCACAATTCCTAACCTTATTACATCTAATTCCTATGAATTTTCTTCAATTAGAAACCCATATCTCATTCATCCATAAGTTCACAAATTGCAGCATTCATCATCCTGATTAGAGTCAATTCAATGGCTTATTACTACCCATTACATGTTAACCCATAATACCCATTAAACGATGATAAACTCCCCTTACCTGAGTTAATCCGGCAATTGATTCTTTGACCTTCAACAATCGTGAACTCTCCTCTGAGTCCTAGCCTCTTCTTCTCTCTCTCTCAGTTTCTTCTCTTTTCTCCCAAAGGTTACGTGTTCTCTGTTTTCACGTGTAAAACCCTCTTTACTGATTCCAAAAAAAACCGTTCCAATTCCAACTTTATTATTCCAATAATAATAATCCAATAATATTCCAATTATTTAATTAAATTAATAAATATACTATTAAACTTAAATTAAATAATTATCATATTTTATCAGGGTGTTACAACTCTCCCCCACTAAAAGAGTTTTCGTCCTCGAAAATATACCTCAAGCGAATAACTCTGGATAAGACTCCTTCATCTGACTCTCAAGTTCCCAAGTCACATTGCCACCTGCTGGTCCTCCCCAAGCTACCTTTACCAAAGCAATCTCTTTACCCCGCAACTGCTTCAACTCTCGATCCTCGATCCTCATAGGTGATGTTTCAACAGTCAGGTTATCTCTCACCTGTACATCATCTACTTGGACCACATGCGACGGATCAGGAATGTACCTCCTCAACTGAGACACATGGAAAACCTCATGCAAATTCGCAAGTGACGGCGGTAAAGCGATACGATAGGCTACCTCCCCTATCCTCTCCAAAATCTGATAAGGACCAATAAATCGAGGTGTCAACTTCTTCGACTTCAAAGCTCGACCAACTCCAGTTATCGGAGTAACACGAAGAAACACATGATCTCCCTCTTGAAACTCAAGTGACTTCCTCCTCTTGTCGTGATAACTCTTCTGACGACTCTGAGCAATCCTCATCTTCTCCTGAATCATCTTAATCTTTTCCGTAGTTTGTTGAACAATCTCCGGTCCAACCGCAGCACTCTCACCGGACTCATACCAACATAAAGGTGTCCGACATCTCCTACCATACAAAGCTTCAAACGGTGCCATACCAACGCTCGAGTGAAAACTATTGTTGTAGGTAAACTCAATCAAAGGTAAATAACAATCCCAAGCACCTCCCTTTTCCAAAACACAAGCCCTCAAAAGATCCTCCAGTGACTGAATCGTCCTCTCAGTCTGACCATCAGTCTGCGGATGATATGCAGAACTCAATCTCAGCTTAGTTCCCAAAGCCCTCTGCAAACCTTCCCAGAACTTCGATGTAAATCTAGGATCTCGGTCCGAAACAATACTCGACAGAATACCATGCAAACTTACAATTTTCTCAATATACAACTCAGCTAATCTCTCTAACGGATAATCCATTCTGATCGGAATGAAATGAGCCGATTTTGTCAATCTGTCAACAATCACCCAAATAGCTTCAAAATTCTTAATTGTCCTCGGTAAACCAGAAACAAAATCCATACTGATACTATCCCACTTTCACTCTGGAATAGCCAACGGTTGCATTAGCCCAGACGGCTTCTGATGCTCAATCTTTGACTTCTGACAAGTCAAACAAGAATAAACAAAACTCGCAATTTCTCTTTTCGTTCCCGGCCACCAAAATAACTTTTTCAAATCATGATACATCTTCGTAGCCCCAGGATGAATACTCAGGCCACTACGATGTCCTTCCTCAAGAATACTCTTCTTAAGTTCGGTAACATCCAGAATACACACCCGATTACCAAATTTCAAAACACCATTCTCATCAACCCTGAATTCACCACCTTGACCTTGATTCACTAGAGTCAACTTATCAACCAAAAGCACATCGGATTTCTGGCCCTCTCTAATCTCATCCAGAATACCACTTGTTAACTTCAACATTCCCAATTTAACACTATTGTGAGTACTCTCACACACCAAACTCAAGTCTCTAAACTGCTCAATTAAATCCAATTCCTTAACCATTAACATAGACATATGCAATGATTTCTGACTCAATGCATCAGCCACCACGTTTGCTTTACCCGGATGGTAATTCAAACCAAAGTCATAATCCTTCAGAAACTCTAACCATCTCCTCTGTCTCATATTCAGCTCTTTCTGATCAAACAAATACTTTAAACTTTTATGGTCACTGAAAACCTCAAATCTGGACCCGTACAAGTAATGCCTCCATAACTTCAGAACAAATACCACAGCTGTCAACTCCAAATCGTGTGTCGGATAGTTCCTCTCATGAGCCTTCAGTTGTCTCGAAGCATAAGCTACAACCTGCTTATTCTGCATCAAAACACCACCCAAACCCAAAAATGAAGCATCACAGTAAACCTCAAATGGTTCCGACGGACTTGGTAATATCAGAATAGGAGCAGTAGTTAACCTTCTCTTTAACTCTTGGAAACCTTCTTCACATTTTGAGTCCCAGACAAACGCTTGCCCCTTTCTAGTCAACATCGTCAACGGTAACGCCAACTTAGAAAATCCCTCAATGAATTTCCTATAATAACCTGCAAGTCCAAGAAAACTCCTTATCTCAGAAACTGACTTCGGAGCTCCCCACTTAGATACCGCTTCTATCTTAGAAGGATCAACAGCAACACCACCTCTTGAAACCACATGACCAAGAAAACTAACCTCTTCTAACCAAAATTCACACTTGGACAGTTTAGCAAATAACTTCTTTTCTCGTAGAACCCCTAAAACCACTCTCAAATGTTCAGCATGCTCTTCTTCAGATTTCGAATACACCAAAATATCGTCAATAAACACCACAACAAACTTGTCTAGGTACGGATGGAAAATCCTATTCATATACTCCATAAATACCCCAGGCGCATTAGTCACACCAAAAGGCATTACAGAATACTCATAATGTCCATACCTTGTTCTGAAAGCAGTCTTCTGAATATCCTCAGTTTTCACACGTATCTGATGATACCCCGATCTCAAATCTATTTTGCTGAACACACTCGCACCAACCAACTGATCCATCAAATCATCAATCTTTGGCAAAGGATACCGATTCTTGATCGTCACTTTATTCAGTTGCCTGTAGTCCACACACAACCTCATAGTACCTTCTTTCTTCTTAACCAATAACACTGGTGCACCCCACGGTGACACACTCGGACGAATAAATTTCTTATCCAACAGATCTTCCAGCTGACTCTTCAATTCAGTTAACTCAACAGCAGACATACGGTACGGAGCCATCGATATCGGCCTAGTACCAGGTACCAAATCAATCGAGAACTCAACTTCACGCTCTGGCGGTAATTCATTCACTTCTTCAGGAAACACATCAGGAAAATCACACACCACGGCTAGATCGCAAATCACCAGTTTATCTTTAGCCTCCAAAGTCGCTAACAGCATAAACAACTTTGCCCCATCTGCTACTGCCTCATTCACCTGCCTTGCTGATAGAAACAAACTCTTTCCTTCCTCAATCTCAGGAAAGATCACAGTCTTATCAAAACAGTTGATATAAACTCGGTTAAACACCAACCAGTTCATACCCAGGATAACATCAATCTGCACTAGTGGAAGACACACGAGGTCCATCCCAAAGTCTCTACCAAAAATACTCAAAGGGCAATTTAAACAAACTGAAGTAGTAGTCACTGAACCCTTCGCAGGAGTATCAATCACCATACTCCCATGCATCTCAGATATCTCTAATTTAAGTTTCACAGCACAATCCAAAGATATAAAGGAATGAGTCGCACCTGTGTCAATAATAGCTACAAGAGGAAAGCCATTAACATAACACGTACCTCGGATCAAACGATCATCTGCAGAAGTCTCAGAACCCGATAAAGCAAAGACCTTGCCTCCCGACTGGTTCTCTTTCTTCGGCTTAGGACACTGTGGACTGATATGACCCACCTCTCCACAGTTGAAACAAGTCATAGTCTTCAACCGGCACTCTGCAGCCAAGTGACCACCTTTGCCACACTTGAAACACTTCTTCTCAATACTGGTACACTCATGGATACGATGTCCAGCCTGACCACATCTGTAACACTTAGCAGGGGCACTGGAGTCTCCCCCACTAGGTCTCCTCATCCCACTCTGTCTCTGGAAACCTTTGCCAGCTGCATACGGTTTCCCACGATCATTCTGATTCTTGCCTTTCCTATCAACCCTCTGCTGATAGCTCTCCGCTCTGGCCTTGGTATCCTGTTCAAAAATCCTGCAACAGTCAACCAAGTCAGAAAACACTCTAATCCGCTGATACCCAATAGCCTGCTTGATCTCGGGACGTAACCCGTTCTCAAACTTCACACATTTTGAAAATTCCCCAGTAGCCTCAGCGTAGGGAGTGTAATACTTCGACAGCTCTGTGAACTTAGCAGCATACTCAGTGACAGACCGGTTGCCCTGCTTCAATTCTAAGAACTCTATCTCTTTCTTTCCTCTGACATCCTCTAGAAAGTACTTCCTCAGGAATCTCTCTCTGAACACCGCCCAAGTGATCTCAGCACTCCCAGCAGCTTCCAACTCAGTGCGGGCAGCAACCCACCAATCATCTGCTTCCTCTGACAGCATATGCGTACCGAACCTGACCTTCTGGTTATCGACACACTCAGTCACTCGGAAGATCCTCTCGATCTCCTTCAACCACTTCTGAGCACCATCTGGATCGTATGCTCCCTTGAACATTGGAGGATTGTTCTTCTGGAACTCACTCAGCTGACGAGCATCTCCCAATCCCACAACATTCGGATTCCCTCCAAGTACTCCAGCTAGCATACCCAGAGCCTCAGCAATCGCAGCATCGTCTCTACCTCTTCCAGCCATCTCTATTCTGAGAACCCAACAAGCTAAAACAATAAGTACTGATAGGTTTACACAACACCTATCACATACAGGGAAACAGAATAATTACGACTCGACTCGACCGACTATGCTCTGATACCACTAATGTAACACCCTTCTAAAATACCCTAATAATTATTTAAAACAACCAAATATGAATCAGAGTAGATATGCAATTTCAGGGTGTCACACTTGACACTTCACACCATTCACCATGATAACTTGTCATGCTCATTTATTAGTCAAAATAAAACATTGCACAATTCGCAGCGGATAGAAATCTAACAACATGCAAACCATGTAACACCTTACATGTAAAATTGTTCAACAACCAAAAATGAAAACAAAGTAAAACATCCCATCCCGATGTTACATATACCAGAGCATGACCCACTAAGGAACTACACTAGACTCCAAGCACTAGCTTCTACTCAATCACTGCTCGTTACCTGAAACATAGTTGTAAGGGTGAGTTCCTCAATCGATATAATACGCATTATGAAATATCATGTAATGCTAAATAAATTAACACATTTCATCACCCTAATCATATCACACATTCAGCAACGGCAACATCAACTCATAATCATACTCCACACAAACACAAAACACACGTATAATATTGGAATACATCCATTCATATTATACGCCATACATACATTATGAAATGAGACTCCATGCATGCGGTACCGACTATTCGTGAACACATAGTTCAACCTCACCGATCAAATCCAGATACGGCTACCAAGCTCACTAGTCCCACTCATTTGAGACCTAGTGACTCACTCACTAATTCCTCACCATGGGAATTAGCTACCACCATAAAGGCCATGCTATGCACGCTAAATCACCTAGCATGCAAACATCAACAACAATCCACAATGGACATATGCTCACCCTCTAAGCCACAAACAGTCCATCCACAATTGCATACATAACAGATATATTCTCAGCATTATGCATACCATCACACATCATCAGCATATTTATCACAGAATCATATCATGTCATGCCAAATAATAAATCACAGTATTAGCACACTCTACTAATACCTATACTGCTCAAAACAACGGGAAATGATCCCTACTATATCATACATCAGCTAAATTACATCACTCAGCTGAAACGACCAAAACTACACAATAACAGCTCAGAAAAACTCAAACTTCTGCCCATACACGTATGCCTCATGCCCATACGCGTATGGCAAAATTCCTAGCCAAGCCCATACGCGTATGGCCTGTCTCATACGCGTATGATACGTGTACGACTTCTCCCATACGCGTACCAACAGAGACAAAACTACGTTAGAACATCATGTTCTTCATTCATACGCGTATGGCCTCACCCCATACGCGTACCACTCACAGGCTACGCGTAAGTACACGCGTATGGCGCGTATCAGCACCAGTCTCCTCCCCTCCCGGCCATCTCATACGCGTATGGTCTAGTGTCATACGCGTATGACCAGAAACCAAAATTCCAGATCTGCTATGGGTTTTTCTCAAATCCAACCTCCCACAGTCCAATTTTTACACAGCATTCGTTCAGATTATCTAACACAGATCATACCCATTCAATTTCATAATTCCTAACCTTATTACATCTAATTCCTATGAATTTTCTTCAATTAGAAACCCATATCTCATTCATCCATAAGTTCACAAATTGCAGCATTCATCATCCTGATTAGAGTCAATTCAATGGCTTATTACTACCCATTACATGTTAACCCATAATACCCATTAAACGATGATAAACTCCCCTTACCTGAGTTAATCCGGCAATTGATTCTTTGACCTTCAACAATCGTGAACTCTCCTCTGAGTCCTAGCCTCTTCTTCTCTCTCTCTCAGTTTCTTCTCTTTTCTCCCAAAGGTTATGTGTTCTCTGTTTTCACGTGTAAAACCCTCTTTACTGATTCCAAAAAAAACCGTTCCAATTCCAACTTTATTATTCCAATAATAATAATCCAATAATATTCCAATTATTTAATTAAATTAATAAATATACTATTAAACTTAAATTAAATAATTATCATATTTTATCGGGGTGTTACAGTAGTCACACAAGATACCCAGATGAATTAGGGTTTCCAAGGCAAACAAACTCCAAACTCTTGATGATTTCTTGATCAAAATAACATGTGAAGATCATGGGGATCCATATTAGATACTTAGAGCCATAGTAAACCATTTATTGATTGAGCTTCTTGCATTGAGGGTCTCAAACCCTATATATGAGCTTGATAGAGCATATGTGAGCATACACACTACCTATACAATGACATATTTTTGGTATTTTGGTTAGTAAATAATGAAAAACAAAGTATGATACAATCAAATGTGCTTGGTGATCTCTCCCAATAAAAACCCAATGAATGAGGGGTAAGGAGGATGCCAATGTGTGATCGCATTGCTAATGCATATGATGAGAATATCATGAGGGATCTTAGGGTCAAAATTGGGGTCTTACAGCTGCCCCTTTTTAAGGACGTTCTAGCTAAGGAGATGAAGGTTAAAATCTTCATATCGACTCAGTAGAATAGACTTAAATAACAACATATAGAAACAAATTTTGGTCCCTAAGAGGCCTCATGATGCATAAGATATGAATGCAAAAATAATATTTGTTGGGAAAATGTTGCCACAAAGGAAAAGAATCCGGAGTGACCGAAAGTCCGCAGGAGTATAATACATTTCATAAGGAAAACTCTATGGGGAGACAAAGACTCTAGGGGGATAAAAGGGTTGTATGTAGGCCAGGCTACGACTCTAAAACCGTTGGGGGACTCCAGGGATTCCATGAAAATAAATCAATGGAAAGACTCAGCTGGGGAATAAAAGGAACATCTGCAGGAGCGACGGGTAGATCAGAACAAAGCTGAAATACTCGAACCAAACAGGAAATGGAGATCTTACTGAGGAAATACACACGCAGACTGAATTAGGGAAGAAATGATCTTCAACACAGGAGTAACAGAAGTATATTATCCAATATCGGTTACTGGGTAAGGGGATAACAAAATATGATAGGGAGGTCATCCGTTACCGGTTAGGGTAAACATATCAAGGATGACTCGCTGAGGGAAAAATGAGGTGCATTCATTACCAGCTACTGGGTAAGAATAACCTACTGGGGAAAATCCAAATAGGATTTACAACTACCGGTTACTGGGCAGAAGACCGCAAAGAAAGAGAATATCTGTCACTGATTAAAGTGAACATATCAAGGATAGACTCACCTGGGGACATTAGGAAGGATATCCGTCACCAGTTAAGATGAACATATAAAGCATCAACTGCCTGAAAAAGTAGGAATTATATCTATCGACTACTGGATAGAAAACCAGAAAGAGAATATCTGTCATCAGTTAAGATGAACGTATCAAGAATAGACTCCGAGGGGAGAAAAAAGGATTACATCTATCAGTTACTGGATAGAATACCGGAAATAGAATATCTATCATCGGTTAAGATGAATATATCAAGGATAGACTCTGCAAAAGCAAGATTTACAACTACCGGTTACTGGGCAGAAAACCGCAAAGAAAAGGAAATCCGTCACTGGTTAGGATGAACATATCAAGGATTAACCTTTTGGCGAACAAAGTAGGGATTACAACTACCTTTTTACTTGGTAGAATACCAAAACGAGAATATCCGTCATTAGTTAAGATGAACATATCAAGGATAAACTCAGAAGGGAAAGAGTATCCGTCATCAGTTAGGATGAACATATCAAGGATAAACTTCCTGGGAAACGTGAAAACGAATCCGCTGGGGAGAAAAGGGTTACTTTTTCCGGATATTGGGGCAGAAGTGAAATACGTGCAAATTGAGAAGAATATTACCAGTTACTGGGTAATAGACTCTCAGGGGACCAAAATCATCTATCTAGGTAAGATCTAGAAAGAAACGATCAATCAGAGACTCAACCCAATGAGGATATAACTCAGGGGGAGTGATTCCATCCAGATAATCAACTGGGAGGAAACTAAAATAATGATCATCCACGAGGAAGTAACTCAGTGGGGAATGAGAAAGGTTAAATTCTCTTTGCTTAAGGGGCTGACACTCTATTATTGAAAGAGGACAGACATACCAAATCTGCATGGGGGGAAAGGAAACCACCGGAGCAGAGGATCAGAGAAATAATGAATTATAATGTGCATTAATAATGTAAATGATGAAATGAATGTATATGTATATGTATTTTGTATATATGATGATTATGCTGACAAAACAATCACAAAGGATACAAATGTCACTGGTTTGCATCACCAATACAATACTCATCCAATCCTCACAGGAGGAAAAACAATTGCTGGAGAGAAAAGGGTTGCAAAGGATGAACAGGAATCATCTATCTCAAAGGCTCTAACCTGGATGGAAAGAAGGAGAAGGTTTGTCAAAAATCTGCACCATCAACTCTGCGAGGAATTTTAGGTCAACACCATGTCAAATGGGAGACAACCTTACAGAGGATTGAAAATATTGCTCAAGAATCGGGGCTAACAGGGGTAACTCCGCCGACGACTTGAGGGGAAATAATATTTTGGTGAATTTATGCAACCTGCTGCAATAACGCGCCTACAACTCGAGGGAGGCAATTACGAACTCAGTTGGGGAAACCAATAAAACTCAGCTGGAGATGTTGAAAAGATGCTGGCAAAGAAATAAAAATCAGACCAACTGCTTGGGGAAAACCAACAATGCTTCGCATTTTAGGGCTTAGTTGTCCTTAGGCCGCTGTGGACATCCTTTAAATGAAATCGATTGCTCTTAAAGTAACTGCCTTTATTATTTAAGAAAACATGATTTTTATTTTAAAACTTTAATTTCAAAATGATCATAATAAAATTTAATTCTATTTAGCTGAATAAATAAGAGTAGAAACAATTGGATAAAAAAATCGACTTTATTTAATAGGATAGTAGTCTATAAATGACAAGACCCCATATATTTTTTTACAAAAGTTGAAAAATGGTAATTTACATGGAAAATGGCTACATTGAATACAATTATCACTAATCCTTCTACCGCCTTCAATATCCACTGTGCTCTTGGCTTTGGCTGAAGATGAATCAGAATCGAACATTGTGCTCAAGAAAGTTTTCAAGACTGAAGATCAATAACTTGCAGTTACTTTCCATAATCCCTAATTTTTGCATAAATTTCCCTGGGGAGGGGTACTCAATTTATCGAGATAATTTTTCTGTTTTATGTCTCTAACTTTTGCTTGGATCTCCCTTTCGTGTTTTCAATCCACCGAGACGCTCATTTTTGCCTAAGTCGCCCTTTCGGGTTTTCAAGTTAGCGAGTTGTTCTTTTCCTTTTTTAGGCGAAGTATTTATTGACTGCATCCGTGTTCACAGGACGCGTGAACTCTTCTCCATCCATAATTGTAAGAATCAAAGCACCGCCTGAAAAGGCTCTCTTAACAACATATGGGCCTTCATAATTAGGAGTCTATTTGCCCCTAGAATTTGGTTTGAAAGATAGAATCTTCTTGAGCACAAGATCACCTTCTCTGAACACACGAGGTCTGACCTTCTTATCAAATGCTTTCTTTATTCTCTGCTGATATAACCGACCAAGACACATGGTTGTCAACCTCTTCTCATCAATCAAGTTCAGCTGGTCATACCTGGTCTGACACCATTCAACTTCAGTCGACTTGGCTTCCATCAGCACACGCAGTGATGGGATCTCAACCTCTACTGAGAGCACAACTTCCATGCCATAAACAAGTGAGAAAGGGGTTTCCCCCGTTGAAGTGTGGATGGATGTACGGTACCCATGCAAAGCAAATGGGAGCATCTCATGCTAATCCTTATAAGTCACAACCATTTTCGGAATGATCTTCTTAATATTCTTATTTGCAGCTTCAACAACCTCATTCATCTTAGGTCTGTAAGGAGAAGAATTATGGTATGCAATCTTGAAGTCTTTATAAATAGATTCCACCATATTATTATTCAAGTTAGATCCATTATCATTAATGATCTTACTTGGCACACCATACCGGCATATAATCTGATTCTTGATAAACCTCACAAAAACTTGCTTGGTAACATTCGCATACGATATCGCGTCAACCCATGTTGCGAAGTAGTCAATAGCCACCAAAATGAAACGATGTCTGTTTGAAGCTTTGGGCTAAATCATGCCAATCATGTCAATTCCCCACATGGAGAAGAGCCATGAAGAGGAAATAACGTTCAACAATGTCGGAGGAACATTAGTCTTATCTGCATAAATTTGACACTTGTGGCATTTCTTCACAAACTTGCAACAGTCAGATTCCATTGTCAGCCAATAGTAAATTGCTCTCAACATCTTCTTATCCATAGCATGTCCATTGGAATGAGTACCAAAGGAACCTTCCCGGACTTCAGTCACCAATAAGTCTACTTCGTGTCTATCCACGCATTTGAGCAGAACCATATCGAAATTTCCCTTATAAAACACATCACCAATTAGGTAGAAATTGCCAGCTAATCTCCTCAAAGTCTTCTTATCTTTCAAAGATGCCCCAGGCGGGTAAATCTGACTTTGGAGAAAACATTTGATATCATAATACCACAGCTTCTCATCTTCGACTTCTTCAACAACAAACACGTGAGCTGGCCTATCAAGTCGCGTCACAGTTAAATTGGGAACTTTATTCCGATACTTCACCACAATCATGGAAGCCAATGTTGCAAGAGCACCTGCCATCCGGTTTTCATCTCGAGGGATATGATGAAATTCAACCTTTGTAAAGAAAGTTGAAATCCTCCTCGCATAGTCTCTATATGGTATCAAACCGAGTTGATTTGTCTCTCATTCACCTTTGATCTAATTCACAACCAAAGCTGAGATCAATGTCGTCTTCAAGCCCCATAATGCAAGCTTCATACTCAGCCATATTATTCGTACACTTGTAAGTTAATCTAGCTGTAAACGGAAAATGAGTGCCTTGAGGAGTAATAATCACTACCCCAATGCCATTACCATATTGATTAACAACTCCATTAAATACCATGCCCCAACGGGAACCAGGTTTTGGCCCCTCTTCAAGCAATGGTTCATCACAATCTTTCATCTTCAAGTACAAGATCTCTTCATCAGGAAAATCATATTATACTGACTGATAATCTTCAATCGGTTGGTGAGCTAAATGGTCAGCCAAGACACTACCCTTAATTGCTTTCTGAGATCGGTATTCAATATCATACTATGATAACAACATCTACCAATGGGCAATCCTCCCAGTTAAAGCAGGCTTCTCAAGAATATACTTGATTGGATCCATTTTGGATATCAACCAAGTGGTATGATTCAACATATATTCACGCAGACGCTTAGCAGCCCAAGCCAATGTGCAACAAGTCTTTTCAAGCATAGAACATTGAGTCTAACAGTTACTCAGATAGTAAATAACATATTCTTTCTTTCCAGTTTCGTCTTGCTGACGTAGAACACAACCCATACTTTCATATAGCATGATCAAATACATGATCAAAGGTCTTCCTTCAACATGAGGAGATAGAATCGGAGGCGTAAGCAGATATTCATTGATACTGTCAAAAGCTTTCTGGCAATCTTCGGTCCAATCACAAGACTGATCTTTCCGAAGAAGCTTGAATATAGGCGCACACATGGCAGTCATATGCGAAATGAATCTTGAGACATAATTCTAGCGGCTGAGAAAACCTCTGACTTGCTTCTCAGTTGTTGGCGCATGCATCTCTTGTATTGCATTGACCTTGGTAGGATCAACCTCAATACCCTTCTCGCTGACAATAAGGCCCAATATCTTACCAGAACAAACACCAAAAGTACACTTATTGGGATTCAAGCGGAGTTTATACTTCCTCAAACACTCGAATAACTTCAATAAATGCTCGACATGTTCTTCTTCATCACTGGATTTAGCAATCATGTCATCAACATAGACTTCGATCTCTTTATGCATCATATCATGAAAAAGAGTGGTCATAGCTCTCTAGTAAGTTGCACCAGCATTCTTTAGACCGAAAGGCATCACTCTATAATAGAATGTTCCCCAGGGTTTAATGAATGTGGTCTTCTCCATATCTTCAGGTGCCATCTTGATCTGATTATATATGGAAAATCCGTCCATAAACGAAAAGACTTTGAATTTAGCTATATTGTCTACCAACATATCAATGTGCGGCAGAGGAAAATCATCTTTCGGACTAGCTTTGATCAAATCTCTATAATCAACACACATGCAGACTTTTTCGTCTTTCTTTAGAACAGGCATAATGTTGGCCACCCACTGCGGATACTCAGTAGTAAAAAGAAAATCGGCGTCGATCTGCTTCTGCACTTCTGGTTTGATCTTCACTACCATATCAGGATGAGTCCTCCTCAACTTCTGCTAACTGGCGGGCATTCTTGCTTCAACGACAATCTATGCTCCACAATCTCCGAATCCAAACCATGCATATCTTGATAGGACCAAGCAAACACATCTGAATACTCTCGAAGAAGATCAATGAACCCCTTCTTATCCTATGGACACAGTTGAGACCCAATCTTGACTTCCTTCACATCATCTTTGGAACCCAAGTTGCCTAACTCAATCTGCTCTTCGAATGGTTGAATGGCTTTTTCCTCGTGCTCAAGTAGACGAGTCAATTAATCAGACACTTCTTCATCATTTTCTTCCTAAGCCTCAAACACAGAGAATTCACAGTTTGGAGAAGGAGTAGGATCATTGTATTCAATGGGTTTAGAAACCACCATGCATAATGATTTGATATTTTGATTTTAGATAAGTGAATTACGACAAAATATTATGCAGATGGACAATTATCGTTTATTTATGTTTTTTGTGATTACCATTTTTCAGAAAAAGCAAAAAGTAAAAATAAAAACATCATAAATGTGGTTAAATAGCGTTGCATTTTATTAATGATCAAATTGAAAGATTTCTGACAATGTTCACTTCTCCCTTAGGCATAGGAGAAGGATTTTCAAAAGTAATAAAATAATTACTTAGAGCGATGAACAATAACAGGAACATTGACAGCGATCCAATTGTTGCAAGCTTTTCCATGCATCACAAAATTGGTGCAGTCTTCCTCTTCATCATTCTCAGTCACAACAACTGAGTGTTGTTCATTACCATGAATGAACCCTCCACTACGGAAACTAAGTTGCACATCTTCAACTTTGACTGCAGATGACTCTTCCTGAAATCCCAAACCGGCTCGACTCTTGTTCTCGGCGATCTCTACCATCTGGCCCCACTGATCAGAATTACCATTTTCGACAATCTTTTGCGCATCTTTAAAAGAGGACATAGGTGCACCAACTCTCTTATCCTCAACAATAGATAGAGGTTAGAACAGAGTTCCAATCTCATCCCCAGCTTCAACATACGAGAAAGTAGACATATGGCTCACTAACAGAGTTTTCTCTCCACCCACGATGACGAGCTTACCATTCTTCACGAATTTCAACTTCTGATGCAGAGTGGATGTCACAGCCCATGCCTCATGTATCCATGGCCTTCCTAACCAGCAACTATAGGCTGGGTGGATATCCATTACTTGGAAAGTAATTTGGAAATCACTCGGACCTATCTTCACTAGAAGGTCCACCTCACCAAAAACAGTCTTGCGAGAATCATCAAAAGCTTTGACGATCATGCCACTGCATCTCATCAGAGCTCCTTGATACGACAATCTGGACAGAGTTGACTTCAGGAGTACATTCAATTAAGAACCAGTATCAACCAACACATTTGACAACGCATCCTCCTTGCAATTCATTGATATTTGCAATGCTAGGTTGTGATTTCTGCCTTCCTCGAGAAGTTCTTCATCATAGAAGCTCAGATTGTTGCAGGAAGTGATGGTAGCCACAATATGATCAAATTGATCTACTGTTACATCATGTTCAACATAAGCTTGCTCCAATACCGTTTGCAATGCTTCTTTGTGCGCTTCAGAATTCATAAGCAGAGACAACACTGAAATTTTGGAAGGAGTCTAGAGCAGCTGCTCCACCATATTCAATTCACTTTTCTTAATAAAACAAAGTACCTCATCATCATCATTAGGCTTCAAACGGATGGATTCACCAGACTGACACTTTGGAGCACTAACCGGAATTGTTGCAAGCACTTCCACCTTCTTACCAACATCTTCTACATCTCTCAAGAAAACCGGACCAAATACACAACCGCTACGGGTCACCTTCTCTATATCGCCAATGCTCATAATAGAATTAGTCGTAGGAAACGGGACCTCTTGACCATTCTCCATCATTGTCGCATTATACTGATACGATACATCTCCATCGGATGCATATGGGACTGGACCCGCTAACCGTATCACTAACGGCGATAGTGATCTGTTGACGTTATTACTGCTGCTATCAATTTGAATTACCACCCACTCAGGGGTCTTGAACACTGGAACTATTACGTTGACATCATCTACATCCCTCGACTGTTGAATCTAGATTACATTGTCATCCATCAAATTCTGGATATCTCTCTTAACAACCGAACACCCACGGGGGTTCACACTGCAGATTGTACAATTGTTGTGGTCGTGTTCACAATCATTAATCGTACACAAGGTATTGTGCATTTCCATCAAAGATCGACGAATACATCACACATCAAATAATCGGAAACTCCTTGGACAACCATCTACCATATTGACAGAGGGATTCCCATGAGCAGTCAATGGGTTAGCTTTAACATTCGGCGCGCGGTCCTCAAAGGAAACCATCCCATTCTTTACTAACTTCTGAACCTTGTATTTCAGCGGGTAGCAATTCTCAATATCATGGCCAGGAGCCCCTTGATGAAAAGCGCAACAGAGTTCCGGCTTATACCACCATGGAAGTGGTTATGGAATTTGTGGCAGATTTCTTGGTTGGAGAAGGTTCTTAAGAACCAAAGACGGATAAATTTTTGCGTATGACATAGGAATATGGTCAAAAGAGACCTTCTTCCTCTCAAAGTTCTGTTGTTGTTGATTATTTTTGGTGTTGTTGTTGTAGTTGTTTGTTCTTTGTTGGGGATGTTGTTGACGTTGTTGTTGAACTGGAATAGATTGATTGTTGGAAAACACTGGAATAACAGATGATACTTGATGATGGTGTTGACGTGGTTGTGGACTTCTTCTGACATGAGGCCTCCTCTGTCTCCCAACTGATACTGTGTTGGTTTCACCTTCCTTCTTCCTGGAGAAACTGTTTCCATACTTCTTGCTCGATGATACTTCTTCTTTAGAAAAACGTCCCTCATGGACACCCTGTTCTAATCTTATCCCCATATTTACCGTTTCGGTAAAGTCACTGGGGGCACTAGCAATCATTTGCTCATAGTAAAACGAGCTCAGAGTCTTGAGGAAAATCTTGGTCATCTCTTTTTCTTCCAATGGAGGATTGATCTGAGCGACAAGCTCTCTCCACCTCTGGGCATACTCTTTGAATGTCTCCTTGTCCTTTTGAGACATCGACCTCAGTTGGTCCCTATCTTATGCCATATCCATGTTTTATTTGTACTGTTTCACAAAGGCCTCACCCAAATCATTGAACATGCGGACACTCACACTATCCAATCCCATGTACCACCTCAGAGCGGCACCAGTCAGACTGTGTTGAAAGTAGTGAATCAATAACTGGTCATTATCAGTTTGCATCGACATTTTCCTGGCATACATGACAAGATGGCTAAGTGGACAGGTATTTCTCTTATACTTTTCAAAGTCAGGGACTTTGAACTTCATCGGGATCTTGTAGTTCGGCACTAGGCAAAGCTCATCAGCACTCTTACCAAACAAATATTTTCCCCTTAAGGTATTCAACTCCTTTTGTAGCTCAAGGAATTGGTCTTTCATCTCATCCATATTCTCATAAACATTCGGACCCTCAGAGGGCTCGCAATGGTAGATGGTGTCCTCAACATGAGACAACGTGTGAACAACTGGAGGAGGAACAGACATGACCGGGCTAGATGCCAAAATGGAAGCAAAGGTAGGCGCAAATCCTTCAGGCACAAAGTTGGGCGGCATTCCTCACGGGAATCTGACAAGCATAGCAGGCGCAAACTGAGTGGCATGCACGGTTGAAGTAAAAACTTCTGAGATGACAGTCCTCTAACGAGGAGGAGTTGTATGTAGAACTGACTCCATCATGGCAGTCAAGCGAGCTATCTCATCCTTCAACTCTCGGTTCTCTTGTTCCAAGTGTTCCACGATTCTCATATGATTGGCGTGAGTATTGTATCGATGAGTCAGCTTGGCTGAAGCATAGAAGAATAACCAATAAGACATCTGGCAGAAGAAACCTGTTATGCAAATGATGCATGAAATGCAATGCTTTGATTTTTATTTATTTTCAAGGAACATACTATTTTATTTTCAAATATATAATAACAACAATTTTAACAATTTGATTGACCATAAAAAATTTCTTATATTCATATAATTTGGAAGGATTACACTGAGTTTAATTTCAGAAACCAAAATACAAATACAAGTGGAAAGGAAACTAATCATCCTCAGGATCCCCTAACAACAGTTTCAGATGATCTGGCTGCAGGCGCATACTTCTTTTGGATGCGTCGAATCTCAGACTCAAAAGAAGTCTTCATCTGAGCCGTCTCGAGGACAAGCTGATCAACAATCTTCTTCCAAGCACTGGAAGGTTGAGGTATACCAGAGGGAGATGGACCCTCTGGCTCTCTCTGTCTCTTCACTACTCAATCTTCAAGAAGCTCAATAAGTGCGTATTTGTCCTTAGACTTAAGCTGTAACTCCTCATGCTTTCTACTCAAAGCATGGAATCACTCTTCCCACATATCCTTCTCTTGCTTCATCTTGGTGAGTGCGTCTTCCAACTCCTCTACATCTTGGTTAGGGAGAGTTAATGACTCAACCATAGACATAGATCTCTCACAAGCATAAGGCATCTTCAACTCCAAAGTTCTCTTCTTCACCCAAGTAGTATAGGCTTTCAAAGCTACACAGTTGCACAGACCAAGCTCGGGTCTTCCTTTCCTATGCATATTATTCTAAGCATGCATTATCTTCTTCTTCAAATGTTGGATATCTTGACCCTTTTGATAGAATAGACCTTCTAACTGAGTGTTATTAGGCTTGTCTCTCAAGGGGAACCCAAGTTGACTACGAACCAAAGCAGGGTTGTAGTTGATTCCTCCTTGTGTACCAAGGAGAGGCACATTAGAGAATTCACCACATCTATCAATAATATTCAAACTACTCAATGAAGAATCATACCAAACTATATCATCATTAGTGAGAGACATAAGTCTTTGAGACCACCTTAGACATTGTTTGTTCTCCACAAAAGTAGGCGTCTGAGGCAAGTGCAAAATAAACCACTTTTACAAAAAAGAAATACAACACATAATAGTTCCACCACCTTTAGAATTCCTTAGATGCAAATAGAAATACATATCACCCAACAAAGTAGGCACAGGATTCCCAATCAAGAAGATTCTAATGGCATTAACATCAACAAAACCGTCAATGTTAGGGAACAAAGCTAAACCATATATGAGCAACACAAAGATAGATTCAAAAGCATCCACACTATCGGCTTGAGCAAAGGCAGTAGCTTCCTTAATGAGGAACTCAACAGTCAACCCAAACATTCCTTCTTTCTTCACCTAATGAGCCTCAACCTCAGACTTCTTCAGATGAAGAGCTTCAGCTATAAGATGAGATCCGGGAATCTCTTCCAATCCACTAAAAGGCACTTTTTCAGAAACATGTATTCCCAAGAGATGGGCATAATCCTCTAATGTAGGCATAAGCTGATAATCGGGAAAAGTAAAACAACAATAGAGAGGGTCATAGAACTGAACCAACACACTCAAGAGTCCTTCAACCACATCAGCAGACAAAATAGATAAAAGCTTCCCATAACTTTGCTTGAAGTCCAAGGGATCTAATACAAAAGATGATAGCTTCCTTAACTCTTTCAAGTAGGGACATTGAAACTGTACTTCTTAGTGTTCCTTCGTCCATAATCCATGGTCTGAAAATATTTGCAAATAAAACCTCAGTTCCTTGAAGCTATTTTTGGTGTGATGAATGTTATGATGCGCATGAATGCATGAATGCAACAATCACAAATAAGGGATCAAACACAAGGCAAACAAAGGTCAATGGATGAATCAAGTCATTGTCAAGATCAATCATCCATTTTGGTGGATCATGGTTTTCACCTTATCAACACCCAAGCTCCATTGATATTAACAAGACTTGATTGGATCAACCAAGAATCAAGGGTTTGTTGTGAGTCACGAGCATGGAGTCAAGTTAAGAACCATCCCAAAGGAGTGTACTAAGGATAAAAACATGTAGATCATGTTCTAAAAATTCCCAGAGTCTTAATTCCATCTATAGGATATTACAGGTTAGGATGACTGACTCATCAACCCATAATATTCTCAAGAGAAACTCGTCTGAGAGTAGTATCACGTAACAACTATTATCAAGTCTACACTTGAACAGTCTCCACACTACGTCGTAAATAGGCCTAGCTGGGTTAAATGTTCTACGGTCCTCAGCTTCTCGGACCCCAAATCAGAGAAAGCAATGCCTAACCACAAATAATTTGTGTGACATCAATAACTCCAAAAGGGTCTCCACTTAGTAGATGGGTCTCAAGCCAACTTGTTAAGGACTACTCCGCACAAGTCGAACATGACTATACCATCCTCCTATCTTAATTGCACTCAAGTTTGGGTTAGAACTTATCCCACCACTCAGAGATTACCAAGCACAACAAGAAGATTATTTCATACAATCAAATATACAAACATAAAATATACAATTATATAGACATAAAAAAGTAGGCTAAACCCATTGGAGACTACTCCCCAGTAGAGTTGCCACTTAATTTCTGTAGCGGTAAATTCATGACCATCAAACTATAGATAAACTTAACATCAATAAAACCAGAGTCGCCACCGCGCTTTTATTGTTTCCAAAGGAAAAGGGAAAAGTACGAACAAAACCCAAAGATAAGAAGTTTTCAAATCAAAACTAATAAAATGCCAGAGATTACAGGTAAGGGGGTTCGTTACATAGAGGGAAGGTGTTAGCACCCAAAGTGTCCTAGGTACTCCTAGGGAGACCTTATTTGTGTGTACATGTGTTTTGGTATAAAAAGATGTTTGCAATAAATAGAATGTGGGGATGAGAAAATAATTCATTAATTATATTTTTGTGTTTGACAAGACCTTCGGACTTGTGCCTACGTGCCAAATAAAAAATGAGGGATCAAAACCTCGTAGTTCGTGGTATCAATTTTCAAAGTGAGTGAATTGCTTTTAACAAAATATTTAAGTTTGAAAGAGGCACAAAAGGCCTAAAAGAGTTTGAATGAGTGTTAGTTCTTTTTGTCTTTTGAAATTTTAAGTCAATATGATTAGATCCATTTACAAATTTGATTAAGAAAAAGAGTTTGAAAATACAATGGCATAAGGCCAACGTTTCTAATTTGCATAAAGTCTAAGTTTAAAAAAAACACAAGCAAAGAAGATTTTGAAAAGAGGGAGAGATTTGAAATTTAAGAAGTGGGAGGAGATGAAGAGACTAATCCTAAGCAAAAATTAAAAGTTAAGAGTTGAAAAGATCTGACCAATGAGATGCAATCCAATAGACAAGAATGTCATATAGAAACCTAATTTTCCCTTGGAATTTAGAATCAAGCAATATCTATACAAAAATAGCAAGATGAGGAATAATGCATCAAATAAAGATAGCCACATCCCAAGTTAGTAACTTCATAGTCTTCTTCTTAAGCTCCCATGCATCAGATGACATACTCATTGGATGGCTCAGAATAAGGCATTATACGCAGGTTCAAATGTAACATTTGTATCAAGACCATGTAGCAGATAAACTCAAAAGAGATCTCAATACTTGCATCAGATGAAACTTGAATTCACAATGACTTGGCTTCAGAAAAGTTGGCATTGGCCAAGTCCTTTTACATAGGGAATGTTGCCTAGTTCTAGTCAAAGTCTCATATCAAATCCAACAGTCCACACAAACAATTTTTTTAAGGGTTTATGTAGTTATTATGTACATTAAGGTCCTAAGACCACAAACACAAATAAAATACACAAACAAGTATATACAATCACAATATATGGCTCAATTGAGAAAAGTGAAAATGGCATTAAAATAAACAAGTTAAATGGT
Organism: Lathyrus oleraceus; assembly: GCF_024323335.1. NCBI lineage: Eukaryota > Viridiplantae > Streptophyta > Magnoliopsida > Fabales > Fabaceae > Lathyrus > Lathyrus oleraceus. The sequence continues at coordinate 331,662,418 of NC_066584.1, read as the reverse complement.
ATGATAATGACAAATGATAAATGGCTTAAATTTAAAGTGCATAAAAGTAAATGGCTTTAAATTAAAAGTTAGTCAAATGTTAGTTGATTAGAAGTTAGTGGAGTTTTGTTTTTTAATTGTTTAAGTCATTCTTAGGAGAACACTCAACCCTCTATTCACAAGCATAGATCGTTGAACCAAGACATCTTCCAAAGGAAGGAAAAAATGCCAAGTTTCCACACAATACCATGAAAGGGGGGAGACTTACAATCTCACTTACTAGAATGTTATGCTTTTGGTTTATCAACCAATGAGCCTTAGGATATAGAGATATCATAGGTCAATGAAATGGATGGGATAGAAAGGGATTGAAGACGAAGAGGGAGGGGGAATGAGACAAACACAAATTGGTCGTGGGAGGAATTTTATCAAATTAAAATCATTCATTCATTTTGGGAGATGAAATGTACATTTCATCAATCCCCTAAATTTAATGATTTTAATCCAACAAAGTCAGATGAACCATGACCAAGGTCCAAACACAATAGTCAAACTTCACAAGTCAATGAAAATAGCTCAACACAATTTATTCACAATTAAACAATTCAAAATCAATTAAAAATATATTAAATTAAATTATGGTTGATAAGAAAACCTAAAATCTATTCAAAACACCAAATAAATGGCCAATAGATTTATCATAGGTCAAACAAGGTCAAAGGACCTTGGAGAAAAAAATTCAATATTTTTGGAGACTTAAAAGTATTTTTAAATAATTAAAGAAATGCACAAAAACAATTAAATCATGAAAAATATCAATATGGTCCAAAAAATAATTTTAATTTAGATAATGAAAGAGGAAAGTATTTGAATTTTTTTGGTGAAAGTCCCATATTTTTTTGGATCAAATATTAAAATTAATATGAATTAATGAAGATAAAGCAATTAAAATATAAATTCACAAATTACAAAATACGTGGACCATCTGATCTCCCTCATTAATTGAGGTGGAAGATCAAATGGTCCAAACGCACATTCCACCATACACCAAGTCAAGTGTGTTGCATGCGTGGTAATCACTTCCAACGCTCCAGATTAAAATAACTTGAAAAGATCATGTGGCTTAAAAGCGTGCTAACACACCGTCGAAGCAGAGCTCCGGTCTTCTTCTCCGGTGGACCTCACCGGACTGATCCATCTTCAACCATCACCAAAATAAAAAAGGAGGACATGAATTTAAAGAAAAATGCTCAGGAGCTCGAATCTGGCCTCAATTTTATCTAACTCCAAGTATATAGAAAGATACATGGAGTTGAATTTTAAGGATCATGATCTGAGTTGCTTCGATTTGACCTCTAAGCAACTCAGTCTTGTTTCCTACATTGGTGGTAGGACTTCAGACAATCAAAAATTAACAAGAATAGTGGACAATTGAGTGAGAATTAAAGAGATGAAAAATTCTGAAAATCACGTTCACTGCAGCTTCAGATTGGGATGATCTTGCTCTCAATTATGCTTGGCATTGCTTCAGATGCTTGATGGAGTAGAAGTGGATCAAGGAAAGGGATGGACTCTTGGAGTTTCAATCTCAAAACAGTTGGAGATTTGAAACTCGATTTCCAAAGAAAATCTTCAAGCTTATCCTTTGAATGTGAGGGTTTAGGGTTGCTGATTCAAAGCTTGCGCGCCAGGGTCCTTAATTCTGAGCAAGAGAGCTTATATTTATAGCCAAGGAGATTGATAATTGCACACTTTTATTTTTGGCCAAAGTTGAAAATCTCACTTGCATGCTTGCATGGGCGTGTGATAGGCCCAAAAAATGATGCACTGAGGTCCAAAATTGTATGTAAGCAATGCTGAAATCATGTTAACAAGCCATGCATTCGTGTATGAAAAGTGGAACTTCAAATCTTCCAAATGGTCCTTCAACTTTAAGCCATGTGCCTGTCATTTATACCTTGTCCAAAATGAGATGATTTTGGAATTTTTAGAAAGTTTAGATCAAGAGGAACAACTTTCATGTTGAACACATTTTCATTTGAAGCTTGAATCATGATGAATTTTGAGGTGGAAGTTTGGAAAATCAAACATATCAAAAAAAATTCTAAGTATCAAGCCATATGTTCACTTCTTCCACCTTGAGTAACTTTTTCTATGGACTTCAAATGAGAAACGTTACTTCTTCAAAGTTGTATCTATTTAAAATACCTTCAATGTGGTAACAAATTTGACCTAATTTGGATTTAGCATGAATGATTTATGCATTTTAGAAGTTGAGGAAAATCACTTGTTCAATGGTATTGGCCCAAAATGACCTATAATGTTTCCTCTTATCACATGTATTTTCAAGTTGAATTTGCACTTCCTCCAAACATAAAAGTTGAAGTAGACATCTTGAGTTTGATCATTCAATTTGAATGGCTTTCATCTCATGAAAAATGAGCAAGTTATGGTTTTGGGAAGTTGACCTCCAAATTAGGGTTTAGACAAAATGACCTATAATCTTTCACCATAAAAAATGACTTTCCAAGAAAACATAGCTCTTTACCTAAAAACAAATGTTGTTTGGAATGCCATTTAGAGTAACATTTCTCTTGGAATCATTTTTCTATGATAAAAATTGTAGGAGATAGGGTCTAGGGAACCCCAATTTTGACTAGTTGAATTCCTTTAGTCAACCACCATGAACCAACTTGCTAGCTTGACATTCTCTTGACTAATGGGACTCATGTAGGATAATATATGCATAAGATGATGAAATGTGAGGTATCCCTTGAAATATTTGATCAAATGTTGAAGAAACTTGTTGAAGAAGTCACACAAGATACCCAGATGAATTAGGGTTTCCAAGGCAAACAAACTCCAAACTCTTGATGATTTCTTGATCAAAATAACATGTGAAGATCATGGGGATCCATATTAGATACTTAGAGCCATAGTAAACCATTTATTGATTGAGCTTCTTGCATTGAGGGTCTCAAACCCTATATATGAGCTTGATAGAGCATAGGTGAGCATACACACTACCTACAAAAGAGTTAAACTATACAATGACATATTTTTGGTATTTTGGTTAGTAAATAATGAAAAATAAAGTATGATACAACAAAATGTGCTTGGTGATCTCTCCCAATGCAAACCTAATGAATGAGGGGTAAGGAGGATGCCAAGGTGTGATCCCAATGCTAATGCATATGATGAGAATAACATGAGGGATATTAGGGTTAAAATTGGGGTCTTACACTACTCAAATGCGTGGATAGACACGAAGTAGACTTATTGATGACTGAAGTCCATGAAGGTTCCTTTGGTACTCATTCCAATGGACATGCTATGGCTAATAAGATGATGAGAGAAGGTTACTATTGGCTGACAATGGAATCTTGATGTTGCAAGTCTGTGTTGAAATGCCACAAGTGTCAAATATATGCAAATAAAATTCATGTTCCGCCGACACTATTGAACGTCATTTCCTCTCCATGGCCCTTCTCCATGTGTGGAATTAACATGATTGGCATGATTGAGCCTAAAGCTTAGATTAGACATTGTTTCATTTTGGTGGCTATTGATTACTTCACAAAGTGGGTTGAAGCGGCATCGTATGGTTTATCAAGAATCAGATTATATGCCAGTATGGTGTGCCAAGTAAGATCATTACTGTTAATGGATCTAGCTTGAACAATAATATGGTGGAACCTCTTTGCAAAGACTTCAAGATTGCACACTATAATTCTTATCCCTACATACCTAAGATGAATGGGGTTGTTAAAGGTGCAAACAAGAACATTAAGAAGATCATTCAGAAGATGGTTGTAACCTACAAGGATTGGCATGACATGCTCCCATTTACTTTTCATGGGTATCGTACATCCATCCGCACTTCAATAAGGGCAACCCCTTTCGCACTTGTTTATGGCATGGAAGTTGTGCTCCCAATAGAGGTTGAGATCCCATCATTACGTGTCTTGATGGAAGCCAAGTTGACTGAGGATGAATGGTGTTAGACCAGGTATGATCAGCTGAATTTGATTGAAGAGAAGAGATTAACTACCATGTGCCATGGTCAGTTATATCAGTAGAGAATGAAGAAAGCATTTGATAAAAAGGTCAGACTTTGTGTGTTCAAAGAAGGTGACCTTGTTCTCAAGAAGGTTCTATATTTCAAACCAGATTCTAGGGGCAAATGGACTCCTAATTATGAAGGCCCATATGTTGTTAAGAGATCCTTTTCAGGAAGTGCTTTGATTCTTACAACTATGGATGGTGAAGAGTTCACACGTCCTGTGAGCGCCGATGCAGTCAAGAAATACTTCGCCTAAAAAGAAAAGAACAACTCGCTAAGTTGAAAACCTGAAAGAGCAACTTAGGCAAAAATGAGCGTCTCGGTGGATTGAAAACCCGAAAGGGCGATCCAGGAAAAAGTTAGAGACATAAAATAGAAAATTTTCCCGATAAATTGAGTACCCCACCTTGGGGCAATTTATGCAAAAATTAGGGATTATGGCAAGTAACTGCATCCTGTTGAGTACCCCGCCTTGGGGCAACCTTTGTTTTTGATTCGTCTTCAACCGAAGCCAAGAGCATAGTGGATATTGAAGGTGGTAGAAGGATTATTGATCATTTTATTCAATGTAGCCCTTTTCCATGAAAATTACCATTTTTCAAACTTTTGTAAAGATCTCTGGAGTCTTGTCATTTACAGACTACCATTATGTTAAATAAAGTTGAGCTTTTATACAATTGTTTATACTCTTACTTATTTCAGGCAAATAGATTTAAATTTTATGATGATCATTTTTAAATTAAATCTTAAAGCAAAATCATGTTTTCTTAAAATAATAAAAGCAATTACTTTTTAAATCGAGTTCATTTAAGGAGTATCAACAGCAGTCTGAAAAAAAGGTAATCCCTAAATACGAAGCACTGTTGGTTCTCCCCAAGCAGTTGGTGTGAGTCCTTTAACCCCCTCGAGCAACATTTCAGCATCACCAGCCGAGTTTTATTGGTTTCCCCAGCTTAGTTTGTGAATGCCCCCTCGAGTTGTAGGCGTGTTGTCACAGTAGATTTTGGTTTCCCCTCAAGTCTCCGTCGGATTTCATTCATCACTGATTCTAGAGCAGTTGTTTGGTCCTCTGCAAGGTTGTCTTCCATTGGATATGGTGTTGACCTAAAATTCCCCACATAGTTGACAATTCAGATTCCCAGCAGATCCGACATATTTCCCCAGCTAGGGTTGAACCTTTGAGATGGGTAGTTTGCGCTCATCTTTCTCCTCTCTTTCTCAGGTTGATTCTCTCCTGTTGAGATTGGATGAGTATTGTATTGATGATTCATATCGGTGACGTTTGTATCCTTCGTGATCGTTTTCTCAGCATATATATATACACACACACACACATTCATAGATTTCATTTTTGCATTATTGCACTTTATGATTCATTATTTCTCTGATCCTCTGCTATGGTGGTGTCCTTTCCCCCTATGCAGATTTGGTATGTCTGTCCTCTTTCAATTATAGAGTGTCAGCCCCCTTAAGCAGAAAGAATTTAACCTTTTTCATTCCCCATTGAGTTATTTCCTCGTGGATGATTATTATTTCAGTTTCCTCCCCAGTTGATTGTCTGGAAGGAACCATTCCCCCTGAGCTATATCCTCATGGGGTTGAGTCTTTTATTGACCATTTCTTTCTAGATCTTACCTTGATAGATGCTTTTAGTCCCCTGGGAGTCTATTACCTAGTAACTGGTAATATTCTTCTCAATTTGCGAGTACTTCACTTTTGCCCAATTCCGGGCAAGAGTAACCTATTTTCCCATGCGGATTCATTTTCACGTTTCCCCAGGAAGTCTATCCTTGATATGTTCATCCTAACCGATGACAGATATTTCCTTCCTCTGCTGTGAGTCTATCATTGATATGTTCATCTTAACCGGTGACTGATCTTCTCTTTTTGGTATTCTACCTAGTAAAAAGGTAGTTGTAATCCCTATTTCTTTCCACTGTTGGTTAATCCCTATTGGACGACAATGGAGGTTGATTAATACAACTTCGTGAAAAGATGCCATAAGTGTCAGATATATGGTGATAAGATCTTTGAGCCACCTACTCCGTTGAATGTTCTAACCTCTCCATGGCCCTTTTCTATATGGGGCATCAATATGATTGGGATGATAGAGCCCAAAGCTTCCAATGGACATCGATTCATCCTAGTCTCTATTTATTACTTCACGAAATGGGTTGAGGCTGCTTCATGTGCTAATGTCACTCGATAAGTGGTTACCCGATTTATCAAGAAAGAGATAATCTGCCGCTATGGAATACCAAGCAAGATCATCACTGGCAACACCAGTAACCTCAACAACACTATGATGAGGGAGTTGTGCGAAGAATTTAAGATCGAGCACCACAACTCTTCACCATACCGACCCAAGATGAATGGTGTCGTAGAAGTAGCTAATAAAAATATCAAAAGAATCGTCTAGAAGATGGTCAAGACATACAAGGACTGGCATGAGATGTTACCTTTCGCTTTACACGGTTACAGGACCTCAGTTCGCACATCCACTAGGGCAACTCCATACTCTCTGGTTTATGGAATGGAGGCCGTCCTACCGATCTAAGTAGAGATTCCTTCACTCAGGGTCATCATGGAAGAAGATCTTGATGAAGCTGAATGGGTTCAATCTCGGTATGAACAGGTGAATCTAATCGAAGAGAAGCATTTGATGGCCGTTTGTCATGGTCAGTTATACCAAAAGTTAGGGAATACATATGATGAAAGTCCGCTAGATTAACCTCCGCAAGGTGAATCTAGGCAAAAATGGATATCCCGATGGATCAAAAAATTATTTGTCCATGCAAAAGTTAGGGAATACATATGAAGCTCGCTAAGCTGAAAACCCGAAAGGGTCGCTTAGGCAAAAAGGAACATCCCGGTGGACAAAAAGAATTGAAAGATCCAAGTAAAAGTTAGGGAAAAAGGCATTGGCTATGATCCTTAAGTCTACACGCTATAAGCTAGATATCAGAGGGTCAAAGACCGATCCAATCACCGTCATCTGAAGCAAGGTCTTGGGATTCAGATTATATGGTAGACTAAGGCCGATGTTGTAATCAATGGAGAAAGTCATACAAAAATATTTCCCATTGCCATTTCAATTATTTTTATTTTATTTTGCAACGTCCTCATTAAGGGCGTCTATATCCTTGTACTCACCATATGTACAGATTCTATATCAATAAAATTCAGCTTATTCCATCAAACATGTTTATTCTATGTTTTATATGCAAAATAATTGGCTTGTCTTACTCACATAATGCTTTAAAATTCCGGGGAATAATAAAAAGCTACATTAAAGAGAAACACTTTGCATTAGTGTTGAAACCCGATAAATCTGATAAGGGATCAGTGACTCAACAGTGGGATTACTTAGATACCTGTGACATTCGATCAGATGAGACTCCGTGGGGGATTCCAGCCTCTCAGTGTTCCTTAACAGGCGGGGAAGTCCGTAATGGCAACATTGGCACTAATTAAAACTTCTCGGCAGTCATGTTCTAATCCTTGATGACGAGTCGGAGTTCACACAACAATAAAGACTCATCCCTACATACGACAAACAAGGAAAGAACATGCATCATAAAAAATAAGCATACATCATGCACTGCATAAGACACTGGTAATAAAGCCAACCACCTGGTCCGACAAATTTCGGGCACGTAGGTATTTAATCCTCTTATACCTTGAATACTTGAAAAGCTTCCGCAATTCCTGTATTCAGGTCCAAGAAGATTAAATAGCGGCAACTATTGTACCCCTAAATTTACCCTCAATCACTTGATCAGGAGATGACTTGCATACATTCATAATTCATCCACATGCATCAGTCATCATGGATTCAGAAGAAACTTGGGCTCATAAAGCTAGGGTTTACATAGATATCAAAGTCCAAGGGCATGGTCTGATCACATCATGAGCATAGGGGATGTGAAACCCTAATGATGGTGGTGAAGGTTTGATTTCAACAAAGGTGTGGCCAGACAGTCTAGGGCCTTCAGAGCCCTAATTCCTCAAGGCATGACTTCATGGAGCTTCACCCAGGCCTTATCTTGGTCTCCAAAACCCTAATTAGAAAATGGGAATCAGATGAACTTGGTGGCCTCATTGTGTACTCATGATCCTTCAATCTTTACCCTTTGTCAGTTTTGCTTGGCCTAACCCTTCTTGGAGCATTGGTCTTGGTCCCAAGTCAATGATTATATCCGTATGGTTGGGGACATGCCTTTGGTCCTGATCATCTGAATATCCAAATTCCTTGTACTTCAAGCCATTTGTTGGTCATGCCATTGGTACATGGACACTATGTCAAAACTCTAATCTTATGGTCTCACTTGATGGCTTTGTTCATATACATTATCAGTCAAGTTATTTTCCAAAAGTCCAAGTCATAAAACAAAACAATTTCAAACCATTTGTTAATCCATTTCAGTCCATTTCATGTCGTTTTAAACCATTACATGTGATTCTATATGAGAAAATACAAGAATTGACATTTTTAACCAATTGTTGACCTTGGTCAACTTTGACCAAAGTCAACCCAAGACCCTAATACCCTAAATTTCATCATGATCATCAATACATTGTCCATTTACAAAGAAAACACAGAAATTTGAATTTTGACCTTTTGTTGACTTTTTGGTCAACTTTGACCAAAGTCAACCTTCCCATTTTTCACCATAAAAAATATAATCTAACCCACTTGGCCTTGATACATCATCCATAGGTCTTGATTTGATATGCTTTTGTTTGTTTTCTTCATTTGCAAGTAACTTGGCCCATTGTCAAGACCACATTTACCCTACCATGACTTGGTCACTTTTGCCTATGCAAGCATGACTTTCCTTTGATGGACATTGTAAGACCCCAATTTTGTCCCTAAGATCCCTCATGGCACCATATCATAGCATTGCATAGCCTCAAGGATCTTTAAGCATATTGGCTTCCTTTCCTTTGGGTGGGATATCCCTGTGAGTGGTTTTGGATCACCAAGCATTGCTTGCATTGTATATCATTGCTTTTCTTGTTTAATCACTAACCAAAATGTACAAAAATATGTCATCTAACATTTGTCTTGCAGCTTAAGCAGTCAACAGGTCAAGGCAATTCAAGTGAATCCTTTGTGAAAGAGATGAGATTTTCATTGAGATATGGATCATGTGATCATTATATTGAGCTATATGAGCTATAGGTTCATTTTGAAGCAAATTCCCCAAGTGGTTGAGGCTCAGGTTCATCAGAACATTTTCAGGTCATCTAAGGACCAATGCAAGTCAACTGAAAGTCAACTGAATGCTTTGAGTGTGGGAATTGAATTTCTTCATCTCATTCATGTTCAAACAGGGCCTATTCATCATGTCAAACATCTACATTGAAGATTTTGAGGTCAAATCAAAAGTTTCCCAAAATGGAAAGTGACCTATAATTTCAAGTTTCCAAAAATAGCAAGTTTTTGGTTCACTTTCAACTCAACTTTCCAACATCAAAGAAGCTTCAAATGAATTTTTGTCCAAGCTGAAAGTTGAAGATCTCTCTCTCCCATTTCCAAAAAGTCTAAGATCATGAGCATCTGATGAATGGTTGAGAAGATATGATCAAATGATTGCCAAGTGTGCATGGAACTTCAACAAGCCATAACTTTTGATCCAAAGCTCCAAAATGAGTCACTCTTTTTGCATATTTTTTCTCTTGACCTATAATTTCCAAATCCATCATTGCATTGCACAAAATTTCATCACATGACCATTTGCTCATTCATGAACATTTTGGAGGGAAATTTGGAAATTCAAAATTGGTGCATCATGTCAACAAAATACCATTGCCATTATGCTTATGAGATGATTTTAAGTGAAATTCCACATGCACATGGTACTGTTCACGTTCAAATTTGCCATGCACCACACAAATTTTCATTTTTGGTCATGCACCTTATTCTCACTAATCATAATTAACTCATGCCTAATTTTGATTTGGATGTGATTAAGAGACCATATATAAATCAAATCATAACAGAATTTCAGAGTTTTGAACATTCTAGATCTCAAATTTTTCTTTCCCTCCATTTTTGCTCTCAATTGAAACTTCAAATTTTTCCACATAGCACCTGAATTTTATTGGATATTCGTGTTCTCTGATCATCATTGAGTGCATATCAAGCTTTGATTTGAGGAATTCGAGCCAAAATCAAGCACATCAAGCTCAAGAACATGAAGATGGAAGTGGCAAATTAATCAAGATCTAGGTCGTGTCAAGCTTCAATTTCTACATCAAGCTTCATAGCAAGAGTAAGGGAGAAGATCTGGATCGTTTGAGCATTCAAATCCACTGTTTCATCGTTCTGCTCTTCAAGAGGTGTGAAATTCGATCCTCTTAATTCTTGATTTTATGCATATAATGTTGTAGATCTTTGACTGCTGATTATCCTGATGCTTTTAGAATTTGAATTGGTTGAGATTTGGTTGAGTTATGTTGATTTGAATATTTGAGCATGAAAAATGTCTTGCTTCATTTTGCCTTATACGTGATGATTTAGACTGAATAAATGCTGGATTTGTGATGTACATGTTGAGAGCTTTCATTTGATGTATGCCATGCTATTTTTTGCAAAAAAATTCATGCACGTGCACTGTAGCACCACCGTCTTCATGAAGAAGACGGTGGAAACCACCACTGCCGCCGCCGTCTGCAACTGGTTGAGTTGGCTAGGGTTTTTGTCCATACATGCTGCCACGCCTACGCCTGCATGTCCAAACCATTGGTTGTTGTTCGGTTGACTCATCCACGCGTTTCCTTTGACCGGCTGACTAGGCTGCCAACTCAATAATTGAAGCGCAGCGTTTTGATACGCACCTCGCTTCGATTCCCAGCGAGCACATTTTAATTTCCTTTTGTTTTCCTTATCCAAAACGCAGTCATTTTGATGCGCCTCTGTTCGAGTCTGGCTGGATGCATTTCCAATTTCCATTCATTTTCACATTATTTCCATGCTTCACATTTAATTTCATTTTATTGCATCCCACTTCAAAAAATCATAATAAATTGAAATTTAATCTAAATCATCTCCAATATTTTGCTACATGTTCATATGGATGTCTAGTATTTTGTGGTTGTGATTTCATGATTTTATCATTTCTAGAATTTTAATTGTGTTGGCTTCTTTGAACATGTATGCAAATGTGACATGCTTCATTCATTCTATTGTGAAATGCTCATACATTGGCCAATTGATTTGAAATTTGGTATGCTGATTCCCAACATGTTGCATGATTTTTGAGGCTTGGTTGTGTATTTTTATCATTTTTCATCTCTGTTTTAGACACATGGATATTTGGTGTGACAATGTGTGTCACACAATTTGATGTCATACTTGTGCATTTTCATTTCTAGATCAATTGAGCTCTGTTGATCCCAATCTTTTGCATGATGCTTGTATTTGACATGTTGTGTGCACATAAAAATTTTCATGATTGTTTGATTCATTTCTGTTTTAATATGGAATTTTCATTCTTGAGGTCCAATGGTGTGCTTTGTATTTGCCTTTGCCTTCTCTTGCTTATTAGATGGCTTTGCTTAATGATTTGGATTTGGTCCTTTTTAGGACATGTTCTTACTTGATTAAATGTGCTTTATATTGAATATTGGTTGCTGTTTTGACTTTTTGCTTTGCCTTTGACCCTAGTCTTTGCACTAGTGGTTTGTACTCACATTTTGAGCTTTGTATTTCAGGTTTAAGCAATTAGCTCTAATGATTGATGCAATCTTATGACTTGAGATGCAAATTTGCTTTGTCCACTAACCTTGATTGTGTTGTAGGTCCTTTGGTGGTGCACTCACTTGAGTGATTACCTCTTATGGCTTACATGTTGTACATATTGGAAATGTCTTACTGTTGTTGACTGTTTGGTCTGTCTGGATGTGAATATTGACTTGTTTGATTTTCTTACAGGTACATTAGCCGCTTTTGCTCATTATTTGAGATTTGCTTTGCTTGTGGTTCGCATACCACTTAGGTAATCTCTCTAACTCCATGTAGTCTGGAAGCCCTGTCGTTTATGTTTGGCAGGCATTTGGCTGAAGTCCTCCTTAAGAGGCAATGTCTGTGATTGTTTATATTTATGCCATGTACTTCAAGTCCTCCTAAGTGAAGAGGCAATTGGCAGATAGAAGGGATTTGCAATCAATCCCCTGCTATTCAGTTGAGTCTTTCATCTTGCTCGTACTACGTGCTGACGCATTTTGAATAAACACCCAAAATCTTGTATATAGAGTCAGTCATTGTGGAATAGGGTTCCTCATTCTGGACCCCCACACCTTCTTTGATTAAAGCTCACCCAGGCCGGGTCAAGAGCTATGAGGTCTAACCCTCATCTCCCATTTCATCTGCTCACCCTGACGGTCAATGTCAGTGGTTAAGAGCCTCAGGCACCCCTTCCAGTATTTGGCTTGTTTGTCAAGGTCGATATGACCCCTTGACTAAAGCTCAGCCTTGCATGAGCCTCTTGGTTGTGTATAGCGTGTGATAATTGATTGCTTGTTTGCTTATTTGTGCATCATTCATATGTTTGTTTTGCATTTGTTATGTGTTTTCTTTTGAGGAGTCAGATGTAAGACCATTGATTGGCTATTTATTTCCTGTTCCTTTTGGGGAGCTGGATATAAGACCATTGATTGACACTCCATTTCCTTTCTTATGTTGTTTTGTGGAGCTAGATGTAAGACCATTGATTGGCTATTTGTTTCCTATTTTGTTTTCTTTTGTGGAGTTAGATGTAAGACCATTGATTGGCTATCTGTTTCCTATTCTGTTTTCTTTTGTGGAGTTGGATTTAAGACCATTGATTGGCACTCCGTTTCCAGCTTTTGTTGTTCTCTTATGAGACACTGGTTATTTGCTTATTGCTTTGTGTTGCCTAATTCCAAAGGAACTTCCTTGGATCATTTCTATGATCTTGAGAAAGCAACTCCTATTTGTGGCTTTGTCCCTTAACCCTCACCTTTTGTGCATAACCTGAACCTTTTTCATCCTTAACCAAAACCAGAAAACTTTTGTGCAAACATTTTCACTTGTTTTCAAAACTAGAAACCTAGGCCTTAAGCCTCTGATTTTCAAAATCTCTTTTCACTAATACTCATTGTGAATGAATTTTAATGTCAACTTTGACTTCATTTTGTGAATAATTCTAATTGGTTAATTCAACCCACTCAATTGCTTTTTGTGGCCCTTGTCCACTTGTTAATCAAGTTTTCATGCATTAGCCATAGATCTGAATTATCATAGTGGTTGATGTAAATCTCACCACATCCTTAGTGATTGAATTGTAAGACTTCCATGCTTATTATAGGGTTAACCCCTCACTAGCATGTTGAAGCTGTTCTCACGTGGTGGATTGTTGGTTCAGGTTGAGTTTTCTCCCGATGATAATGAAAGACCTCAAGGCTTTTATTTAAAATCAATCCACTCACTTTTGGAAATCTTTTAGCCGAACTATGGCGTTTTGATCCTTATCTTTTATGAAAGGTACGTAGGCAATGGGTTCATCCATCCAAACACAAAAATAACTAACTTGTACATTCTTTTCTCACCTCTTCCCTCATGTTTGCACAATAGACATTTTCATAAACAATAACCTGATACAACAAGTTGTGAAAAGGGTTCCCTAGGAGTACCTAGGATGCATTGGGTGCCTAACACCTTCCCTTTGCATAATTACCCCCTTACCCAGATCTCTATACCCCTTTTATTAGTTTTCTTTGTAAAACTTCTTAGGCTTTTGTTCGCTTTCTAGCCATTCCTTTGGATAAATAGAAGTGCGGTGGCGACTCTATCTTTCTATGCTTTGCTTTTGATTTAGTCAATAAATCTAAAGGCGATGAATACACCGCTACAGAAAAGTGGCGACTCTGCTGGGGATGAACTTCTTCCTAGTGGGTTTGCCAACTTTTCACACTTTGTTGTATCATATTGTCTGTTGTTTATGACATATTTTTGTGCAATTTGGGATTACTGTATTGTTTGTAATGATTGATTTGCTTGATATATCAATTGCTTGCATGCTTTGGTGATCTCTGTGAGATGAGTTCTATACCCGAACTCGAGTGCACATTATGATAGGAGAATGGCATAGTCTCGTCGACTTGTGTGGAGTTATTCCTTAGCAAGTTGACTTGTGAGTCCATTCACTTGGTGAGGTCATGTTGGATTAATAATGTCACACGATTCATTTGTGGTTAGACATTATTCTTTCAACATAGACCCTAGAAGCCAAGGACCTTAGTTTACCAAGCCCATCTTGGCCTATTTTAGGATGTAGTGTGGAGGTCGTTCAAATGTCAGATTTGATGCGATTGTTACGCGATACTACACTCATAAGAGTCTCTCTTGAGAATATTTTTGGAATACGAGTATTCGTTCCTCCGATAATATTCGAAAGATGGGATGATGACTATGGGAACCTCTGATAGAACATGTTCGGCAGGTTTAAACCATAGTACACTCCCTTTGGGTGGTTCTTAACCGAGACTCCATGCTCGTGACGCACAACAAACCCATGATTCATGGTTGATCCGTTCAACTATCGTTAATATCAATGGAACTTGGGTGTTGATACGGTGAAAACCAAAATCAACCAAAATGGATGATTGATATTAAGGATAGTCGAGCCGTTCATGTATCGTTAATATCAATGGAACTTGGGTGTCGATAAGGTGAAAACCATAATCCACCAAAATGGATGATTGATATTAGGGATAATATGAACCATCCCATGACCTTTGTCTGGTGTGCTTTGCTTGATCCTTGAGTGTGATTGTTGCATTCATGCATTCATGCATTCATCTGCATCCATATCATCAGATAAAAAGAAAATTTTCAAGGAACTTAAGGGGGTTTATTTGCAAACTTTTCAGATATGGAAAGACAAAAAAGGCATACAAAGAAGTACAACTTTAGACAGCCCGATCTGAAAGAGTTAAGGAATCTGACATCTTATGTATTAGATCCCTTGGGTTTCAAAGCTCGTTATGGGAAGCTTCTGCCTCTTCTGACTACTCAGGTTGACGAAGGGTTGATGGGTACTTTGGTGCAGTTCTATGATCCTCTGTATCACTGCTTCACTTTTCCAGACTTTCAGCTATTGCCTACCCTTGAGGAGTATGCTCATCTTGTGGGTATTCCTATTTTGGATCAGTTGCCGTTCAATGGCTTGGAGAGTATTCCTACTTCTCAAGAGATAGCTGACTTGTTGCACATAGATGAATCCTTGGTTAAAGCTCATATGACTACCAAATGTGGAATTCAAGGTCTTCCTTCTGAGTTCCTCATCTCTCAAGCTACCTTTTATGGGAAGGCCATGAGTGAGGATGCCTTTGAAGCCATATTTGTGCTTCTCATCTATGGATTGGTATTGTTCCCCAACATCGACAAATTTGTGGATGTGAAGGCTATTAGGATCTTCTTTGCTCTTAATCCCGTTCCGACTCTGTTGGGTGATACTTATTTCTCTTTGCATCTGAGGAATGCAAAGGGTGGTGGCGCTATTGTGTGCTGTTTGCCTCTGTTGTATAAGTGGTTTATTTCTCACTTACCGCAGACGGTCGCTTTCAAGGAGAACAAGGGATGTCTACGGTGGTCTACGAGACTTATGTCTCTCACTAATGATGATATCTCTTGGTATGATCGCGTGTATGATGGAATTCAGATCATTGACTCTTGTGGTGAATTCTCCAATGTGCCTCTTCTTGGTACATGTGGTGGGATTAGCTACAACCCTATCTTAGCACGTCGTCAGCTTGGGTTCCCCCTAAAGGATAAACCTAATAACATTCTGTTAGAAGGTGTGTTCTTTTAGGAGGGTAAAGATCCCCAAGGTTTGAAATCCAGAATGGTCCGCGCTTGGCGCAAGATTCACAAGAAGGGTAGAAGTGAGTTGGGTCCGAAGAACTGCATTGTTTTGGAGCTGTATACGACTTGGGTAAGGAAGAGAGCATCTGAGTATCTCATGCCTTATGATTATCCGAGACCTACACCTTTGGTTGTGGCTGGGCCTTCAACCCTCCCTAACCAAGGTGTAGAGGAGTTGAGAGACGAAGACCTTTCACGTGCCTGGATCCGTGAAAGAGAAGAGTTGCTTCAACAGCTTAAGGAGAAGGATGCTCTGATTGAGTTCCTCGAGCATCAGGTCATTGATGATCCGAACGATGCATGGACTTCTCTACTTCCTCAGTCTTCCATGTTCTGGAAAAGGAGGTATGACAAACTCGCCAAAGAGAAAGCGGATATGGAAGCAGCATATGAGAGAGAGGTTAAGAGGCTTCGTGCAGCTTACCTTTCGGCATCCCGAGCTTCTAGGGATCCATAGGATGTTTATTTTCCTTTTCTCTTGTAATGATTAACAATGCTGTACTTCCTTTTCTCAAATATATTTGATGAGATATTTTCCATATGAGATTAAATGCTTAATATTCAAAATTTGCAAATAATACCCTAAAGTTCCTTCGAAAATAAAAACAAATCATATGCACGAGCATTGCATGCATCATTTGCATAAGCAGGTGTTTGTTCCGGCCTTCTTGTCTGTGGCCTGACTCTGTGCTCTTCATTTATTTTGAAGATAAGCTGACTCATCGGTACTACACTAGAGCCAACTCTTCCAGATTGATGGATCATCTTGAGCAAGAGAACCGCGAGCTCAAAGAGGAAGTCGCCAGACTCACTGCTCTGATGAAGTCTTTCCTAGCTGCTCAGAATCAGCCGTCTCCAACACCTGCAACTCCTCCCCAGAGGACTGTTATTTCTGAGGTTGTCTCTGCTACAGTGCCAGCTGCCAGTGCCCATTTTGTGCCAACAGCCATGCCGCCCGGGTTTCCGTGGGGGATGCCTCCTGGCTTTATGCCTGATATTCTTACACCAACGTTTGCTTCTATGCCGGCATCTGGCCCGGTCCTTGATGTGCCTCCTCCTGTCGTGCATACCGTTCCCAGGGTAGACGACACCATCTATCATTCTGAGCCGTCTGAGGGCCCAGATGTTCATGAGAAGATGGATGCGATGAATGACCAATTTCTTGAACTCCGCAAGGAATTGAAGACCCTTCGATGAAAGGATTTGTTCGGCAAGTCTGCTGCCGAGTTGTGTTTGGTTCCTGGTGTGAAAATACTTGTGAAATTCAAGGTCCCAGACTTTGAGAAGTATAAGGGGAACACCTGCCCTCTCAGCCACCTAGTTATGTATGCTAGGAAAATGTCTACTCAAACGGATAATGATCAGCTGCTCATTCATTATTTCCAGGACAGTCTGTCCGGTGCTGCACTGCGATGGTATATGAGTTTGGACAGTGCAAACATCCGTTCCTTCAGTGATCTTGGCGAAGCCTTCTTCAAGCAGTACAAATACAATATGGATATGGCTCCCGATCGGGATCAGCTCAGAGCCATGTCCCAGAAGGACAAAGAGACATTTAAAGAGTACGCCCAGAGGTGGCGAGAGTTGGCAGCTCAGATTACTCCTCCGCTGGAAGAGAAGGAAATGACCAAGATCTTTCTGAAGACCTTGAGCTCATTTTATTACGAACGGATGATTGCTAGCGCTCCTTCTGATTTCACCGAGATGGTGAACATGGGGATGCGTCTAGAGGAGGGAGTCCGTGAAGGACGGCTGACCAATGATGAAGGCTCTTCTAGCAAGCGATATGGGGCGTTTGCAAAGAAGAAAGATGGGGAGGCACATGCTGTGCAATCCCATGTCAAACCTAGAAGACCCTCTGCAAAGAGGAAGCATGTGCGTCATGCCAGCAATCAGCACCAGGTGGCTCATATAGCACCTGTCTTCAGGGACAATCAGCAATATCATCATCAACACAATAATCATCCAGAACAATCTCAACAATATCATCAACAACATCATCACCCTCAGCAGCAGGCTTACCAGCCTCCCAACAGTAATCAAGCTAGTACGAGTTATGAGAGGAAGAAGATCACTTTCGATCCGATTCCGGTATCATATGCAGAGCTGTATCCCTCTTTGATAGAGCGGAAATTGATTACTCCCAGGGATCCTCCGGCTATACCTGCTAACCCGCAGTGGTGGTATAAGCCTGATCAGCATTGTGTTTATCACTCGGGTGCTCTGGGCCACAACGTGGAAAATTGCTTTCCGTTGAAGACTAAGGTTCAAGACCTTATGAGATGCGGCATTATGAGCTTTAAAGATTCAGGTCCTAATGTTACAAAGAACCCATTGCTCGAGCATGGGAAATCAGTTAACATAGTCCAGGGCTGCCCTGGTAAATACAAGGTCAAATATGTTAGCCATATTCGACAATCTCTTGTTGAGTTGCACCGGCTGCTGTGTGATTACAGTCATCTGGAGCACGACCATGATAAATGCCGTATCTGCTCTGTCAATCGTTTAGGCTGTCGCCAAGTGCGGAAAGATCTTCAGGAATTGCTGGACGATGGGACCATCGAGATTCTTCAGAACAGGAATGTTGACGAGGTCGAACCAGAAGTCAATGTGATTTCTCCGGTGTTCAAGATCTCGGAGCCTGTTGTCATTCGATATGATGGTAGCATGCAGAAGGTTTCTCCTGCCCTGATTATCAAGCCTGCCGGCCCTGTGCCTTTTTCATCTGATAAAGCTATTCCATTCCACTACAGTGCTGTTGCTGTTAAAGATGGGAAAGAAGTGCCCTTGCCTTCTCCATCTGTTGTGAATATAGCTGATGTCAGCGGGTTGACCCGAAGTGGTCGTGTGTTTTCTGCACCCCCGAAGCCTCAGGCTAGAGCTGACTGTGTCGAGCGTCCGGTTGGGAATGCTGCGAATTCTCCGAACCCGACACCTGTTGTTAAATCCTCCTCTGTACAAAAGACTCCTACTTCTTCTGTTCGCCCTAGTGGCATTGTGAATGAAGACTGTGATGAGATGCTGAAGCTCATCAAGAAGAGTGAGTACAACGTTGTAGACCAGCTTCTACAAACACCGTCCAAGATCTCCGTGTTATCGTTGCTTCTGAATTCAGAACCCCATAGGGAGGCTCTGCAGAAAGTTTTGGACTTGGCTTATGTTGATCATGATGTCACTATAGAACAGTTTGACAGCATTGTTGCAAACATCACTGCTTGCAACACTTTGAGTTTCTGTGACTCTGATCTCCCTAAGGAGGGAAGAGACCACAACATGGCTTTACATATATCCATGAATTGCAAGAATGACGCCATGTCCAACGTACTGGTGGACACTGGGTCATCTCTGAATGTATTACCGAAGACCACTCTCTCTAGATTGTCATATCAAGGGCCTTCCATGAAGCAGAGTGGTGTTGTTGTGAAAGCTTTTGATGGGTCGCATAAGACTGTGATTGGGGAAGTTGACCTCCCAATCAAGATTGGACCAAGTGATTTCCAGGTCACCTTTCAGGTTATGGATATCCACCTATCTTATAGTTGTATCCTTGGTAGACCATGGATTCACGAGGCTGGCGCCATGACATCCACCCTACACCAGAAGCTGAAATTCGTCAAAAATAAGAAACTGGTTGTGGTAGGGGGAGAAAAGGCTCTCCTGGTTAGCCACATGTCTTCCTTCTCATACATTGATGCTGAGGATGAAGTTGGAACTCCTTTCCAAGCTTTATCTATAGCCGAGCCTATTGAGAAGAAAACTCCTTCATTTGCTTCCTATCGCGATGTGAAACTCGCCATTGAATGCAATGCAGTTGCTGGGTTAGGAAAAATGATCGAGCTTGAAGACAACAAGTATCGGGCTGGCATTGGCTATTCTTTTGGGGTCTTCAACGAGCAAGGGCTGTTCAAGAGTGGAGGTTTCATCCACGCCGATCAAGCTGACGAAGCTGCTGCTATTCTGGAAGAAGATGCAGAGGAATCTGACAATTTTGTCATCCCTGGCGGGATCTGCCACAATTGGGTCGCTGTGGATGTTCCTACGGTCATTCATAAGTCAGCGTAATATGTTTGCTTTGTTTAAAAACCTTTCTCCCATGCCAAAAGGAGAAGTGATGACATTGTTGGCAACATTTATACAATGATATTTCATTCAATAAATTCATGTTAAACATTTGTTTTTCCAATCGTTTTCACTTTTTGCTTTTTGCATGAAATTGGTGATCACAAAAAACCCTGAAAAAACAAGAATAAAAGCAATCTTTTCATCTGCATAATGATTGCCTTGTTTGAAAGCTTTTATATCCAAAATCATTATGCAGGTTGATTCTAAAACCCATTGAACATAATGATCCAACGCCATCTCCCAATTTTGAATTCCCTGTATTTGAAGCATAGGAAGATGATGTTGAAGGGATTCTTGACGAGATTACCCGTCTTCTTGAGTATGAAAAGAAAATCATTCAGTTGTATCTTGAGAATCAGCAAAACAGTCAAACTGGGGCATTACAATGTAAAAAAAAAAAGGGGGTGAAAAATAAAATCAAAATGATCAAAATCAAAAAGAAAAAAGAATGTAGAGAAAAAATAAAAGAAAAAAAATGGCACCCTCAAACCCCAAGTTGACTGATGCTGAGTGGATTCAGAGTCGTTACGACCAGTTGAATCTGATTGAAAAGAAGAGATTGACTGCCATGTGTCATGGTCAGTTATATCAGCAGAGAATGAAGAAAGCATTCGATAAGAAGGTCAAGCCTCGTGTGTTCCGAGAAGGTGACCTTGTGCTCAAGAAAGTCTTGTCTTTCGCGCCCGATTCCAGGGGCAAGTGGACTCCAAACTACGAGGGTCCATATGTTGTCAAGAGAGCCTTTTCAGGCGGAGCTTTGATGCTCACAACTATGGATGGGGAGGATTTCACTCGTCCTGTGAATTCATATGCAGTCAAGAAATACTTTGCCTAAATAAATAAAAACAGAATAGCTCGCTAAGTTGAAAACCCGAAAGGGAGATCCAGGAAAAAATTAGAGACATGAAAAAAAGAATATTTGCATCCCGCTAGATTGAGTACCTCACCCTGGGGCAATCTAGGCAAAAATTAGGGATTTGGCAAGTAACTGCATCTTGACAAGACTTTCTGTTTCACAACTGTCTTTTCGTCAGAGATTCTTGCTCAGTCATCGTCAACTGAAGCTTTAAATACATCGAATTCAAATTTGTAGAGAAATGGTCATTATGTTCAATGTAGCCCTCTTCCAATATATATCACCGATTTCAAAATTTGTACAGATCTTTGGAGTCTTGCCATTTGCAGACTACCATTCCATCAAATCAATTTGAGCTTTTATCCAATTATTTGCACTCTTATTTGTTTCAATTCAACAAATGTTTTGCATGGTTTTAATTGATAAAATGTCATTGTTTTAAACAAACAAATTTTTCAAAATTGTTTTTAAACAAAGTGAACATTCACAATGATAAAAGGATACTAAAGAAACTCTCAGTGCTCTCCCAAGGGTGGCATTATTTCCAACAGGGTAAGACATTTGTTCATATTCCTGGCATGGATGTATCCTCTTTCTCTATATTGTTGTTGGGGTTTCTCCCCAAGCAGAGCTTCTGTTGAGATTTTATTCCCCCAAGCAGGGTGTTTGTTGGGATTTCTCCCGAACATGATTTTGTTGAGCAGAGCCTTTGTTAGGACTCTCCCCATCAGAGTGCTTGTTGAGGTTTTCACCCCCCTCCCTTTAGCAGAGCGGTGATTCTTTCCTCCTCAGTAGTTGTGGTTTCCTTTTGGAAGGTTCGGTATTTGGCGGTTGATCCCCAATTCTCCTTCTATTCCTCAGATAAATCCCCAGTAGTTTTGTGGCATTGGTGGATTGTATCCGTGGTGATTCCTCCCCTGCAGAGATTGGTGATTTCCTGATATCTTTGATCCCCAATAGAGTTACTTGTGTGACAGGATCTATTTGTGTGATCTTTTCTCCCTCAGTGGGTTTTCCCCTAGTGGAGTTGTTTGGAGTTGCTTTCGTGGCAGTTTTCGCCTGTGCAGTGAGCTCGTCTTTCCCAGCTGAGACTGATGATTCATCTCTTGCAGAGATCCTTGTTTCTTGATCCCGTCAGAATTGGTTATTCTCCGGTGATCCTGGCTTTCTCTCCTGTGGTGTAGTACCAGGCGTTTGATCCCTAGGCCTGTTTGTGTTAGAAATGTTTGTTTGTCAGCATTCATCAAACATAAATCAAGCATATTCATGCATACTTCCAACATTCAGATATTCATGTTGCATTTTTGCCATATATCTTTTGTTTGTTGTCTCCTGCTAAGTGGTGATATAGATCTCCCCAGTAGATCTCCCCAAGCAAATGTCGGGTGTCTAATCTCTCAATATAGAGTTAGCCCCTTAAGCAGAAAGTGTCTATCCTTTTCTGCATTTCCCCATTGAGATACATCCTCGTGGACGACGGTTGTTTCCGTTTCCTCCCAACACATATATTGGGATGGGTTTTTCCTATTGAGTTATATCCTCATTAGGGCGAGTCTTGATTCAGCTTGCCTTTTTAGCTTGATCCTAAATCGACCTTTTTATGACTGTCTCTTGTGCTTCCTTGTGGAATAAATGAACAGTTGCTCAGTAACCGACAATCATTCACTTTATCCTCAGCAGAATCTTTGGGCTTCTACCCAGTAACCGGTAGTTGTAAGTCCTATCCTTTGTGGTTTTCTACCCAATATTCGGTAGTTGTAAATCCTACTTTCCTGCTCTCCAGCAGAGTTTGTGGTTTGCTACCCAGTAGCTGGTAGTTATAAACCCTATTTGATTTTCCCCGTGCGGAGTAGTGATCCTTTCGCTCTCCAGCAGAGTTTGTGGCTTCTACCCAGTAACCGGTAGTTATAAGTCCTATCTTTGTGGTTTTCTACTTGCTAACCGGTAGTTATAAGTCCTATCTTTGTGGTTTTCTACTTGCTAACCGGTAGTTATAAATCCTACTTTCATCCCCTAAGCAGAAGTAACTTTTGTGGTTCATCCTGGTTGATGGCGGATTTTGTGGTTTTCTACCCAGTATTCGGTAGTTGTAAATCCTATGTTGTTGTTTTTCTCCCTAACGGAGTTTGTGCTTTCCTGTGGAATAGATGGATAATTGCTCAGTAATCGGCAGTCCTTCCCTTTATCCTCAGCAGTGTTTGTGGTTTTCTACCCAGTATTCGGTAGTTGTAAATCCTATGTTCTCCCCTGTGCAGAGTTAACCTTGTTGTTCATCCTAACCGATGACGGTTACTCGTCCGTGGTTTTCTACCTAGTATTCGGTAGATGTAATCCCCTCTTTGTGGTTATCTTCATCCAGTATTCGATGATGATATTCCCTCTTTCTTGTGGATAATTTCCGTATGCTAGCAATTTTATCCTCAGCGGGTCCTTTCACCGTTTTCCAGTGATTTGTTCCCCGGATCATTGATTTTTTATCAGTGCATCCCCAGTGAGTCATCTTTCATCTACCCTTTTGTTGGTAATGATTGTTGCTCCCTTTGATCGGTCATCATTTTATACCTAGTTTTGGTATCCCGATGCCTTTCTTTTCGGATGATTTATCCTTTATTAACCCAGTAACCGGTTATGGATAATCTTCCATGCGAGTGTATTATCTATGTTCTGACGGTAATAGATAATATATCTCATGCACTCTTCAGTCGAAGCCTGTTGTGTTTCCCCAGTCGAGTAAGATTCGTGTTCCCTGGCGGAATCGAATATTCATTTCTCCCCTTTTTTGAGTGTATCTCCCAGTAACCGGTGATATGTCTCCTGGATAATTGCCGTATGCTTGCAATTTATCCCCAGCGAGTTATCTTTCGTATACCCTGTTGTTGTTGGTAACGATTGTTTGTCTTTTCGGTCGGTCACCTATTATATACCCAGTAACCGGTATCCCTGGTGTTCCTTCCATGCGAGTATATTATCTACGTTCTGACGGTAATAGATAATATATCTCATGCACTCCTTGGTCAAAATCTTTTGATTGTTTCTCCGGCGGAGTAAGATTCGTATTCCTTGTGGAATCGAATGTCCATCCTTTAACAAGTTTGCGTTTTGCTCTCTTCCAGGATGATGAGTGTTTTGGCAGTAAAAATCAATTCACGTTTTCGGTCGGTCACCTATTATATACCCAGTAATCGGTATCCCTGGTGTTCCTTCCATGCGAGTATACTATCCACGTTCTGACGGTAATGGATAATATATCTCATGCGCTCTTTGGTTGAAGCCTTTTGTCCTTCCCCAATTGAGTAAGATTTGTTTTCCCTTTGCGGAGTCGAATGTCCATCTTGTAAGTCGATTTGCTTTTTCAAGCCCTCCTTTCGGATGATGAGTGTTTTGGAAGTAAAAACCAATTCACGCCTCGGTTGGTCACCTATTATATACACAGTAACCGATATCCCTGGTGTTCCTTCCTTTCTGCTCCCTATTACGACCTTGGTCCCCTGTGGAGTCAGATTTTCCTGAGTTGATATACCTTTTTCAGGTCTTCCTCAGATGTTTCTGGTTGATTGATATCTCTCACCCTTATACCGGTCTTAGATATTCATTCTTCCTGAGCGTGTTGTTCTTTCACCCAGTAACTGGTGTTCAGATCACATGTCTCTTTGAGCTTGTTACCCAATAACCGATAACACCTCACCTCTTTTGCTTCCCTTGGAGAGTCTTTGTTAGAATTCCCCATCGGAGTTTTTTCTGTTGTGGTTTTTCCCTTGTGCTGTATTGGCATTTTCCCCAATACATGCATTTTCCAGGCAGAGTTGTTTTGTCAGCTCTTTCCCCCATCCTGAGTCCAGATTTTTATCTGAAGTATCCTTTGTGGATAGTTTTGCTGTGTTGGCGTCTTCCCCAATACATGCATTTTTGAGTCAGCTTGAGTCTTTCCAATGGATTTGTTCCCTTTGGAAACTCTTTTTCCCCATTGTCAGTCTTTTATTCCCCAGTATAGTCTCCAGTTTCAAGTCGTGTCCTGCTCACACATTCTTTTCTTTTTTTCTTATCCCCATAAGAGTCCCGTCACAATCTCTGTTCCATTAGGAAGTGCATCATTCCTGTGGATTTGTCTTTTCTCCTGATTTTCTTCTTTGTGGACCTATATTCCCCACAGAGTTTGTTTGATTTGCATTCATACATTTGCATCCTGAGGTCTCTTAGGGACCAAAATTCGTCTCATTGTTGTTATTTAAGCCCATTCTACCGCATCGAGATGAAGATTTTAACCTTCACTTCTCCGGCTAGAATGACCTTAAATAGGGGCATCTGTAAAACCCCAATTTTGTCCCTAAGATCCCTCATGGCACCATATCATAGCATTGCATAGCCTCAAGGATCTTTAAGCATATTGGCTTCCTTTCCTTTGGGTGGGATATCCCTGTGAGTGGTTTTGGATCACCAAGCATTGCTTGCATTGTATATCATTGTTTTTCTTGTTTAATCACTAACCAAAATGTACAAAAATATGTCATCTAACATTTGTCTTGCAGCTTAAGCAGTCAACAGGTCAAGGCAATTCAAGTGAATCCTTTGTGCAAGAGATGAGATTTTCATTGAGATATGGATCATGTGATCATTATATTGAGCTATATGAGCTATAGGTTCATTTTGAAGCAAATTCCCCAAGTGGTTGAGGCTCAGGTTCATTAGAACATTTTCAGGTCATCTAAGGACCAATGCAAGTCAACTGAAAATCAACTGAATGCTTTGAGTGTGGGAATTGAATTTCTTCATCTCATTCATGTTCAAACAGGGCCTATTCATCATGTCAAACATCTACATTGAAGATTTTGAGGTCAAATCAAAAGTTTCCCAAAATGGAAAGTGACCTATAATTTCAAGTTTCCAAAAATAGCAAGTTTTTGGTTCACTTTCAACTCAACTTTCCAACATCAAAGAAGCTTCAAATGAATTTTTGTCCAAAAAGTCCAAGATCATGAGCATCTGATGAATGGTTGAGAAGATATGATCAAATGATTGCCAAGTATGCATGGAACTTCAACAAGCCATAACTTTTGATCCAAAGCTCCAAAATGAGTCACTCTTTTTGCATATTTTTTCTCTTGACCTATAATTTCCAAATCTATCATTGCATTGCACGAAATTTCATCACATGACCATTTGCTCATTCATGAACATTTTGGAGGGAAATTTGGAAATTCAAAATTGGTGCATCATATGAACAAAATACCATTGCCATTATGCTTATGAGATGATTTTAAGTGAAATTCCACATGCACATGGTACTGTTCACGTTCAAATTTTCCATGCACCACACAATTTTTCATTTTTGGTCATGCACCTTATTCTCACTAATCATAATTAACTCATGCCTAATTTTGATTTGGATGTGATTAAGAGACCATATATAAATCAAATCATAACAGAATTTCAGAGTTTTGAACATTCTAGATCTCAAATTTTTCTTTCCCTCCATTTTTGCTCTCAATTGAAACTTCAAATTTTTCCACATAGCACCTGAATTTTATTGGATATTCGTGTTCTCTGATCATCATTGAGTGCAGATCAAGCTTTGATTTGAGGAATTCGAGCCAAAATCAAGCACATCAAGCTCAAGAACATGAAAATGGAAGTGGCAAATTAATCAAGCTCTAGGTCGTGTCAAGCTTCAATTTCTACATCAAGCTTCGTAGCAAGAGTAAGGGAGAAGATCTGGATCGTTTGAGCATTCAAATCCACTGTTTCATCGTTCTGCTCTTCAAGAGGTGTGAAATTCGATCCTCTTAATTCTTGATTTTATGCATATAATGTTGTAGATCTTTGACTGCTGATTATCCTGATCCTTTTAGAATTTGAATTGGTTGAGATTTGGTTGAGTTATGTTGATTTGAATAGTTGAGCATGAAAAATGTCTTTCTTCGTTTTGCCTTATACGTGATGATTTAGACTGAATAAATGATGGATTTGTGATGTACATGTTGAGAGCTTTCATTTGATGTATGCCATGCTGTTTTCTGCAAAAAAAAATCATGCACGTGCACTGTAGCACCACCGTCTTCATGAAGAAGACGGTGGAAACCACCACTGCCGCCGCCGTCTGCAACTGGTTGAGTTGGCTAGGGTTTTTGTCCACACATGCTTCCACGCCTACGCCTACATGTCCAAACCATTGGTTGTTGTTCTGTTGACTCATCCACGCGTTTCCTTTGACCGGCTGACTAGGCTGCCAACTCAATAATTGAAGCGCAGCGTTTTGATACGCACCTCGCTTCGATTCCCAGCGAGCACATTTTAATTTCCTTTTGTTTTCCTTATCCAAAACACAGTCGTTTTGATGCGCCTCTGTTCAAGTTTGGCTGGATGCATTTCCAATTTCCATTCATTTTCACATTATTTCCATGCTTCACATTTAATTTCATTTTCTTGCATCCCACTTCAAAAAATCATAATAAATTGAAATTTAATCCAAATCATCTCCAATTTTTTGCTACATGTTCATATGGATGTCTAGTATTTTGTGGTTGTGATTTCATGATTTTATCATTTCTGGAATTTTAATTGTGTTGGCTTCTTTGAACATGTATGCAAATGTGACATGCTTCATTCATTCTATTGTGAAATGCTCATACATTGGCCAATTGATTTAAAATTTGGTATGCTGATTCCCAACATGTTGCATGATTTTTGAGGCTTGGTTGTGTATTTTTATCATTTTTCATCTCTGTTTTAGACACATGGATATTTGGTGTGACAATGTGTGTCACACAATTTGATGTCATACTTGTGCATTTTCATTTCTAGATCAATTGAGCTCTGTTGATCCCAATCTTTTGCATGATGCTTGTATTTGACATGTTGTGTACACATAAAAATTTTCATGATTGTTTGATTCATTTCTGTTTTAATATGGAATTTTCATTCTTGAGGTCCAATGGTGTGCTTTGTATTTGCCTTTGCCTTCTCTTGCTCATTAGATGGCTTTGCTTAATGATTTGGATTTGGTCCTTTTTAGGACATGTTCTTACTTGATTAAATGTGCTTTATGTTGAATATTTGTTGCTGTTTTGACTTTTTGCTTTGCCTTTGAGCCTAGTCTTTGCACTAGTGGTTTGTACTCACATTTTGAGCTTTGTATTTCAGGTTCAAGCAATTAGCTCTAATGATTGATGCAATCTTATGACTTGAGATACAAATTTGCTTTGTCCACTAACCTTGATTGTGTTGTAGGTCCTTTGGTGGTGCACTCACTTGAGTGATTACCTCTTATGGCTTACATGTTGTACATATTGGAAATGTCTTACTGTTGTTGACTGTTTGGTCTGTCTGGATGTGAATATTGACTTGTTTGATTTTCTTACAGGTTCATTAGCCGCTTTTGCTCATTATTTGAGCTTTGCTTTGCTTGTGGTTGGCATACCACTTAGGTAATCTCTCTAACTCCATGTAGTCTGGAAGCCCTGTCGTTTATGTTTGGTAGGCATTTGGCTGAAGTCCTCCTTAAGAGGCAATGTCTGTGATTGTTTATATTTGTGCCATGTACTTCAAGTCCTCCTAAGTGAAGAGGCAATTGGCAGATAGAAGGGATTTGCAATCAATCCCCTGCTATTCAGTTGAGTCTTTCATCTTGCTCGCACTACGTGCTGACGCATTTTGAATAAACACCCAAAATCTTGTATATAGAGTCAGTCATTGTGGAATAGGGTTCCTCATTCTGGACCCCCACACCTTCTTTGATTAAAGCTCACCCAGGCCGGGTCAAGAGCTATGAGGTCTACCCCTCATCTCCCATTTCATTTGCTCACCCTGACGGTCAATGTCAGTGGTTAAGAGCCTCAGGCACCCCTTCCAGTATTTGGCTTGTTTGTCAAGGTCGATATGACCCCTTGACTAAAGCTCAGCCTTGCATGAGCCTCTTGGTTGTGTATAGCGTGTGATAACTAATTGCTTGTTTGCTTATTTGTGCATCATTCATATGTTTGTTTTGCATTTGTTATGTGTTTTCTTTTGAGGAGTCAGATGTAAGACCATTGATTGGCTATCTATTTCCTGTTCCTTTTGGGGAGCTGGATATAAGACCATTGATTGGCACTCCATTTCCTTTCTTATGTTGTTTTGTGGAGCTAGATGTAAGACCATTGATTGGCTATCTGTTTCCTATTTTGTTTTCTTTTTTGGAGTTAGATGTAAGACCATTGATTGGTTATCTGTTTCTTATTCTATTTTCTTTTGTGGAGTTGGATGTAAGACCATTGATTGGCACTCCGTTTCCAGCTTTTGTTGTTCTCTTATGAGACACTGCTTATTTGCTTATTGCTTTGTGTTGCCTAATTCCAAAGGAAATTCCTTGGATCATTTCTATGATCTTGAGAAAGCAACTCCTATTTGTGGCTTTGTCCCTTAACCCTCACCTTTTGTGCATAACCTGAACCTTTTTCATCCTTAACCAAAACCAGAAAACTTTTGTGCAAACATTTTCACTTGTTTTCAAAACTAGAAACCTAGGCCTTAAGCCTCTGATTTTCAAAATCTCTTTTCACTAATACTCATTGTGAATGAATTTTAATGTCAACTTTGACTTCATTTTGTGAATAATTCTAATTGGTTAATTCAACCCACTCAATTGCTTTTTGTGGCCCTTGTCCACTTGTTAATCAAGTTTTCATGCATTAGCCATAGATCTGAATTATCATAGTGGTTGATGTAAATCTCACCATATCCTTAGTGATTGAATTGTAAGACTTCCATGCTTATTATAGGGTTAACCCCTCACTAGCATGTTGAAGCTGTTCTCACGTGGTGGATTGTTGGTTCAGGTTGAGTTTTCTCCCGATGATAATGAAAGACCTTAAGGCTTTTGTTTAAAATCAATCCACTCACTTTTGGAAATCTTTTAGCCGAACTACGACGTTTTGATCCTTATCTTTTATGAAAGGTACGTAGGCAATGGGTTCATCCATCCAAACACAAAAATAACTAACTTGTACATTCTTTTCTCACCTCTTCCTTCATGTTTGCACAATAGACGTTTTCATAAACAATAACCTGATACAACAAGTTGTGAAAAGGGTTCCCTAGGAGTACCTAGGATGCATTGGGTGCCTAACACCTTCCCTTTGCATAATTACCCCCTTACCCAGATCTCTATACCCCTTTTATTAGTTTTCTTTGTAAAACTTCTTAGGCTTTTGTTCTCTTTCTAGCCATTCCTTTGGATAAATAAAAGTGCGGTGGCGACTCTATCTTTGTATGCTTTGTTTTTGATTTAGTCAATAAATCTAAAGGCGATGAATACACCGCTACAGACATAGTCCTGCATTCACCAACAATCAAATACCACAATGAAATGCATATTAACCACTTGGGCATAACAATATACATTGCATTTGGCTTTGAACTCACGATGAGGAGAAATGCTCATGAAGGCTCTAGCAGCTAGAATCAAACCTGCAGAAACCAGTTGGCAACATCAGCATAGACACTGAACCCAACATGTGTAAACTCTGCAAAATGTGGCAACTCATGACCAGAAGGTTGGCCATATGATGAAGCAAAAGCCAAGGCATGCATCCAACATAAAGGCAACCAGGTTCAAACCCTTACAACACAGTAGGTGACAGACCAAGATCTAAACTAGGCCACATCAAATTGAATGGCTAATCCAGTCACATACCTGAGTGAAAAACATGACCATTGAGACAACCCTGACGACCATTCTGCCCCTAGCAACTTGCAAAGAAGCCAATTGGCATATTCGCGAGTAGAAACAGACCTTGGATATCAGCCACTACCCTTGCTCCATGAGCCTTCTGCAAAGCAAAGTCAGACACATGGACTGCATTAGGTTAGCACACCAAAATTGTTTCAAAATCAAAGACCAATACCTGCAATAACATATCATTGGCTTGCATCCTGCAGTTAAGAAATCAGTTTAAATCACGAGGCAAAGTTCCACCAAACCTGCAATGCAAGCATGACTCAAACCCAAGAGCTACAATGCTACAAACCACTCACCTACTGAAATGAAAAAGGTTACCTAGCATACAAAGCCAAAGACATAGCAGTATTACATGTGTGTACACCTCAAGTTAAAGTTTCTACCTTTGCTAAACTCTGGTTTGAACATGATAAGCCAAGCCTGCAAAACCAGTGGTGCACCACAATGCTACATCAAGATCAAAACCAGGAATGGAACTAATTATTTTGCACATGCCTGGATGTGGCCCTGCAGTTCAGAGCATCATTAAGGGTACCACCAAGCATGAATTGAAACATGCATCAGAGCCTGCAGAACATTTGCCAAACCCTATCCAAAACACACATAAAAGACAAACCAAGACCAAATTAAACAAGGCTTCACCTGCAACAAAGCAGGACCCCTTTGGAGTACTAGAGAGGAAACCAAATCATGACCTGCAAGCAAACCTAAACCATACTCGTTTCAAGCTGCAACAACATGGGTAACGCAAACATGCAATTAGCCATTTGGTCATTTCAACAAAGCAAACTTAGTAGCTAGTAACAACAACAATTCAGTCAGCTATACCTGTTGCAGCTATCATCCACTAA
Organism: Lathyrus oleraceus; assembly: GCF_024323335.1. Lineage (NCBI taxonomy): Eukaryota > Viridiplantae > Streptophyta > Magnoliopsida > Fabales > Fabaceae > Lathyrus > Lathyrus oleraceus. The sequence continues at coordinate 331,630,942 of NC_066584.1, read as the reverse complement.
CAAGCAGCTCAACCTTGTACAACAACCAACCATATTCACATCAGTTCAAGCAAAACTGTCAAAACCATTCAATAAGCCAGTGATCCACTTGCTACCTTAGCCAGCCAGATAAGCCATGAAATGTACAATACAATTTGCAGCAAATCAATAACATCATGGTGTAAATCACTAACCTAACTTCATGTAAGGGTATTTCAAACAAGGCAATGCACAAACCAATATCCTTGTTCAATCAATCCATGAACCAACTGGATACAACAATCATAAACCAAGTATCTAACCAAACAGCTTTTGCATTGCACTTGTAGCAAAATACCTCCATGTTAAGAAGTATGTTGCAAACCTGGAACTAATCTAACACAATTACCATAACCTAATCCATTCCAATGACATTTCCATAGCAATCCTAATAGACTTCTTAACAAACCCATCATCATTCATAACAAGAAATGCAAGCTAACATCAAGGCACAACATGATTTGATATCCAATGCATTGATAACAACCCTGTCTCGATTACAGTTCAAGACATGCTTCATTTTAATTTAATCTCAAACATTCCAATCCATGGTAAATAAGAGCAGTGATAGAGTAATACAATGCAAGGTTCCATGGCATAACAACACTAACACCACATAACATGTTCAACCAGTCATCATTCAAGCCAATGAAGCAATACCACTTAAGTGGAACCTGTTCAACCAGTCATTAATCCAGCCACTAAGTGTAAGACCATAATTTTGACCCTAAGATCCGTCATGGCATCATGATATTGCACAAGTGCATTGCCTCAAGGATCATAGCATGTTTAGCTCCTTAACCCTAGGATTGGGACTTGTTTGAGTGATTTGAGATCACCAAGCATGCTTGTATTGTATTTTATTGATTTTCTTATTTGATTACTAACCAAAATCACAAAAATGTGTCACTAACTCTTTTTGTTTTGAAGCTCAAGTGATCATGTGCCCCACAATGCTCCTAGGAGGCTCCTAAGCCCAATGAAATGGCTAGAGGAAGATGAGAAAAAGCATGACAATGGTCCACAAAGTTCCCAATCATCATATATGTCTCCCAAGTATCCCAATTTTCCAATTTTATCAAGATAACCCAAAGGGCTTGAAGATTGTTTCCTAAGGAAACCCTAATTTCACTCTGCTTTAATTGTGCCTTGCCCCTGAAGCAATCTCAACCTCTGATCAAATTTAATCAAGGGAAGTTCTTTAATCTATCATTTCATGCATATATGAGCCTATTTGAGGCCCCTCAATCATTTATTCATCAATATTGGAAGTTTGACTTTGGAAAGTTGGCTAGTCAAGTCATCTGACTAAGCTGAGGTTCATTGAGCTATAATGTTTGATGTGTTTGTCAAATGAAGATGACCCCAAAAGAAAATATGTTCCTAAGAACCATTTGAACAACTCCCATGTTCATCAAAAATCCATTTGAAGCTCGGAAGGTCATCATTCATTTCAAAACATTATAGGTCATTTTGAATGAAACCCTAATTTTGGGTCAACTTGCCAAAGGCATAACGTCCTTAATTTTTATAATTTTGATGTGAGACACAAGTCATTGGAAAGCTTGAGATGTATACCTAAAATTTTATGTTGGACAAGACTTCATAATCCTAAATGAAATACATGTGATATTGCAAAACATTATAGGTCATGTTTGACCTAATTCATTGAATTTGAAAAATTACCCAACTTCAAATGCCCACAACTTTGTCATAGAAAATCCAAATGATTCAACCTTTGAGTCTATATTGACTATCTTGAAAATATATACAACTTTTATGTTGGAGATGTTTTCATTTGAAGCTTGTATCATAAGTACAAAGGGGTTTGATCAAGCTTACTTTTTGTTAACTTTTTCAAAGTGATTTGAACATGTTTTACACCTGAACTTTCCAAGCCAGTTTTGATCAATTTTCACATGTCAAATGATTTTTTGCCCAACATGACTTTTGTTCCTTATTTCAAAAGCTTTCCAACCATTACTCACAATAGTCATTTGGATCTACCATTTAGGAGATTCAAATTTCTTTTCATTTATGTGCATTTTTGATATTTTATGTTATAACTTGAAATGAAAGCACTCTTCATTCCGTGTGCATGACCACATGCTTCCCACATGATATCAGCAAACTCTTTCATCCATCCATGGGCCTCTCACACGTCCATAAAGGCCCATGCATTCAAAATTTCAAATCCCATGCACATGAACAAAGTGTGATGATCAGATGCATTCAGCTATAAATAAAGTCTTCCTCTCCCTCATTTAATAACCTTTTGGAGATCCCATATGTTGCTGCACTGAAATGACACCCTCACCAAAGGAATCATTCACCATTTTTTTCATACTTTCGAGCTTGAAATTCAGCAACATTAGTTGAGTTTCAAAGCTAGATTCCTTAGCCAATCATCTTCCATACATCCAGGGATCAAAGAGGAGCAAAAAGCTTGAAGAATTCGTGGCCAAAAACTCACCAATTTGAAGGTATAAACTCAAGCTGTTTGGATTTGAAACTCATAATTCAATGTAGTTTACTTGTGCTTCTGTGGTTCTCTGAAGTCCTCATACTTGAGGAAAGCTTTTAGTGCATTCAATTTTCCATTTCATGAACAATCCGTGTGGACACCATGATTTTCTCCTTCATCTTTCTCTCAATATAGGAAGAATGAGAGGAATCCAATGATACAGTGATGATCTACATCACACGAGCTTCATTTCCATGCCCTTGTTTTTCATTTTTGATAAGTTTCATTTTTGCTGCAAATCTGGCCAGAGTTTGTGTGGTTGATCGGAGAAGACGGTGGTTTCCACCACCACCACCACGTGTTCTGATCCCTGGCCCTTGGATCTCCCTTTCATGATCCAATCTCATGCGTCCATTTTAATTACTTGTTTTAATTCACCAAGTTTCGCTGTTTACTTGAGTGTACCGTGTATCATCAGATCCAAGCCTTGTATCAATGCCACGTCAATTAATAAATTGGATCTGATGACTCAGCTTTTTCGCTTATTTCGTTTTTTTCTTTTTATTTTCTTTTAATTCATTCTATTTTCAATAATTCATTAAAAATTCATATGATGTCAGAAAAATATGAGACCAACTCTAAAATTTTACTTGAAAAATCTAGTTTCATATTATGATTTTTAATTATTTTTGTGACTTCATTTGATATTTATTATGAATCACTTGGTTTTTAATGATTTTAATTCATTTTAAAATACTTTCTGACTTTTAAAAAATACAAAAAATATTTTCATAGCATCTATGGATCATGATAAGTCAATAAAAAATAGTCTTAACAATTTCTTGTTTGTTTTGAGATTATTTGAGATTTTAATTCATATTATGCTATTTTTGGTTATTTTTAATTGATTTTAATTACTTTCTGACTTTAAAAATTTGTGAGAAAATTAGTCAAAGTTTGTTTGACTATGTTGAACTTATGAGAATTCAATTGGACTTATTGAAGTTGTTTTAAATTAAATTTGAGGTTCAACTTTGTTTGTTTGTTTTTTATTTGTTTTTTCTTTTAATTCAAAAATTACCAAAAAAATATTATTGACTTCTTGACTTGTTGTATTCATTTCTCTTCTGTTTGATGTTGATTAAGGTTGAATTAATTCCACTTTGATCAAATTCATTGGATCTTGTGGTTTGAAAATCTCTAAGGATCATCACCTAGAAAGATGAATGAATTTGATCAAGGATGAGTTATCCCATGATGAATTGGGATTGGTTGTTGACTTCTTACCCCCTCCCTTTCATCTTCATCCCTTTATTTCCCTCAATGGCCAATGAGTTAAAGTCTTGAGGTTGGTCTTGACAAATAGGAGTTTAATCTTCTTTGATCCAAACCAAACTCAACTTGATCCATGATGAAGTGAGTTATTTTGTGTCAAAGATAGGTCACTTCTTGGTCAAGCAAATAACCAAAAGTCAATTCAAGTCCCTTCCCCTTTTTGTTTGGCATGGCAAGTTTATGGAGCTTGGCTTACTAGTCATGACCTCTAACTTGTCTTCTTTACCTATATTCTTATTGACTGGCCTCAGATAGGTGTGACTACTACATTAGTCCACTTAGGATTACTTAACATACCGCTACATTATCTTATGACAAGCTAACATAACCATAATAACTACTAAGTTTAATTTGAGCTTTTAAATTCTTGTCATTTAATTTTAATGTCATTTATTTCTTGCTCATTATTCATCCTGATTTTCATTTTTGCTCACTTGAGCACATATTTTTTGTTTATGTCATTTTTCTTTTGCTCATTTGAGCCCATTATTGTATATACATATATTGCTATTTTGTGTTGTTTGTGTTTGTTTTGATGTGAACCAAAATGCAAAAAGAGAAAGGACTTAGAATTAGGATTTGCCCATGCTTAAAGGAGTTGAAGAGCAACTAGGCCTCATGCCTTTAGAATGCAAAATATGTTGAAGAGCAACTAGGCCTCATGCATTTAGAATGCTAAAATTCAAAGTTGACCTCAAAGGACTTCTCCTCAAATTCTTTCTTTGTCCATTCCCTTTATTGTGTTATGAGCTTTTTGATGTGTGCTTTTGTGTGATAGGAACCTCATCTTAAGATTGGGAAAAGAGGAACATTGTCATGAGTAGCCAAGTTAAGAGCCAAGCTAAATGGAGATCCTAGGAGCTTGAATTAAAATTATTGAGTGCTTGTTTTGTGTGCTAAATCCAAAGGAAATGAGCATCTTGAGTCATCTCTATGACTCCAAGAAAAGGAACTCCAAGTGTTATCTTTCCCCTCTTATCTTTGTATGCTTTAGGAATAACCCTTCTCTCTTCTCCCCACTCTAACCAAGCCAAAAATCATTTTCAAAACTTTGACTTTGTTTCAAATTAGAAACCTAGGCCTTAAGCCTTTGAATTTTCAAAACCATTTTCCTAAATACTCATTGTAAATTAACTTTGATCCAACTTTGACCTCATTTTGTAAATAAACTTAACTTGTAAATATAACCCATTTCAAGTTGTTTTTGTGGTTCCAATGGCCACTTGTTAAAAGCTTTTCAAAAACATTAGTCATAGGTTTGAGTTATCATAGTGGTTGATGTAAATCTCACATCATCCTTAGTCTTGGATTATAAGCCTTCCATGCTTATTATAGGGTTAACCCCGCACTAGCATGTTGAAGCCTTCCTCACATGGTGGATTGTTGGTTTAGGTTGAGTTTTCTCCCTTTGATAATAAAAGACCTTAAGGCTTTTGATTAAAATCAATTCACCAATCTTTGAGATTTTTACCACGAACTACGAGGTTTTGATCCTTCTTTGTAATGGTACGTAGGCAATGGGTTCATCCATTCAAACAATAAAATTTGTAAATATAATCTATTCTCTTCTTATCCCTCAAATCTTTTGCACAAATCTTTTCACAAATACCAACCTACAACACATATTTGCAAAAAGGATTCCCTTAGAGTACTAAGGATGTTTTGGGTGCGCAAAACCTTCCCATTTCATAACCAACCCCCTTACCTAGATCTCTAACATTTTTATTAGTTTTTTATTTGAAAAAATTCTTACTTGGCTTTTGTTCACTTTTTAGCCTTTCCTCTGGACAAATAAAAGTGCGGTGGCAACTTGAATTGTATGTTGACTTTTGGTTTGGTCAATAAACCTAAAGGTAACAAAAACCCCGCTACAGAAAAGTGGCAACTCTACCGGGGATCAGAATTGCCCCGTGGGTTTAGCCTACTTTTTGCTTGTATGTGTTGTATGTTTATATTTGTTTGTGGCATATTTTTGTGCAAATTTGGGATGACTGTATTATTTGTAATGTATGAATTACTTGATATATTAATTGCTTGTATGCTTGGTGGTTTCTTGTGAGATGAGTTCTATACCCTAACTCGAGTGCACTTATGATAGGAGAATGGCATAATCTTGTTGACTTGTGTGGAGTTAGTCCTTAACAAGTTAACTTGCAAGTCCATTCACTTGGTGGAAGTTTTATTGGGATCACTAATGTCACATGAGTAGTCATGGTTAGGCATTACTCTTTCCAATATGAACCCTAGAAACCAAGGACTTAGATACCTAGCCCATCTTGGCCTATTTTAGGACGTAGTGCGAAGGTCGTTCAAGTGTAAGACTTGATGCGATTGTTACGCGATACTACACTCATAAGAGTCCCTCTTGAGAATATTTTTGGAGGACGAGTAGTCGTTTTATCCGATAATATCCGAAAGATGGGATGATGACTATGGGAACCTTTTAGAACATGATTGTCAGGTTTAACCATAGTACACTCCCGTTGGGTGGTTCTTAACCGAGACTCCATGCTCGTAACTCACAACAAACCCATGATTCGCGGTTGATCCGTTCTCGTATATCCTTAAAATCAATGGAACTTGGGTGTTGATAAGGTGTAAACGATAATCCACCAAAATGGATGATTGATATTGACGATGACTTGAGCCATCCCGTGACCTTTGTATGGTGTGACTTGCTTGATCCTTGAGTGTGTTTGTTGCATTCATGCATCCATGCATTCATCCGCATTCATGTCATCAACAATAAGATTTTTGTAAGGAACTTAAAAGGTCTATTTGCAAATTTTCAAACATGGATAAGCAAAGAAGGAATACGAAGAAGTACAGTTTTAGACAACCCGACTTGAGAGAGTTAAAGCGTTTGACATCTTATGTATTAGAGCCCTTAGAGTTAAAAGTTCGCCATAGGAAGCTTCTAGCTATTCTCTCTACCAGGGTGGATGAGGGTCTGATGAGTGTGTTGGTGCAGTTCTACGATCCTCTGTATCGGTGTTTCACCTTTCTGGATTTCCAACTTTTGCCTACTTTGGAGGAAAACTCTTATCATGTGGGTATACCTATTCTTGATCAATTGTCGTTCAGTGGTTTGGAGAAGATTCCTTCTTCACAAGAGATTGCTGACATGCTTCACGTGGAGGTATCCGACATTGTTGCCAATATGACTACCAAGGGTGGAATTCAAGGTCTCCCTTCTGATTTTCTGATTGCCAAAGCTACCTTGTTTGGGAAGGCCATGAGTAAGGAAGCTTTTGAGGCCATATTTGTACTCCTCATCTATGGGCTAGTGTTATTTCCCAACATTGACAACTTCGTGGATGTGAACGCTATTAGGATTTTCTCTTCTCTTAATCCCATTCCGACTCTATTGGGTGACACTTATTTCTCTTTGCATACGAGGAATGAAAAGGGCGGTGGTTCCATTGTATGCTGTCTACCTTTGTTGTACAAGTGGTTTATTTCGCACTTGCCTCAGATGCTTGCCTTCAAGGAGAACAAGGGATGTCTACGTTGGTCCACGAGACTTATGTCTCTCACTAATGATGATATCTCTTGGTATAATCGTGTTTTTGATGGCATTGAGATTACTGTTTCTTGTGGTGAGTTCTCCAATGTACCTCTTCTTGGTATATGTGGTGGAATTAACTACAACCCTGCTTTGGCTCGCCGTCAGCTTAGGTTCCCCTTAAAGGATAAACCTAACAACATTTCATTGGAAGGCTTATTCTTTCAAGAGGGTAAAGATCCCCAAAACTTGAAGGATAGGATGGTCCGCGCCTGGCGCAAGGGTCATAGAAAAGGGAGGAATGAACTTGGTACGAGGAACTGTGTTGCTTTGGAGCCTTACACCTCTTGGGTAAGGAAGAAATCCCTCGAGTACCGCATGCCGTATGAGTATCCGAGACCTACCCCTATGGTTATGGTTGGGACTTCAACCCTCCCTAATCAAGGAATAGAGGAGTTGAGAGACGAAGACTATTCGCGTGCTTGGGTTTGTGAGTGTGAGGAGCTTCTTCAGTAGCTCAAGGATAAGGATGCAATGATCGAGTTTCTAGAGCAACAGGTTATTGATGAACCCGATGATGTGGTTACTTCTCTCCTGCCTCACTCGTCTAGGTTTTGGAAGGAGAAGGCCGACATGGAAGCAGCTTATGAGAGAGAGGTGAAGAAGCTTCGTGCAACGTATCTTCCAATCTCGAAGGCTTTAGACGACTGCTTCTAGGGCTCCATAGGATGTTTATTCTCCTTTTCTCTTGTATTGTATTTGGTTACCGATACTGTACTACTTCTTTGGTGTAAAAAGTTTCCAAATATTATATTGCTATGAGTATTCCACGTATGTCTCAAAAATTTCAATATTTTCAAAACATTTGCAAATAGATCCTTATAAAGTTCCTCCGATAAAAAACAAAAGCATATGCACGAGCATTGCATGCATCATATGCATAAGCAGGTTTTGGTTCCGAGCTCTTGATACAGTGGTCTAACTCTTTGCTCTTCATTTATTTTGAAGACAAGCTGACGCATCCGTACCGCACTCGCGTAAACGTTAAAGCAATGACCAAACAACTAGAGAACGAGAACAAAGAACTCAAAGAAGAAGTCAGCCGGTTATCTGCTTTGGTGGAGTCTCTGCTCCAAGCTTAGAAGCAAGCTGCAAATGTGTAGGCATCTGTGTCCAATCAAGCGCCTGAGGTAGCTCATACCCTTATACCAACCCCTACTATGGGATCAGCCAATGTCATGCCTTCCGGTTACCCTTGGGGGATGCCTCATAATTTCATACCCGAAAGACATCATCCGCAAGTGCAAGTTCAACCGGCATCTAGCCCGATCCTTGTGGTGCCACCTCCGGTGGTTAATTCTGTTCCTACTCCAACTCACATTCCTCAAGTCCGTGCCATTCCCAGGCCTTTGAGAACCCGGATGTGTATGACAAGTTAGATGAGATGAGAGACCAGTTCTATGACTTGAGAAAGGAAATGAAGGCCCTTCGAGGGAAAAACTTGTTTGGGAAGAGCGCCTCTGAGCTCTGTTTGGTCCCAAATGTGAAGATTCCAATGAAGTTCAAGGTCCCAGACTTTGAAAAATACAAAGGGAATAGTTGTCCGCTCAGCCATTTGGTCATGTATGCTAGAAAAATGTCTATGCATACCGACAATGACCAACTGCTCATCCATTATTTTCAAGACAGCCTGTCTGGCGCTACCTTGAAATGGTATATGGGTCTTGACTGTGGCTCTGTGCGCACTTTCAATGACCTCGGTGAAGCTTTTGTAAGGCAGTACAAGTATAACGTGGACATGGCTCCGGACAGAGATCAACTGAGGGCGATGTCCCAAAAAGATAAGGAAACCTTCAAGGAGTACGCCCAGAGGTGGAGGGAATTGGCAGCTTAGATAGTGCTACCATTGGAGGAGAAGGAGATGACAAAGATCTTTCTGAAGACTTTGAGCTCTTTCTATTATGAGCGTATGATTGCTAGTGCTCCCTCAGACTTTACCAAAATGGTAAATATGGGGATGAGGCTAGAAGAGGGAGTCCGTGAAGGACGTCTATCCCTTGATGATAATTCTTCGGCAAAGAAATATGGAGGATTTTCCAGAAAGAAGGAAGGGGAGACTCATGTTGTTTGTTCCCATAGTAAAAGAAGGCCCTTTGTGAGGAGGAAGGAAGTTCGACCAACCGTTAACCAACACCAGGTGGCTCATATAACACCTGCTTTCAGAGAAGCTCAACAACCACAACAACAATCTCGTCAACAACAACAGGCCTACCAGCCTCGTGGCAACAACAACAACAACACCAACAATTATGAGAGGAAGAGGGTGACTTTTGACCCGATTCCTATGACCTACACTTAATTGTACCATTCCTTGATTGATTGGAAGTTTAACTCCATGTGATCCTCCTGTTGTGCCAGCCAATCCTCAATGGTGGTATAAGCCTGAACTTCATTGTGTGTATCATTCCGGTGTGCCCGGACATGATGTGGAGAAATTCTTTCCGTTGAAGACCAAGGTGCAAGACCTTGTGAGGAGTGGGATATTATTCTTTGAGGATGTAGGCCCGAATATTAAGAAGAACCTATTGCCCGAGCATGGGAAGGAGGTTGTCAACATAGTTCAGGGTTTCCCTGCAAAGTATAAAGTCCTTTATGTGAATGATATAAGGCAATCTCTTTTGGAAATGCATAGACTGTTGTGTGAGCACAATCACTAGGAGCACGATCACAATAAGCGCCACGTGTGCAATGTCAATGAAAGAGGATGCCGCAAGATAAGAAGGGACATCCAAGAGATGTTAGACCAAGGGATGATGGAGATACTTCAAAATCGTGATGAGGATGAAGTTGATGTTATTACCCATGTGTTCAATATTCCTGATCCTGTTGTCATCAAGTATGATGGCAGCAAAAGGAAGGTGGTACCAACTCTTGTGATAAAGCCAGTGGGCCCTGTCTCGTATGTGTCAGATAAAGAGGTCTCGTACCGTTACAATGTTGTTATGCTTGAAGATGGGAAGGAGGTGTCGTTTCCCTCAACCTTTGTTGTAAGCATATCCGATGTTAGTGGAGTGACCCGTAGTGGTCGTGTTTTCTCAGCTCAGCCGAAATGTCATGAAAATGTCGTGAAGAGAGATGTTGTTAGTTATGCCGGTCCCATGGGGACTTCTTCTTCAAATCATTCTATTCTTGCTGTGAAGGGTGTTGACCCTGTTGTTGTCAAAACTGATAAAGCTCCTATCCTAGTTGGCCAGTCTGCATATTGAGAGAGGATGGTGATGAGATGCTAAGGCTCATCAAGAGGAGCGAGTACAACATTGTGGAGCAGTTGCTTCACACTCCATCAAAGATATTTGTCCTATCTTTGTTGATGAATTCAGAGCCACATCGTGAAGCGTTGCAAAGGATGCTGGACGTTGAATATGTGGATCACGATGTCACAATTGAACAGTTTGATAGCATTGTTGCAAATATAACTGCCTGCAATAATTTGAGCTTTTGTGATGATGATCTTCCCGAGGAGGGAAAAGACCACAACTTGGCCTTACATATCTCTATGAACTGCAAAGATGATGCCCTGTCCAATGTGTTGGTAGACACAGGGTCATCACTTAATGTATTGCCAAAGTCCACTCTCGCCAAACTTTCATACCAGGGGCCTCCCATGAGGCAGAGTGGAGTGGTAGTAAAAGCTTTTGATGGATCGCGCAAGACTGTGATCGATAAATTAGACCTCCCAATCAATATTGGACCTAGTGATTTCCAGATCACTTTCCAAGTTATGGACATACATCCGTCATACAGCTGTTTACTTGGTAGACCATGGATTCACGAGGCAGGCGCCGTGACATCCACCTTGCACCAAAAGTTGAAGTTCGTCAAGAACAAGAAGTTGGTGGTGATAGGGGGAGAGAAGGCTCTCTTGGTTAGCCATTTATCTTCCTTTTCCTACATCGATGCTGAGGATGAGGTTGGAACTCCATTCCAAGCCTTATCTATTGCTGAGCCTTCTAGGAAAGCATTTTCTTCATTTGTCTCCTACAATGATGTGAAGTTGGCCATCAAGCATGGCGCAACTGATGGTTTAGGGAAAATGATAAAGATGGAAGATAATAAATCTTGGGCTGGTATAGGGTATTCTTCCGGTGTTTCTAATGATCTTGGGTTGTTTCAGAGTGGAGGTTTTATCCACACCAATGGAGATCAAGAAGCTGCTGCCATCATCAAAGAAGGTGAAGAGGAAGACCTCAACAACTTTGTCATACCTGGCGGGATCTGCAATAATTGGGTCGTTGTGGATGTTCCAACGGTCATCCACAAGTCAACGTAATATGTTCATTTCTGTTTAAAACCTTTTTCCCATGCCAAAAGGAGAAGTGAAGACATTGTTGGCATAATTTGTTAATACAATGATATTCATTCAATAATCGCATGTTAAATGTTTGTTTTCCAAATTATTTTTTCATTTTTTGCTTTTCGCATGAAATTGGTGATCACCATAAAACCCTAAAAAAAAGAATAAAATCAATCTTATCATTTGCATAATGATTTACCTTTTTTGAATTCTGAAATCTCTTTTATACTCAAAAATTACTATGCAGGTTATTCAAACCCATTGAACATAATAATCCAACACCATCTCCCAACTTTGAGTTCCATGTATTTGAGACAGAAGAAGATGATGTTGAAGAGATTCCTGATGAGATTACCCGTCTGCTTGAGTACGAGAAGAAGATCATTCAGCCACATTTTGAGAATCTGGAAAGAGTCAACTTGAGGTCTGAAGGCTGCATTCGTGAAGTAAAGATTGGGGTCTGTTAAGAAGGGGTTGTTTGAGTTGCTACGATAATATGTCGACGTCTTTTCCTGGTCGTATGAAGCCATGCCTGGTCTAGATACTGATATCGTGCAACATTTCTTGCCGTTGAAGCCTGAGTGTGTGCCTGTGAAGCAAAAGCTTAGAAGAACTCATCATGATAAGGCAGTGAAGATTAAAGAAGAATTTCATAAGCAAATTGATACGGGGTTTATGGTGACTTCTACATATCCTCAATGGGTGGCCAATATTGTGCCTGTACCTAAAAAAGACGGACAAGTCCGAATGTGTGTGGATTACCGTGACTTGAATAAAGCTAGCCCAAAAGATGATTTTCCTCTACCACACATTGATATGTTGGTAGACAATACGGCTAAATACAATATCTTTTCATTTATGGATGGATTTTCCGGTTATAATCAGATTAAAATGGCACCCGAGGATACGGAGAAGACAACATTCATCACACCTTGGGGAACATTCTGTTATTGAGTGATGCCCTTCGGTTTAAAGAACACCGGAGCCACGTATCAACTTGCTATGACTACCTTCTTTCATGATATGATGCTCAAGGAGATCGAGGTGTATGTCGACGATATGATTGCAAAGTCGAAAACGGAAGTTGAACATGTAGAACACTTGTTGAAGCTTTTCCATCGTTTGAGGAAGTACAAACTTCACTTATATCTAAACAAGTGTACATTTGGAGTCCGTTCCGGCAAGTTATTGGGCTTTATTGTCAGCGAGAGAGATATTTAGGTTGATCCTGCCAAGGTCAAAGCAATACAAGAGATGCCTGCACCCAAAACTGAGAAGCAAGTCTGAGGTTTTCTTGGCCGCTGGAATTACATTTCGAGATTTATATCCCACATGGCTGCCACATGTGCGCCTATATTCAAGCTCCTCTGGAAATATCAGCGTCATGATTGGACCAAGGATTTCCAAAAGGCCTTTGACAGTATCAAAGAGTACCTGTCCGAGCCTCCTATTCTGTCTCCGCCTATAGAAGAGAGACAATTGATTATGTACTTGACTGTGCTTGATGATTCCATGGGTTATGTCATGGGTCAGTAAGATGAATTAGGAAAGAAAGAATATGCAATATACTACTTGAGTAAGAAGTTCACTGACTGTGAGTCTCGGTACTCAATGCTTGAGAAGACATGTTGTGCTTTGGCTTGGGCTGCTAAGCGTTTACGCCAGTATATGTTGAATCATACAACTTGGTTGATATCCAAAGTGGATTAGATCAAGTATATCTTTGAGAAGCCTTCTCTAACTGGGAGAATTGCTCGTTGGCAGATGTTGTTATCTGAGTACGATATTGAGTATCGAACTCAAAAAGCTATTAAAGGTAGTATCTTGGCTGACCATTTGGCGTATCAACCAATTGAAGATTATCAGTCCGTGCAATACGACTTCCCTGATGAGGAGATTCTGTATTTTAAAATGAAAGATTGTGATGAGCCTACGCTCGATGAAGGGCCAGAGCCTGGTTCCCGGTGGGGTATGGTGTTCGATGGCGCTGTCAATCAGTATGGAAATGGTATTGGGGCAGTGATTATTACACCTCAAGGCACACATTTTCCTTTTACAGCAAGGCTAACTTTCAAATGCACGAATAATATGGAGGAGTATGAGGCTTGTATTATGGGTTTGGAAGAATGTGTTGATCTTAGGATCAAACATCTTGATGTTTATGGCGATTCGGCCCTTGTTGTTAATCAGATTAAGGGTGAATGGGAGACGAATCAGCCTGGCCTCATCCCATATAGAGATTATGCGAGGAGGATTTCAACTTTCTTTACTAAAGTTGACTTCCATCTTATTCCTCGAGAGGAGAATCGGATGGCGGATGCTCTCGTTACGCTTGCTTCAATGATTATTGTCAATTATTGGAATGAAGTCCCAAAGATTACCGTGATGCGCTTGGATAGACAAACTCATGTGTTTTCAATTGAGGAGGTGAAAGATGATAAGCCATGGTATTATGATATCAAGTGCTTCCTCCAAAGTCAGACTTACCCGCCTGGGGCATCTGTTAAAGATAAGAAGAGTTTGAGGAGATTATCTGGCAGGTTCTACCTTAATGGGGATGTTCTTTACAAGAGGAATTTTGACATGGTTCTGCTCAGATGCGTGGATAGACACGAAGTAGACCTGTTGATGACTGAAGTCCATGAGGGTTCATTTAGTACTCATTCCAATGGACACGCCATGGCAAAAAAGATGTTAAGAGCAGGCTACTATTGGCTGACAATGGAGTCTGACTGCTGCAAATACGTAAAGAAATGCCACAAGTGTCAGATTTATGCGAACAAGATTCATATTCCCCGATGCTTATGAATGTTATTTCCTCACCATGGCCTTTCTCCATATGGGGAATTGACATGATTGGTATGGTTGAGCCTAAGGCATCAAACGGTCACCATTTTATTCTCGTAGCCATTGATTACTTCACCAAGTGGGTTGAAGCGACATCGTATGCGAATGTGACCAGGCAGGTAGTTATGAGGTTTATCAAGAACCAACTCATATGCCGATATGGTGTGCCAGACAAGATCATTACTGATAATGGATCTAACTTGAACAATAAGATGATGAAAGAGTTGTATAGCGAGTTCAAGATTGCACATCATAATTCTTCTCCCCATAGACCCAAGATGAATGGGGTTGTGGTAGCTGCTAACAAGAACATCAAGAAGATTATTCAAAAGATGGTTGTTACGTACAAAGATTGGCATGAGATGCTGCCATTTGCTTTGCATGGCTATCGTACATCCATCCGCACTTCAATAGGGGAAAACCCTTTCTCCCTTGTATATGGAATGGAGGCTGTGCTCCTAGTAGAGGTTGAGATCCCATCAATGAGAGTCTTGATGGAAGCCAAGTTGACTGAGGCTGAATGGGTTCAGAGTCGTTATGACCAACTAAATTTGATTGAAGAGAAGAGATTAAATGTCATGTGCCATGGCCAATTGTATCAAAAAAGGATGAAGAAAGCCTTTGATAAGAATGTCAAGCCTCGCGTGTTCCGAGAAGGTGACCTCGTGCTCAAGAAAGTCTTATCTTTCGCGCCCGATTCCAGGGGCAAGTGGACTCCAAACTATGAAGGTCCATACATTGTTAAGAGAGCCTTTTCAGGCGGTACTTTGATGCTCACAACTATGGATTTCACTCGTCCTGTGAATTCAGATGCAGTCAAGAAACACTTCGCCTAAAAATAAAAATAGAATTGCTTGCTAAGTTGAAAACCCGAAAGGGCGACTTAGGAAAAAATGAGCGTCTCGGTGGATTGAAAATCTGAAAGGGCGATCCAGGCAAAAGTTAGAGACATAAAAAATGATGAAGATATATTCCACTAGATTGAGTACCTCACCCTGGGGCAATCTAGGGGAAAATTAGGGATTTGGCAAGTAACTGCATCCTGATAAGACTTTGTTCTACAACTGTCACCTGTCAAAGATTCTCGCTCACTCATCATCAACTGAAGTTTCGAATACAATGGATTCAGAGTTGGTGGAGAAACGGTCATTATGTTCAATGTAGCCCTTTTCCATGTATATCTCCAATTTTAAATTTGTAAAGATCCATGGAGTCTCTCCATTTGCGGACTACCATTCTCTTAAATAAATTTGAGCCTTTATCCAATTTTTTGCACTCTTATTTGTTTCTGTTTAACAAATGTTTGCATGTTTTAATTGATGATTATTAGTGTTTTAAACAAATAAAGTTTTCATGAGTAAACTGTTTTAAACAAGTGAACATTCGCGATAACGGAAAGGATAAGTGGAATGTCCTGGGTGCTTTCCCAAGGATAGTATGATCACCAAAGGGTAAGACATTTGTTCATATTTTGGAGTTCTTCCTCCTTATATCCTCTGCATCAGCCTTCAAGTTGTCTCCTCAACCGAGCACAGATAGAATAATACAACATCAGCTTCCCAGAGAGTCTGGTATGAGAAGTTCTCCTTGATGGCAGTGGATTGATTTGTCCTGTGGATTGCTTTCCCCTAGTTGGATGTTCATCCAATACATTCCCGGTAGTTTGTTTGTGTATGCATACTTGTTTCTCCCGCGGAGATTTAGCAGTCCATGTTTGGTATTTGGTTGATCTGTGGATGATCCCTTCTTTACCAAATTTTTGCCTCGATATTTTAGAGATGTGTATCCCTCTATATCAGGCACTAGCATTTGTATTTTATCAATTATATGGTTGTCATCCCTTGGGTGGACTGACCTAAAATCCCTTATAGATTGATAAAAGTTGATATGCTTTAAGTTGAGAATACTCCTTGTCTCATTATCTTGACTATCTACTCACGAGGAAGGTTGTCTTTCCCCAGCCTGGGTAAGAATCTCCAACGCAGAATAAGCATGTGTTCCCTGCAGAGCTACCTTTCCAGATAATTGTCTCCTCAGCAGGAAGTTGCCTAATGCAATTGATAAAGGGCTTATTTCCCATTTCATTTATTCTGAAAAGAGGTATCCCCGGTATGCCGCTTGGTGATGAAGGATTCATTTCCAATTTCTCCAGCAAGGGTAATTCCTTTAAGAGAATTTGCAGCTTGTCCCCGGTAGGGTTGCCAGATCAGAGTTTGATGTTTATATCTCCTCCGAGTCTAAAGATTTATTCTAGCATTCAGAGTTGGTGGTGAAAATGTTTATTTCCTTCCCCAGTGGAGCAAAATGCTATTATTTCCCCTTTGCAGAGTTTCCTCTCTGGAAGATAAAAGGGAGTTGTTTCGATTGATATGCATCTGATTGGTGGTTGTTCCCCATGGAGTTCCACATCATTCCTTGATGAGCTTCCACAGTAGAACTTCTTCTCTGGCGGATCTTATTGTTATTTAACGACCTGTCCCCAAGAGAGTTGATGGAAGCTCCCCGACAAATTTTCTACATCTTCCTTTTGTCAGGATCAATTGCGCTTGGAAGACTTCTCCTGTGTAGAGTGGTATCTCTTGTAGTTGGAAGTTTTGACTTCGCCTATCCCTAGCTGTGGTTAAAGTCTTCCCTTGTTTACTCTTATTCCAGAGATAATCCACATCAGAGTTGAGTTCTATGTTTGATCTTCTTTCACTGCTCCTAAATACATCTTCTTTGTATCCTCCGCGAGTGTAGCTTTAGGATAGGGTTTGATATCCCCGATGATTTATTTTCATCCTTCTCGGGTTATTCCCAAGCTGAGTTCTCCAGTAGGCTTTACCCTTCTTGTCGAGACATTTGCCGAGTGTCTGTTCATGATTCTTGGACTTGTTTGTGTTATATATGTCTGTTTGTCAGCATTAATTATACACAAATCATGCATATACATGCATAATCATAGCATTCAGATATTCATGATGTATTCTTTTCCATATATCTTTGCTTGTTATCTCCTGCTATTGGTGAAATGTTCTTCCCCAAGCAGATGTTTGTGTCTGATCTCTCCATATAGAGTCAACCCCATAGGCAGAAAGTGTCTATCTTTTCTTCTTTATTCCCCACTGAGTTATATCCTCGTGGATGATTATTGTTTCAGTTTCCTCCCCAGTTGTGTATCGGGATGGAATTACTCCCCTGAGTTACATCCTCATCGGATTGAGTTTTGTTTGATTGTGTCTTTCTAGTTTGTTCCTAGATTGATTCCTTTCTTGTTATCCCCTGCAGTTCCCTGTGGTTCAGTTGTTCAATTGCTCAGCAACCAGTAATTTTTCATCCCTTCCCTAGCGGATTTTGTGGCCTTCTACCCAGTAACCGGTAGTTGTAAGTCCTATTTCTGCAGTCTTCTACCCAATAACCGGTAGATGTAATCCCCTCTTTGTTGGTTATCTTTACCCAATAATCGGTATTGATATTCCTTCGTTTCTGAGTATACCACCCAGTAACCGGTGATATATCTCTTGGATAATTGTTGTTGTTAGGCAATTTATCCCTAGCGAGTCATCTTTCATTTACCCTTGTTTGGTGATGATTGTTTCTCCTTCTGATTGGTAATCTTTTTATACCCAGTAACCGGTACACCGATGTCCCTTCTTTTCGGTCGATTTTTCCTTTTATACCTAGTAACCGGTTGCAGATAATCTTCCAAGCGAGTATGTTATCCATATTTTTACCCATGCGCTCTTTAGTCGAAGTCTTTTTCTTCCCCAGTCGAGTAATTTTCGTATTTCCTTGTGGAATTGAATGTCCATCCTGCAAGACGAGTTTGCTTTTTCATCCCTCCTTTCGGATGACGAGTGTCTTGGATATGTTCCCAATTCACGCCTGTTTGGTCACCTATTATATACCCAGTAACCGGAACCACTGGTGTTCCTTCCTTCTGCTCCCTATTATGACTTTTTGTCCCCTGTGGAGTCAGATTTTCCTGAGTTGAGATGTGCCTTTTGGGTCCTCCTCAGATGATTGATATCTTTCACCCTTATACCGGTCTTAGATATTCTTTCTCCCTGAGCGTGTTGTTCTCTCACCCAGTAGCCGGTGTTTTAATAACATGTATCCCTTTGAGTTTATTACCCAGTAACCGATAATATCTTGTTGTTTCTTCCTCAGCTGGGTCCTTTGTGGACATCCCCGTTTGAGTCCGGATTTTATCTGATGTATCCTTTGTGGATAGTTTTGTTGTATTGGCATATTCCCCAATACATGCATCTTTGTGTCAGCTCGAGTCTTTCTATTGATTTATTTTCGTAGAATCCCTTCGTGTCTCCCAGCAAGTTTTCAAGTCGTGACCTGCTCACGCATTTTTACCTTATTTCCCCCTAGACTGTCTCCCTAGTGAGTGTGTTACTCCTATGGATCTTCAGTTTCTCCCGATTTCTTTTCCTTTGTGGCAGTTATTCACCACAAAGATTTTATTTTGCATGCATTTGCATCATGAGGTCTCTTAGGGACCAAAATTCGTCTCTTTGCTATTATTTAAGCTCATTTTATCTCGTCGAGACAAAAAATTTAACCTTCATATCTCCGGCTAGAATGACCTTAAATAGGGGCATTTGTAAGACCCTAATTTTGACCCTAAGATCCCTCATGGCATCATGATATTGCACAAGTGCATTGCCTCAAGGATCATAGCATGTTTGGCTCCTTAACCCTAGGGTTGGGACTTGTTTGAGTGATTTGAGATCACCAAGCATGCTTGTATTGTATGTTATTGCTTTTCTTATTTGATTACTAACCAAAAGCACAAAAATATGTCACTAACTCTTTTTGTTTTGAAGCTCTAGTGATCATGTGCCCCCACAATGCTCCTAGGAGGCTCCTAAGCCCAATGCAGTGGCTAGAGGAAGATGAGAAAAAGCATGACAATGTGTAAGACCCTAATTTTGACCCCAAGATCCCTCATGGCATCATATCATTGCACATTGCATTTGCCTCAAGGATCATAGCATGTGTGGCTCCTTACCCTTAGTTTGGGACTTGTGTGAGTTGGTTTGAGACCACCAAGCATGATTGAATTGTATATTATTGATTTTCTTATTTTGTTTACTAACCAAAAGCACAAAAATATGTCACTAACTTTGTTTGTTTTGAAGCTTGAGCAATCATGTGACCCAAGGCTCCTAGGAGACCCCTATGCTCAATGAAGTGGCCAGATGAAGTTGAAAGCAAGCATGACAATGGTTCACAAAGCTCTCAATCATCATATATGCCTCCCTAGTATCTCAATTTGTCAATTTGATCAAGATAAACAAAAGGGCTTGAGGTTTGTTTCCCAAGGAAAACCTAATTCCACTATGCATTGACTGTGCCTTGCTCATGAAGCAACCTCAACCCATGATCAAATACAATAAAGGGAAGTTCTTTCATTCATCATTTTATGCATATATGAGTCTATGTGAGTGTCCTCAATCATCCATTCATCAAGATTTGAAGTTTGGACTTGAGAAGTTGATCAGGCAATTCATATGACTATTTTGAAATCCACTGAGACCTAACTTTTAATGTGTTTGTCAAATCAAGATGACCCTAAGAGAAACAATGTTCCTAAGAAACATATGAACAACTTTCATGTTCATCAAAAAATTGATTTGAAGCTTGGAAGGTCACTATTCATTTCAAAACATTATAGGTCATTTTGACTGAAACCCTAATTTTGGGTCAACTTCCCAAGGACCTAACTCCTTCAGTTTTTTATGATTTTGAGGTGGGATCAAATGAATTGGAAAGTTTAAGATGTCTTATTAAATTGTTATGTTGGACAAAATTTCATAATCCTAAAATAAACACATGTGATAATACAAAAGATTATAGGTCACTTTGGACCAAAGTCATTTAAATGTGAAAAAGTCCAACTTCAAGTGCCCATAACTTTCTCATCAAAAATCCAAATGATGCAAAATTTAAGTCCAAAAATTGATTGTATAGAAAATATATACAACTTTTGTGTTTAGGGTTTTGTCATTTGAGGCTTGAATCATTGAAACAGAAGGGCTTGAAGTTGGTCCATTTTGGCAAAATTTCCATATACATGTTTTGCACCTTGAACTTCATGGTCTGTTTTCATAAATTTACCATCTCCAAATGGATTTTTGTTCAACATAACATTTGTTCGTCATGTCAAGACCTTTCCAACCATTACCCACAAGGCTATGTTTCAATTTGGCAAAGGGCATTTTCGAAGAGGAGAAAATATGCGTCCATTTATGCATAACATATCCAAACTCCATGCACAAGCTTACACATTCAAATCTGCACGTCCAAATTCACTTGGCTGATGTTTAGCTTGCATTTGCAATAAGATTTGGGCCTCCCATGCGCCTGTACAGGCCCATGCATGGAGGACCCAAGCTCATGCACACATGAAATTTCCATTGCTTGCATCATCTCTTGCTATAAATACACATGTTTGGCTTCATTCAAAACCAACCTCAAGGCGCCTAACACTCTGCAGAATTGAATCCCTAACCTTCACTCAAAGGAATTTTTCTTTTCTCTTTTAATTTTCAACTTCAATTTTCAACTACACTAGTTGATCATTGAGCTTTAATTCCTTAGCTTAGCCTCTCTGCCATCTCAAGAACACACTGCATCAAAGAATTGGAAGAGATCGTGCCTTGTAAAGCTGCACTTCAAAGGTTGTTGTTCAAACTTTTTTGATTCGAAACTCCTTGGATATTGCTCATTTATTGTGTTTGTTAGTACCTCTGAAGTCCTCATGTGAGAGGTAATTGATCTGTGCATTTAATTTCACGAATTTATCATGTTCAGTTTGAACTCCATAAATTTCCATCTCAGATTTCTCTTCATATAGTGATCTTGAGAGGAAATCAATGGCACAGGGGTGATGTACATCACCTCAGCTTTCCAATTATATGAGGATCGTTCATTTTGGTTAAGTTTTCAAAACCTGCAACTCTGGCCGGAGCTGGCCTTCTCGCCGGAGAAGATGGTGGCGTACACCACCGTCCCCCCACGCGTTTGCATATGGACCATTGGATCTCAATTCCAGATTTAATCCCAGCCTTTGGATATTATGACTTTATTAAATGCTCTGTGTTTCGGTTTGACTGGATTCACACCATGCGCGTATCTCTCATCCATTTGATCCTCCACGTCATTTAATGAATCATGATCAGACGCGCCAGGATTTTTCTAATTTTTGATTAATTCATTTAATTTCCTTTTATTTCATTTTATTTCAAAAATTCATAACTTCTTCATTTTAAATCCAAAAAATATGGGACTAATTGCATTATTTCTCTTTTTAATTCTAGTTTCTAAAAATTATTTTTAATATTTTTTATGATGTAATTTAGTATTTTTTGTGAATTTTCTCTTTTCTGGTTATTTTTAATTCATTTAAAATAGTTTCCAATATTCAAAAATGCCAAAAATATTTTCTTAACATCTTTGAATGATGATAAATCTATGAAAATTATTCTCATCAATTTCATAATTAATTTGAGATTTATTTTAGATTTTAGTTCAATTATGTTATTTTTCTTCATTTTTAATTGTTTAAAATTAGTTTCTGTTTTCAAAAAATGATGAATTTTTTTTGTCAAACCTTGTTTGACCTTGTTGAACTTAGGATGATCCATTTGGACTTTTCCAAGTTGATTTGAAATGAATTTGAAGTTTGACCTTTATTTGTTTATTTTAATTCAAGTATTATTTTAATTTTAAAAAATACCAAAAATATTTTTATTGTTTCTTGACTTTTAAGCTTCATCTCACTTCTATTTACCATTGATTGATGTTGATTCCATTCATATTTGGTCAATGTGGTTTGCTTATGTCATTTGAATTCCATTTATGTACATTCCATTTCTCCTTCTTCTTCTTCTTCTTTTTCTTTTTGACCAATGAGTTAAAGATTGGTGGTTAGCCTTGACATATGAGAGGCTTAACCTTCCTTGATTCAAATCAAATTCATCTTGATCAAAGATCAAGTGAATTACTTTGCATTAAGGATAGGTTGCTTCTTGGTCAAGCAAAAAACCTAAATCAATACAAGGTCATTCCTTCTTTTCTTTTGGCATGGCAAGTTGTAGGAGCTTGACTTACTAACTTGTGTTTGTCATCTTTATGATCTCAAGAAGGGAACTCCAATGTGGTTTTATTTCTCTTCTTTCATCTTTGCATGTTTAGGACCTAGCCATTCTCTTCTTCTCTCCACTCTAACCCAAGCCAAACTTTTGTGCAAACATTAACATTGTTTTCAAAAATTATAAACTTAAGCACTATGCTTTTGATTTTCCAAACTCTTTTCATAATACTTATTTTGAATTGAATCCTTAAGTCAACTCACCTATATCCTTAGTGATGGACTATAAGACTCCATGCTTATTATAGGGTTAACCCCTTTCTAGCATGTTGTAGCTCTCCTCACATGGTGGATTTGTGGTTTTAGGTTGAGTTTTCTCCCTTTGAAAACAAAAGACCTTAAGGATTTTGACCAATCAATTCACCAACTTCTTTTGAGATTTTTTACCCCGAACTAAGAGGTTTTGATCCTAATCTTTTTTAAGATGGTACGTAGGTAATGGATTTATCCATTCAAACACAAAATTGTAAATAATTGTATATTCTTTTCTCATCTCCCCAATCATGTTTGAACAAATATTTTCACAAATACCAACCTACCTTACAACATTGATGAAAAGGGATCCCTTAGAGTACTAAGGATGTTTTGGATGCTTAAAACCTTCCCATTGCATAACCAACCCCCTTAGCCAGATCTCTGACATTTTTATTAGTTTTTGTTTTGATAAAACTTCTCGGTTATTGTTCGTTTTCTAACCTCTCCTTTGGATAAATAGAAGTGCGGTGGCGACTCGAAATGTGTGATTTACTTTTGATTTAGTCAATAAATCTAAAGGTAAAGAATACCTCGCTACACAATGGTCTACAAAGTTCCCAATCATCATATATGTCTCCCAAGTATCTCAATTTTCCAATTTGATCAAGATAACCCAAAGGGCTTGAAGATTGTTTCCCAAGGAAACCCTAATTTCACTGTGCTTTAACTGTGTCTTGCCCATGAAGCAATCTCAACCTATGATCAAATTTAATCAAGGGAAGTTCTTTCATCTTTAATTTTATACATATATGAGCCTATTTGAGGCCCCTCAATCATTTATTCATCAAGATTCGAAGTTTGACTTTGGAAAGTTGGTCAGTCAAGTCATCTGACTAAACTGAGGTTCACTGAGCTATAACTTTTGATATGTTTGTCAAATTAAGATTATCCAAAAAGAAACATTGTTCCTAAGAACCATATGGACAACTTTCATGTTCATCAAAAATTCATTTGAAGCTTTGAAGGTTATCATTCATTTCAAAACATTATAGGTCATTTTGACTGAACCCTAATTTTGGGTCATTTTGCCAAGGGCATAACGTCCTTAATTTTTATTATTTTGAGGTGTGTAGCGGGGTATTCGTTACCATTAGAGATATTGACTAAATCCAAGGTAAACCATACAAGTCGAGTCGCCACCACACTTCTATTTATCCAAAGGAATGGTTAGAAAGTGAACAAAAACCTAAAAGTTTTATCGAATCAAAAACTAGTAAAAATGTCAGAGATATGGGTAAGGGGGTTGGTTATGCAATGGGAAGGTGTTAAGCACCCAAAACATCCTAGGTACTCCTAGGGAGCCCTTTTCACACTTGTTGTAAGATTGGTATTTTGTGAAAATTTATTTGTGCAAACATGATTGAAGAGGTGAGAAGAGAATATACAAGTTATTTACAATTTTGTGTTTGGATGGATAAACCCATTGATTGGTCCAAAAGCCTTAAGGTCTTTTGTTATCCAAGGGAGAAAAATCAAACTAAAACCACAAATCCACCATGTGAGGATAGCTTCAACATGCTAGTGAGGGGTTAACCCTATAATAAGCATGGAAGACTCATTTTCCATCACTAATTATATAGGTGAGTATTATATCTACCTCAAGGATAACTCAAACCTACTAGCTAAAGGTTATGAAAAGTTTTGATTAAGAAAGTGGCCATTGAAACCACAAAAGTATTTGAATCGGTTATATTTACCAATGAAAAGTATTTACAAAATATGGTAAAAGTTGACTTAAAGATTCAATTCAAATAAGTGTTATGAAAAGAGAGTTTGAAAATCAAAAGCATAATGCTTAGGTTTCTAATGTTTGAAAAGAAGTGTTAAGTGTTTGCACAAAAAGTTTTGGCTTGGGTTAGAGTGGAGGGAAGAAGAAGAATGGCTAAGATCCTAATCATACAAGAGATGAAGGATAAGAAACAAGACCACGAATGGAGTTCTTCTCTTGAGATCATATTGATGATCCAAGTAGCTCCCATCCTTTGGAATAAGCAAGCAAAAAGTGTAAGCTCAAGCAATCAAATTAATCAAACAAGCTCTTAGAAGATCCCCAATGGCTCTTGCATCTTTCACTTTGGATGAACATGGCAATGGTCCTTCATTTTTGGCTCAAATAGGATTCCCTAGCACAAAAGCACAAACATCAAAAGGTTCCATGAAGTAAATCAAGAATGGACAAGATTGAGTTCAGAGATTTGGTCCTTCTAATCCATCTTCAACATTAGGAATTTTACTCCAATTTTGCATAGGGAATGTCCTAGAAACTAAGTCCATTTGTCCATTTTGCATTTGGTCCACAACAATCAAAACAAAACACAAGCACAATAATATATACACAATTATGTGCTCAAGTGAGCAAAAGGCAAATTGCATTAACATAAACATATGCTCAAGTGAGCAAAGAGCAAAAGCAAATGAATAGTGTGTACAAGAATAGTAAATTGCATAAATGTAAAGGGCAAGAATTAAATGTTAATGGTTAATGTTAGAGTTAGTATGCCATAAGGCAATTTAGCGCTATGTTAAGCAATCGTAATTGGACTTATGTAGAAGTCACAACTATCTGAGGCCGGTCAATAATAATGTAGGCAACAACACAAGTTAGAGATTTTAATTAGTGAATCAAACTCCTACAACTTGCCATGCCAAAAAAGAAGATGAGAAATGATCTTGTATTGATTTAGGTTCTTTGCATGATTAGGAAGCAACCTATCCTTAATGCAAAGCCATTCACTTGATCCATGATCAAGATGAATTAGATTTGAATCAAGGAAGATTAAACCTTCATGTATCAATGCTAACAACCAATCTTTAACTCATTGATCAAAAAAAGAAAAAGAAGAAGAAGAAGAAGATGATGAAGGATGAAAATTAAAGTACATTAATGGAAATGAAATGAGATAATCAACAAGCATTGATCAAAGATAGATAAGATCAAGGTCAAACAATAGAAAATAGAAGGAAAATGAAGATTATAATGTCAAGAAACAAATAAAATATTTTTGGTATTTTTCAATATTAAAATAAAACTTGAATTAAAATAATAAAGAAAGGTCAAACTTCAAACTCACTTCAAATCAACTTTGAAAACTCAAAGTGAATTATCCCAAGTTCAACAAGGTCAAACAAAGTTTGACAAAAAATTTCAGCATTTTTAGAGGTCAGAAACTATTTTAAATCAATTAAAAATGCATAAAAATAAACTAATTGAACTAAACTCTCAAATAAATCTCAAATCAATTAATAAATTGATGAGAATATTTTTCATAGATTTATCATCATTCAAAGAGGTTAGAAAAATATTTTCGTATTTTTTGGATATCATAAACTATTTTAAATGAATTAAAAATAAGAAAAAAAGAGAAAAATGCTAAAAAATATCAAATGATAAAATAAAGAATATTAAAAATTATTTTTAGAAAGTAGAAATTAAAAGGAGAAAAATGCAATTGGTCTCATATTTTTTGGACCAATAATGAAGGAGTTATGAATTTTTAAAAGGAAATGGAATTAAAAAAAATTAAAGAAATAAAAATTAGAAAATATAAATGATGGAAAAGCGTGGACCGCTTGATGAAGCTTCATTAATTGACGTGGATCATCACACGGCTAAGAAGCGCGCGTTCACCATATGCGCCAGTCAACTGTGATACACCATGCCAAATAAAAAGTCATAACAATGGACATGTGAGATTGAATCTGGGAAATGGAATGGACGACCCAGATCCAATCTGGAGACCAGACGGTGGCCAGCGCCACCGTCTTCTCCGGCCAAGTTCAGAAGTTGCAGAGAAAAAATGTTAACCAAAACACACAATCTAGGCATCAATCGAAAGTTGGGGTGATGTACATCACCCCTGTACCAACCAAATCCACTCTAGATCTCTATATTGAAAGAAATCAGAGATGGGAGATCTATGGTGTTCATATGAACTTCATGATTTTTGAAAATTGAAAGCAATATAATGTTGCCTCTATGCAGAGGACTTCAGATCACACAATAACAACAAGAAATAAGCACTATGCAAGCTGATTCGAAGAAAATAACAGTTGAGGTAAACCTCTGATTGCAAGACTTGGAGTCACAATTCCTTGATGCTAATGCTTACAGTTCACACTATAGATCAAGGAGAAGAAGGTTTAGGAACTTTAAGATCTGAAAATTGTTCGAGGAAACCAAAGTTCAGATCTGAAAATTTGAGAGAAAAGTGAGATAGTTCCTTTGGTGAGGGTTGTGATTTCAGTTCGGCAGCATTTGGGGCGCCTTCAGGTTGAGGAATTATGAAGCTATGGCATTGTATTTATAGGCAAGGCATGGCTGTTGTGCATGATCACAAACTTGCATTAATGGAAAGGGCCTCCATGCATGAGCCTGTACAGGCGCATGGAGGGCCCAATTCCAACTGGATTTGGTAGCTGATGCATGATGAAAGCAAATTGGAAGTGAAGATTGGGTGGTAATAGCTCATGCAATGCAAATTAAATGATTTTCCAAAATTGCACTATTATGTTCAAGTCTTCGAAAATGCTATGTCAAAAATAGAAACACCACCTTATGAGTAATGGATGGAAAGCTTATTGCATAAGGATCATTTGTTATGTTGATCAAAACTCCATTTGGGCCTTGGAAATTGATGAAAAGTAGACATGAAGTGTAGGGTGCAAAACATGCACATGTGAGATTTTCAAAATTGACCAAAGTTCAAGCCCTTCTGTCTCAATGATGCAAGCTCCAAATGACAAAATCTTCAAGATAAAAGTTGTAGATCTTTTCAAGGTAATAAATTTGAACTTAAATTTTGCATCATTTGGATTTCTGACGAAGAAGTTATAGGAACTTGAATTTGGACTTTTTCACATTTCAATGCATTTGGTCCAAAGTGACCTATAATGGTTTGCATTATCACATATATTTATTTTGAGATTTTGAACTTTTGCTCAACATAACATTTGAAGTATACATGTTAAGATTTCCAATTCATTTGATCCCACCTCAATATCATGAAAAATGAATAACTTATGTTCTTGAGAAGTTGACCCAAAATTAGGGTTTCAGTCAAAATGACCTATAATGTCTTGGAATGGATGATGACCTTACAAGCTTAAAATAAATTTTTGATGAACATTAAAGTTGTTCATATGGTCTTTAAGAACATTTTTTCTCTTGGGGTAATCTCCATTTGACAAACACATTAAAAGTTAGGTCTCAGTGTGTTTCAAAATAGTCAGATGAATTGACTGATCAACTTCTCAAGTCCAAACCTCATATCTTGATGTATTGATGATTGAGGACACTCAAATAAGTTCAAATATGCATGAAATTATGAGTGGAAGAACTTCCCTTGATTGTATTTGATCATGGGTTGAGGTTGCCTCATGAGCAAGGCACAATTGATGAATAGATGAACTAGGGTTTCCTTGGGAAACAAGCCTCAAACCCTTTGATTTGATTTGATAAAAAAATGATGAATTGAGATAATTAGGAGGTATATTTGATGGATGAGAGCTTTGGGAACCATTGCCATGCTTTCTTTCATCTTCTCTTGACCATATCAATGCACATAGGATCTCCTAGAAGCCTTAGGCCTTGTGACTGCTCAAGCTACAAACAAGAGATGTTAGTGACATATTTTTGTGCTTTTGGTTAGTAAACAAAATGAGAAAAGCAATAATTTACAATTCAAGCATGCTTGGTGATCTAAAACCAAATCTAAATGGACCCCACCCGAAGGTAAAGGAGCCAAGATGCTTAGGATCCTTGAGGCAATGCAAATGCAATGTTATGATGCCATGAGGGATCTTAGGGTCCAAATTGGGGTCTTACAGATGCCCCTATTTAAGGTCATTCTAGCCGGAGATATGAAGGTTAAAATCTTCGTCTCGACGAGGTAGAATGGGCTTAAATAATAACAAAGAGACGAATTTTGGTCCCTAAGAGACCTCATGATGCAAATGTATGTATGCGAAAGGTAATACTCTGTGAAGATATGTGTCCACAAAGAGAAAGGAAATCAGGAGAAACCGATCATCCATATGAGTAATACACTCAACGGGATAAAGGATTTGGGGATTCTTATGGGGAGAGGAGAGGGAATAAAATGCGTGAGCATGTCACGACTTGAGACTTGCTGGGAGACACGAGAGGGATTCCATGAAAATAAATCAATGGAAGGACTCGAGCTGACTCAAAGGTGCATGTATTGGGGAATATGCCAATACATCAAAACTATCCACAAAGGATACTTCGGATGAAAATCCGTACTTAGATGGGGAAAATACACTAAGGGACTTCATTGGGGAATTGTCCAACAGGACTCCTCTGAGGAAACAACGGGATGAGGTATTACCGGTTACTGGGTAATAAGCTCAAGGAGACATGTGATCAAAACACTGGTATGAGGGTGAGAGAACAACACGCTCGGGGAGAATGAATATCTAAGACTGGTATGAGGGTGAGAGATATCAGACATCCAAAAAAACATCTGAGGAAAACCTAAAAAAGGTATACTTCAACTCAGGAAATCTGACTCCACAGGGGACAAAAAGTCATAATAGGGAGCAGAAGGGAAGGAACACCAGGGATACCAGTTACTGGGCATATAATAGGGGACCAACCAAAATGTGAATTGGGGAATATTTCCAAGACACTCATCATCCGAAAGGAGGGCTAAAAAGAAAACTCGACTATAGGATGGGCATTCGGCCCCACAAAGGGGATACGAATCTTACTCGACTAGGGAAGAACAAAAGACTTCGACCAAAGAGCGCATGAGATATATTATCTATTACCGTCAGAACATAGATAATATACTCACATGGAATATTATCCACAACCAGTTACTGGGTTAATAAAGGATAAATCGACCGAAAGGAAAGGACATCGGGATACCGAAGATATAAAATGATGACCAATCAAAGGGAGCAACAATCATTACCAACCAAGGGTAAAATGAAAGATGACTCGCTGGGGATATATTGACAAAAGCAATGATCCGGGAGATATATCACTGGCTACTGAGAGATATACTCAAAAAGTGAAGGAATATCGATACCGAATATTGGATAAAGATAATTGTCCAAGAGGGGATTACATCTATCAGATACTGGGTAGAAAACCACGGAAGAGTAACCGTCATCGGTTAGGATGAACAAAATAAGGTTAACTCTGCAAGGGGATAAAACGGGGTTTACAACTACCGGTATAAGAGTACAAAAATGCAGAAATAGGACTTACAACTACCGATATACTAGGTAGAAGGCCACAGAAATAGGACTTACAACTACCGGTATAAGAGTACAAAAACGCAGAAATAGGACTTACAACTACCGATATACTAGGTAGAAGGCCACAGAAATAGGACTTACAACTACCGATATACTAGGTAGAAGGCCACAGACTCCGCTAGAGAAAAGATGGATAATTACTGGTTACCGAGCAATCATTCATCTGCCAACGGGGCAGTACAGGGGAAATATCGAAAGGAATTGATCTAGGAACAAGCTAGAGAGACACAATGAAACAAGACTCGACCCGATGAGGACATAGCTCAGGGGAGAATTCCATCCCAATATATGTGTTGGGAGGAAACAAAAATAACAATCATCCACGAGGACATAACTCAGTGGGGAATATGAAGGAAATGATAAACGCTTTCTTCCTATGGGGCTGACTCTATATGGGGAGATCAGACACCAACATTTGCTTGGGGGAAATATGTATCACCAAATAGCAGGAGGCAACGAACAAAGGTATTTATGGAAAAGAATGCAACATGAATATCTGAATGTTGAAATTATGCATACATGCGTGGTTTATGTATGATGAATGCTGACAAATAAACAAATCTAACACAAACAGGTCCAAGAATTAATGAACAAACGTCTGGTACAACATCTCAAGAGAGAAAGCCAGGCCCACTGGAGCACATCCAATCTGATGGGGGCAATAGATACAAGGAGACAAAGATTTCTGCAGGGAAATGAGAGTCGGTCACTCCAGCTGGGGCCAGGATCAACACACGGATAAAATTTGCCATAGGAATCAACTCTACTGGGGAAATTATCGGAGAGGGAGATGACACTTTGTGGGGAACAACCACCAATCAACAGGTTCCAAAGTCACTACATCTCTGTACTGTTAAAGAAATCATATCTGCCAAGGAGGAAGGGCCACTACTCCGCTGAGGAAGGAAGGATAAACATCTTCATCAACCCCTCTGCTCAGGAGGAAACCTCGAATGGGCTCTGATCAGACAACTCCATGAGGGAAACACTGTTGACGACTGAATCAAGGATTACCCGTAGGCAACTACTAGGGATACCCTACTGGTGACCATACTAGGGAGTAGGAGTGGGATCAACCCTGCTGAGGATGGTCGAGGAGCAAAATTGCTGGAGATCAAAAGTAGACAAGTCCACAGAGGAAAAGCTACAAATCAAACTTGATGAAAACTCCACTTATACTGGGGATTTCCAGATCCTCTGAGGGGAATTTCTTACTTGAAGTGAGGGAATACCAATTCCTTCGGGAAGATTAGCATATTTAATTTATCAATCTATAAGGGATTTTAGGTCAATCCACACAAGGGATGACAACCATATAATTTATAACACAACAATGCTAAATCCAGACTCAATGGGGATCTAGAAGATTGAGATCACACCCAGAACTTCCAAACTCCCTAGGGATTTAGTGGTAGGTACAATTTTCTTCCATGCCTGCGGAGGAGACGACCTGGAAGATAAGTGAAGAGGATACAAGTATGATGGGAATATGAACAGATGTCTTACCTTTTGGGAATTATACCATCCTTGGGAGAGCACTGCAGACATCCCAAGTATCCTTTTGTCATTGTGAATGTTCACTATGTTTAAAAACAATTTATGAAAATTTTATTTATTTAAAACAATGATATTTCTCAATTAAAACATGTAAAACATTTGTTTAAATAGAAACAAATAAGAGTGCAAAGGATTGGATAAATGCTCAAATTTATTTGATAGAATGGTAGTCTACAAATGGCAAGACTCCATGGATCTTTACAAGTTTGAAATTGGTGATATATATTGGAAAAGGGCTACATTGAACATAATGACCATTTCTTCACCAACTCTGAATCCGATGTATTTGAAGCTTTAGTTGACGATGACTGAGCGAGAATCTTTGACAGATGACAGTTGTAGAACAAAGTCTTGTCAGGATGCAGTTACTTGCCAAAATCCCTAATTTTTGCCTAGATTTCCCCAGATTGAGGTACTCAATCTAGCGGGATATATATATATATATATATATATATATATATATATATATATATATATATATATATATATATATATATATATATATATATATATATATATATATATATATATATATATATATATATATATATTCATTTTTTATGTCTCTAACTTTTGCCTAGATCGCCCTTTCGGGTTTTCAATCCACCGAGACGCTCATTTTTTCCTAAGCCGCCCTTTCGGGTTTTCAACTTAGCGAGCTATTCTGTTTTTATTTTTAGGCGAAGTATTTCTTGACTGCATCTGAATTCACAGGACGAGTGAAATCCTCCCCATCCATAATTGTAAGTATCAAAGCACCGCCTGAAAAGACTCTCTTAACAACATATGGACCTTCATAGTTTGGATTCCACTTGCCCCTGGAATCGGGCGCGAAATACAAAACTTTCTTTAGCACGAGGTCACCTTCTCGGAACATACGAGGTTTGACCTTCTTATCAAAGGCTTTCTTCATCCTTTGCTGATATAACTGACCATGGCACATGGCAGTCAATCTCTTCTCTTCTATCAAATTCAGTTGGTCATAACGACTCTGAACCCATTCAGCATCAGTCAACTTGGCTTCCATCAAGACTCTCATTGATGGGATCTCCACCTCTACTGGGAGCACAACCTCCATGCCGTAAACAAGAGAGAAAGGGGTTGCCCTTGTTGAAGTGCGGACAGATGTACAATACCCATGCAAGGTAAACGGCAGCATCTCATGCCAATCTTTGTACGTAACAACCATCTTCTGGACAATCTTCTTGATATTCTTATTAGTAGCTTCAACAGCCCCATTCATCTTGGGTCTGTAAGGAGAAGAATTGTGATGTGCTATCTTGAACTCGCTACATAACTTTTTCATCATCTTATTGTTCAAGTTAGTTCCATTATCAGTAATGATCTTATCTGGCACACCATAACGGCATATGAGTTGATTCTTGATAAATTTCACAACCACCTTCCTGGTCACGTTTGCATACGATGCCGCTTCAACCCACTTGGTGAAGTAATCAATTGCTACGAGACTAAACCTGTGACCGTTGGATGCTTTCGGCTCTATCATGCCAATCATGTCAATCCCCCACATGGAGAAAGGCCATGGTGATGAAATCACATTCAGAAGTGTCAGGGGAATATGAATCTTATCCACATAAATCTGACACTTATGGCATTTCTTCATATATTTGCAGCAATCAGACTCCATTGTCAGCCAATAGTAGCATGCTCTCAACATCTTCCTAGCCATGGCATGTCCATTGGAATGAGTACCAAATGAACCATCATGGACCTCAGTCATCAACAGGTCTGCTTCGTGTCTATCCACGCATCTGAGAAGAACCATGTCAAAATTCCTCTTATAAAGCACATCGCCATTGAGGTAGAAACTACCTGATAATCTCCTTAAAGTCTTTCTATCTTTCACAGATGCCCAAGGCGGGTAGATTTGGTTTTGAAGAAAACACTTGATATCATAATACCATGGCCTATCATCTTGCACCTCCTCTACTGCAAATACATGAGCTGGTATGTCCAAGCGCATCATAGTGATATTGGGAACCTCATTCCAGAGTCTAACCACAATCATTGAAGCAAGTGTAGCAAGCGCGTCTGCCATCCGATTCTCATCTCGAGGAATATGATGGAAGTCAACCTCAGTAAAGAAAGTTGAAATCCTCCTCGCATAATCTCTATATGGGATGAGGCCAGGCTGATTCGTCTCCCATTCCCCCTTAATCTGATTAACAACAAGGGCCGAATCACCATAAACATCGAGATGCTTGATCTTAAGATCAATACACTCTTCCAATCCCATAATACATGCCTCATACTCAGCCATATTATTCATGCATTTGAAAGTTAGCCTTGCTGTAAAAGGAAAATGTGTGCCCTGAGGAGTAATAATCACTGCCCCTATACCATTTCCATATTGATTTACAGCGCCATCAAACACCATGCTCCAACGGGAACCAGGCTCTGGCCCTTCATCAAGCGTAGGCTCATCGCAATCTTTCATTTTCAAATACAGAATCTCCTCATATGGGAAGTCATACTGAATTGACTGATAATCCTCAATTGGTTGATGTGCCAAGTGGTCAGCCAAGATACTACCTTTTATAGCCTTCTGAGCTCGATACTCAATATCATACTCAGACAACAACATCTGCCAACGGACAATCCTCCCGGTTAAAGCAGGTATCTCAAAGATATACTTGATCGGATCCATCTTGGATATCAACCAAGTCGTATGATTCAACATATACTGGCGTAAGCGCTTAGCAGCCCATGCCAAAGCACAACATGTCTTCTCAAGCATCGAGTATCGAGACTCACAATCAGTGAACTTCATACTCAGGTAGTAGATAGCATATTCTTTCTTCCCTGACTCGTCTTGCTGACCAAGGACACAAGCTATTGAATCTTCAAGAATAGTCAGATACATAATCAATGGTCTCCCTTCCACAGGTGGAGACAAAATCGGCGGCTCGGACAGATACTCTTTGATACTGTCAAGTGCTTTTTGGCAATCCTCGGTCCAATCATGAGACTGATCTTTCCGGAGGAGCTTGAATATTGGTGTACATGTGGCAGTCATGTGTGATATAAATCGGGAAATATAGTTCAAGCGGCCAAGAAAATCTCGGACTTGCTTCTCAGTTTTGGGCATATGCATCTCTTGTATTGCTTTGACCTTGGCAGGATCAACCTCAATACCTCTCTCGCTGACAATAAAGCCCAATAACTTGCCGGAACGGACTCCGAGTGTACACTTGTTATGATTCAGACGAAGCTTATACTTCCTCAACCACTGAAAAAGCTTCAACAAGTGCTCTACATGCTCAATTACCGTTCTTGACTTTGCAATCATATCATTAACATATACCTTGATCTCCTTGTGCATCATATCGTGAAACAAGGTAGTCATAGCTCTTTGATACGTGGCTCCGGCGTTCTTCAAACCGAAGGGCATCACTCGATAACAAAATGTTCCCTAAGGTGTGATGAATGTTGTCTTCTCCATATATTCGGGTGCCATTTTAATCTGGTTATATCTGGAAAATCCGTCCATAAACGAGAAGACATTGAATTTAGTTGTCTACCAACATATCAATATGCGGTAAATGGAAATCATCTTTCGGACTGGCTTTATTCAAGTCTCTATAGTCCACACACATTCGGACTTTTCCATCTTTCTTAAGCACGGACACAATATTAGCCACCCATTGAGGATATGTAGAAGTCACCAGAAACCCCACATCAATTTGCTTCTGAACTTCCTCTTTAATCTTCACTGCCTAATCGGGATGAGTTCTTCTGAGCTTCTGTTTCACATGCGTGCACTCAGGCTTCAAAGGCAGGAAATGTTGCACGATATCAGTATCTAGACCAGGCATGTCTTCATACGACCAGGAAAAGACGTCGACGTATTCTCGTAGCAACTCAATCAACCCCTTCTTAACAGATTCTTCCAGGAGTGCCCCAATCTTCACTTCGCGAACACAATCTTCAGACCCCAAGTTGACTGTTTCCAGATTCTCAAGATGCGGCTGAATGATCTTCTCTTCATGCTCAAGTAGACAGGTAATCTCATCAGGAATCTCTTCAACATCATCTTCTTCTGCCTCAAATACAGGGAACTCAAAGTTGGGAGATGGTGTTGGATCATTATGTTCAATGGGTTTGATCAACCTGCATAATGATTTTGGATATAAAAGAGATTTTAGAATTCAAACAAGGAAAATCATTATGCAAATGAAAAGATTGATTTTATTCTATTTTTAGGTTTTTATGTGATCACCAATTTCATGCAAAAAAGCGAAAAGTGAAAATAATTGGAAAAACAAACATTTAACATGAATTTATTGAATGAAATTATCATTGTATTTATGAGCCAACAATGTCATCACTCCTCCTTTTGGCATGGGAGAAGGGTTTTTTTAAACACAATGAACATTACTTTGACTTATGGATAACTATTGGAACATCAACAGCGACCCAATTATTGCAGACCCCTCCGGGGATGACAAAGTTGCCAGAATCTTCCTCTGCATCCTCTTCCACAATAGCAGCAGCTTCCTCATCTTGAACAGTGTGGATGAATCCACAACTCTTGAACAGCCCATGCTTGTTGAAAGTTCCAGAAGAATACCCTATGCCAGCCCGGGATTTGTTGTCTTCCAGCTTAATCATTTTCCCTAATCTAGTAGTTGTACCATGCTCAATGGCCAATTTAGCATCATTATAGGGTGCAAATGAAGAAGTTCCTGTCTTAGTAGGCTCAACAATAGATAAAGCTTGGAACGGTGTTCCAACTTCATCCTCAGCATCTATGTAAGAAAAGGAAGACAAATGGCTAACCAAGAGAGCCTTTTCTCCTCCTACCACCACCAGCTTCTTGTTTTTGACAAACTTTAATTTCTGGTGTAGGGTGGATGTCACGGAGCCTGCCTCGTGAATCCATGGTCTGCCCAACAGACAACTATATGATGGGTGAATATCCATGAGCTGAAAAGTGATCTGGAAGTCACTTGGTCCGATCTTGACTGGGAGCTCAACCTCTCCAATCACAGTTTTACGGGACCCACCAAAAGCTTTAACCACTACTCCACTCTGC
Organism: Lathyrus oleraceus; assembly: GCF_024323335.1. NCBI lineage: Eukaryota > Viridiplantae > Streptophyta > Magnoliopsida > Fabales > Fabaceae > Lathyrus > Lathyrus oleraceus. Next base: position 331,594,121 of record NC_066584.1, on the reverse strand, counting down.
CTCATGGGAGGCCCCTGATATGACAATCTAGCGAGAGTGGATTTTGGTAACACATTCAGCGATAATCCAGTGTCCATCAGCATATTGGACATGGCATCATCCTTGCAGCTCATAGAGATGTGTAGTGCCAAATTGTGGTCTCTTTGTCGCATCACGCGAAAAACCGGCGGGAAAAAAAGAACAACAGAGCCGCCACCGTGCGTTATTTATCCCAAAAGAGGGAAAGGAAACGCTCGAAGTAAACCTAGGAAAGAACATGGTCTCGCGACCAAAGAGAATGGGTTCGGGAGTCGGTTATGCGAAGGGAAGGTATTAGCACCCCTACGCATCCGTCGTACTCGACGGGATCCACGCACAAAAGGAAGGAAAATGGTTGCTAAAACACTGCTCACACACACACACACACCGGCTGAAGGAGACACAAGAAAACAGACAAGACTGACTCGGCAGGATGTCGCATCCTGGGCCTACTTAGTCTATCAGGCATAGACATCAGAGTCGAAGTAGTTCGGACTGGGGAAACGACACATGCTCGCTAGGATGTCGCATCCTATGCATACGTATCTTCTCGGACGAGAGAAGAATCAGAGCATTCGTAGCTCGGCTGACACGCACGCAAACACAAACAAGGCACACACAGGCAAACATGGAGCCTGAATGCCAATCACTGGACTTACATCAGCATCCGTACCAAACACACGCACACTGGAACCTAACTGCCACTCGATGGACTTACATCAGCTTCCAAGCACACAACAGACAAAACAAAGACACAGGCGCCCGGAGAGATCTGCTCATCTCCTGCCTACGTACCTCATCTGGTATGAGGATCAGGGCGACGTAGTTCCCCTACGGAGGGATACAGGACTAGCCTAACCAGATAACAGAGGGAGACACAACTAGGGAGACTACGACTCGAGCCTAGATGTTATCATGCAAAATCATCCCTAAGTTAAGGTTTCTAGCTAACTTGCACAGGAAGCAAGCCTATCCTAAACATGACTTGCACAGGAAGCAAGCCACACACACATTTAACTTGCACAGGAAGCAAGCCAAGCAAAACCTAACTTGCACAGGAAGCAAGTCTAAACTAAACCTAAGTTGCACAGGAAGCAAGTCAAACAAACATACAAGCACAGGTAGCACACACTATACACAAGCAAAGGGCTCAAACAAGGCTAGGTTTTAGTCGAGGGGTCATATCAACCTCAACAAACAAACCTCTGGAACTGGGTGAATGTGCTCTTAACCTTGCCATTGAGGGGCTAAGGTGAAGCAGATGAAAGGTGAGTGAAGATAAGACTTCACAGCTCTTATCCCTGGCCTGGGAGAGCTTAAGACAAGAATGTGTGGGTTCAGAAGGTGGGAACCCTTCTACACATTTGATACTGACTCAACTGTACAATTGTACAAGATCTTGGGTTTGTATCTGCAATGCATCAACACAGTGGTGTGAGCAAAGCAGATGACACACAGAATAGCAGGGGATAAGTTGCTTATCCCTTGGGTTCTGCCAATTGCCTCTTCACTTAGGAGGACTTTGACTCTATACAAGGACAAATGTAAACATCCACAAACATTGCCTCTTAAGGAGGACTTCAGACAATTGCCTGGCCAAGTAACAGGCCAGGTCTTCCAGACTACATGAAGATTAGAAATATACCTCAATGCAAATTGCTTATATAAGCAAAGCAAAGCAAAAGTTCACAAGGAACTGAGCAACTAAAAGCACCTTTTGAAGCACACAGAGTTAAAAATCGACGGATTTGGTTCTTGTAAAGCACAAACAGGTATTCTCCAGTGCTTGTATGTATGAAAGAATGAAGAGACAAAGTTCAAATGCACACGAGGCTGCTCCAATCCGCATCTGTCATGGGAAGTGCTTCTTTAGAACAGTAGAGAAACACGCTTTTCAGTTGAGATATCCAGCCTTCAAAGGGTTCAAAAACAATAGCATATGATGCAGCAACCAAGGTTGGCTCAAGGGTTTTGAAATTTTGTCAAGAAAAATCCAAAATGCAAAATGAGGGTTCTTGAGAGAATGCAACTTTTTTCTGTTTTATCAAAGTGGCTGCTGCTAGGGTTTTCAAATGGCAGAAAAAATGATATATATCTGCTGTTTTGTGGTACTGAATCAAGGTCCATGAAAATGTGGGATAGAGTTGGTAAAAAAGTGTACTTTTCTCCAATTTTCAAGCAAGTTGGTAATGTGTGTATGTACTGCACAAGAATGGGCCTCCAACAAGTTTTAAACAACATTTCAGAACCTATTTGAATGGTAGAAATGGTTAGGAATGATTATTTGGAAAGTTCAATTTTTCACCTCACTTGAAAATAATCCATGTAGGTTCAAAAGTGCCATTTTGATCCATAAAGTTTTGGTACATGAAAGTTACATTTTTGGAAAGAGGGGGTCAAATGTGACTTGTAGGGAAAAACCCCACCCAAATTGGCCAAATGGTTTGAGAGATATGGCCTTTTGAAGTTCAAGAATTTTTGAAAATGAATTGATCATAACTTGCCAACCATACATGGGAATTGAGTGTTCTTGGACTTTTTGGAAATGGGAGAACAAGATCTTCAACTTTCATGTTGGGCAAAAATTCATTTGAAGCTTGTATCATGATGTAAGTTTGAGGATCAAGACTTTCCATTTTTGGTAAATTTCAGTTACAGGTCAAGTTTCCCTTTTTGGAAATTTCTGATCTGGCTTCAAATTCTTCCATGATGGTGTTTGCCATGATATATGAGGCCTATTGGGACATGAATAAGCTCTCTCAAACCAAATCCAACCATCAAAACCATAAAATCAGACACAGTTGACCAAGTTTGACTTTTTAGGGTTTCTGACTGACTGTGCATCGACTGATGACTTCTGAACATCCAATCCTTGACCAAAACACTTCAAATGGATCCCCAAGTCATGTGAACATGTTGGACCAACCCTAGGGCCTTGGCTCCTTGAGAAATGCACTTGCTTGCTTGACTGACTGATCTCCTGACCAGTTTGACCTAATTCTCTGATGACTTTGTACTTGAGGCAAAAGGGACAATGCAATGTTATGCAATGGACCATGTTATGTTATGACCTAATATGAAAATGTATGTACAATGAGTAGGTGCAAATTTGAGGTGCTACAGCTGCCCCTATTCAATCAGCTGGGAACCCGAACGGATGATAGCAACGGCTGTCAGACCTTCAGGGTAAACAGGGATTGAATACCAAGAACCGTAGAAATTTGCACTCTGCCGGATATGATACAAGAAGAACCACGTCATTTACTGATGACGCCTGCCATTGACAACTTCGGAAAAGCGAAACCATTTACCGATGGTTAGAAACTGGAAACTTGATATTTACCGATATCAACTTTAACAAGACCATTTACCGATGGCTGTTGGGAAACAACTTCTGATGTAAAAGGAGACAAGACCATTTACCGATGGCGGCTTCAAAGAAAACTTGACATTTACCGATATCAACTTCAACTTGACCATTTACCGATGGCTACTGCAACTGGGGATCTGATATTTACCGATATCGAAGAAAACGGGGCCATTTACCGATGGTTGATAAAACTGGGCATTCAATATTTGCCGATATCGAAGCATACGGGGCCATTTACCGATGGCGTCTCCACTTGGGGAGGAACAAAATCTTTGTGGTGTAATCAGACAAGACGTTTACCGACGACTTCTGGGGATCTTGATTTTATCAACAAGGAAACAAAGCATGACTAGACATTTACCGATGACTGGGATGAGACTCGATGTTTACCGACATCGAAAGATGATGTTTACCGACATCCAAAAACGACCAGGCATTTACCGATGACTGGGATGAGACTCGATGTTTACCGACATCGAAAGATGATGTTTACCGACATCCAAAAACGACCTGACATTTACCGATGACCGGGGAACACTTCACTAAGGGAAAAAACAAATATTTGCAACTGGAAAACAGATAGGACATTTACCGATGACTCTACTGAGGATCTCTAGCTGGGGATTATCAGACATTTACCGATGACTGCAGAAAAGACTCGATGTTTACAGACACCGAAACAATGGTGTTTACCGACACCAACAATGATGACCAGACATTTACTGATGACTGGGGAGAATACCCGATGTTTACAGACACCGAAACAATGGTGTTTACCGACACCAAAAAATGATGACCAGACATTTACTGATGACTGGGGGAATATCCGATGTTTACAGACACCGAAACAATGGTGTTTACCGACACCAAACAAAGAAACACACGCGGGTGCTGGCATGACACTTACCGATATCACAAGAACGACTTTTTAGATATGTCAAGGCAAGGTTGACCACTTGCTGGGGGTCTCACTGGGGAGAAACAAACTTTCTGTCACCAACGGGTGAAGTAATAAACCTTTGTGGGGATATCAAACCTGAATGTTGTCAAGAGCAACTGTAGCAGACTTGCTGTGCTGATGTTGAATGAAATGATCCGCCTCTGCCGGGGATACGGTCTGGTGAGGTTAACACATGAATGCATATGTTTGAATTTTTCTATGGCGTAATGCTCCATATTGAATGGGAATGCTACGCAGTTTGAGGATGCAATGATCACTAAAATGCAAAAATGCAAAAATGATGAAAAACTCCGGCTGGGGAGCCAAAACTGATTGGGTACTCCAACTCCGCGGGGAGACTCTGCAGGGAGAGCAACGACTTTTCACTCATGTTTGAGAATAACACTGCTGCTGGGGGAAGGTAAACTCCGCTGGGGATATCCTTCAGTCCACAGATAGGATAAATGCTGGAGATAAATTTCAATGAACCCGCCTCATTCGGGGAGGAAATCGGCAAACACAGGCCTGCTGGGGATAGGCAATCCTTAGATCTGTTGGGGAATAGAAGGCACTATCCACAGACGTCTCCGCAGGGGAACATAGCTCTGATAGCTTCCAAACTTGCTTGGGGAAAATATCTGCTGGGGAAACATCCTCACAGATGCCAATCCTAAAAAACAGCACAACAAAATGCCCCCAGGGGATACATGGACAAGATACGCTCAAGTGTCCTCAACATTCAAAATGATTTTCAAATGTTTTATCATCCTGCAAGCTATTGTTTAGCCTTCATGTTTTTATATGCAATGCTTATCAAAAATTCGGACATTTTTGCAAACAAAACAGTAAAAATAAAAACAAAAGAGCCATTTATCTGAATAACGACTTTTATTGATTGAAAATGTGCCTGAAGAGGCAAATACAGTGGGGAGCAATTCCTAGGAAGAGGTAATTGCGTACAAAAGGAAAAAATCTATCCTAATGGCAATGTGAACACGGCATCCACTATTTCCCAATTCTGTTATAACTCACAGATCATCAGTTTTCCTCCCAACTCCTTGCTTTCTGAGAAGAATGACTGGACGGATCACATCTTTCGAGATGGCAGACGACAAAGCTTGATGAAGTACAGACAACTCAGACTGTAGTCTTCGCTTTAATCCCTCTTTTGGCTGGATCGCCCTTTCGGGTTTTCAATCCACCGGGATACCCATTTTTGCCTAAGCCGCCCTTGCGGGTTTTCGACTTACCGGGTGTACAAATTCTTTTCATTTTATCCCTAATTTTTGCCCGAACCTTTTCTTTCTGTTTTTTGGTTCGCCGGGATGCCCTTTTTTGCCTGGACTCTCTTTTTTTTTCTTTTTGTCCAGCGGGTCAATTTATGCGAAGTATTTTTTGACTACATCTGAGTTAACAGGGGACGGAAAGTCTTCACCATCCATAGTTGTAAGCATCAAGGCTCCACCGGAGAAGACCTTCTTCACAACATACGGACCTTCGTAGTTAGGAGTCCACTTGCCCCTGTTATCTGCACCAGGAGGGAGGATCCTCTTCAAAACTAGATCACCGATCTGATAGCTTCGAGGACGCACTTTCTGATCAAAGGCTCACTTCATCCTTCGCTGATACAACTGTCCATGACATACAGCTGCTAGCCGTCTCTCCTCGATAAGGCTCAACTCATTAAACCTTGTTCGAATCCACTCGGCTTCGTCCAACTTGACATCCAATAAAACTCTCAGAGAAGGGATCTCCACTTCAACAGGTAGGACAACTTCCATACCATACACAAGGGAGTAAGGGGTTGCCCCGGTCGACGTACGTACTGAGGTACGGTACCCATGCAAAGCGAAAGGCAGCATCTCATGCCAATCCTTGTACGTAACGACCATCTTCTGCACAATCTTCTTGATATTCTTGTTTGCCGCTTCTACAGCACCATTCATCTTCGGTCTGTAAGGAGAAGAGTTGTGATGTTCAATCTTGAAATCTTTACAAAGCTCTTTCATCATCTTGTTATTGAGATTCGAACCATTGTCAGTGATGATTCTCTCAGGAACTCCATAACGACATATGATTTCTTTCTTGATGAACCGGGTAACCACTTGTTTGGTAACGTTAGCATAGGAAGCTGCTTCCACCCACTTGGTGAAATAGTCAATCGCAACCAAGATGAAGCGATGTCCATTCGAAGCAGTAGGCTCAATCTTTCCAATCATATCAATGCCCCACATGGCAAACGGCAAAGGCGAATTCATGACATTCAGAGGGCTTGGTGGTACATGCACCTTATCAGCATAAATTTGACACTTATGGCACTTCCGAGCATACTTGAAACAATCGGATTCCATAGTCATCCAGTAGTAACCCGCTCTCAACAATTTCTTAGCCATTGCATGTCCGCCGGCATGAGTACCGAAGGAACCTTCATGAACTTCCTGCATTAACATGTCCGCCTCGGGTCTGTCCACGCATCTGAGCAAGACCATGTCAAAGTTTCTCTTATACAGCACATCATCCTGATTCAAATAGAAGCTTCCAGCTAGCCTTCTCAGGGTTTTCTTGTCATTCTTCGACGCACCTTCAGGATACTCCTGAGTCTTGAGGAAGTTCTTGATGTCATAATACCACGGCTTCTCATCAATCACAACAGACTCGGCTGCAAACACATACGCAGGCCTCTCGAGTCGATTCACCGCAACATGTGGCACATGATTCCACCAATGAACTTTGATCATGGAAGACAAAGTCGCCAAGGCATCAGCCATCTGATTCTCATCCCGGGGGACATGATACAACTTCACCTTCTTGAAGAACGTCAGTATTCTTCTGGTGTAATCTCTATACGGAATCAAATGCGGCTGATTCGTATTCCAATCTCCATTGACTTGATTGACCACTAGAGCGGAATCTCCAAATATATCAAGAGTTTTGATCCTCAGATCAATGGCTTCTTCTATCCCCATGATACAAGCCTCATACTCAGCTTCGTTGTTGGTGACGTCAAACGTCAATCTGGCAGAAAAAGGTATATGAGCACCTTTAGGATTGATCAATACTGCCCCAACACCGTTACCATTCATATTCACAGCCCCATCAAACATCAGTGTCCATTTGTCATCCGGATCCGGTCCTTCCTCGACAAGAGGCTCTTCGCAATCTTTCATCTTCAGATACATGATGTCTTCATCAGGGAATTCAAACATCATAGGCTGATAATCTTCAATCGGTTGCTCGGCGAGGTAGTCTGACAGAATACTACCTTTGATGGCCTTTTGTGACGTGTACTGAATATCATATTCTGTTAGAATCATCTGCCAACGAGCAACGCGTCCGGTGAGAGCCGGTTTCTCAAAGATGTACTTCACTGGATCCATCTTAGAAATCAATAAGGTAGTATGGTTCAACATATACTGCCTCAGTCGGCGAGCAGCCCAGGCCAAAGCACAGCAAGTTTTCTCGAGCAGTGAATATCTTGTTTCACAGTCGGTAAACTTTTTGCTAAGGTAGTATATGGCATGCTCTTTTCGACCAGACTCGTCATGCTGTCCCAATACACACCCCATCGAGTTCTCAGTCACTGATAGGTACATTATCAGAGGTCTCCCTGGAACTGGAGGTATAAGGATTGAAGGTTTCTGTAAATACTCTTTTATCTTGTCAAAAGCTTTCTGACAGTCATCATTCCACTTGATCGCCTGATTCTTTCTGAGCAGTTTGAAAATTGGTTCGCACGTGGCCGTTAGATGAGATATGAACCTTGCAACGTAGTTCAACCTCCCTAAAAACCCACGGACCTGTTTTTCCGTTTTCGGTTCAGGCATCTCTTGAATAGCTTTGACTTTTGCTGGATCAACCTCAATCCCTTTCTCACTGACAATGAAGCCTAAAAGCTTCCCTAATCTCACCCCAAACGTACACTTGTTCGGATTCAACCTCAGCTTGAACTTTCTCAACCGGTCAAACAGCTTCTGCAAATTAACCAGGTGCTCCTCTTCTGTCTGCGACTTCGCGATCATATCATCTACGTACACTTCAATTTCTTTGTGCATCATGTCATGAAAGAGAGTCGTCATTGCCCTCTGATAGGTAGCACCAGCATTCTTTAGCCCAAATGGCATCACCTTATAGCAGAACGTGCCCCAAGGTGTAATGAATGTCGTCTTTTCCATGTCCTCTGGCGCCATCTTGATCTGATTATATCCAGAGAAGCCATCCATGAAAGAGAATACCGAGGATTGAGCTGTATTATCAACCAATACATCAATGTGAGGTAATGGGAAATCATCTTTCGGACTCGCTCTATTCAAATCCCGGTAATCGACACACATTCTGACTTTACCATCCTTCTTCGGCACAGGAACGATGTTGGCCACCCATGGGGGATAACTCGTAACAGCCAAAAAACCCGCATCCCACTGCTTCTGAACCTCTTCCTTGATCTTAGTTGCCATATCAGGACTTGTTCTACGAAGCTTCTGCTTGACCGAAGGACATCCTTCTCTAAGAGGTAATCGATGCACCACAATGTCTGTATCCAACCCAGGCATATCTTGATATGACCAGGCGAATATCTCCACATATTCTCTCAGCATCTCAATCAGCCTCCTCTTGACAGAGTCCTCTAAAGCAGCCCCAATCTTGATTTCTCTTTTGGCGTCCTCAGTACCCAAATTAACAACCTCCAACTCCTCCTGATGAGGTTGGATGACCCTTTCCTCCTGCCTCAGCAATCTGACCAATTCTGCAGGGAGTTCACAGTCTTCCTCACTCTCCTCTTCAGCTTGGTAGATGGGATTGTCGAAATCATACTGAGCCATAACAGAACTGTTCATAGTGAATGCCATAAGATCGCTTCTGCATGTTTAATGCTTTGTTTTAGAAAAAGAGTTCAATAAAGTCACAAAAAACAAAAACATTGCCATTTTTATTGTTTTTGAAAAGGATGAAAACAAAAAATAGAAAGACAGGGATCACAAAGTTTGATTTCAAAAAATGTCCTTCATTAATGATAATCATTAAAACATGATGAGGCCCTACAATGAATCACTACGCCTTGGGCAGATCGTAGGATTTTCATGCAAAATGACAAAACAACAGAAAATTACTCTGTCAGAAGAGTAACTTGAACCACTTCTTCAGCCGTCCAGTTGTTGATAGATCCCCCTGGTGCACACGAGCGAACCCAGTTGTCCAAATCACAATCACTGTCACAGTCTTCACTACCGGTTGCAGAGACGTCGCCATGATTCATCAGCCCAGCGCTGGTAAAGGTACTCGGACCCGCTTGACCATTCTGCTCTGCTTGGAGAGGCTCGTAACCAACGCCAAATTTGTCTTCTTTGACAGGCAAATCCACCATCTTGCCCCAGCCTTCAGCTTTGCCGGATTTAACAACTTCTTTGGCCTGCTTGTAAGAAGTAATTGAAGCACCTGACTTCCTCTGCTCAGCGTACGCCACTTTCTCAAGAGCCACAGTCTCAAACGCCTGACATAAGGTTTCGTGGATCTCGCCATCCACCTCAACATACTTGAACGAGGATAGATGACTCACCAGAATCTCTTCTTCACCGCACACAGTCACAATCTGACCGTTCCAGACATACTTGAGTTTTTGATGGAGAGTCGACGAGACTGCCCCTGCTGCATGAATCCATGGACGCCCCAATAAACAACTATAGGCGGGCTGGATGTCCATAACATAGAAGATGATATCGAATACCTCAGGACCTATCTTCACAGGCAAGGTAACTTCCCCACACACAGAACGTTTAGAGCCGTCGAAAGCACGAACGATCAGGTCACTGGGAGTAAGCACAAACCCTTCCACATCAATCTTCTTCAGAATCTGCTTAGGCAGCACATTCAGCGACGACCCGGTGTCTACCAATACGTGAGACAACACTGCCCCCTTGCACTCCATGGTGATGTGCAAGGCTTTGTTATGGTTTCGCCCTTCAGGCGTTAAGTCCAGGTTGGTGAATCCTACACCATGCCTGGTGCTCACATTGGCCATCACGCCCTCCAGTTGATTGACAGAAATCTCCTGAGGCACGTAAGCCAGATTCAACATCTTCAGCAAGGCATTACGGTGTGCCTCAGAGCACAACAACAGTGAAAGTATAGAAATCTTGGACGGAGTTTGATTCAACTGATCTACAATCTTGTAGTCACTCTTCTTGATTATCTTCATAAACTCCTCCACGTCCTTCTCAAATGACCCCTCGGGCGCTTCCTTCTGGACAGGTTCTTCCTCAACCACAGCTTGCTTACCCTTTGCTTTGGCGAGAGCCTCAGCATTATTGTCCCTCAAAGGCTGTGGTGCGAACAGACGACCGCTTCTGGTAAAACCTCCTGGACCCCCTACATTGTCCACAGCCGGACCAACAGTTGCAGGAACTCTATTCGGTAAACCAATTGTCACTGGAGTCTGATTCACTGGTCTCGTCTGACTTTCAGCCCTTCTGTAACTGCGGTGAGCATTATCATACTTCCACGGCACGGCTCTACTATTCTCAACAGCCCTTCTTCCAGACGCGGCGATAGTAGTTGGAGCACTGATGGTTACAGGCACGGAAATGGTAACTGGGGTACCATTTGTTGCAGGTGCACTAACGACCCTTTGTCCACGTCCTTCAGACGGTTTAAAGTAAATGGTGATAGTTGACACTGTTCCACGATCTTTTACAGCCCTACTGAATTGCAAACAACCCTCATCCATCATACCCTGGATACCGGCCTTTAGCTGGTCGCAACCATTCTCAGATTCTGCACAGCCCAAACAATCCTCATCACAGCCCGAGTAGACACCCCCATTCAGCAGACGGCCCTTCACAACTAGCAGAGAAGTCTGAACATCATCAACACTAACAACCAGATCTTCAGCTTCTTTCCCCTCAATATTGTTCACTCTATGCCCACCATGCTGAGGCATAGGGTTGTTTACGACGTTAGGCACTGGAGCGAAGTTGATCGCCTTGGCATCGATCAAATCTTGGACCTTGTGCTGGAGAGCCCGACACTTCTCAGTATGATGCCCTGGTGCCCCAGAGTGAAAGTCACAACGGACGTTGGCGTCGTACCCAGGAGGCAATACTGTAGGCGGAGCCATTGTACGCAACTCAACCATCCCCAACCTGAGTAGTTCGGGCAGCAGTTCGGCGTACGACATGGGTAGCGAATCAAAACGTCGATCAGGCATCCTTTGTCTGGGCTGATACGGACGTTGCTGTTGTTGTTGTTGTTGCGGTTGTTGAACTCTTTGTTGTTGTTGTTGACGAGGTTGAGGTGCCGGAATGGTCACTGCAGTAACTTGACGGTATTCACTTCTGTTCTGATCTCTGCGGTGTTGAACAGCATTAGTTTCACCCTCTCTTCGACGAGGTGCCCCAGCAAACGGCTTCTTAGAAGAAGAGGAACCAGCATCTTGGATCTTCCCAGTTTTAATCAAGCTCTCAGTCCTCTCTCCACAAATGACAACATCAGAAAAACTACCGAATGGGCAGCTCCCCATCCGGTCCATAAACACACCCTGAAGAGTACCGATAAACATATCTGTCAACTCCCTCTCCAGCATAGGGGGTTGAACTCTAGCAGCCAGTTCACGCCACCTCTGGGCGTACTCCTTGAAGCTCTCTCCGGATTTCTGACATAGACTCTGCAGCTGAGTCCAGCTAGGCGCCATGTCCATGTTATGTTTATATTGCCTCAAGAAGGCCTCACCCAGATCCCTCCAGCAGCGGATAGAATCTCTCTTCAATTCCATGTACCAGTCTAAAGAAGCCCCAGATAGACTATCTTGGAAAAAATACATCCACATCTTTTCATCATCGGTATACGCAGAGATTTTTCGATAATAAGCCTGCACATGGGTGCGAGGGCAAGAAGTACCGTTGTATTTATCGAAGGACGGTGCTTTGAACTTGTAAGGGATTCTCAAACCTTCCACCAACCCCATATTGGTAACATCAAAACCGAGAGAATTCTGACATTCCATAGCTCTAATTTTCTCAGCAAGGGCATCAACTTTACGATCCCTCTCATCAACCCTTCCCAGAACGTCTTCGTCTTCACTGAGCAGAGTGAACATATCCTCTTGTCTGTCAACAATCGGAACAGGATTACGGGCCGGGGCACGGACTGCTCTGGCATTAGCGGCATCTGGAGCAATAGGTTGACCGTTGATTCGAATACCCCCCAACTCATCACCTACAGCATAGTTGTTGATGGGTACAGCAGCAGCAACATTATTATCATTGACCGGGCCTCCCTCTGGCGGAGCATGGTTGACCGGTGGAATTGCAGCCTCTTGTCTCTGAACCAAGGCTCGAAGTTCTTCTTGACCTTGTGCAACCCCTTGCATCATATTCATAAACTGGGCCATGTTAGCCTTCATCTCAGCCAACTCAGCTTGAACTTGATCCATACCTCTCTGTTGATTCAGTCTTGTTGAGTAGCGGTGCGGACGTTGATCAGCTATCCTGCCTGAACAGGAACCAAGAGTGAGAAGTCACGACCAAGAACACCTGTTATGCAAAATGATATGAGTATGGTGCTAATGATGCGTATGATGCACATGATATGTTCATTCCTCAGGCATTCAAAGAGCCTGAGTCATCCTCAAAAGATGGCAACCTGCAGCAAGAACAACATAGAAGCACAGAAATAACATACACAAGAGTGATGAGTACAAGGTGAAACCAACAACCTCATCTATATGAGTAACAGGATCATACAACAAAGTCGACAAAGAAAGTCCAAACAATCGGAGTACAACAATGAATCCCATCCAACAAGCCTGGAGGTGATTCTTAACATACATATCAAAGATACAAGCTAAGACAAACGGCCTCCCGGAATGAGAGTCTTCAAGTACTGACACTGGTCTATCAACAGGTCACATTCTGAACATTCTGGCAAAAGAGTGATCTTCTCCTTCAGTTGTCGTCTAAGCTCTACCACTTCTCCTCCAAGGTGGTTCTCTGATGCCTGTCTCAAGTCTACTTCCTTCTTCAACTGGATGTCTTTATCTCTGAGTTGCTTCTCCAAGTCTCTGATCTTCTTCTGATAGCTGGCCTCAGCTCTCTGCAGCCTCAAGCACTCCCGGTGTTCTGCATCTAACATGCTCTCCACCTCCTCGTAGGATCTCTTCTTGCTTCTCAGTCTGCTAGCATCTTCTTCTCGCACTCCTCTGAGTTGATGAGCCAAGTTCAAACTATCAGCTTTGGCCTTGTACAGCTCCATCTGGATATCTTGCTCCTTCTCTCTCAAACGGCGATTCTCCATCAAGGCTTGCTTGTAGTGCTCCGCAGGCACACTCTCAGCAAGGATCAAAGGTGGTTGCTCCTGCAACGGCTCCATCCTATCGTAGGGTAGCAACAAAGTTTCCACTCTCTTCTTTACCCAATCGGTGTAATCGGGCATAGCAACGGCAAACTTCTTCCCTAAGACAGATCCATCCTTCACACCAATAGACTTCCAAGCTCTCCCTATCTGCTCCAATCTGGCCGGGTCACTCCGCTTCTCAAAACACACACTTTCAGCTACCTCAGCCTCAAGTGGTCTTCCCTCCATCACAAACCCCAACTGGCGAAGAGAAAGAACCGGGTTGTAATTGATGCAACCCCTAGTCCCTACGAGTGGCACATTACGGAATCCTCCACAGCTCATAATGACGTTACGCACATCCATCCGGTAAGATTGCCACCTGATATCATAGGAGGTAAGAGACATAACCCTCTGAGTCCACTTATGCGTGCTCTGAGCATCCACAAAAGGTCCACTGACTGGCAGGAGAGACAAGAACCATCTGAGCAAAAGCGGGAGACAACACCTGATAGCCCCACCCTTACCATGCCTACTGTGAATAGCATAGTAAGTGTCAGCCAACAGAGTAGGAACTGGATTTCCTTTAATGAAAATACTGACTGCAGCATAGTCAACAAAATTGGGCATACTCGGAAACAGGACGATCCCATAGATCATGACGGCCAACTAAGCATGAAAGGCTTCCCAACTTCCCTTCTCTGCTTCTTCTCTAGCTACCCTCAACAGAAACTTCAAAGGCAATCCTACAACATCCCCACTGGACTTCCAACTATCACTGACTTCCTTGATACCCAAATGGAGAGCTCTGGCAACAACTCTGAAATCAACCTCCTTGGGCACATCCAAGAAAGGAACCTGATACCGGACCGGGACACTCAGCAGAATGGAGTACTCCTCAAGAGTAGGCGCCAACTGATAATCTTGAAAGGTGAAACAATGAAGCTCTGGGTCGTAGAACTGTAGAAGAGTCTGCAACGGCACCGGATCGACTACCATCTTCAACAGTGTCAGAATATCTCCATACTGGTCAACAAACCCCTTCTGGCTACCACTGGTCATAAGGTTGCTCAACTCAATCAGAGACGTCAAAGGTTCACGGTGAAAGCTGTAGGAACAAGTCTTCCGCTTCAACTCTGGGACTGTTGCCATCTCTATCAGTGAACAAGCTCTGGAATGTACTTGAGAAATGATATGCATGCAGGGATTAGTTTTTTTTTTGTTTTTTTTTTTTTTTTTTTTTTTTTTGCGTATTTTTTGAAAATAAACATGTTATGATGCAAATGATGCAGACAAGACTGGTTGGCTGTGTCTCTCAGAACACAGGATCAAAGCTTCGGCTTGAACTCGGAACCACATATTCATCTGAAACCCAAAGTCATCTGAGACCCCAAACTTCTGAACCAATAGTCACCAACAGGATCACAAGTCACCAACAAGTCACCAACAAGTACCTGTACCTGTAATAATGATCATCCCCTCCCCACTCACGGGTGTCATCTAGGCCAGGGTAAGGTCGAGAGAAACGCAGCATAGATAACCTTTCGCAGAATATCATCATATACACACCCGAAGTATGTAACGATAATATCCCACCAGGGTCTGAACTGCTCGTGATATCAATGTTCCGCTAAGTGGCGCAATACCACCCGCTTCCCATGAATCACTCTATTCCTAAGTATCCTAGATTTCACTCATGGCCTGGGTATTGGGCCTTTTACCTCATGTAACTCCCACCCCAACAGAGAGAAACAGACAACCAGCCAGCCAGGTGAACAGATGAATATGAATGCAAACATTAATGCAAACATAAATGCAAACAATAAATAAATGAATGCAATAAATAACAGCAAACAGCAACCAAAACCCTAACCTAGAGAGCGCTAGGAGAGACTCGCTTAGGGAAGATGGACCAGCACAGGTCAACTTCTCTATGTCCCCAGCAGAGTCGCCAGCTGTCGCATCACGCGAAAAACCGGCGGGAAAACAAGAACAACAGAGCCGCCACCGTGCGTTATTTATCCCAAAAGAGGGAAAGGAAACGCTCGAAGTAAACCTAGGAAAGAACATGGTCTCGCGACCAAAGAGAATGGGTTCGGGAGTCGGTTATGCGAAGGGAAGGTATTAGCACCCCTACGCATCCGTCGTACTCGACGGGATCCACGCACAAAAGGAAGGAAAATGGTTGCTAAAACACTACTCACACACACACACACACCGGCTGAAGGAGACACAAGAAAACAGACAAGACTGACTCGGCAGGATGTCGCATCCTGGGCCTACTTAGTCTATCAGGCATAGACATCAGAGTCGAAGTAGTTCGGACTGGGGAAACGACACATGCTCGCTAGGATGTCGCATCCTATGCATACGTATCTTCTCGGACGAGAGAAGAATCAGAGCATTCGTAGCTCGGCTGACACGCACGCAAACACAAACAAGGCACACACAGGCAAACATGGAGCCTGAATGCCAATCACTGGACTTACATCAGCATCCGAACCAAACACACGCACACTGGAACCTAACTGCCACTCGATGGACTTACATCAGCTTCCAAGCACACAACAGACAAAACAAAGACACAGGCGCCCGGAGAGATCTGCTCATCTCCTGCCTACGTACCTCATCTGGTATGAGGATCAGGGCGACGTAGTTCCCCTACGGAGGGATACAGGACTAGCCTAACCAGATAACAGAGGGAGACACAACTAGGGAGACTACGACTCGAGCCTAGATGTTATCATGCAAAATCATCCCTAAGTTAAGGTTTCTAGCTAACTTGCACAGGAAGCAAGCCTATCCTAAACATGACTTGCACAGGAAGCAAGCCACACACACATTTAACTTGCACAAGAAGCAAGCCAAGCAAAACCTAACTTGCACAGGAAGCAAGTCTAAACTAAACCTAACTTGCACAGGAAGCAAGTCAAACAAACATACAAGCACAGGTAGCACACACTATACACAAGCAAAGGGCTCAAACAAGGCTAGGTTTTAGTCGAGGGGTCATATCAACCTCAACAAACAAACCTCTGGAACTGGGTGAATGTGCTCTTAACCTTGCCATTGAGGGGCTAAGGTGAAGCAGATGAAAGGTGAGTGAAGATAAGACTTCACAGCTCTTATCCTTGGCCTGGGAGAGCTTAAGACAAGAATGTGTGGGTTCAGAAGGTGGGAACCCTTCTACACATTTGATACTGACTCAACTGTACAATTGTACAAGATCTTGGGTTTGTATCTGCAATGCATCAACACAGTGGTGTGAGCAAAGCAGATGACACACAGAATAGCAGGGGATAAGTTGCTTATCCCTTGGGTTCTGCCAATTGCCTCTTCACTTAGGAGGACTTTGACTCTATACAAGGACAAATGTAAACATCCACAAACATTGCCTCTTAAGGAGGACTTCAGACAATTGCCTGGCCAAGTAACAGGCCAGGTCTTCCAGACTACATGAAGATTAGAAATATACCTCAATGCAAATTGCTTATATAAGCAAAGCAAAGCAAAAGTTCACAAGGAACTGAGCAACTAAAAGCACCTTTTGAAGCACACAGAGTTAAAAATCGACGGATTTGGTTCTTGTAAAGCACAAACAGGTATTCTCCAGTGCTTGTATGTATGAAAGAATGAAGAGACAAAGTTCAAATGCACACGAGGCTGCTCCAATCCGCATCTGTCATGGGAAGTGCTTCTTTAGAACAGTAGAGAAACACGCTTTTCAGTTGAGATATCCAGCCTTCAAAGGGTTCAAAAACAATAGCATATGATGCAGCAACCAAGGTTGGCTCAAGGGTTTTGAAATTTTGTCAAGAAAAATCCAAAATGCAAAATGAGGGTTCTTGAGAGAATGCAACTTTTTTCTGTTTTATCAAAGTGGCTGCTGCTAGGGTTTTCAAATGGCAGAAAAAATGATATATATCTGCTGTTTTGTGGTACTGAATCAAGGTCCATGAAAATGTGGGATAGAGTTGGTAAAAAAGTGTACTTTTCTCCAATTTTCAAGCAAGTTGGTAATGTGTGTATGTACTGCACAAGAATGGGCCTCCAACAAGTTTTAAACAACATTTCAGAACCTATTTGAATGGTAGAAATGGTTAGGAATGATTATTTGGAAAGTTCAATTTTTCACCTCACTTGAAAATAATCCATGTAGGTTCAAAAGTGCCATTTTGATCCATAAAGTTTTGGTACATGAAAGTTACATTTTTGGAAAGAGGGGGTCAAATGTGACTTGTAGGAAAAAACCCCACCCAAATTGGCCAAATGGTTTGAGAGATATGGCCTTTTGAAGTTCAAGAATTTTTGAAAATGAATTGATCATAACTTGCCAACCATACATGGGAATTGAGTGTTCTTGGACTTTTTGGAAATGGGAGAACAAGATCTTCAACTTTCATGTTGGGAAAAAATTCATTTGAAGCTTGTATCATGATGTAAGTTTGAGGATCAAGACTTTCCATTTTTGGTAAATTTCAGTTACAGGTCAAGTTTCCCTTTTTGGAAATTTCTGATCTGGCTTCAAATTCTTCCATGATGGTGTTTGCCATGATATATGAGGCCTATTGGGACATGAATAAGCTCTCTCAAACCAAATCCAACCATCAAAACCATAAAATCAGACACAGTTGACCAAGTTTGACTTTTTAGGGTTTCTGACTGACTGTGCATCGACTGATGACTTCTGAACATCCAATCCTTGACCAAAACACTTCAAATGGATCCCCAAGTCATGTGAACATGTTGGACCAACCCTAGGGCCTTGGCTCCTTGAGAAATGCACTTGCTTGCTTGACTGACTGATCTCCTGACCAGTTTGACCTAATTCTCTGATGACTTTGTACTTGAGGCAAAAGGGACAATGCAATGTTATGCAATGGACCATGTTATGTTATGACCTAATATGAAAATGTATGTACAATGAGTAGGTGCAAATTTGAGGTGCTACACTCTTCCCTCCTCAGGGAGATCAGCATCACAAAAACTCAAATTGTTATAAGCGGTAATGTTTGCAACAATAATGTCAAATTGTTCTATTGTGACGTCATGATCTACATACGCCACATCCAACACCTTATGCAGAGCTTCTCGGTATGGTTCTGAATTCCTCAACAAAGATAACACAGAGATCTTTGATGGCGTTTGTAGAAGCTGATCTACAACGTTGTACTCACTCCTTTTGATGAGCCTCGGCATCTCATCACAGTCTTCTTCCGTATTACCATTCTGGCCAATAGAGACAGGAGCTCTCAAAACAGAGGCAGGTTTATTGGCAACAAGTGCCGGATTCGGAGCATTCACAGCAGTCCTAACCGGGGGTTCAACATAATCAGCAACATTGGCCCTTCGGACATCAGCTTGGGGTATCGGCGGAGTCGAGAAAACACGACCGTTACGGGTCAGGCCGCTGACATCGGCAATATTAACAACAGAAGTAGAGGGCAGGGGCACCTTCTTCCCATCCTCCAATGCCACAGTATTGTAGCGATAAGGGACGGCTTTATCAGAAGAGTATGGCACAGGGCCAGCTGGTTTAGTGATCAAAGAGGGAGAAGCCTTCTGCTTGCTGCCATCATACCGAATGACAACAGGCTTAGGGATCCGAAATACCAGAGATATTACATTGACTTCATCATCATCAATATCAATATTTCGATTCTGAAGTATCTCAATTACTCCTTCATCCAGCATTTCTTGGATGTCTTTACGGACTTGGCGACATCCCCTTTGATTGACAGTGCAGACACGACATCTGTCGTGGTCATGCTCATAATGACTGTACTCACACAACAGTCTGTGCATCTGGACCAAAGATTCTCGAATATGGCTGACATATTTGACCTTATATTTACCAGGGCAGCCCTGGACCATGTTGGCAGAGGATTTCCCATGCTCGGGCAATGGGTTCTTCTTCACATTAGGACCTACGTCCTCGAAACACAAGATACCACATCTCACAAGGTCTTGAACCTTGGTGTTCAGTGGGTAACAGTTTTCCACGTCATGTCCGCGAGCACCAGAATGATAAACACAGTGTAGCTCGGGCTTATACCACCATTGAGGGTTGGTAGGTATAGCCGGTGGGTCTCGTGGAGTAATCAATTTCCTCTATATCAAAGAGGGATACAATTCTGCATAGGTCATAGGAATAGGATCGAAGGTGACCCTCTTCTTCTCATAGCTTGTACTGGCTTGATTGTTGTTTCGAGGCTGGTAGGCCTGCTGTTGAGGACAATGCTGTTGTTGTTGATATTGTTGATGTTGTTGTTGCTGGTTATTATTGTGATGCTGATATTGTTGATTATCTCTAAAAATAGGTGCTATGTGAGCCACCTGATGCTGGTTACTGGAAGGACGCACGGTCTTCCTCCTCACTGAGGGTCTTCTGGGTTTAACATGGGCGGTCATAGCATGTGCCTCACCATCTTCCTTCTTTCCAAACGCCCCATATCGTTTGGCAGAAAAGCCTTCTTCTCTGGTCAGGTGCCCTTCCCTGACTCCTTCCTCCAGACGCATACCCATGTTCACCATCTCGGTGAAATCAGAAGGAGCGCTGGCAATCATCCGCTCATAGTAAAATAAGCTCAAGGTCTTTAAGAAGATCTTGGTCATTTCTTTCTCCTCCAGCGGGGGCACAATCTGTGTTGCTAGCTCTCGCCACCTCTGGGTGTACTCTTTAAAAGTCTCCTTGTCCTTCTGGGACATGGCTCTCAATTAATCCCTATCGGGAGCCATATCCATGTTATACTTGTATTGCTTGACGAAGGCCTCGCCAAGATCGTTGAAGGATCAGATGTTCGCACTGTCCAGGCCCATATACCATCTCAGGGCAGCACCGGGCAAACTGTTCTAGAAGTAATGAATGAGAAGTTGATCGTTGTCGGTCTGACTCAACATCTTCCTGGCATACATGACCAGGTGGCTGAGAGGGCAAGTATTTCCCTTGTATTTTTCAAAGTCAGGCAAGTTGAACTTTACAGGGATTTTGACGTTTGGGACCAAGCAGAGTTCAGCAGCAGACTTGCCGAAGAGGTCCTTTCGTCTGAGAGTTTTCAATTCCTTGCGGAGCTCAAGAAACTGATCATTCATAGCATCCATCTTTTCATAGCCCTCAGACGGTTCAGAATGGTAAATGGTGTCGTCTACTCTAGGCATAGTATGCACGACAGGAGGTGAAACGGCGAGCACCGGGCTAGATGCCGGCAGAGAAGCAAATGTGGGTGCAGGACCCTCAGACATGAAGTTGGGAGGCATCCCCCAAGGAAACTCGGCTGGCATAGCTGTTGGTGCAAAGTGGGCGCTGGCCGCAGGCACGGTTGAAGATGCAATCTCGGAGATAACTGTCCTCTGGGGAGGAGTTGAAGGTGTCGGAGATGACTGGCTCTGGGCAGCCATGAAAGACTCCATTAGGGCAGTCAATTTGGCTACTTCCTCCTTAAGTTCATGGTTCTCTTGCTCCAAATGATCCATTAGTCTCAGTGCGTTGGCTCGGGTGTAGTACCGGTGAGTCAGCTTGTCTTCAAAATAAATGAAGAACACAGAGTTAGACCATAGAACAAGAAGCATGGAGCAAAACCTTCTTATGCACATGATGCATGCAATGCTTGTGCATATGATTTAATTTTTTATATCAGGGGAACTTTAGAGTCTTATTTGAAAATATTAATCATTTGGACATATAGTGGAATATCACATCAATAATATCTGGAAAATATTTTTTACACCAAATAAGTACAATCTTGGTAACCAAATACAATATAAGAGAGAAGGAAAATGATCATCCTATGGAAACCTAGAAACAATCATCTAAAGCTCTGGAGACTGGAAGATAAGTTGCACGAAGCCTCTTCACCTCCCTCTCATAGGCTGCCTCCATATCCGCCTTCTCTTTGGAGAGTCTATCATACTTCCTCTTCCAGAACTTGGAAGACTGAGGGAGAAGAGAAGTCCATGCATCATCAGGATCATCAATAACCTGGTGCTTAAGGAACTCTATCGAAGCATCCTTATCTCTAATTTGCTGAAGCAACTCCTCTCATTCACGGATCCATGCACGTGAACGGTCTTCGTCTCTCAACTCCTCTATTCCTTGGTCGGGGAGGGTTGAAGGCCCAGCCACAACCAAAGGTGTAGGTCTTGGATAATCATAAGGCATGAGGTACTCAGAAGCTCTCCTCCTAACCCAAGAGGTATAAGGTTCCAAAGCAATACATTTCTTCGAACCCAGCTCCTTCCTTCCCTTCCTATGGATCTTGCGCCAAGCGCGAACCATCCTGCCCTTCAAGCCTTAGGGATATTTACCCTCCTGGAAGAACACACCTTCTAACATAATGTTATTAGGTTTATCCTTTAAGGGGAACCCAAGCTGACGACGTGCCAAAATAGGGTTGTAGTTAATTCCACCACATGTACCAAGAAGAGGCACATTGGAGAATTCACCACAAGAGTCGATAATCTGCACACCATCATATACACGGTTGTACCAAAAGATATCATCATTAGTGAGAGACATAAGTCTCGTGGACCATCGTAGACATCCTTTGTTCTCCTTGAAGGCGACCGTCTGTGGCAAGTGCGAAATAAACCACTTGTACAACAGAGGCAAACAACACACAATGGTACCACCACCCTTTGCATTCCTCATATGCAAAGAGAAATAAGTGTCACCCAACAGAGTAGGAACGAGATTAAGAGTAGAGAAAATCCTAACGGCGTTCACATCCACAAACTTGTTGATGTTGGGGAATAACACTAGCCCATAGATGAGAAGTACAAATATGGCCTCAAAGGCGTCCTCACTCATGGCCTTCCCATACATAGTAGCTTGAGCAATGAGGAAATCAGATGGGAGACCTTGAATTCCACCTTTGGTAGTCATATGAGCCCTACAATAGATTCATATATATGCAACAGATCAGCAATCTCTTGGGAAGAAGGAACTCTCTCCAAGCCACTGAACGGAAACTGATCTAGAATAGGTATACCCACAAGATAGGCATACTCCTCAAGCGTAGGCAAAAGCTGGAAATCTGGAAATGTGAAGCAACGGTACAAGGGATCATAGAACTACACCAATACACTAATCAATCCTTCGCCCAATTGAGTAGTCAGAATAGATAGAAGCTTCCCATAACGAGCCTTGAAACCCAAGGGATCTAATACATAAGATGTCAAATTCCTTAGCTCTTTCAAGTCGGGTTGTCTGAAACTGTACTTCTTTGTATTCCTTCTTTGTCTTTCCATGTCTGAAAATTTGCAAATAGACCTCTTAAGTTCCTTGAAAATTTTCTCATTATTTGATGATATGGATGCAAATGGGTGCATGAATGCATGAATGCAACAATCACACTCAAGGATCAAGCAAAGCACACCAAACAAAGGTCATGGGATGGATCATGTCATCTTTAATATCAATCATCCATTTTGGTGGATTATGGTTTACACCTTATCAACACCCAAGTTCCATTGATATTAAGGATACAAGAACGGATCAACCATGAATCACAGGTTTGTTGCAAGTCACGAGCATGGAGTCTCGGTTAAGAACCACCCAAAGGGAATGTACTAGGGTTTAAACCTACCAAACATGTTCTACAAGAGGTTCCCATAGTCATCATCCCATCTTTCGGATATTATCGGATAAACGACTACTCGTATTCCAAAAATATTCTCAAGAGAGACTCTTATGAGTGTAGTATCGCGTAACAATCATATCAAATCTTACACTTGAATGACCTTCACACTACGTCCTAAAAATAGGCCAAGATGGGCTTGGTAAACTAAGGTCCTTGGCTTCTACGGTATATATTGGAAAGAGTAATGCCTAACCACGACTACTCGTGTGACATTATTGATCCCAACATGACCTCCACCAAATGAATGGGCTTGCAAGTCAACTTCCTAAGGAATAACTCCACACAAGTTAACAAGACTATGCCATTCTCCTATCCTAAGTGCACTCGAGTTCGGGTATAGAACTCATCTCACAAAGATCACCAAGCATACAAAGAATTAATATTCAAGCAATTCAACCATTACATACAATACAGTAATCCTAAATTGCACAAAAAATATGTCACAAAATAATATACAATACAATACAACAAATATGAAAAGTAGGCAAAATCCACTAGGAAATGATCCCCAGCAGAGTCGCCACTTTTCTGTAGCGGGGTATTTGTTAACATTAGAGATATTGACTAAATCCAAGGTAAACCATACAAGTCGAGTCGCCACCGCACTTCTATTTATCCAAAGGAATGGTTAGAAAGCGAACAAAAACCTAAAAGTTTTATCGAATCAAAAACTAGTAAAATTGTCTGAGATCTGGGTAAGGGGGTTGGTTATGCAATGGGAAGGTGTTAAGCACCCAAAACATCCTAGGTACTCCTAGGGAGCCCTTTTCACACTTGTTGTAAGGTTGGTATTTTGTGAAAATTTATTTGTGCAAACATGATTGAAGAGGTGAGAAGAGAATATGGTAGTTATTTACAATTTTGTGTTTGGATGGATAAACCCATTGCCTACGTACCATCTTAAAAAAGGATTAGGATCAAAACCTCGTAGTTCGAGGTAAAAATCTCAAAAAACAAGTTTGTGAATTGATTGGTCCAAAATCCTTAAGGTCTTTTGTTATCCAAGGGAGAAACTCAACCTAAAACCACAAATCCACCATGTGAGGATAGCTTCAACATGCTAGTGAGGGGTTAACCCTATAATAAGCATGGAAGACTTATTGTCTATCACTAAGGATATAGGTGAGTATTATATCTACCTCAAGGATAACTCAAACCTAATAGCTAAAGGTTATGAAAAGTTTTGATTAAGAAAGTGGCAATTGAAACCACAAAAGTATTTGAATGGGTTATATTTACCAATGAAAAGTATTTACAAAATATGGTCAAAGTTGACTTAAAGATTCAATTCAAATAAGTATTATGAAAAGAGAGTTTGAAAATCAAAAGCATAATGCTTAGGTTTCTAATGTTTGAAAAGAAGTGTTAAGTGTTTGCACAAAAAGTTTTGGCTTGGGTTAGAGTGGAGGGAAGAAGAAGAATGGCTAAGGTCCTAATCATACAAGAGATGACGGATAAGAAAGAAGACCACAAATGGAGTTCCTCTCTTGAGATCATATTGATGATCCAAGTAGCTCTCATCCTTTGGAATAAGCAAGCAAAAAGTGTAAGCTCAAGCAATCAAATTAATCAAACAAGCTCTTAGAAGATCCCCAATGGCTCTTGCATCTTTCACTTTGGATGAACATGGAAATGGTTCTTCATTTTTGGCTCAAATAGGATTCCCTAGCATAAAAGCACACACATCAAAAGGTTCCATGAAGTAAATCAAGAATGGACAAGATTCAGTTCAGAGATTTGGTCCTTCTGATCCATCTTCAACATTAGGCATTTTACTCCAATTTTGCATAGGGAATGTCCTAGAAACTAAGTCCATTTGTCCATTTTGCATTTGGTCCACAACAATCAAAACAAAACACAAGCACAATAATATATACACAATTATGTGCTCAAGTGAGCAAAAGGAAAATTGCATTAACATAAACATGTGCTCAAGTGAGGAAAGAGCAAAAGCAAATGAATAATGTGTACAAGAATAGTAAATTGCATAAATGTAAAGGGCAAGAATTAAATGTTAATGGTTAATGGTTAATGGTTACTATTAGAGTTAGTGTGCCATAAGGCAATTTAGAGCTATGTTAAGTAATCGTAATTGGACTTATGTAGAAGTCACAATTATCTGAGGCCGGTTAATAAATAATGTAGGCAACAAGACAAGTTAGAGATTTTGGTTAGTGAATCAAACTCCTACAACTTTCCATGCCAAAAAAGAATATGAGAAATGATCTTGTATTGATTTAGGTTCTTTGTATGATTAGGAAGCAACCTATCCTTAATGCAAAGCCATTCACTTGATCCATGATCAAGATGAATTAGATTTGAACCAAGGAAGATTAAACCTCCATGTATCAATGCTAACCACCAATCTTTAACTCATTGATCAAAAAAAGAAAAAGAAGAAGAAGAAGAAGATGATGAAGGATGAAAATTAAAGTACATTAATGGAAATGAAATGAGATAATCAACAAGCATTGACCAAAGATAGAGAAGATCAAGGTCAAACAATAGAAAATAGAAGCAAAATGAAGATTAGAAGTCATGAAACAAATAAAATATTTTTGGTATTTTTCAATATTAAAATAAAACTTGAATTAAAATAATAAAGAAAGGTCAAACTTCAAACTCACTTCAAATCAACTTTGAAAAGTCCAAGTGAATTATCCCAAGTTCAACAAGGTCAAACAAAGTTTGACAAAAAATTTCAGCATTTTTAGAGGTCAGAAACTATTTTAAATCAATTAAAAATGCATAAAAACAACCTAATTGAACTAAAATCTCAAATAAATCTCAAATCAATTAATAAATTGATGAGAATATTTTTCATAGATTTATCATCATTCAAAGAGGTTAGAAAAATATTTTCTAATTTTTTGGATATCAAAACTATTTTAAATGAATTAAAAATAAGCAGAAAAGAGAAAATTGCTAAAAAAATATCAAATGATAAAATAAAAAATATTAAAAATCATTTTTAGAAAGTAGAAATTAAAAGGAGAAAAATGTAATTGGTCTCATATTTTTTGGACCAATAATGAAAGAGTTATGAATTTTTAAAAGGAAATGGAATTAAAAAACAATAAAAGAAATAAAAATCAGAAAATAGAAATGATGGAAAAGCGTGGACCACTTGATGAAGCTTCATTAATTGACGTGGATCATCACACGGCTAAGAAGCGCGTGTTCACCATATGCGCCAGTCAACTATGATACACCATGCCAAATAAAAAGTCATAACAATGGACATGTGAGATTGAATCTGGGAAATGGAATGGACGATCCAGATCCAATCTGGAGCCCAGACGGTGGCCAGCGCCACCGTCTTCTCCGGCCAAGCTCCGGCAAAGTTCAGAAGTTGCAGAGAAAAAATGTTAACCAAAAGACACGATCCAGGCATCAATCGAAAGCTTGGGTGATGTACATCACCCCTGTACCAACCAAATCCACTCTAGATCTCTATATTGAAAGAAATCGGAGATGGAAGATCTGTGTTGTTCATATGAACTTCATGATTTTTTAAAATTGAAAGCACAATAATGTTGCCTCTATGCATAGGACTTCAGATCATACAATAACAATAAGAAATAAGCACTATGCAAGCTAATTCGAAGAAAATAACAGTTGAGGTAAACCTCTGATTTGCAAGACTTGGAGTCACAATTCCTTGATGATAATGCTTACAGTTCACACTATAGATCAAGGAGAAGAAGGTTTAGGAACTTTAAGATCTGAAAATTGATCGAGGAAACCAAAGTTCAGATTTGAAAATTTGAGAGAAAAGTGAGAGAGTTCCTTTGGTGAGGGTTGTGATTTCCATTCAGCAGCATTTGGGGCGCCTTCAGGTTGAGGAATTATGAAGCTATGGAATTGTATTTATAGGCAAGGCATGGCTGTTGTGCATGATCACAAACTTGCATGAATGGAAAGGGCCGCCATGCATGGGCTTGTACAGGCGCATGGAGGGCCCAATTCCAACTGGATTTGGTAGCTGATGCATGATGAAAGCAAATTGGAAGTGAAGATTGGGTGGTAATAGCTCATGCAATGCAAATTAAATGATTTTCCAAAATTGCACTATTATGTTCAAGTCTTCGAAAATGCTATGTCAAAAATAGAAACACCACCTTATGAGTAATGGATGGAAAGCTTATTGCATAAGGATCATTTGTTATGTTGATCAAAACTCCATTTGGGCCTTGGAAATTGATGAAAAGTGGACATGAAGTGTAGGGTGCAAAACATGCACATGTGAGATTGTCAAAATTCACCAAAGTTCAAGCCCTCCTGTCTCAATGATGCAAGCTCCAAATGGCAAAATCTTCAACATCAAAGTTGTAGATCTTTTCAAGGCAATCAATTTGGACTTAAATTTTGCATCATTTGGATACTTTGATGAAGAAGTTATGGGCACTTGAAGTTGGACTTTTTCACATTTCAATGCATTTGGTCCAAAGTGACCTATAATGTTTTGCATTATAACATGTATTTATTTTGGGATTTTGAACTTTTTCTAAACATAACATTTTAAGTAGACATCTTAAGCTTTCCAATTCATTTGATTCCACCTTAAAATCATGAAAAATGAATGAGTTATGTTCTTGAGAAGTTGACCTAAATTTAGGGTTTCAGTCAAAATGACCTATAATGTCTTGGAAAGGATGATGACCTTCCAAGCTTCAAATAAATTTTTGATGAACATGAAAGTTGTTCATATGGTCCTTAAGAACATTGTTTCTCTTGGGGTCAAATCTATTTGACAAACACATTAAACGTTAGGTCTCAGTGTCTTTCAAAATAGTTAGATGAATTGACTGATCAACTTCTCAAGTCCAAACCTCATATCTTGATGAATTAATGATTGAGGACACTAAAATAAGTTCAAATATGCATGAAATGATGAGTAAAAGAAATTACCTTGATTGTATTTGATAATGGGTTGAGGTTGCTTCATGAGCAAGGCACAGTTGATGAATAGGTGAACTAGGGTTTCCTTTGGAAACAAGCCTCAAACCCTTTGATTTTCTTTGATCAAAAATGATGAATTGAGATACTTGGGAGGCATATTTGATGGATGAGAGATTTGGAAACCATTGCCATGCTTTCTTTCATCTTCTCTTGACCATATCAATGCACATAGGATCTCCTAGAAGCCTTAGGCCTTGTGACTGCTCAAGCTACAAACAAGAGATGTTAGTGACATATTTTTGTGCTTTTGGTTAGTAAAAAAAAAAAGAGAAAATCAATAATATACAATTCAATCATTCTTGGTGATCTCAAACCAAATCTAAAGGGACCCCACCCAAAGGTAAAGGAGCCAAGATGCTTAGGATCCTTGAGGCAATGCAAATGCAATGTTATTATGCCATGAGGGATATTAGGGTCCAAATTGGGGTCTTACAAGGTGAGACCAAAGTAATTGGAAAGATTGAGGTGTCTAATTTAAATGTTATGTCTGAAAAAAATTCATAATCCTAAAGGAAATACATGTGATATTGCAAAACATTATAGGTCATCTTGGACCTAATTCATTGAATTTGAAAAAGTACCCAACTTCAAGTACCAATAACTTTGTCATAGAAAATCCAAATTATGCAAACTTTGAGTCTATATTGACTATATTTAAAAGATCTACAACTTTGATGTTGGAGATGTTTTCATTTGAAGCTTGTATCATAAGGATAAAGGGGTTTGATCAAGCTTACTTTTGGTTAACTTTTTCAGAGTGATTTGAACATGTTTTACACTTGAACTTTCCAAGCCAGTTTTGATCAATTTTCACATGTCAAATGATTTTTTGGCCCAACATGACTTTTGTTCCTTATTACAAAAGCTTTCCAACCATTACTCACAATAGTCATTTGGATCTACCATTTGGAAGATTCAAATTTCTTTTCATTTATGTGCATTTTTGATATTTTATGTTATAACTTGAAATGAAAGCACTCTTCATTCCATGTGCATGACCACATGCTTCCCACATGATATCATCAAACTCTTTCAGCCATCCATGGGCCTCTCACACGTCCACAAAGGCCCATGCATTCAAAAATTTAAATCCCATGCACATGAGCAAAGTGTGATGATCAGATGCATTCAACTATAAATAAAGGCTTCCTCTCCCTTATTTAATAAGCTTTTGGAGATCCCATATGTTGCTGCTCTGAAACCACACCCTCATCAAAGGAATCATTCACCATTTTTTCCAGATTTTTGAGCTTGAAATTCATCAACATTAGATGAGTTTCAAAGCTAGATTCCTTTGCCAATCATCTTCCATACATCCAGGGATCAAAGAGGAGCAAAAAGCTTGAAGAATTCGTGGCCAAAAACTCACCAATTTGAAGGTATAAACTCAAACTGTTTAGATCTGAAACTCATAATTCAATGTAGTTTACTTGTGTTTCTGTGGTTCTCTGAAGTCCTCATACTTGAGGCAAGCTTTTAGTGCATTCAATTTGCCATTTCATGAACAATCCGCATGGACACCATGATTTTCTCCTTCATCTTTCTCTCAATATAGGAAGAATGAAAGGA
Source organism: Lathyrus oleraceus (assembly GCF_024323335.1). Taxonomy (NCBI): domain Eukaryota; kingdom Viridiplantae; phylum Streptophyta; class Magnoliopsida; order Fabales; family Fabaceae; genus Lathyrus; species Lathyrus oleraceus. The sequence goes on along the minus strand of NC_066584.1, from coordinate 331,564,300 downwards.
ATCCAATGGTATATTGATGATCTACATCACACGAGCTTCATTTCCATGCCCTTGTTTTTCATTTTTGACAAGTTTCACTTTCCTGCAAATCTGGCCGGAGTTTGTGTGGTTGATCGGAGAAGACGGTGGTTTCCACCACCACCACCACGTGTTCTGATCCATGGCCCTTGGATCTCCCTTTCATGATCTAATCTCATGCGTCCATTTTAATTACTTGTTTTAATTCACCATGTTTCGCTGTTGACTTGAGTGTACCGTGTATCATCAGATCCAAGCTGTGTATCAGTGCCACGTCAATTAATGAATTGGATCTGATGGCTCAACTTTTTCGCTTATTTCATTTTTTCTTTTTATTTTCTTTTAATTCATTCTATTTTCAATAATTCATTAAAAATTTATATGAAGTCAGAAAAATATGAGACCAACTCTAAAATTTTTCTTGAAAAATCTAGTTTCATATTATGATTTTTAATTATTTTTGTGACTTAATTTGATATTTTTTATAAATTACTTGGTTTTTAATGACTTTAATTCATTTTAAAATACTTTCTGACTTTTAAAAAATACAAAAATATTTTCATAGCATCTATGGATCATGATAAGTCAACGAAAAATAGTCTCAACAATTTCTTGTTTGTTTTGAGATTATTTGAGATTTTAATTCATATTATGCTATTTTTGGTTGTTTTTAATTGATTTTAATTACTTTCTGACTTTTAAAATTTGTGAGAAAATTAGTCAAAGTTTGTTTGACTACGTTGAACCTATGAGAATTTAATTGGACTCATTGAAGTTATTTTGAATTAAATTTGAGGTTCAACGTTGTTTCTTTATTTTTTATTTGTATTTTCTTTTAATTCAAAAATTACCAAAAAAATATTATTGACTTCTTGGGGTTTGAAAATCCTTAAGGATCATCACCTAGAAAGATGAATGAATTTGATCAAGGATGAGTTATCCCTTGATCAATTGGGATTGGTTATTGACTTCTTACCCCCTCCCTTTCATCTTCATCCCTTTCTTTCCCTCAATGGCCATTGAGTTAAAGTCTTGAGGTTGGTCTTGACAAATAGGAGTTTAATCTTCTTTGATCCAAACCAAACTCAACTTGATCCATGATCAAGTGAGTTATTTTGTGTCAAAGATAGGTTACTTCTTGGTCAAGCAAATAACCAAAAGTCAATACAAGGCCATTCCCCTTTTTGTTTGGCATGGCAAGTTTTATGGAGTTTGGTTTACTAGTCATGACCTCTAACTTGTGTTCTTTGCCTATATTATTATTGACCGGCCTCAGATAGGTGTGACTACTACATTAGTCCACTTACGATTGCTTAACATAACGCTACATTGTCTTATGACAAGCTAACATAACCCTACTAACTACTAAGTTTAATTTAAGCCTTTAAATTTTTGTCATTTACTTTTAATGCCATTTATTTCTTGCTCATTATTCATCCTGATTTTCATTTTTGCTCACTTGAGCACTTATTTTATGTTTATGTCATTTTTATTTTGCTCATTTGAGCCTATTATTGTATATAAGTATATTTCTATTTTGTGTTGTTTGTGTTTGTTTTGATGTGAACCAAAATGCAAAAAGAGAAAGGATTTAGAATTAGGATTTGCCCATGCTTAAAGGAGTTGAAGAGCAACTAGGCCTCATGCATTTAGAATGCAAAATATGTTGAAGAGCAACTAGGCCTCATGCCTTTAGAATGCTAAAATTAAAAGTTGGTCTCAAAGGACTTCTCCTCAAATTCTTTCTTTGTCCATTCCCTTTATTGTGTTAAGATGTTTTTGATGTGTGCTTTTGTGTGATAGGAACCTCATCTTAAGATTGGGAAAAGAGGACCATTGTCATGAGTAGCCAAGTTAAGAGCCAAGCTAAATGGAGATCCTTGGAGCTTGAATTCAAATTATTGAGTGCTTGTTTTGTGTGCTAAATCCAAAGGAAATGAGCATCTTGAGTCATCTCTATGACTCCAAGAAAAGGAACTACAAGGGTTATCTTTCCCCTCTTATCTTTGTATGCTTTAGGAATGGCCCTTCTCTCTTATCCCCACTCTAACCAAGCCAAAAATAATTTTCAAAACTTTGACTTTGTTTCAAATTAGAAACGTAGGCCTTAAGCCTTTGACTTTTCAAAACCATTTTCATAAATACTCATTGTAAATTAACTTTGATCCAACTTTGACCTCATTTTGTAAATAAATTTAACTTGTAAATATAACCCATTTCAAGTTGTTATTGTGGTTCCAATGGCCACTTGTTAAAACCTTTTCGAAAACATTAGTCATAGGTTTGAGTTATCATAGTGGTTGATGTAAATCTCACCTCATCCTTAGTGTTTGATTATAAGCCTTCTATGTTTATTATAGGGTTAACCCCTCACTAGCATGTTGAAGCCTTCCTCACATGGTGGATTGTTGGTTTAGGTTGAGTTTTCTCCCTTTGATAATAAAAGACCTTAAGGCTTTTGATTAAAATCAATTCACCAATCTTTGAGATTTTTACCACGAACTACGAGGTTTTGATCCTCCTTTGTGATGGTACGTAGGCAATGGGTTCATCCATTTAAACAATAAAATTTGTAAATATAATCAATTCTCTTCTCATCCCTCCAATCTTTTGCATAAATCTTTTCATAAATACCAACCTACAACACATATTTGCAAAAAGGGTTCCCTTAGAGTACTAAGGATGTTTTAGGTGCGTAAAACCTTCCCATTTCATAATCAACCCCCTTACCTAGATCTCTGACATTTTTATTAGTTTTTGATTTGAAAAACTTCTTACTTGGCTTTTGTTCTCTTTTTAGCCTTTCCTTTGGACAAATAAAAGTGAGGTGGCGACTCGAATTGTATGTTGACTTTTGGTTTGGTCAATAAACCTAAAGGTAACGAAAACCCTGCTACACTAAGACACTTCCATTTAAGTGATAACCTGCATTAGCCAGTCAACATGAACAAATCTTGGTCATTCACTCATTCACCAACTAACATAACTGTAGTGGGGTATTCGTTACCTTTAGATTTATTGACTAAATCAAAAGTAAATCATACAATTCGAGTCGCCACCACACTTCTATTTATCCATAGGAAAGGTTAGAAAGCGAACAAAAACCAAGTAAGAAGTTTTATCAAATAAAAAACTAATAAAAATGTCAGAGATCTGGGTAAGGGGGTTGGTTATGAAATGGGAAGGTTTTAAGCACCCAAAACATCCTTAGTACTCTAAGAGAGCCCTTTTTGCAAAGTGTATTGTAGGTTGGTATTTGTGAAAATATGTGCAAACAAGATTGAGGGGATGAGAAAAGAATATACACATTATTTACAATTTTGTTGTTTGAATGGATAAACCTATTGCCTACGTACCATCACAAAGGTAGGATCAAAACCTCGTAGTTCGGGGTAAAAATCTCAAAAATATTGGTCAATTGATTTGAACAAAAGCCTTAAGGTCTTTTGTTATCAAAGGGAGAAAACTCAACCTAAACCAATAAATCCACCATGTGAGGAGAGCTTCAACATACTAGTGAGGGATCCACCCTATAATAAGTATGGAAGACTTATAGTCCAATCACTAAGGATAAGGTGAGGTTTACATCAACCACTATGATAACTCAAACCTATGGCTAATGTTTATGAAAAGGTTTAACAAAGGTGGCCATTGGAACCACAAAAATCACTAGAATTGAGTTGTATTTACAAATTAGAAGTATTCACAAAATGAAGTCAAAGTTGACTTAAAATTCAATTCAAAATAAGTATTAATGAAAAGAGTTTGAAAAATCAAAGGCATATGGCTTAGGTTTCTAATTTGAAAACAATGTCAATGTTTGCACAAAATGAGTTTGTCTTGGGTTAGAGTGGAGAGAAGAAGAGAAGGGCTAGTCCTAAACCTGCAAAGATGAGAGAAGAGATAAAAACCCTTGGAGTTCCTTTCTTGAGATCATAAAGATGATTCAAGATGCTCCTTTCCTTTGGACATAACAATTAACTCAAGCAATCAAACAAATATTCAATCAAGCTCCTAAGATCTCCATTTGTCTTGTCTCTCTTAACTTGGCTATTCATGACAATGGTCCTTCTTACTATCTCAAGTTTGGAATCCCTATCATACAAGAACAAACAATCAAAAAGTTCACAATGCAATAAGAGGAATGAACAAAGAATGAGTTTAGATTAGAGGTCCTTTTAAGTCAACTTTTAAGATTTAGCATTCTAAAGGCATGAGGCATAGTTTCTCTTCAATAAATTTAGCATTCTAAAGGCATGAGGCCTAGTTGCTCTTGAACTCCATTAAGCCTAGGTAAGGTCCTAATTCTAAGTCCTTTCTCCTTTTTGCATTGGGTTCACACAAACAAAGACAAAACAAGTACAAGGCAACAATATATTTACACAATAATGTGCTCAAATGAGCAAAAGGAAAATGACATAAACATAAGATATGAGCTCAAGTGAGCAAAGGGAAAAGGCAATATGAATAAATAAGCAAGAAATTAAATTGAATTAAAGTAAATTGCAAGAATTAAATGCTTGAATTGAAAGTTAGTAATTAGTAGTTAGTGTTAATGTGCCATAAGGCAATTTAGCGCTATGTTAAGCAATCGTAAGTGGACTAATGTAGTAGTCACACCTATCTGAGGCCGGTCAATAAAATTATAGGCAAATAAACACAAGTTAGAGATCATGACTAGTAAGTCAAGCTCCTACAACTTTCCATGCCAAAAGAAAGGACGGAAATGCCTTGTATGGATTTCAGGTTTTTTGCTTGACCAAGAAGCAACCTATCTTGGACACAAAGCAACTCACTTGATCGTTGATCAAGTTGAGTTTGATTTGGATCAAAGAAGGTTAAGCCTCTCATATGTCAAGACTAACCATAAATCATTAACTCATTGGCCAAAAGAAAAAGAAGAAGAAAAGAGATGAAGATGAAATGGATAAGATGAAAATTCAAATGACATAATCAAAACACAATGATCAAATGTGAATTAAATCAACATCAACCAATGGTAAACATAAGAGAAGTGAAGATTAGAGGTCAATAAAGGTCCAACATATTTTTGGTTTTTTTGGAATTAAAATAAAGCATAAAAGAAAATGAATAAAATATGGTCAAACTTCAAATTCAATTCAAATCAACTTGGACAAGTCCAATTGAATCATCATAAGTCTAACATGGTCAAACAAAGTTTGACAAATTTTCTCAACATTTTTTGAAAATAGAAACTATTTTAAAACCATTAAAAATCAAGAAAAATAACACAAATGAACTAAAATCTCAAATAAATCTCAAATCAATTAATAAATTGATGAGAATATTTTTCATAGACTTATCATCACCCATATGTCTTGAGAAAATATTTTTGGAATTTTTGGGTATCAAAAAGTATTTAAAATGAATTAAAAACTATCAAAAATAAAATAATTCACAAAAAATATTAAATGGAATCACAAAAATAATTAAAAATCAGATTATGAAACTAGTTTTTAAAAGAAAATTTTTGCAATTGGTCTAATATTTTTGTGATTCCTTATAAAAGAGTTGTGAATTTTTGAAAATAAATTGAATAAAAGAAAATAAAACAGAAATTAGAAAAATATGGAAAATCAGGGAGCGCACAATCCATTTCATTAAATGATGTGGACAACATCAAAGGCTCAGAGGCACGCTTCCATCATGTTCTCAAGTCCAACGCGTGAAACAATGTATTTAAAAAAAGTCAAATAAAACAAAGGCTGAGATTAGATCGTGCACATGAGATCCAATGGCCATGGAGGTATCACGTGGGGACGGTGGTGGAAACCACCGTCTTCTCCGGTGAGCCAGCTGATTCCGGCCACCAGTTGCAAGTTTTCAAACCTCAACCAAAATGCACGATCCTTATACCAAATTGAAATTGGGGTGATGTACATCACCCCTGTAACCTTGGATTATGCTCAAAGTTTCTATGGAATGAGAAATCAGAGCTTGAATTTCCAGGTGTTCAAACTGAAATGTTCCAATTCACAAAATCAAAGCCACCATTGGCTTGCCTCTCACACGAGGACTTCAGAAAACCATTTGTACACAAGAAAATCACATTATATGAAGAGATATAGATCAAAACAGTTTGAGCATAAGCCTTTGAAGTGCAGCTTTAAACAACACGATCTGCTCCAATTCTTGCTTCCAACTTGATCAGGAGATGATGATGATGATGATAGGCTTAGGAACTAGAAACTGAAGATCAACCACGGAAGTTGAAATTCAAGTTTGAATTTGAGAAAATAAAATCAGAATTCCTCTAGTGTGGTTGGGTTTAAATTTCTGCAGAGCTTCAGGTTGAATCCAGGGTCAAAATTGAATGGAGCAAGCATGGTATTTATAGCTGAGCTGCAAGGCAAGGAGGGAAAATACTCGTGTGCATGATCATTGGGTCCTCCATGCATGGGCCTGTACAGGCGCATGTGAGACCCAAAATCAATTGGAAATGAATGTTGAACTCATTTGGAAAAGGTTTGGACGTGCAATTGGGACTGTAATAGCTTGTGCATGGAAATTCAATGTGAAATGCATAATTGGGCATAAATGTTCCACTCTTCGAATGTCCCATATAGAAAATCCAAACATAGGCATGTGAGTAATGGTTGGAAAGGTCTTGACATAAGGAACAAAAGCTATGTTGGACAAAAATCCATTTGGAGTTTCGAAAATTGTGAAAACTTATCATGAAATTTGAGGTACAAAACATGCCTTTGAAAAATTTGTCAAAAGTGACCAACTTCAAGCCCTTCTGTTTCAATGATGCAAGCCTCAAATCAAAACTCCCCCAACATAAAAGTTGTAGATATTTTCAAGATGATCAATTTGGACTTAAATTTTTCATCATTTGGATTTTTGATGAGAAAGTTATGGGCAGTTGAAGTTGGACTTTTTTCAAGATTCAATGGCTTTGGTCCAAAGTGACCTATAATGTTTTGTATCATCAAATGTGTTTCTTTTAGGATTATGAAATTTTGTCCAAAATAACATTTGAAGTAGACATCTTAATATTTCCAATGAACTTGGTAGCACCTAAAAATCATAAAAAATGAAGGAGTTAGGTCCTTGGGAAGTTGACCCAAAATTAGGGTTTCAGTCAAAATGACCTATAATGTTTTGAAATGAATGATGACCTTAAATGTTTCAAATGGATTTTTGATGAACATGAAAGTTGTTCATATGGTTCTTAAGAACATTGTTTATCTTGGGGTCATCTTCATTTGACAAACACATTAAAAGTTAGGTCCCAGTGGATCTCAGTTTGGTTAGATGACTTGACTGGTCAACTTCTCAAGGCCAAACCTCAAATCTTGATGAATGAATGATTTAGGATACTTAAAAAACCTCATATATGCATAAAATTATGAATGAAAGAACCTCCCTTGATTTAATTTGATCATAGGTTGAGGTTGCTTCATGAGCAAGGCATAGTCAATGCACAGTTGAATTAGGGTTTCCTTGGGAAACAATCCTCAAGCCCTTTGGTTTATCTTGATCAAATTGGAAAATTGAGATACTTGGGAGACATATATGATGATTGAGAGCTTTTGGAACCACTGTCATGCTTGCTTTCATCTTCATCTAGCCATTTCAATGAGCATAGGAGCCTCCTAGAAGCAAGGGCACATGTGATCACTTGAGCTTCAAAACAAAACAAGTTAGTGACACATTTTTGTGCTTTTGGTTAATAAACAAAAAATAAGAAAAGCAATAATATACAATTCAATAATGCTTGGTGGTCTCAAACCAACTCACACAAGTCCCAATCCTAGGGTTAAGGAGTCAAGATGCTATGATCCTTGAGGCAAATGCAATGTGCAATGATATGATGCAAAGTGTAGGAACGTGAAAATGAAATGAAAAGTGTAAGAATGCTTGAAGGAACGTGAAAATCAAGATCAAGAACTCACCTTCTGAAGTCTCTGATCGTCTTCTCCGGTAAGTCTGTTTCTCTTCTATGGTGTTTTTGTGCTTTGAGCGTGCCAAAGTGTAGTATCTAGGCTAGGAAATCAAACCCCCATGGTGATCGAGGTCAATTCTTGCCCATTCCCATTTAATTTGAATTGAGGAAGTTAGGGTTCTTCCACCGGTTCGTTCGATTTGTTAAATTCAGTAACCATCTCCCAAATACATTGTCAAATTCGTGCTCAGCGCATCCTTGTGCATCCAATTGTGGTACGGAAAACAAACGGTGAGATTGAGGGAGAGAGAATGAGCATGCAGGTAAACCAATTCAAATCCGTTGACTGGCAAGTCAACATGGAGAAACGTTGGGCTTAACTTTTTAGGCCCACTGAGTCACGTTCCAAACCCCACCATTACGCATACACCCTTAGGGACTTACAAGAGAATTGAGTTTGGACTTAGTCTGTTAGGCCCATTGGCCATTTACTCTTTGCACATGCATTTTCACTACTACACCCCCCTGTTTGGAGTGTTGAGACCCTGAGTGGGCTCAAGAAGCCCATGTGCACTTCTAGTGTGTGCACCCCCTGTTTTTGGAGTTTCTTTGGCTGAACAAAAACCAGTAATGGGCTCAACTAGCAGCCCATTAACCTGAGTTCCATTTACACTCCCTACTTGACATTATACCCCATTTTCCATTTTATTCATTTCTTTTATTTTTCTTAATTTTTATTTTTACAATTTGATCAATTAGGATAATATTAGCTTAATTAGTTTGATTTTGACAATTAGGAATAAACCTTGATTTTAGGAGTTAATTAGGATTTCCATTAGAATTAATTAGGACTTTTAAGTAGAATTTTAATTAGGGTTTAGTTAGAATTTTCTAATTAGGAACAATTAGGCTTGTTTAGATTTTAGAATCTTAACATTTCTTAACGTTGGTTTAATCAACTCTGGACCATAAATTAGACATATTTTGGTAAATGACCATTGTGCCCTTATTTTGGTACTTTTGAGTTAAAATTGCATGTTCCCCTTAGGATTAGAATTCAATAATTTCCTAATAATTGTAGGACTTAACATAGAATTTTAATCATGATTTTGACCAATTTTGACATGCTCGCTTAGGACTTCTAACTTAGAATATTCAATCAACTTCTAATGCATGATCTCTTAGGATAGTTTCTAATAATTACTAACTTCAATTAGATCCTAACCTAGTTCCCCACAAAACCAAATCAAAACCCATGATTAAATTGATCAAAAGAAATTTTGATTAATTAAATCCTTTGAACTTGTATAATCCCACAGTCTAAATTGAGTGACCAAAAGACCCTTGGTCACTTAATAAGACTTTTCTTCCCAGTTGTGGAGCTCAAGGCCTCAAGACAAGATCTTCGACCAAGGCATCCTCAGTCATACCAAGCAATGGATTATTCAAGCACATCAAAGGTGGCATCTTCAATACTTGTTAAATCCAAGTTAGAAGAGTGTGACACAAGCCTTAACCAATAGATAAGGAGTGGGACTGGAGTATTCCTACTCTCATTCTGAGTATCTTTGGGTATGGTATGTATGACCCAGCGCTCATCGTATTCACCTCTATTCATAGAGTTTAGAACAATTCTAACCATACGATTAACAAGTCTATCTTCATAAAGAAAATACAATAAAAGCAAGGACAACGATCAACAACTTATTAATCATGAATCAAGTTGTACGATACGAGCCTTAAGTAATGGAGAAGGAGTGAGACTGGAGTATTCCTACCCCCATTTTGAATATCTTTGGGTATGGGACGTATGACCCAGCGTTCATCGTATTCACCTCCATTCATAGACTTTAGTGCGATTCGAATCAAACGATTGATAAGATCTTCATTTTCCACGCGAGAAACAACTACAAAGACTCTTCTCCCTCCACTTGAAAGTTAAGCTAGTGTGATTCTCATCATCCAGTAACTATCAAGTCTTTCGCCATTCTATTCAATTCTTAATCCTTCTAATTCTAATCATTTCAATCTCAATCATCCATTTCTTTTTGCCTTCAATCATTTTCTTTTCAGCCCTAGTGAGTTGAACTACGATTGCTCTGATTTTCTCATTACACTATGCGAATACGTAGGCACGAGGATACGAATCCTTGGTGAGCATACTTCTAATTATTTGTCCTTCCACCTTAGGGAACCATCCATATATGTCATAATCCATTATCTACCTTCGATCATAAACCGTTCATCCAATGACATATTGTTTCTTTGAAGTCATGCATAGTTTCTTTGGAATACCATACACATCCTTTTAGGACGCCTAATGAATAGTCTGCATTTGTACCTAGAGTTGTTTGGCTTATTGCTAGACATTTAATTCCTTCTTTTTCGGCTAACCATATAGTGATACCATGTCTTAGACCCTCACTTGTGGTTCATGCCACCTTTCCCTCTATGATAGAAATTCCATTTCTCCTATGGATACCAATATACCTTGACTTTTGGTTTCAAACTAAACCTCTTCAGTCACTTGTCACCAAATATTCAAATTCTGTGACTTTGGTCACTTCACTCTATTCATTTCATGATACCTTCATACTCTACCTTCACTCACTTCATGTGATATACCTATTATTGGAGCCAAATACACTATACCTTTGCGCTCCATCTTATACCCCTTTTGTGAACCAAGAGACGAGTTGTTTGTCTTGTCAGACCTTGTAGCTTAGATAAACATCTCCTTACTTACTTTGCATTCGTGTGTAGGCAACCCTTTCTTTTTAGTTATTCCAATACAGTGATACCATGTCTTAGACCCCTCACTTGTTGGTTCATACCAGTTTTACTCTTGGGTTCACATTTTTACTCCTTGTTGGAGTTCAAATCACATTATCCTTTGGTTCAGACCATATTCCTATCACAACTTCTTTCCACCTCTTGCCTCTAGTTCCTCGAACTACAGAGCTTTGAATTCCTCATTGCACTATGAGTATACGTAGGCATGAGGGCCCTAATCCTCACCGAACACTCTATCTATTTCACTTCCTTTCCCCTTATTCTTTTTGCGAGTAATCTTTAGATCACACCTATTCGAGCGAGAACAATCAAAACGGTTCCCATGGAGTACCATGGATGTTTGGGGTGCTAATACCTTACCCTTGCACAACCGACTTCCTTACCCAGTATATCTCTTTCCCATGGGTTTTATCGATATTTTACCTTCCCTTTAGGGATAAATAAAGTTCGATGGCAACTCTGTTGTATGTTCGAGCGTGCGATACATTCGGGTATATTTCCGCTAGCTTCAGGCTGCAATCCAATAGACAAGAATGTCATATAGAAACCCAAATTCCCTTGGACATTATAATCAAGCAACAAACAATGCACAAAATATTAACTTGAAGAGCAAGGCATCAAGTAAAGGTAGCCACATCCAAGCTTAGAAACTCCATGATCTTTCTTCAAATTTGCCCATGTAGTAGATGAATTTCAAGATGCCATAAGTCACAGGTTCAAAATAACAGCTTCACAATGACCATGTTGCAGATGAACTCAAAATGGATCTCCAACGATGTATTATATGAAGTTTCAAATCATAAGCACTTGGTTACAGGAAATTTGGCATTGGCCAAGTCCTTTGCATAGGGAGTGTTGCCTAAATTCTAAGTCCAAAAGTCTCATATCAAACCAACAGCCCACACAAGATCTTTTTTAGGGTTTTTGTTCTTATTATGTACATTAATGGTCAAAGACCACACAAGCAATCAAAATATACACAAGCAAAATATCACAAAGTATGGTCTAAGTGGACAAAGTGAAAGTGGCAAATGAATAAGGCTTAAAATTAAATTTCATTTCAAGTAAAGGACTTGAAATTAAATGTTAGTTATTAATAAGTTAGAAGTTAGTATTGCTTTTGCTTTTTTTTTTGTTTAAGTCATTCTTTGGAGAACACTCAACCCACTTATCACAAGCATGGATACTTGAACCAAGACATCTTCCAAAGGAAGGAAAAAAGGCCAAGTTTCCACACAATACTGTAAGACCCTAATTTTGACCCTAAGATCCCTCATGGCATCATAGCATTGCATTCACATTGCCTCAAGGAGCATAAGCATCTTGGCTTCTTACCTTTGGGTAGGACCTCTTGTGAGTTGGTTTGAGATCACAAAGCATGCTTGAATTGTATATTATTTCTTTTCTCATTTTTTAACTAAACAAAAGCACAAAAATATGTCACTAACATCTCTTGTTTGTAGCTTGAGCAGTCACAAGGTCAAAAGCTTCTAGGAGATCCTATATGCATTGATATGGTCAAGAAAAGATGAAGGCAAGCATGGATATGGTTCTCAAAGCTCTCATCCATCAAATATGCCTCCCAAGTATCTTAATTCATCATTTTGATCAAAGCAAATCAAAGGGTTTGAGGCTTGTTCCCCAAGGAAACCCTAATTCATTTGTTCATCAACTGTGCCTTGCTCATGAAGCAACCTCAACCCATGGTCGAATACAATCAAGGGAAGTTCTTTAATTCATCATTTAATGCATATTTGAACTTATTTGAGTGCCCTGAATCATCAATTCATCAAGATATGAGGTTTGGACTTGAGAAGTTGATCAGTCAATTCATTTGAGTATTGCGAATTACAGTGAGACCTAACTTTTTATATATTGGTCAAATGGAGATGACCCCGAGAGTAAAAATGTTCCTAAGAAGCATATGAACAACTTTCATGTTCATCAAAAATTGATTTGAAGCTTGGAAGGTCATCATTCATTCGAAGACATTATAGGTCATTTTGACTGAAACCCTAATTTTGGGTCAACTTCCCAAGGACATAACTCATTCATTTTTCATAATTTAGAGGTGAGACCAAGTGAATTGGAAATATGAAGATATCTACTTCAAATTTTATATTGAGAAAAATTGCAAAATCTCAAAATAAATACATGTGATAATGCAAAATATTATAGGTCACTTTGGACCAAATGCATTGAAATGTGAAAAAGTTCAACTTCAAGTGCCCATAACGTCTTCATAAAAAATCCAAATGATGCAAAATTTAAGTCCAAATTTATTTCCTTGAAAATATCTACAACTTTCATGTTGAAAATGTTTTCATTTGGATCTTTCATCATTGAGACAAAAGGGCTTGAACTTTGGCCAATTTTGAAAATTTCACATATGCATGTTTTGCACCCTACACTTCAAGTTCAATTTTCACTAATTTCCAAGGCCCAAATGGAGTTTTGATCAACATGACATTTGTTCCTTATGCAACAAGCTTTCCAACCATTACTCATAAGGTTGCATTTCAATTTTAGACATGGCATTTTCGAAGACTTGAATGTAATAGTGCATTTTGTGAAAATCATTTCAATTGCCATGCATGAGAGCTCATACAATCCAATATGCACGTCCATTCGACTTACATCATGCACAAGCTTTCATTTCCAGTTGGAATTGGGCCCTCCATGCGCCTGTACAGGCCCATGCATGGAGGCCCTTTCCATTCATGCAAGTTTTTATTCATGCATTCAACATTGCTTAAGCTATAAATACAATGCCTTGGCCTCTCATTTTAGCAGCCTAAAGGCGCCCCAATTGCTGCTGAATTAAAATCCTAGCCATCACTAAAGGAACTATCTCATTTCTCTTCCAATTTTTCAGATCTGAATTTTGATTTCCTTGATCAATCTTCAGATCTCAAAGTTCCTAAACCTTCTCTACTTGATCCATAATGCTAACTGTTTGCAAAAGAATCTAAAGATCTTGACTCAAATCCTTGCAATTCAAAGGTTTACTTCAACTGTTATTTGCTTCGAACCAGCTTGTATATTGCTCTATTTGCTTTGTTCTTGTGTGATCTGAAGTCCTCTGCATAGAGGCAACATTGCTATGCTTTCAATTTTTGAAAATCATGAAGTTCACTTGAACACCACAGAATTTCCACTTCTGATTTCTCTCAAAGACATTTGGTTACCATTTTCATTTCCCCAAATTTTAGTTTGGCCGGAAGTTGGCCGAAGAAGACGGTGGCGCTGGCCACCGTCTGGTCTTCAGATGCAATCAGGATCGTCCATTATATTTTCCAGATTGAATCTCAGCCGTGCCATGTTATGACTTTCCAAAATGCCACATGTGATGCATTGACTAAGGAACGTGTAAGGCGCGCGCTTGTGGACTCTTTGATATGCCAACTCAATTAATGAGCTCAGATCCAATGGCTCACGCTTTTTCTCTTTTTCTAATCTCTGATTTTATTTTATTTTATTTCTTTTAATTATATTTTATTTCTAAAATTCATATCTCTCTCATTATTGGTCCAAAAATTATGGGACCAAATTCATTCTTCTCCTTTTAATTTCTACTTTCTAAAAATGATTTTTAATATTTTTTATTTTATCATTTAATATTTTTTAGTAATTTTTTCTTTTCTGGTTATTTTTAATTCATTTAAAATAATTTTTGATATTCAAAAAATACAAAAATATTTTTCTAACCTCTTTGAATGATGATAGATCTATGAAAAATATTCTCATCAATTTATTAATTGATTTGAGATTTATTTGAGATTTTAGTTCAATTAGGTTATTTTTATGCATTTTTTATTGATTTAAAATAGTTTCTGACTTCAAAAAATTCTGAAATTTTTGGTCAAACTTTGTTTGACCTTTTTGAACTTGGGATAATTCACTTGGAATTTTCAAATTTGATTTGAAGTGAATTTGAAGTTTGACCTTTCTTTTATTATTTTAATTCAAGTTTTATTTTAATATTAAAAATGCCAAATATATTTTATTTGTTTCTTGATTTCTAATCTTCATCTTTCTTCTGTTTTCTATTGTTTGACCTTGATCTTCTCTATCTTTGGTCAACACTTGTTGATTAATACATACCATTTCCATTAATGCACTTTGATAATTCTTCTTCTTCTTCTCCTTCTTCTTCTTCTTCTTCTTCTTCTTCTTCTTCTTTTTTCTTTTTGATCAATGAGTTAAAGATTGATGGTTAGCATTGGTACATGGAGGTTTAATCTTCCTTGATTCAAATCTAATTCATCTTGATCATGGATCAAGTGAATGGCTTTGCATTAAGGATAGATTGCTTCCTAAATCATGCAAAGAACCTAAATCAATACAAGATCATTTCTCATCTTCTTTTTTGGCATGGCAAGTTGTTGGAGTTTCATTCACTAATCAAGACCTCTAACTTGTGTTGTTGCCTACATTATTATTGACCGGCCTCAGATAGTTGTGACTTCTACATAAGTCCAATTACGATTGCTTAACACAGCGCTAAATTTGCCTTATGGCACACTAACTATTAACACCAACCATTAACTATTAACATTTAATTCTTGCTCTTTACATTTATGCAATTTATTATTCTTGTACATATTATTCATTTGTTTTGCTCTTTGCTCACTTGAGTACATGTTTATGTTAATGCAATTTCTCTTTTGCTCACTTGAGCACATAATTGTGTATATATTATTGTGCTTGTGTTTTGTTTTGATTGTTGTGGACCAAATGCAAAGAAATGGACAAATGGACTTAGTTTCTAGGGCTTTCCCTATGCAAATTGGAGTAAAAGGATTTTAATGTTGAAGATGGATTACTCAAATTGAAGAACCATTGCCATGTTCATCCAAAGTGAAAGATACAAGAGACCTTGGGGATCTTCTAAGAGCTTGTTTGATTATGATGATTGCTTGAGCTTACAATTATTTTGCTTGCATATTCCAAAGGATGGGAGCTACTTGGATCATCAATATGATCTCAAGAGAGGAACTCCATTTGTGGTGTTGTTTCTTATCCCTCATCTCTTGTATGATTAGGAATTTAGCCATTCTTCTTCTTCCCTCCACTCTTACCCAAGCCAAAACGTTTTGTGCAAACATTAGAAACCTAAGCCTTATTCTTTTGATTTTCAAACTTTCTTTTCATAATACGTATTTTGAATTGAACTTTTAAATCAACTTTGACCATATTTTGTAAATACTTTTCATCGGTAAATACAACTCATTCAAAGACTTTTGTGGTTTCAATGGCCACTTCCTTAATCAAAACTTTTCATAACCTTTAGCTATTAGGCTTGAGTTGTCCTTGAGGTAGATGTAATACTCACCTATATCCTTAGTGATGGACAATGAGTCTTCCATGCTTTTGTGCTAGGGGATCCTATGAGAACTCAAATTGAAGAACCATTGCCATGTTCATCCAAAGTGAAAGATACAAGAGACCTTGGGGATCTTCTAAGAGCTTGTTTGATTATGATGATTGCTTGAGCTTACAATTATTTTGCTTGCATATTCCAAAGGATGGGAGCTACTTGGATCATCAATATGATCTCAAGAGAGGAACTCCATTTGTGGTCTTTTTTCTTATCCCTAATCTCTTGTATGATTAGGACTTTAGCCATTCTTCTTCTTCCCTCCACTCTAACCCAAGCCAAAACTTTTTGTGCAAACATTAGAAACCTAAGCCTTATTCTTTTGATTTTCAAACTTTCTTTTCATAATACGTATTTTGAATTGAACTTTTAAATCAACTTTGACCATATTTTGTAAATACTTTTCATTGGTAAATACAACTCATTCAAATACTTTTGTGGTTTCAATGGCCACTTCCTTATTCAAAACTTTTCATAACCTTTAGCTATTAGGTTTGAGTTATCCTTGAGGTAGATGTAATACTCACCTATATCCTTAGTGATGGACAATGAGTCTTCCATGCTTATTATAGCGTTAACCCCTCACTAGCATGTTGAAGCTATCCTCACATGGTGGATTTGTGGTTTTAGGTTGAGTTTTCCTCCCTTGGATAACAAAAGACCTTAAGGCTTTTGGACCAATCAATTCACCAACTTGTTTTGAGATTTTTACCCCGAACTACGAGGTTTTGATCCTAATCTTTTTTAAGATGGTACGTAGGCAATGGGTTTATCCATCCAAACACAAAAAAATGTAAATAACTTGTCTATTCTCTTCTCATCTCCTCAATCATGTTTGCACAAACAAATTTTCACAAAATACCGACCTAACAACAAATATGAAAAGGGCTCCCTAGGAGTACCTAGGATGTTTTGGGTGCTTAAAACATTCACATTGCATAACCAAACCCCTTACCCCAATCTCTGACATTTTTACTAGTTTTTGATTTGATAAAACTTTTAGGTTTTTGTTCGCTTTCTAACCATTCCTTTGGATAAATAGAAGTGCGGTGGCGACTCGACTTGTATGGTTTACCTTGGATCTAGTCAATATCTCTAATGGTAACGAATACCCCGCTACAGAAAAGCATAACTCATATCTTGATGAATTGATGATTGAGGGCACAAAAATAAGGTCAAATATGCATGAAATGATGAATTAAAGAACTTCCCTTAATTGCATTTGACCATGGGTCGAGGTTGCTTCATGACCAAGGCACAGTTGATGAACAGATGAATTAGGGTTTCCTTGGGGAACAAGCTTGAAACCCTTTGATTTGCTTTGATCAAAGTGATGAACTAAGATACTTGGGAGGCATATTTGATGGATGAGAGCTTTGAGGACCATATCCATTCTTGCCTTTATCTTCTCTTGACCATATCAATGCATATAGGATCTCCTAGAAGCTTTTGACCTTGTGACTGCTCAAGCTACAAACAAGAGATGTTAGTGACATATTTTTGTGCTTTTGTTTAGTGAAAAAAATGAGAAAAGAAATAACATACAATTCAAGCATGCTTGGTGATCTCAAACCAACTCACAAGAGGTCCCACACAAAGGTAAAAAGCCAAGATGCTTATGATCCTTGAGGCAATGTGAATGCAATGCTATGACGCCATGAGGGATCTTAGGGTCAAAACTAGGGTCTTACAGATATAAAAGAAAGGTCAAACTTCAAATTTACTTCAAATCAACTTTGAAAAGTCCAAGTGAATTATCCAAGGTTTAACAAGGTCAAACAAAGTTTGACAAAAAATTTCATCATTTTTTGAAGTCAGAAACTATTTTAATTCAAGTTTTATTTTAATATTAAAAATGCCAAAAATATTCTATTTGTTTCTTAATTTTTAATCTTCATCTATCTTCTGTTTTCTATTGTTTGACCTTGATCTTCTCTATCTTTGGTCAACACTTGTTGATTAATACATACCATTTCCATTAATGCACTTTAATAATTCTTCTTCTTCATCTTTTTTCTTTTTGATCAATCAGTTAAAGATTGGTGGTTAGCATTGATACATGGAGGTTTAATCTTCCTTGATTCAAATCTAATTCATCTTGATCATGGATCAAGTGAATGGCTTTGCATTAAGGATAGATTTCTTCCTAAATCATGCAAAGAACCTAAATCAATACAAGATCATTTCTCATCTTCTTTTTTGGCATGGCAAGTTGTTGGAGTTTGACTCACTAATCAAGAACTCTTACTTGTGTTGTTGCCTACATTATTATTGACCGGCCTCAGATAGTTGTGACTTCTACATAAGTCCAATTACGATTGCTTAACACAGCGCTAAATTTGCCTTATGGCACACTAACTATTAACACTAACCATTAACTATTAACATTTAATTCTTGCTCTTTACATTTATGCAATTTACTATTCTTGTACATATTATTCATTTGTTTTGCTCTTTGCTCACTTGAGCACATGTTTATGTTAATGCAATTTGCCTTTTGCTCACTTGAGCACATAATTGCGTATATATTATTGTGCTTGTGTTTTGTTTTGATTGTTGTGGACCAAATGCAAAGAAATGGACAAATGGACTTAGTTTCTAGGGCTTTCCCTATGCAAATTGGAGTAAAAGGATTTTAATGTTGAAAACGGATTAGAAGGACAAAGCCTCTAAACTCACTCTTGTCCATTCTTGATTTTCTTCATGAAACTCTTTGATGTGTGCGCGCTTTTGTGCTAGGGGATCCTATGAGAACTCAAATTGAAGAACCATTGCCATGTTCATCCAAAGTGAAAGATACAAGAGACCTTGGGGATCTTCTAAGAGCTTGTTTGATTATGATGATTGCTTGAGCTTACAATTATTTTGCTTGCATATTCCAAAGGATGGGAGCTACTTGGATCATCAATATGATCTCAAGAGAGGAACTCCATTTGTGGTCTTTTTTCTTATCCCTAATCTCTTGTATGATTAGGACTTTAGCCATTCTTCTTCTTCCCTCCACTCTAACCCAAGCCAAAACTTTTTGTGCAAACATTAGAAACCTAAGCCTTATTCTTTTGATTTTCAAACTTTCTTTTCATAATACGTATTTTGAATTGAACTTTTAAATCAACTTTGACCATATTTTGTAAATACTTTTCATTGGTAAATACAACTCATTCAAATACTTTTGTGGTTTCAATGGCCACTTCCTTATTCAAAACTTTTCATAACCTTTAGCTATTAGGTTTGAGTTATCCTTGAGGTAGATGTAATACTCACCTATATCCTTAGTGATGGACAATGAGTCTTCCATGCTTATTATAGGGTTAACCCCTCACTAGCATGTTGAAGCTATCCTCACATGGTGGATTTGTGGTTTTAGGTTGAGTTTTCCTTCCTTGGATAACAAAAGACCTTAAGGCTTTTGGACCAATCAATTCACCAACTTGTTTTGAGATTTTTACCCCGAACTACGAGGTTTTGATCCTAACCTTTTTAAGATGGTACGTAGGCAATGGGTTTATCCATCCAAACATAAAAAAATGTAAATAACTTGTCTATTCTCTTCTCATCTCCTCAATCATGTTTGCACAAACAAATTTTCACAAAATACCGACCTTACAACAAATATCAAAAGGGCTCCCTAGGAGTACCTAGGATGTTTTGGGTGCTTAAAACCTTCCCATTGCATAACCAAACCCCTTACCCCAATCTCTGACATTTTTACTAGTTTTTGATTTGATAAAACTTTTAGGTTTTTGTTCGCTTTCTAACCATTCCTTTGGATAAATAGAAGTGCGGTGGCGACTCGACTTGTATGGTTTACCTTGGATCTAGTCAATATCTCTAATGGTAACGAATACCCCGCTATAGAAAAGCATAACTCATATCTTGATGAATTGATGATTGAGGGCACTAAAATAAGGTCAAATATGCATGAAATGATGAATTAAAGAACTTCCCTTAATTGCATTTGACCATGGGCTGAGGTTGCTTCATGACCAAGGCACAGTTGATGAACAGATGAATTAGGGTTTCCTTGGGGAACAAGCCTCAAACCCTTTGATTTGCTTTGATCAAAATGATGAATTAAGATACTTGGGAGGCATATTTGATGGATGAGAGCTTTGAGAACCATAGCCATGCTTGCCTTCATCTTCTCTTGACCATATCAATGCATATAGGATCTCCTAGAAGCTTTTGACCTTGTGACTGCTCAAGCTACAAACAAGAGATGTTAGTGACATATTTTTGTGCTTTTGTTTAGTGAAAAAAATGAGAAAAGAAATAACATACAATTCAAGCATGCTTGGTGATCTCAAACCAACTCACAAGAGGTCCCACACAAAGGTAAAAAGCCAAGATGCTTATGATCCTTGAGGCAATGTGAATGCAATGCTATGACGCCATGAGGGATCTTAGGGTCAAAATTAGGGTCTTACAGATATAAAAGAAAGGTCAAACTTCAAATTTACTTCAAATCAACTTTGAAAAGTCCAAGTGAATTATCCAAGGTTTAACAAGGTCAAACAAAGTTTGACAAAAAATTTCAACATTTTTTGAAGTCAGAAACTATTTTAATTCAAGTTTTATTTTAATATTAAAAATGCCAAAAATATTCTATTTGTTTCTTGATTTTTAATCTTCATCTATCTTCTGTTTTCTATTGTTTGACCTTGATCTTCTCTATCTTTGGTCAACACTTGTTGATTAATACATACCATTTCCATTAATGCACTTTAATAATTCTTCTTCTTCATCTTTTTTCTTTTTGATCAATGAGTTAAAGATTGGTGGTTAGCATTGATACATGGAGGTTTAATCTTCCTTGATTCAAATCTAATTCATCTTGATCATGGATCAAGTGAATGGCTTTGCATTAAGGATAGATTTCTTCCTAAATCATGCAAAGAACCTAAATCAATACAAGATCATTTCTCATCTTCTTTTTTGGCATGGCAAGTTGTTGGAGTTTGACTCACTAATCAAGAACTCTTACTTGTGTTGTTGCCTACATTATTATTGACCGGCCTCAGATAGTTGTGACTTCTACATAAGTCCAATTACGATTGCTTAACACAGCGTTAAATTTGCCTTATGGCACACTAACTATTAACACTAACCATTAACTATTAACATTTAATTCTTGCTCTTTACATTTATGCAATTTACTATTCTTGTACATATTATTCATTTGTTTTGCTCTTTGCTCACTTGAGCACATGTTTATGTTAATGCAATTTGCCTTTTGCTCACTTGAGCACATAATTGCGTATATATTATTGTGCTTGTGTTTTGTTTTGATTGTTGTGGACCAAATGCAAAGAAATGGACAAATGGACTTAGTTTCTAGGGCTTTCCCTATGCAAATTGGAGTAAAAGGATTTTAATGTTGAAAACGGATTAGAAGGACAAAGCCTCTAAACTCACTCTTGTCCATTCTTGATTTTCTTCATGAAACTCTTTGATGTGTGCGTGCTTTTGTGCTAGGGGATCCTATGAGAACTCAAATTGAAGAACCATTGCCATGTTCATCCAAAGTGAAAGATACAAGAGACCTTGGGGATCTTCTAAGAGCTTGTTTGATTATGATGATTGCTTGAGCTTACAATTATTTTGCTTGCATATTCCAAAGGATGGGAGCTACTTGGATCATCAATATGATCTCAAGAGAGGAACTCCATTTGTGGTGTTGTTTCTTATCCCTCATCTCTTGTATGATTAGGAATTTAGCCATTCTTCTTCTTCCCTCCACTCTTACCCAAGCCAAAACGTTTTGTGCAAACATTAGAAACCTAAGCCTTATTCTTTTGATTTTCAAACTTTCTTTTCATAATACGTATTTTGAATTGAACTTTTAAATCAACTTTGACCATATTTTGTAAATACTTTTCATCGGTAAATACAACTCATTCAAAGACTTTTGTGGTTTCAATGGCCACTTCCTTAATCAAAACTTTTCATAACCTTTAGCTATTAGGCTTGAGTTGTCCTTGAGGTAGATGTAATACTCACCTATATCCTTAGTGATGGACAATGAGTCTTCCATGCTTATTATAGGGTTAACCCCTCACTGGCATGTTGAAGCTATCCTCACATGGTGGATTTGTGGTTTTAGGTTGAGTTTTCCTCCCTTGGAATACAAAAGACCTTAAGGCTTTTGGACCAATCAATTCACCAACTTGTTTTGAGATTTTTACCCTGAACTACGAGGTTTTGATCCTAATCTTTTTTAAGATGGTACGTATGCAATGGGTTTATCCATCCAAACACAAAAAAATGTAAATAACTTGTATATTCTCTTCTCATCTCCTCAATCATGTTTGCACAAACAAATTTTCACAAAATACCGACCTTACAACAAATATGAAAAGGGCTCCCTAGGAGTACCTAGGATGTTTTGGGTGCTTAAAACCTTCCCATTGCATAACCAAACCCCTTACCCCAATCTCTGACATTTTTACTAGTTTTTGATTTGATAAAACTTTTAGGTTTTTGTTCGCTTTCTAACCATTCCTTTGGATAAATAGAAGTGCGGTGGCGACTCGACTTGTATGGTTTACCTTGGATCTAGTCAATATCTCTAATGGTAACGAATACCCCGCTACAGAAAAGCATAACTCATATCTTGATGAATTGATGATTGAGGGCACAAAAATAAGGTCAAATATGCATGAAATGATGAATTAAAGAACTTCCCTTAATTGCATTTGACCATGGGCCGAGGTTGCTTCATGAGCAAGGCACAGTTGATGAACAGATGAATTAGGGTTTCCTTGGGGAACAAGCCTGAAACCCTTTGATTTGCTTTGATCAAAATGATGAACTAAGATACTTGGGAGGCATATTTGATGGATGAGAGCTTTGAGAACCATAGCCATGCTTGCCTTCATCTTCTCTTGACCATATCAATGCATATAGGATCTCCTAGAAGCTTTTGACCTTGTGACTGCTCAAGCTACAAACAAGAGATGTTAGTGACATATTTTTGTGCTTTTGTTTAGTGAAAAAAATGAGAAAAGAAATAACATACAATTCAAGCATGCTTGGTGATCTCAAACCAACTCACAAGAGGTCCCACACAAAGGTAAAAAGCCAAGATGCTTATGATCCTTGAGGCAATGTGAATGCAATGCTATGACGCCATGAGGGATCTTAGGGTCAAAATTAGGGTCTTACAGATATAAAAGAAAGGTCAAACTTCAAATTTACTTCAAATCAACTTTGAAAAGTCCAAGTGAATTATCCAAGGTTTAACAAGGTCAAACAAAGTTTGACAAAAAATTTCAGCATTTTTTGAAGTCAGAAACTATTTTAATTCAAGTTTTATTTTAATATTAAAAATGCCAAAAATATTCTATTTGTTTCTTGATTTTTAATCTTCATCTATCTTCTGTTTTCTATTGTTTGACCTTGATCTTCTCTATCTTTGGTCAACACTTGTTGATTAATACATACCATTTCCATTAATGCACTTTAATAATTCTTCTTCTTCATCTTTTTTCTTTTTGATCAATGAGTTAAAGATTGGTGGTTAGCATTGATACATGGAGGTTTAATCTTCCTTGATTCAAATCTAATTCATCTTGATCATGGATCAAGTGAATGGCTTTGCATTAAGGATAGATTTCTTCCTAAATCATGCAAAGAACCTAAATCAATACAAGATCATTTCTCATCTTCTTTTTTGGCATGGCAAGTTGTTGGAGTTTGACTCACTAATCAAGAACTCTTACTTGTGTTGTTGCCTACATTATTATTGACCGGCCTCAGATAGTTGTGACTTCTACATAAGTCCAATTACGATTGCTTAACACAGCGTTAAATTTGCCTTATGGCACACTAACTATTAACACTAACCATTAACTATTAACATTTAATTCTTGCTCTTTACATTTATGCAATTTACTATTCTTGTACATATTATTCATTTGTTTTGCTCTTTGCTCACTTGAGCACATGTTTATGTTAATGCAATTTGCCTTTTGCTCACTTGAGCACATAATTGCGTATATATTATTGTGCTTGTGTTTTGTTTTGATTGTTGTGGACCAAATGCAAAGAAATGGACAAATGGACTTAGTTTCTAGGGCTTTCCCTATGCAAATTGGAGTAAAAGGATTTTAATGTTGAAAACGGATTAGAAGGACAAAGCCTCTAAACTCACTCTTGTCCATTCTTGATTTTCTTCATGAAACTCTTTGATGTGTGCGTGCTTTTGTGCTAGGGGATCCTATGAGAACTCAAATTGAAGAACCATTGCCATGTTCATCCAAAGTGAAAGATACAAGAGACCTTGGGGATCTTCTAAGAGCTTGTTTGATTATGATGATTGCTTGAGCTTACAATTATTTTGCTTGCATATTCCAAAGGATGGGAGCTACTTGGATCATCAATATGATCTCAAGAGAGGAACTCCATTTGTGGTCTTTTTTCTTATCCCTAATCTCTTGTATGATTAGGACTTTAGCCATTCTTCTTCTTCCCTCCACTCTAACCCAAGCCAAAACTTTTTGTGCAAACATTAGAAACCTAAGCCTTATTCTTTTGATTTTCAAACTTTCTTTTCATAATACGTATTTTGAATTGAACTTTTAAATCAACTTTGACCATATTTTGTAAATACTTTTCATTGGTAAATACAACTCATTCAAATACTTTTGTGGTTTCAATGGCCACTTCCTTATTCAAAACTTTTCATAACCTTTAGCTATTAGGTTTGAGTTATCCTTGAGGTAGATGTAATACTCACCTATATCCTTAGTGATGGACAATGAGTCTTCCATGCTTATTATAGCGTTAACCCCTCACTAGCATGTTGAAGCTATCCTCACATGGTGGATTTGTGGTTTTAGGTTGAGTTTTCCTCCCTTGGATAACAAAAGACCTTAAGGCTTTTGGACCAATCAATTCACCAACTTGTTTTGAGATTTTTACCCCGAACTACGAGGTTTTGATCCTAATCTTTTTTAAGATGGTACGTAGGCAATGGGTTTATCCATCCAAACACAAAAAAATGTAAATAACTTGTCTATTCTCTTCTCATCTCCTCAATCATGTTTGCACAAACAAATTTTCACAAAATACCGACCTAACAACAAATATGAAAAGGGCTCCCTAGGAGTACCTAGGATGTTTTGGGTGCTTAAAACATTCACATTGCATAACCAAACCCCTTACCCCAATCTCTGACATTTTTACTAGTTTTTGATTTGATAAAACTTTTAGGTTTTTGTTCGCTTTCTAACCATTCCTTTGGATAAATAGAAGTGCGGTGGCGACTCGACTTGTATGGTTTACCTTGGATCTAGTCAATATCTCTAATGGTAACGAATACCCCGCTACAGAAAAGCATAACTCATATCTTGATGAATTGATGATTGAGGGCACAAAAATAAGGTCAAATATGCATGAAATGATGAATTAAAGAACTTCCCTTAATTGCATTTGACCATGGGTCGAGGTTGCTTCATGACCAAGGCACAGTTGATGAACAGATGAATTAGGGTTTCCTTGGGGAACAAGCTTGAAACCCTTTGATTTGCTTTGATCAAAGTGATGAACTAAGATACTTGGGAGGCATATTTGATGGATGAGAGCTTTGAGGACCATATCCATTCTTGCCTTTATCTTCTCTTGACCATATCAATGCATATAGGATCTCCTAGAAGCTTTTGACCTTGTGACTGCTCAAGCTACAAACAAGAGATGTTAGTGACATATTTTTGTGCTTTTGTTTAGTGAAAAAAATGAGAAAAGAAATAACATACAATTCAAGCATGCTTGGTGATCTCAAACCAACTCACAAGAGGTCCCACACAAAGGTAAAAAGCCAAGATGCTTATGATCCTTGAGGCAATGTGAATGCAATGCTATGACGCCATGAGGGATCTTAGGGTCAAAATTAGGGTCTTACAGATATAAAAGAAAGGTCAAACTTCAAATTTACTTCAAATCAACTTTGAAAAGTCCAAGTGAATTATCCAAGGTTTAACAAGGTCAAACAAAGTTTGACAAAAAATTTCATCATTTTTTGAAGTCAGAAACTATTTTAATTCAAGTTTTATTTTAATATTAAAAATGCCAAAAATATTCTATTTGTTTCTTAATTTTTAATCTTCATCTATCTTCTGTTTTCTATTGTTTGACCTTGATCTTCTCTATCTTTGGTCAACACTTGTTGATTAATACATACCATTTCCATTAATGCACTTTAATAATTCTTCTTCTTCATCTTTTTTCTTTTTGATCAATCAGTTAAAGATTGGTGGTTAGCATTGATACATGGAGGTTTAATCTTCCTTGATTCAAATCTAATTCATCTTGATCATGGATCAAGTGAATGGCTTTGCATTAAGGATAGATTTCTTCCTAAATCATGCAAAGAACCTAAATCAATACAAGATCATTTCTCATCTTCTTTTTTGGCATGGCAAGTTGTTGGAGTTTGACTCACTAATCAAGAACTCTTACTTGTGTTGTTGCCTACATTATTATTGACCGGCCTCAGATAGTTGTGACTTCTACATAAGTCCAATTACGATTGCTTAACACAGCGCTAAATTTGCCTTATGGCACACTAACTATTAACACTAACCATTAACTATTAACATTTAATTCTTGCTCTTTACATTTATGCAATTTACTATTCTTGTACATATTATTCATTTGTTTTGCTCTTTGCTCACTTGAGCACATGTTTATGTTAATGCAATTTGCCTTTTGCTCACTTGAGCACATAATTGCGTATATATTATTGTGCTTGTGTTTTGTTTTGATTGTTGTGGACCAAATGCAAAGAAATGGACAAATGGACTTAGTTTCTAGGGCTTTCCCTATGCAAATTGGAGTAAAAGGATTTTAATGTTGAAAACGGATTAGAAGGACAAAGCCTCTAAACTCACTCTTGTCCATTCTTGATTTTCTTCATGAAACTCTTTGATGTGTGCGCGCTTTTGTGCTAGGGGATCCTATGAGAACTCAAATTGAAGAACCATTGCCATGTTCATCCAAAGTGAAAGATACAAGAGACCTTGGGGATCTTCTAAGAGCTTGTTTGATTATGATGATTGCTTGAGCTTACAATTATTTTGCTTGCATATTCCAAAGGATGGGAGCTACTTGGATCATCAATATGATCTCAAGAGAGGAACTCCATTTGTGGTCTTTTTTCTTATCCCTAATCTCTTGTATGATTAGGACTTTAGCCATTCTTCTTCTTCCCTCCACTCTAACCCAAGCCAAAACTTTTTGTGCAAACATTAGAAACCTAAGCCTTATTCTTTTGATTTTCAAACTTTCTTTTCATAATACGTATTTTGAATTGAACTTTTAAATCAACTTTGACCATATTTTGTAAATACTTTTCATTGGTAAATACAACTCATTCAAATACTTTTGTGGTTTCAATGGCCACTTCCTTATTCAAAACTTTTCATAACCTTTAGCTATTAGGTTTGAGTTATCCTTGAGGTAGATGTAATACTCACCTATATCCTTAGTGATGGACAATGAGTCTTCCATGCTTATTATAGGGTTAACCCCTCACTAGCATGTTGAAGCTATCCTCACATGGTGGATTTGTGGTTTTAGGTTGAGTTTTCCTTCCTTGGATAACAAAAGACCTTAAGGCTTTTGGACCAATCAATTCACCAACTTGTTTTGAGATTTTTACCCCGAACTACGAGGTTTTGATCCTAACCTTTTTTAAGATGGTACGTAGGCAATGGGTTTATCCATCCAAACATAAAAAAATGTAAATAACTTGTCTATTCTCTTCTCATCTCCTCAATCATGTTTGCACAAACAAATTTTCACAAAATACCGACCTTACAACAAATATCAAAAGGGCTCCCTAGGAGTACCTAGGATGTTTTGGGTGCTTAAAACCTTCCCATTGCATAACCAAACCCCTTACCCCAATCTCTGACATTTTTACTAGTTTTTGATTTGATAAAACTTTTAGGTTTTTGTTCGCTTTCTAACCATTCCTTTGGATAAATAGAAGTGCGGTGGCGACTCGACTTGTATGGTTTACCTTGGATCTAGTCAATATCTCTAATGGTAACGAATACCCCGCTATAGAAAAGCATAACTCATATCTTGATGAATTGATGATTGAGGGCACTAAAATAAGGTCAAATATGCATGAAATGATGAATTAAAGAACTTCCCTTAATTGCATTTGACCATGGGCTGAGGTTGCTTCATGACCAAGGCACAGTTGATGAACAGATGAATTAGGGTTTCCTTGGGGAACAAGCCTCAAACCCTTTGATTTGCTTTGATCAAAATGATGAATTAAGATACTTGGGAGGCATATTTGATGGATGAGAGCTTTGAGAACCATAGCCATGCTTGCCTTCATCTTCTCTTGACCATATCAATGCATATAGGATCTCCTAGAAGCTTTTGACCTTGTGACTGCTCAAGCTACAAACAAGAGATGTTAGTGACATATTTTTGTGCTTTTGTTTAGTGAAAAAAATGAGAAAAGAAATAACATACAATTCAAGCATGCTTGGTGATCTCAAACCAACTCACAAGAGGTCCCACACAAAGGTAAAAAGCCAAGATGCTTATGATCCTTGAGGCAATGTGAATGCAATGCTATGACGCCATGAGGGATCTTAGGGTCAAAATTAGGGTCTTACAGATATAAAAGAAAGGTCAAACTTCAAATTTACTTCAAATCAACTTTGAAAAGTCCAAGTGAATTATCCAAGGTTTAACAAGGTCAAACAAAGTTTGACAAAAATTTCAGCATTTTTTGAAGTCAGAAACTATTTTAATTCAAGTTTTATTTTAATATTAAAAATGCCAAAAATATTCTATTTGTTTCTTGATTTTTAATCTTCATCTATCTTCTGTTTTCTATTGTTTGACCTTGATCTTCTCTATCTTTGGTCAACACTTGTTGATTAATACATACCATTTCCATTAATGCACTTTAATAATTCTTCTTCTTCATCTTTTTTCTTTTTGATCAATGAGTTAAAGATTGGTGGTTAGCATTGATACATGGAGGTTTAATCTTCCTTGATTCAAATCTAATTCATCTTGATCATGGATCAAGTGAATGGCTTTGCATTAAGGATAGATTTCTTCCTAAATCATGCAAAGAACCTAAATCAATACAAGATCATTTCTCATCTTCTTTTTTGGCATGGCAAGTTGTTGGAGTTTGACTCACTAATCAAGAACTCTTACTTGTGTTGTTGCCTACATTATTATTGACCGGCCTCAGATAGTTGTGACTTCTACATAAGTCCAATTACGATTGCTTAACACAGCGTTAAATTTGCCTTATGGCACACTAACTATTAACACTAACCATTAACTATTAACATTTAATTCTTGCTCTTTACATTTATGCAATTTACTATTCTTGTACATATTATTCATTTGTTTTGCTCTTTGCTCACTTGAGCACATGTTTATGTTAATGCAATTTGCCTTTTGCTCACTTGAGCACATAATTGCGTATATATTATTGTGCTTGTGTTTTGTTTTGATTGTTGTGGACCAAATGCAAAGAAATGGACAAATGGACTTAGTTTCTAGGGCTTTCCCTATGCAAATTGGAGTAAAAGGATTTTAATGTTGAAAACGGATTAGAAGGACAAAGCCTCTAAACTCACTCTTGTCCATTCTTGATTTTCTTCATGAAACTCTTTGATGTGTGCGTGCTTTTGTGCTAGGGGATCCTATGAGAACTCAAATTGAAGAACCATTGCCATGTTCATCCAAAGTGAAAGATACAAGAGACCTTGGGGATCTTCTAAGAGCTTGTTTGATTATGATGATTGCTTGAGCTTACAATTATTTTGCTTGCATATTCCAAAGGATGGGAGCTACTTGGATCATCAATATGATCTCAAGAGAGGAACTCCATTTGTGGTGTTGTTTCTTATCCCTCATCTCTTGTATGATTAGGAATTTAGCCATTCTTCTTCTTCCCTCCACTCTTACCCAAGCCAAAACGTTTTGTGCAAACATTAGAAACCTAAGCCTTATTCTTTTGATTTTCAAACTTTCTTTTCATAATACGTATTTTGAATTGAACTTTTAAATCAACTTTGACCATATTTTGTAAATACTTTTCATCGGTAAATACAACTCATTCAAAGACTTTTGTGGTTTCAATGGCCACTTCCTTAATCAAAACTTTTCATAACCTTTAGCTATTAGGCTTGAGTTGTCCTTGAGGTAGATGTAATACTCACCTATATCCTTAGTGATGGACAATGAGTCTTCCATGCTTATTATAGGGTTAACCCCTCACTGGCATGTTGAAGCTATCCTCACATGGTGGATTTGTGGTTTTAGGTTGAGTTTTCCTCCCTTGGAATACAAAAGACCTTAAGGCTTTTGGACCAATCAATTCACCAACTTGTTTTGAGATTTTTACCCTGAACTACGAGGTTTTGATCCTAATCTTTTTTAAGATGGTACGTATGCAATGGGTTTATCCATCCAAACACAAAAAAATGTAAATAACTTGTATATTCTCTTCTCATCTCCTCAATCATGTTTGCACAAACAAATTTTCACAAAATACCGACCTTACAACAAATATGAAAAGGGCTCCCTAGGAGTACCTAGGATGTTTTGGGTGCTTAAAACCTTCCCATTGCATAACCAAACCCCTTACCCCAATCTCTGACATTTTTACTAGTTTTTGATTTGATAAAACTTTTAGGTTTTTGTTCGCTTTCTAACCATTCCTTTGGATAAATAGAAGTGCGGTGGCGACTCGACTTGTATGGTTTACCTTGGATCTAGTCAATATCTCTAATGGTAACGAATACCCCGCTACAGAAAAGCATAACTCATATCTTGATGAATTGATGATTGAGGGCACAAAAATAAGGTCAAATATGCATGAAATGATGAATTAAAGAACTTCCCTTAATTGCATTTGACCATGGGCCGAGGTTGCTTCATGAGCAAGGCACAGTTGATGAACAGATGAATTAGGGTTTCCTTGGGGAACAAGCCTGAAACCCTTTGATTTGCTTTGATCAAAATGATGAACTAAGATACTTGGGAGGCATATTTGATGGATGAGAGCTTTGAGAACCATAGCCATGCTTGCCTTCATCTTCTCTTGACCATATCAATGCATATAGGATCTCCTAGAAGCTTTTGACCTTGTGACTGCTCAAGCTACAAACAAGAGATGTTAGTGACATATTTTTGTGCTTTTGTTTAGTGAAAAAAATGAGAAAAGAAATAACATACAATTCAAGCATGCTTGGTGATCTCAAACCAACTCACAAGAGGTCCCACACAAAGGTAAAAAGCCAAGATGCTTATGATCCTTGAGGCAATGTGAATGCAATGCTATGACGCCATGAGGGATCTTAGGGTCAAAATTAGGGTCTTACAGATATAAAAGAAAGGTCAAACTTCAAATTTACTTCAAATCAACTTTGAAAAGTCCAAGTGAATTATCCAAGGTTTAACAAGGTCAAACAAAGTTTGACAAAAAATTTCAGCATTTTTTGAAGTCAGAAACTATTTTAATTCAAGTTTTATTTTAATATTAAAAATGCCAAAAATATTCTATTTGTTTCTTGATTTTTAATCTTCATCTATCTTCTGTTTTCTATTGTTTGACCTTGATCTTCTCTATCTTTGGTCAACACTTGTTGATTAATACATACCATTTCCATTAATGCACTTTAATAATTCTTCTTCTTCATCTTTTTTCTTTTTGATCAATGAGTTAAAGATTGGTGGTTAGCATTGATACATGGAGGTTTAATCTTCCTTGATTCAAATCTAATTCATCTTGATCATGGATCAAGTGAATGGCTTTGCATTAAGGATAGATTTCTTCCTAAATCATGCAAAGAACCTAAATCAATACAAGATCATTTCTCATCTTCTTTTTTGGCATGGCAAGTTGTTGGAGTTTGACTCACTAATCAAGAACTCTTACTTGTGTTGTTGCCTACATTATTATTGACCGGCCTCAGATAGTTGTGACTTCTACATAAGTCCAATTACGATTGCTTAACACAGCGTTAAATTTGCGTTATGGCACACTAACTATTAACACTAACCATTAACTATTAACATTTAATTCTTGCTCTTTACATTTATGCAATTTACTATTCTTGTACATATTATTCATTTGTTTTGCTCTTTGCTCACTTGAGCACATGTTTATGTTAATGCAATTTGCCTTTTGCTCACTTGAGCACATAATTGCGTATATATTATTGTGCTTGTGTTTTGTTTTGATTGTTGTGGACCAAATGCAAAGAAATGGACAAATGGACTTAGTTTCTAGGGCTTTCCCTATGCAAATTGGAGTAAAAGGATTTTAATGTTGAAAACGGATTAGAAGGACAAAGCCTCTAAACTCACTCTTGTCCATTCTTGATTTTCTTCATGAAACTCTTTGATGTGTGCGTGCTTTTGTGCTAGGGGATCCTATGAGAACTCAAATTGAAGAACCATTGCCATGTTCATCCAAAGTGAAAGATACAAGAGACCTTGGGGATCTTCTAAGAGCTTGTTTGATTATGATGATTGCTTGAGCTTACAATTATTTTGCTTGCATATTCCAAAGGATGGGAGCTACTTGGATCATCAATATGATCTCAAGAGAGGAACTCCATTTGTGGTCTTTTTTCTTATCCCTAATCTCTTGTATGATTAGGACTTTAGCCATTCTTCTTCTTCCCTCCACTCTAACCCAA
Organism: Lathyrus oleraceus; assembly: GCF_024323335.1. Taxonomy (NCBI): domain Eukaryota; kingdom Viridiplantae; phylum Streptophyta; class Magnoliopsida; order Fabales; family Fabaceae; genus Lathyrus; species Lathyrus oleraceus. Next base: position 331,531,500 of record NC_066584.1, on the reverse strand, counting down.
GCCAAAACTTTTTGTGCAAACATTAGAAACCTAAGCCTTATTCTTTTGATTTTCAAACTTTCTTTTCATAATACGTATTTTGAATTGAACTTTTAAATCAACTTTGACCATATTTTGTAAATACTTTTCATTGGTAAATACAACTCATTCAAATACTTTTGTGGTTTCAATGGCCACTTCCTTATTCAAAACTTTTCATAACCTTTAGCTATTAGGTTTGAGTTATCCTTGAGGTAGATGTAATACTCACCTATATCCTTAGTGATGGACAATGAGTCTTCCATGCTTATTATAGCGTTAACCCCTCACTAGCATGTTGAAGCTATCCTCACATGGTGGATTTGTGGTTTTAGGTTGAGTTTTCCTCCCTTGGATAACAAAAGACCTTAAGGCTTTTGGACCAATCAATTCACCAACTTGTTTTGAGATTTTTACCCCGAACTACGAGGTTTTGATCCTAATCTTTTTTAAGATGGTACGTAGGCAATGGGTTTATCCATCCAAACACAAAAAAATGTAAATAACTTGTCTATTCTCTTCTCATCTCCTCAATCATGTTTGCACAAACAAATTTTCACAAAATACCGACCTAACAACAAATATGAAAAGGGCTCCCTAGGAGTACCTAGGATGTTTTGGGTGCTTAAAACATTCACATTGCATAACCAAACCCCTTACCCCAATCTCTGACATTTTTACTAGTTTTTGATTTGATAAAACTTTTAGGTTTTTGTTCGCTTTCTAACCATTCCTTTGGATAAATAGAAGTGCGGTGGCGACTCGACTTGTATGGTTTACCTTGGATCTAGTCAATATCTCTAATGGTAACGAATACCCCGCTACAGAAAAGCATAACTCATATCTTGATGAATTGATGATTGAGGGCACAAAAATAAGGTCAAATATGCATGAAATGATGAATTAAAGAACTTCCCTTAATTGCATTTGACCATGGGTCGAGGTTGCTTCATGACCAAGGCACAGTTGATGAACAGATGAATTAGGGTTTCCTTGGGGAACAAGCTTGAAACCCTTTGATTTGCTTTGATCAAAGTGATGAACTAAGATACTTGGGAGGCATATTTGATGGATGAGAGCTTTGAGAACCATATCCATTCTTGCCTTTATCTTCTCTTGACCATATCAATGCATATAGGATCTCCTAGAAGCTTTTGACCTTGTGACTGCTCAAGCTACAAACAAGAGATGTTAGTGACATATTTTTGTGCTTTTGTTTAGTGAAAAAAATGAGAAAAGAAATAACATACAATTCAAGCATGCTTGGTGATCTCAAACCAACTCACAAGAGGTCCCACACAAAGGTAAAAAGCCAAGATGCTTATGATCCTTGAGGCAATGTGAATGCAATGCTATGACGCCATGAGGGATCTTAGGGTCAAAATTAGGGTCTTACAGATATAAAAGAAAGGTCAAACTTCAAATTTACTTCAAATCAACTTTGAAAAGTCCAAGTGAATTATCCAAGGTTTAACAAGGTCAAACAAAGTTTGACAAAAATTTCATCATTTTTTGAAGTCAGAAACTATTTTAATTCAAGTTTTATTTTAATATTAAAAATGCCAAAAATATTCTATTTGTTTCTTAATTTTTAATCTTCATCTATCTTCTGTTTTCTATTGTTTGACCTTGATCTTCTCTATCTTTGGTCAACACTTGTTGATTAATACATACCATTTCCATTAATGCACTTTAATAATTCTTCTTCTTCATCTTTTTTCTTTTTGATCAATCAGTTAAAGATTGGTGGTTAGCATTGATACATGGAGGTTTAATCTTCCTTGATTCAAATCTAATTCATCTTGATCATGGATCAAGTGAATGGCTTTGCATTAAGGATAGATTTCTTCCTAAATCATGCAAAGAACCTAAATCAATACAAGATCATTTCTCATCTTCTTTTTTGGCATGGCAAGTTGTTGGAGTTTGACTCACTAATCAAGAACTCTTACTTGTGTTGTTGCCTACATTATTATTGACCGGCCTCAGATAGTTGTGACTTCTACATAAGTCCAATTACGATTGCTTAACACAGCGCTAAATTTGCCTTATGGCACACTAACTATTAACACTAACCATTAACTATTAACATTTAATTCTTGCTCTTTACATTTATGCAATTTACTATTCTTGTACATATTATTCATTTGTTTTGCTCTTTGCTCACTTGAGCACATGTTTATGTTAATGCAATTTGCCTTTTGCTCACTTGAGCACATAATTGCGTATATATTATTGTGCTTGTGTTTTGTTTTGATTGTTGTGGACCAAATGCAAAGAAATGGACAAATGGACTTAGTTTCTAGGGCTTTCCCTATGCAAATTGGAGTAAAAGGATTTTAATGTTGAAAACGGATTAGAAGGACAAAGCCTCTAAACTCACTCTTGTCCATTCTTGATTTTCTTCATGAAACTCTTTGATGTGTGCGCGCTTTTGTGCTAGGGGATCCTATGAGAACTCAAATTGAAGAACCATTGCCATGTTCATCCAAAGTGAAAGATACAAGAGACCTTGGGGATCTTCTAAGAGCTTGTTTGATTATGATGATTGCTTGAGCTTACAATTATTTTGCTTGCATATTCCAAAGGATGGGAGCTACTTGGATCATCAATATGATCTCAAGAGAGGAACTCCATTTGTGGTCTTTTTTCTTATCCCTAATCTCTTGTATGATTAGGACTTTAGCCATTCTTCTTCTTCCCTCCACTCTAACCCAAGCCAAAACTTTTTGTGCAAACATTAGAAACCTAAGCCTTATTCTTTTGATTTTCAAACTTTCTTTTCATAATACGTATTTTGAATTGAACTTTTAAATCAACTTTGACCATATTTTGTAAATACTTTTCATTGGTAAATACAACTCATTCAAATACTTTTGTGGTTTCAATGGCCACTTCCTTATTCAAAACTTTTCATAACCTTTAGCTATTAGGTTTGAGTTATCCTTGAGGTAGATGTAATACTCACCTATATCCTTAGTGATGGACAATGAGTCTTCCATGCTTATTATAGGGTTAACCCCTCACTAGCATGTTGAAGCTATCCTCACATGGTGGATTTGTGGTTTTAGGTTGAGTTTTCCTTCCTTGGATAACAAAAGACCTTAAGGCTTTTGGACCAATCAATTCACCAACTTGTTTTGAGATTTTTACCCCGAACTACGAGGTTTTGATCCTAACCTTTTTTAAGATGGTACGTAGGCAATGGGTTTATCCATCCAAACATAAAAAAATGTAAATAACTTGTCTATTCTCTTCTCATCTCCTCAATCATGTTTGCACAAACAAATTTTCACAAAATACCGACCTTACAACAAATATCAAAAGGGCTCCCTAGGAGTACCTAGGATGTTTTGGGTGCTTAAAACCTTCCCATTGCATAACCAAACCCCTTACCCCAATCTCTGACATTTTTACTAGTTTTTGATTTGATAAAACTTTTAGGTTTTTGTTCGCTTTCTAACCATTCCTTTGGATAAATAGAAGTGCGGTGGCGACTCGACTTGTATGGTTTACCTTGGATCTAGTCAATATCTCTAATGGTAACGAATACCCCGCTATAGAAAAGCATAACTCATATCTTGATGAATTGATGATTGAGGGCACTAAAATAAGGTCAAATATGCATGAAATGATGAATTAAAGAACTTCCCTTAATTGCATTTGACCATGGGCTGAGGTTGCTTCATGACCAAGGCACAGTTGATGAACAGATGAATTAGGGTTTCCTTGGGGAACAAGCCTCAAACCCTTTGATTTGCTTTGATCAAAATGATGAATTAAGATACTTGGGAGGCATATTTGATGGATGAGAGCTTTGAGAACCATAGCCATGCTTGCCTTCATCTTCTCTTGACCATATCAATGCATATAGGATCTCCTAGAAGCTTTTGACCTTGTGACTGCTCAAGCTACAAACAAGAGATGTTAGTGACATATTTTTGTGCTTTTGTTTAGTGAAAAAAATGAGAAAAGAAATAACATACAATTCAAGCATGCTTGGTGATCTCAAACCAACTCACAAGAGGTCCCACACAAAGGTAAAAAGCCAAGATGCTTATGATCCTTGAGGCAATGTGAATGCAATGCTATGACGCCATGAGGGATCTTAGGGTCAAAATTAGGGTCTTACAGATATAAAAGAAAGGTCAAACTTCAAATTTACTTCAAATCAACTTTGAAAAGTCCAAGTGAATTATCCAAGGTTTAACAAGGTCAAACAAAGTTTGACAAAAAATTTCAGCATTTTTTGAAGTCAGAAACTATTTTAATTCAAGTTTTATTTTAATATTAAAAATGCCAAAAATATTCTATTTGTTTCTTGATTTTTAATCTTCATCTATCTTCTGTTTTCTATTGTTTGACCTTGATCTTCTCTATCTTTGGTCAACACTTGTTGATTAATACATACCATTTCCATTAATGCACTTTAATAATTCTTCTTCTTCATCTTTTTTCTTTTTGATCAATGAGTTAAAGATTGGTGGTTAGCATTGATACATGGAGGTTTAATCTTCCTTGATTCAAATCTAATTCATCTTGATCATGGATCAAGTGAATGGCTTTGCATTAAGGATAGATTTCTTCCTAAATCATGCAAAGAACCTAAATCAATACAAGATCATTTCTCATCTTCTTTTTTGGCATGGCAAGTTGTTGGAGTTTGACTCACTAATCAAGAACTCTTACTTGTGTTGTTGCCTACATTATTATTGACCGGCCTCAGATAGTTGTGACTTCTAAATAACTTGCATATTCTCTTCTCATCTCCTCAATCATGTTTGCACAAACAAATTTTCACAAAATACCGACCTTACAACAAATATGAAAAGGGCTCCCTAGGAGTACCTTGGATGTTTTGGGTGCTTAAAACCTTCCCATTGCATAACCAACCCCCTTACCCCAATCTCTGACATTTTTACTAGTTTTTGATTTGATAAAACTTTTAGGTTTTTGTTTGCTTTCTAACCATTCCTTTGGATAAATAGAAGTGTGGTGGCGATTCGACTTGTATGGTTTACCTTGGATCTAGTCAATATCTCTAATGGTAACGAATACCCCGCTACAGGAAAGCATAACTCATATCTTGATGAATTGATGATTGAGGGCACTAAAATAAGGTCAAATATGCATGAAATGATGAATTAAAGAACTTCCCTTAATTGTATTTGACCATAAGCTGAGGTTGCTTCATGAGCAAGGCACAGTTGATGAACAGATGAATTAGGGTTTCCTTGGGGAACAAGCCTCAAACCCTTTGATTTGCTTTGATCAAAATGATGAAATAAGATACTTGGGAGGCATATTTGATGGATGAGAGCTTTGAGAACAATAGGCATGCTGTTAGGGACCAATTAGTACTACTTTTTATATCATTTTATTGGTCCCATTTACCATGTTTTGATGTAATTACACACTTTTATTCTCATTAATTTGATTAAATGCAATTAGGTTTAATTTATTTTGTTTTGAATAGTTATTTCACAGATTTGTTAGTTTTGTAGAATTTTTGGATGAAAGAGCTTTTGGAATGCAACATCATAATATGGAAGAATTTGGATGAAGCTTTCAAAGCAAGGAAGCTGGGATAGCTTCAGTTCGCACCGTGAACCTCCTTCGCACCGCGAAGGCTGCGAATCCAGCAAGCTGATTTTGGGCCAAGGGTGCTGTTTTCCATGACCAGATGTTTTGCCATTTTGGTGTCTGCCTTGGAATAACTTTTCTGTTTTGGATGAAAATGATCAATTAAGGAAATGTCAACTCTTTTAGGAGGGGAGAACACATTATTCTAGGACATTCATTATTATTCACACATTGAGACATAGAGATATTTTTGTAAGAGAGAAAACAAAGTTTTTTCTTCCATTGCATTTTGCTTTGTAAAATGATGATGAGGAGCTAAACTCTATTTTGTCAAGATTGGAGGTAGTAGCTATTCTCATTTGTTTATGTATTCCATTTGATTTTTATATATGATAAAGATTGTTGATGTATTGAATACTATTTTTGCCCTAAGTTGAAAACTAGATTTAAGTAGTTGTTGAAAGAGATTATTTGAGTCTTGACATAAAACATGTTTTCAAGTAGTGAATAAGTTGTAGAGATAGATTTACTCATTACTCTTCTTTGGTATCAAACATTAAAGATTGCTATATTGATAGTTAGGTGGAGAGATCGTCTAAGGATCAATATAGTGATTATCACAATATCATTTAGACATAAATGACTTTGAGAGGATACTTGAACATCATCAATAATCTTAAATCTATACAGTTATCATAAGGAAGCATAAGCATTTAGAATAGTGAACTCCAATTTTGCCAAGCTTTTACATTTGATTAAAACCATTTTACTGTTTTTAGTGACATTTACTCACAAGATAACTTCCTAAATAACACAACCTTGTTACTTTCTAAACTTATAATAATTTGGATTATAGAACGGCGGTAATAACCACCAATCTTTGTGGATACGATATAAAAATATTTGCCGAAGATATACTTTTCAACAAATTGGCGCCGTTGTCGGGGATTGGTTTTCGATATTACAAGCATTGCAATAATTCATTGTTTTAAGTTTTGTTACTTTTATTATTATCCCTCTTGTGTTTCACTTGGTTTGTTAGTTTTGTAGATTCTAGTGCATGCGAGAAAAAGCTACCGAGGAGCAATTTCAATTCGATCCCGAAATTGAAAGAACACTTCGGAAGCTCAATAGCAAAACACGAAGAAGAAGGAAACTAGCCGAAGAGAGAAACCGGAGAGAAGAAGCATCTACTTCCGCACTTGTTCAAATCGAAGAAGTGGTTGTAGAGGCTTGTGAAGGAAACATGGCAGATAACAATCGTACCGAAATGTCCGCTAATAGTCCAAGAAGAAATGCTCAATTTGCCCGTGGAGGAAGAAATACGGAAATGAAGACCGGAATCCTCTAACTTCTCTATGCAAATCCATTCACCGGAATGGACCATGAAGATTCGTATACCCATCTCATCAAATTCTATGAGATTGCGGGTTCTACGGGAATTGATGAAATGGGTGAAGAGGCATTATTCAAAAGGATGTTCCCACACTCCTTAGTGGGAAAGGCAAAGGAGTGGTACCTTGATCAAGCACCGAGAGTGATGACGGATTGGAATTTGCTAGAAGAAAATTTCTTAGAAAGATATTTCCCTCAATCCCGATTCATGGAAGCTAAAACGGCTATTGCGGTATTCACTCAAGGAAGCAACGAGTCTCTAAATGAGGCTTGGGAAAGATTCAAGTCAATGTTGAGAAAATGCAAGGGTCATGGTTTCGATGAGCTCACTCAAATCCATATTTTTCTAAACGGACTCCAATCAACTCACAAGACACTTTTGGATGCTACCGCGGGTGGCTCTCTTATGTCAAAGAATGCGGAAGAGGCTAAAGTCATTATTGATCGGATGGCACTCAATGATCGCCAAAGTCAACATGACCGTAGCCCTTCACAACGTAAACCGGGAGTTCTTGAGTTGAATACTAATGACGCCATTCTTGCTCAAAACAAGCTACTCTCTCAACAAGTGGAGTTGCTCACTCAACAAATGGCAAAGCTTCCACAACAAATGAAAGAAATTCAAGGGTCTCAAGTTCGACATCAAGTAGCATGCTGCGAATTATGTCAAGGAGATCACCCTACTGGTTTTTGTCCTCCACTAGAAGAAGTAAGTTATGTGAACAATCAAAATCAGGGCTATCAAAGACAACCTCCTAACAATCAAGGTTATCAACCAAGAAACAATCAACGCTATCAACCATCAAGGTTCAACAATCAAAATTTTCAGCAACAAAGTCCCTATCAACACCCAAACTCTCAAGGCCAACAGTCGCAAGGAGGCAGTTCCAAGCTAGAGGACACTCTTCAACAATTCATGCAAGCTTCCATGGAAAATCAGAAGAGTAATGAAGCAGCAATTAAGAATCTAGAAAATCAAGTAGGCTAACTTGCGAAGCAACTATCAGAACAAAATGCAGGATCGTCATTTTCCGCTAACACTCAAACCAATCCAAAGGAGCATTGTAAAGCAATTGTCATGAGGAGCGGTAAAGAGTTGATAAGTGAAAAAAATGAGGAAATTACAATAGAAAATGATATGGATGAAGTGCTGGAAAAAGAGGACATGGTTGGTGGAAGGGAGAAAGTGGCTGGAACTTCACAGTTCGCGCCACGATCCCCCTTCGTGCCGCGAAAAGAGCAGGATTTGTCAGCAAAGGAGCAGCCTGAATTGGAGGTGAAAAAGGATGTTGAACCAAGAAAGAAGAATAAAGGAGAGAAATGTGTGAGCGTCATTCCAACCCAACATCTACCTTATCCACATGCTCCATCGAAGAAGGACAATGCTAAGCATTATGCACGGTTCATGGACATATTCAAACAACTTCAAATCAATATTCCATTTGCCGATGCATTGGAACAAATGCCACGGTATGCAAAGTTCATGAAGGACATTCTTACAAAGAAAAGGAGACACGTGGAAGACGAAACCATATTGCTTGATGCACGTTGTAGTGCCATCATTCAAAAGACTCTCCCACGGAAGGAATCCGATCCGGGCCGAGTCGTTTTACCGGTAACCATTGGAAGCACATACATTGGTAATGGTTTGATTGACTTGGGGTCTAGCATCAATTTAATCCCCCTCTCCATTGTTAAAAGATTGGGAAATGTTGAGATCAAATCGACAAGGATGACTTTACAACTAGCCGACAAGTCTACCACTTCACCATACGGAATTGCTCAAGACATGTTAGTGAAAGTAGACAAATTCTTGTTTCTGGTAGATTTTGTGATAGTAGAGATGGATGAGGATCGTGATGTTCCTCTAATTCTTGGAAGACCATTCATGAAAATAGCCCGGATGATGATTGACATAGATGATGGATTAATGAAGGTGAGAGTGCAAGACGAAGAGGTGACCTTTAATCTTTTTGAAGCTATGAAGCATCCAAATGACAAGCATGATTCTTTCCGAATTGACGCAATCGAAGAGGAAGTAGTGGAGGTCGCAAACCAAGTTCATATTTATAATCCTCTAGAAAGATCTCTTATCGGAGCATACAATGTGTTGACCGAAAATGAGGAAAAAGAGATTGAAGCAATGTTGCATGAGTTAGAATCTTGTGGTGAGCTTACTTATCAAGAAGGAACAAAGGAGGACTTGGATGCGATGAAGAAAACGGAAGAACCAAAATTAGAGTTGAAAATGCTTCCCTCACATTTGAAGTATGTGTTCCTTGGTGACGAATATACTAAACCGGTGATTATAAGCAACACCTTGTCCACAAAAGAGGAAGATAAATTGATTCAAGTGTTGAAAAAGAATGAAGGTGCAATAGGGTGGGTGTTATCCGACTTGAAGGGTATTAGTCCGGCCTATTGTATGCATAAGATCATGATGGAGGAGAATTTCAAACCCGTTGCACAACCTCAAAGGCGTCTAAATCCATCTATGAAAGAGGTAGTTCGGAAAGAAGTTGTCAAACTCTTGGAAGCCGGAATGATTTATCCTATATCCGATAGTGCATGGGTGAGTCCGGTACAAGTAGTTCCAAAGAAAGGTGGCATGACAGTTATCAAAAATGATAAAAATGAGTTGATTCCGACAAGAACGGTAACCGAGTGGAGGATGTGTATTGACTATAGAAGGTTGAACCAAGCTACAAGGAAAGATCATTTCCCACTACCCTTCATGGACCAAATGTTGGAGAGGTTAGCCGGCAAAAATTTCTACTGTTTCTTGGATGGGTACTCGGGGTACAACCAAATTTCGGTCAATCCGGCGGATCATGAGAAGACAGCTTTTACATGTCCTTTTGGCATCTTTACTTACCGAAGAATGCCTTTTGGGTTATGTAATGCACCGACCACATTTCAACGGTGTATGCAAGCTATATTCTCAGACTTAATAGAAGAATGCATTGAGGTGTTCATGGATGATTTCTCTGTGTATGGATCATCTTTTGATTTATGCTTAAAACATCTTGATGTGGTTTTAGGAAGATGCGTGGAGACCAACTTAGTGCTCAATTGGGAAAAATGCAACTTCATGGTCACCGAAGGTGTTGCACTCGGTCACAAGATCTCCTCCGAAGGATTAGAGGTTGACAAAGCCAAGGTGGAAGTTATCGAGAAACTACCACCCCCAACAAATATAAAAGGAATAAGGAGCTTTCTCGGACATGTCGGTTTCTACCGGAGATTCATCAAAGATTTTTCAAAGATAACAAAGCCATTGAGCAACTTGCTCAACAAAGGTACGCATTTTCTTTTCGATGAGTCATGTCTCAAAGCTTTCCTTGATTTAAAAGAAAAGTTAGTCACCGCACCCATAATCGTGGCACCAAATTGGAAACTTGATTTTGAACTTATGTGTGACGCAAGCGATTATGCGGTTGGTGCGGTGTTGGGTCAAAGAAGAGATAAAGTTTTTCATGCTATTCATTATGCTAGTAAAGTGTTAACTGAAGCACAAGTCAATTATGCAACAACTGAAAAAGAATTACTAGCCATAGTGTACGCATTGGAAAAGTTTAGAGCTTACTTGATTGGGTCAAAAGTTGTAGTCTATACTAACCACTCGGCGATAAAATATTTGCTAACCAAACCGGATTCTAAACAAAGACTAATTCGCTGGATCCTCTTACTACAAGAGTTTGATTTGGAAATCCGGGATAAAAAAGGTTCCGAAAATTTGGTTGCTGATCATTTGTCTCGTTTGGTCAATGTGGACATTACAAACAAAGAAGAGGAAGTGAGAGAAGAATTTCTAGATGAAAAACTGTATGCGATTCAAGTGAGGCTTTGGTTTGCTGATTTTGCTAACTACAAAGCAACCGGTTTAACACCGGAAGACCTCACTTGCAATCAAAGAAGGAAATTCTTGGTGGATGCAAAATATTATGTTTGGGATGATCTGTATCTGTTTAAAGTGGGTGTAGACAATATTTTGAGAAGGTGTGTAACAAGTGAGGAGTCAAGAGACATCCTTTGGCATTGTCACAACTCTCCGTATGGAGGTCACCATAGCGGTTTGAGAACAGCCACTAAAGTGCTCCAATCGGACTTTTATTGGCCATCTTTATTTAAAGATGCACATGAACATGCGAAAAGTTGTGATACATGCCAACGGAGTGGGGGAATAAGAAAACGGGACGAAATGCCTCTAACCAACATGCTAGAAGTAGAAGTTTTTGATTGTTGGGGTATTGATTTCGTTGACCCATTCCCCTCTTCTTTCTCAAATGAGTACATACTAGTGGTCGATGACTATGTCTCGAAGTGGGTAGAAGCAATTGCCTCACCTAAGGCCGATGCCAAAATAGTGATTAAATTTTTAAAGAAAAACATATTTTCACGTTTTGGTGTGCCTAGGGTGTTGATAAGTGATGGAGGCTCACACTTTTGCAATACACCTCTAGAAAAAGTTTTGCAACATTATGGTGTAAAGCATAAGGTGACCACTCCCTACCACCCACAAGCGAATGGTCAAACGGAGGTTTCGAACTGGGAAGTCAAACGGATTCTTGAGAAAACAGTCTCGAATTCAAGAAAAGATTGGTCTTTAAAACTGGATGAAGCTTTGTGGGCGTATCGTACCGCCTACAAAGCACCTATTGGGCTAACTCCGTTTCAAATGGTGTATGGGAAGACTTGTCATCTTCCAGTGGAAATGGAGCATAGGGCATTATGGTCTCTTAAATTCTTGAATTTCGACTCCACTCTAGCTGGAGAAAGAAGAAAAGGACAACTCCATGAATTGGAGGAATCAAGGAATAATGCTTACCATTCGAATAAACTGTATAAGGAAAAGGTAAGGGCATACCATGATGGAAAGGTCCGTCATAAGGAGTTTCATGTTGGACAAATGGTATTGCTTTTCAACTCAAGGTTGAAGTTATTCCCTGGTAATTTGAAGTCAAAATGGTCAGGACCGTTCGTTGTCAAAGAGGTGCGCAATTATGGAGTCATTGTGATCGAGGATCCAAAGTCACAAGAGAGTTGGACTGTAAATGGTCAAAGACTCAAAGTCTACCATAGTGGTGACGTAAATCGTGATGTGTGTGTCGTGTCTCTATCTGGACCGGGCTAATCAGTAGACCGTCGAGCTCTAAACAACGTTAAACAAAGCGCTTGTTTGGAGGCAACCCAACGTTGTAAGTCTGCATTTTACTTTTTTCTCAATTCTGCTGTATTGATTTTCTGCTATGTTAAATTTTGTGAAATTGGGTTTTGTTTTTTTCCGTTCGCCCCGCGAACTAAATGCAAAGCTTCCGTTCGCCCCGCGAACTGAATGCAAAGCTTCAGTTCGCGCCGCGAACAAGGTTCGCCCCGCGAATAGTGCGTGGCAGAACCACTTAAGTTCTGTTAAGTTATATTTTCCTTTTCATTTCAATTCATTTTCAAAACACCAAGGTTACCTCGCTTTCACTTCCACTCCCAAAAACTTCCCAAAACTGAAAATTTTCTTTTCCCAACTCCCTAATCTTCATTTGCTAACAAGAACCAAGTGCTTCAGTAAGGTATGTTATGCTTTTCAATTCCTCTTCTCCATTTCCTTTTGGGTTCACATTTAGGTTTGGTTAGGGATTGGAAAAATTTGAAGATTGACACTCGAAATCACTATGCATGTCTGATTTAGATTAGGAATAGGATAGAGTTGGAGACCTTGACTGTTAGAAGTAGCATAACTCACATTTTTGGAACCCTAGGAGGCTCCTGGTGATTTCCTGGTTCGCAGGGTTCGAGCCGCGAACGAGCCTTCGCGCCGCGAACTGGGAAATTCCAGGGCCATGTTTTCATGCTGTTGATTGCTAACTCTCTTCATGTTTGTTTTGTGGTTGTTCTGATGTTGAATGCAGATGTCAAAGAGAACCAAAATCACGGCTTCCGTTCAACCCCGTTCTTTAAGAAGGTTCACAAGTGACGAACACAAAGAACGATTCGAGAGCTTAATCAAGAGAACCATCCTGCCGGAGAGGTTCATCCGTTTAGCACCGGGTGGGACTTATCAGAGTTTGGTTTCAACTTTTGAGAGACGAAGGTGGATGAAACTGTGTGAACCAGAAGCGGCAATCAACTATGATATTGTTCGGGAGTTCTATGCAAACGCCATGCATCAAGAAGAGGGGGTAGCTTTCAACTACCAAACAAGGGTAAGAGGCAGGATCATTTCTTTTGGGAGGGATGCCATTAACTCATATCTTGGTAATCCTCTAACCCTTGGAGAGAACGAGCGGTGCGAGTATCGTACCCAGGAATTAGCTAATGTGTGGGATCTTCAAGCGATAAATGCTACCCTGTGCCTTAAAGGAAAATCATTTGACCTAAATGATCAAGGACATCCCAAATCCTGGAAAAGAGAAAATTTAAATCTGGGAGCTAGGGCTTTTCTTGTGCTGCTGTTGAGCAATATTCGGCCAAGGAGCCACACCACCACGATTCCTCTGGATGTAGGATGTTTGATGTACTGCATTATGATCGGAAAATATGTGGATGTAGCATCAATCATCGCGGGAGAAATGAGAAAGATGGCTATAAGTGGAACCAAATTCGGTGGTAAAACAGGTGTGCTTGCGTACCCGGGGCTGATCATGGGACTTTGCCGTCGGGCGAATGTTGCCATTCTGAAGGAAGTACATTTCTCTATCACCAGTGTGATTAACGATGCCTATCTGAATAGGTTCTGCCAAAGCCAAATGGATAGAACCGAAGGAGCTGGAACTTCGTCATCCAGACCACGACCCCGACCCCGACCCCACACTACTCCAGTCTTTGACCAGATGGCGTTTGCCAATTATTGTTGCGAGAGCTTTGAGGCCTCTAGGAGGTCTCAATCATTTATCTTCGATGCTATGCAACAACAATTCCAGAACACGTTCCTTGCACCCGAAGCCCGCACATTTCCTTCTCAGGCGGAATATGTGGCTTATGCATTGGCCTGAGGGCAGGCCATATTTTATGGGGGGTGCAGGAGGTGGTGCAAACCCTAATGATGAGATGGAGGACGTCCTTGGTGATGTAGGTGGTGGCCAAGAGGAGGAGGATTGAGGAGTTGGTGAATTTGAGGTGTTGTTGTCATTTTGAGTTTCTTTGTATTATTTTTGTTTTTGAAATTTTTTGATGTACTTTTGGGTGGCTCTAGTTCACCAAAACTTTGTTTTTGTTAGTTGTTTTGATAATTGCATGAATACTATTTGAGAATTAAGTGTGTTACAATCAAATTGGTTTACCAACATTTTTGTTTAATTGTTCTTACTCTTAAGTCAAGCTTAAAGCAACCGAGAAATGATCGCAAAGAAAGAAGCATAGGACACTTCGAGTGGTGATGATAAGAATTAGTGTCGGCATTTCAAGGTACACTTTATCGCTTTCTAGACTTAACATGAGTAGTTTGATGGTGTGTGAAAATTTCATATCATAAACTCATTGAAATGTATGTCACCTTTGAATCAATATAGGACTTAACCAATTGTGAGGAAGCTTTCCATTGTACACTAAAAAGCGGGAAACCAAGCATTATTTTAACTCATTCTTATCATGCTAAATCATGCATCAATCTATTTTTGTGTGAAAATTTTGAAAATGATAGAGGCATTGTTTGTGAGAAAAACCACTTGACCAAAAAGTTTGAATCAACTAACCTTGTGAGGAATAATCCTTAGTTAAACCCCTTTGAGCTTATTTTAGGATTCATTTTATTGATCATTGAAAAATCAATTGAAAATTGTGGAATAAATGAATCCTAATTTCTTTCGTGTCAATTGAAACCTCAAATCGAGTTGTTTGCAAATTTTGCCTTTTGCTTATTTCTAAGTAGGGAGCATTATTGAATAAATTTGGTTTTGGAATCTAAAGTTGGGGAGAGTAAAGTGAAAAGTTGATTAGAAACTTGGAAAAGTGAATTTTTATGAAAGGGTGAAAATATGAAAAGAAACAAGAAAAAGAAATCACCCTTGAAACCATAGAGCAAAGAAAAAAAAAAGCAAAGAAAATGCTCATGGTTGTGTGGATGTAAAAAGAAAAAGAAAAAAAAATAGGGATCAAAGAAAGGGAAATTGTGTAGAGTTGAATGTTTGGGAATGCTCCCTTAGGATAGGCAACTTTGTAAATTCTCTTAATCATATCCTTTCTTGTAACCTAAGCCACATTACAACCTGTGAAAGACCTCTTGATTCTCATTTTTCACATGATTTGGTATTTGTTGTGATAACCGCATGATTTGAATTGTTGTTGATTTAATTGTTTGGATGAGTGAAAGTAACCCTTCATGTTATTTATCATTATTATGATGTGTGTGAAAGTTTGATTCAATTTTGACATATATGGCTTTGAATTCCTTTGAATGATTTTTGAACTCAACCATTTTCCTTATTCACATTTTGTGTAGAATTGAGATAGCTGGATTGAGAAATTGCCAAACACTTTTGAACCATTTGAATTTCCATGGTAAATCCTTGCTTCGATCTTTTGTGTAATTGCTTTGGTTGTAAGGGTGGAAACTTTTGTTTAGGGACAAACAAAATGCTAAGTTGGGGAGAGTTGTTAGGGACCAATTAGTACTACTTTTTATATCATTTTATTGGTCCCTTTTACCATGTTTTGATGTAATTACACACTTTTATTCTCATTAATTTGTATAAATGCAATTAGGTTTAATTTATTTTGTTTTGAATAGTTATTTCACAGATTTGTTAGTTTTGTAGAATTTCTGGATGAAAGAGCTTTTGGAATGCAACATCATAATATGGAAGAATTTGGATGAAGTTTGCAAATCAAGGAAGCTGGGATAGCTTCAGTTCGCGCCGCGAACCTCCTTTGCGCCGCGAACCTCCTTTGCGCCGCGAAGGCTGCGAATCCAGCAAGCTGATTTTGGGCCAAGGGTAATGTTTTCCATGACCAGCTGTTTTGCCATTTTGGTGTCTGCCTTGGAATAGCTTTTCTGTTTTGGATGAAAATGATCAATTAAGGAAATGTCAACTCTTTTAGGAGAGGAGAACACATTATTCTAGGACATTCATTATTATTCACACATTGAGACATAGAGATATTTTTGTAAGAGAGAAAACAGAGTTTTTTCTTCCATTGCATTTTGCTTTGTAAAATGATGATGAGGAGCTAAACTCCATTTTGTCAAGATTGGAGGTAGTAGCTATTCTCATTTTTTTATGTATTCCATTTGATTTTTATATATGATAAAGATTGTTGATGTATTGAATACTATTTTTGCCCTAAGTTGAAAACCAGATTTGAGTAGTTGTTGAAAGAGATTATTTGAGTCTTGACATAAAACAGGTTTTCAAGTAGTGAAGAAGTTGTAGAGATAGATTTACTCATTACTCTTCTTTGGTATCAAACATTAAAGATTTCTATATTGATAGTTAGGTGGAGAGATCGTCTAAGGATCAATATAGTGATTATCACAATATCATTTAGACATAAATGACTTTGAGAGGATACTTGAACATCATCAATAATCTTAAATCTATATAGTTATCATAAGGAAGCATAAGCATTTAGAATAGTGAACTCCAATCTTGCCAAGCTTTTACATTTGATTAAAACCATTTTACTGTTTTTAGTGACATTTACTCACAAGATAACTTCCTAAACAACACAACCTTGTTACTTTCTAAACTTATAAAAATTTGGATTATAGAACGGCGGTAATAACCACCAATCTCTGTGGATACGATATAAAAATATTTGCCGAAGATATACTTTTCAACACATGCTTGCCTTCATCTTCTCTTGACCATATCAATGCATATAGGATCTCCTAGAAGCTTTTGACCTTGTGACTGCTCAAGCTACAAACAAGAGATGTTAGTGACATATTTTTGTGCTTTTGTTTAGTGAAAAAAATGAGAAAAGAAATAACATACAATTCAAGCATGCTTGGTGATCTCAAACCAACTCACAAGAGGTCCCCCCCAAAGGTAAGAAGCCAAGATGCTTATGATCCTTGAGGCAATGTGAATGCAATGCTATGACGCCATGAGGGATCTTAGGGTCAAAATTAGGGTCTTACAGATATAAAAGAAAGGTCAAACTTCAAATTAACTTCAAATCAACTTTGAAAAGTCCAAGTGAATTATCCCTAGTTCAACAAGGTGAAACAAAGTTTGACAAAAAATTTCAGCAGTTTTTGAAGTCAAAATCTATTTTAATTCAAGTTTTATTTTAATATTAAAAATGCCAAAAATATTCTATTTGTTTCTTGATTTCTAATCTTCATCTATCTTCTGTTTTCTATTGTTTGACCTTGATCTTCTCTATCTTTGGTTAACACTTGTTGATTAATACATACCATTTCCATTAATGCACTTTAATAATTCTTCTTCTTCTTCTTCATCTTTTTTCTTTTTTATCAATGAGTTAAAGATTGGTAGTTAGCATTGATACATGGAGGTTAAATCTTCCTTGATTAAAATCTAATTCATCTTGATCATGGATCAAGTGAATGACTTTGCATTAAGGATAGATTGCTTCCTAAATCATGCAAAGAACCTAAATCAATACAAGATCATTTCTCATCTTCTTTTTTGGCATGGCAAGTTGTTGGAGTTTGATTCACTAATCAAGACCTCTAACTTGTGTTGTTGCCTACATTATTATTGACCGGCCTCAGATAGTTGTGACTTCTACATAAGTCCAATTACGATTGCTTAACATAGCGCTAAATTTGCCTTATGGCACACTAACTATTAACACTAACCATTACCTATAACATTTAATTCTTGCTCTTTACATTTATGCAATTTACTATTCTTGTACATATTATTCATTTGTTTTTCTCTTTGCTCACTTAAGCACATGTTTATGTTAATGCAATTTGCCTTTTGCTCACTTGAGCACATAATTGTGTATATATTATTGAGCTTGTGTTTTGTTTTGATTGTTGTGGACCAAATGCAAAGAAATGGACAAATGGACTTAGTTTCTAGGACTTTCCCTATCCAAATTGGAGTAAAAGGATTTTATTGTTGAAGATGGATTAGAAGGACCAAGCCTCTAAACTCATTCTTGTCCATTCTTGATTTGCTTCATAAAACTCTTTGATGTGTGCGTGATTTTGTGCTAGGGGATCCTATGAGAACTCAAATTGAAGAACCATTGGCATGTTCATCCAAAGTGAAAGATACAAGAGACCTTGGGGATCTTCTACGATCTTGTTCGATTATGATGATTGCTTGAGCTTACAATTATTTTGCTTGCATATTCCAAAGGATGGGAGCTACTTGGATCATCAATATGATCTTACGAGAGGAACTCCATTTGTGGTCTTGTTTCTTATCCCTCATCTCTTGTATGATTAGGACTTTATCCATTCTTCTTCTTCCCTCCACTCTAACCCAAGCCAAAACTTTTTGTGCAAACACTAACATTTGTTTTCAAACATCAGAAACCCAAGCCTTATGCTTTTGATTTTCAAACTTTCTTTTCATAATACTTATTTTGAATTAAACTTTTAAATCAACTTTGTACATATTTTGTAAATACTTTTCATTGGTAAATATAACTCATTCAAATACTTTTGTGGTTTTAATGGCCACTTCCTTAATCAAAACTTTTCATAACCTTTAGCTATTAGGTTTGAGTTATCCTTGAGGTAGATGTAATACTCACCTATATCCTTAGTGATGGACAATGAGTCTTCCATGCTTATTATAGGGTTAACCCCTCACTAGCATGTTAAAGCTATCCTCACATGGTGGATTTGTGGTTTTAGGTTGAGTTTTCTCCCTTGGGTAACAAAAGACCTTAAGGCTTTTGGACCAATCAATTCACCAACTTGTTTTGAGATTTTTGCCCCGCACTACGAGGTTTTGATCCTAATCTTTTTTAAGATGGTACGTAGGCAATGGGTTTATCCATCCAAACACAAAAAATGTAAATAACTTGTATATTATCTTCTCATCTCCTCAATCATGTTTTCACAAACAAATTTTCACAAAATACCGACCTTACAACAAATATGAAAAGGGCTCCCTAGGAGTACCTAGGATGTTTTGGGTGCTTAAAACCTTCCCATTGCATAACCAACCCCCTTACCCCGCACTCTGACATTTTTACTAGTTTTTGATTTGATAAAACTTTTAGGTTTTTGTTCACTTTCTAACCATTCCTTTGGATAAATAGAAGTGCGGTGGCGACTCGACTTGTATGGTTTACCTTGGATCTAGTCAATATCTCTAATGGTAACGAATACCCCGCTACAGAAAAGCATAACTCATATCTTGATGAATTGATGATTGAGGGCACTAAAATAAGTTCAAATATGTATGAAATGATGAATTAAAGAACTTCCCTTGATTGCATTTGACCATGGGCTGAGCTTGCTTCATGAGCAAGGCACAGTTGATGAACAGATGAATTAGGGTTTCCTTGGGGAACAAGCCTCAAACCCTTTGATTTGCTTTGATCAAAATGATGAATTAAGATACTTGGGAGGCATATTTGATGGATGATAGCTTTTAGAACCATAGCCATGCTTGCCTTCATCTTCTCTTGACCATATCAATGCATATATGATCTCCTAGAAGCTTTTGACCTTGTGACTGCTTAAGCTACAAACAAGAGATGTTAGTGACATATTTTTGTGCTTTTGTTTAGTGAAAAAAATGAGAAAAGCAATAATATACAATTCAAGCATGCTTGGTGATCTCAAACCAACTCACAAGAGGTCTCACCCAAAGGTAAGAAGCCAAGATGCATATGATCCTTTAGGCAATGTGAATGCAATGCTATGATGCCATGAGGGATCTTAGGGTCAAAATTAGGGTCTTTCAGATATAAAAGAAAGTTCAAACTTCAAATTAACTTCAAATCAACTTTGAAAAGTCCAAGTGAATTATCCAAAGTTCAACAAGGTCAAACAAAGTTTGACAAACAATTTCAGCATTTTTTGAAGTCAGAAACTATTTTAATTCAAGTTTTATTTTAATAATAAAAATGCCAAAAATATTTTATTTGTTTCTTGATTTCTAATCTTCATCTATCTTCTGTTTTCTATTGTTTGACCTTGATCTTCTCTATCTTTGGTCAACACTTGTTGATTAATACATACCATTTCCATTAATGCACTTTAATAATTCTTCTTCTTCTTCTTCTTCTTCTTTTTTATTTTTGACCAATGAGTTAAAGATTGGTGGTTAGCATTGATACATGGAGCTTTAATCTTCCTTGATTCAAATCTAATTCATCTTGATCATGGATCAAGTGAATGGCTTTACATTAAGGATAGATTGCTTCCTAAATCATGCAAAGAACCTAAATCAATACAAGATCATTTCTCATCTTCTTTTTTGGCATGGCAAATTGTTGGAGTTCGATTCACTAATCAAGACCTCTAACTTGTGTTGTTGCCTACATTATTATTGACCGGCCTCAGATAGTTGTGACTTCTACATAAGTCCAATTACGATTGCTTAACATAGCGCTAAATTTGCCTTATGGCACACTAACTATTAACACTAACCATTAACTATTAACATTTAATTCTTGCTCTTTACATTTATGCAATTTACTATTCTTGTACATATTATTCATTTGTTTTGCTCTTTGCTCACTTGAGCACATGTTTATGTTAATGCAATTTGCCTTTTGCTCACTTGAGCACATAATTGTGTATATATTATTGAGCTTGTGTTTTGTTTTGATTGTTGTGGACCAAATGCAAAGAAATGGAAAAATGGACTTAGTTTCTAGGACTTTCCCTATCCAAATTGGAGTAAAAGGATTTTAATGTTGAAGATGGATTAGAAGGACCAAGCCTCTAAACTCACTCTTGTCCATTCTTGATTTGCTTCATAAAACTCTTTGATGTGAGCGTGCTTTTGTGCTAGGGGATCCTATGAGAACTCAAATTGGAGAACCATTGCCATGTTCATCCAAAGTGAAAGATACAAGAGACCTTGGGGATCTTCTACGAGCTTGTTTGATCATGATGATTGCTTGAGCTTACAATTATTTTGCTTGCATATTCCAAAGGATGGGAGCTACTTGGATCATCAATATGATCTTACGAGAGGAACTCCATTTGTGGTCTTGTTTCTTATCCCTCATCTCTTGTATGATTAGGACTTTATCCATTCTTATTCTTCCCTCCACTCTAACCCAAGCCAAAACGTTTTGTGCAAACACTAACATTTGTTTTCAAACATCAGAAACCCAAGCCTTATGCTTTTGATTTTCAAACTTTCTTTTCATAATACTTATTTTGAATTGAACTTTTAAATCAACTTTGACCATATTTTGTAAATAGTTTTCATTGGTAAATATAACTCATTCAAATACTTTTGTGGTTTCAATGGCCACTTCCTTAATCAAAACTTTTCATAACCTTTAGCTATTAGGTTTGAGTTATCCTTGAGGTAGATGTAATACTCACCTATATCCTTAGTGATGGACAATGAGTCTTCCATGCTTATTATAGGGTTAACCCCTCACTAGCATGTTAAAGCTATCCTCACATGGTGGATTTGTGGTTTTAGGTTGAGTTTTCTCCCTTGGGTAACAAAAGACCTTAAGGCTTTTGGACCAATCAATTCACCAACTTGTTTTGAGATTTTTGCCCCACACTACGAGGTTTTGATCCTAATCTTTTTTAAGATGGTACGTAGGCAATGGGTTTATCCATCCAAACATAAGAAATGTAAATAACTTGTATATTATCTTCTCATCTCCTCAATCATGTTTGCACAAACAAATTTTCACAAAATACCGACCTTACAACAAATATGAAAAGGGCTCCCTAGGAGTACCTAGGATGTTTTGGGTGCTTAAAACCTTCCCATTGCATAACCAACCCCCTTACCCCGCACTCTGACATTTTTACTAGTTTTTGATTTGATAAAACTTTTAGGTTTTTGTTCGCTTTCTAACCATTCCTTTGGATAAATAGAAGTGCGGTGGCGACTCGACTTGTATGGTTTACCTTGGATCTAGTCAATATCTCTAATGGTAACGAATACCCCGCTACAGAAAAGCATAACTCATATCTTGATGAATTGATGATTGAGGGCACTCAAATAAGTTCAAATATGCATGAAATGATGAATTAAAGAACTTCCCTTGAATGCATTTGACCATGGCCTGAGGTTGCTTCATGAGCAAGGCACAGTTGATGAACAGATGAATTAGGGTTTCCTTGTGGAAAAAGCCTCAAACCCTTTGATTTGCTTTGATCAAAATGATGAATTAAGATACTTGGGAGGCATATTTGATGGATGAGAGCTTTGAGAACCATAGCCATGCTTGCCTTCATCTTCTCTTGACCATATCAATGCATATATGATCTCCTAGAAGCTTTTGACCTTGTGACTGCTCAAGCTACAAACAAGAGATGTTAGTCACATATTTTTATGCTTTTGTTTAGTGAAAAAAATGAGAAAAGCAATAATATACAATTCAAGCATGCTTGGTGATCTCAAACCAACTCACAAGAGGTCCCACCCAAAGGTAAGAAGCCAAGATGCTTATGATCCTTGAGGCAATGTGAATGCAATGCTATGATGCCATGAGGGATCTTAGGGTCAAAATTAGGTTCTTTCAGATATAAAAGAAAGTTCAAACTTAAAATTAACTTCAAATCAACTTTGAAAAGTCCAAGTGAATTATCCCAAGTTCAACAAGGTCAAACAAAGTTTGACAAAAAATTTCAGTATTTTTTGAAGTCAGAAACTATTTTAATTCAAGTTTTATTTTAATAATAAAAATGCCAAAAATATTTTATTTGTTTCTTGATTTCTAATCTACATCTATCTTCTGTTTTCTATTGTTTGACCTTGATCTTCTCTATCTTTGGTCAACAGTTGTTGATTAATACATACCATTTCCATTAATGCACTTTAATAATTCCTCTTCTTCTTCTTCTTCTTTTTTCTTTTTGATCAATGAGTTAAAGATTGGTGGTTAGCATTGATACATGGAGGTTTAATCTTCCTTGATTCAAATCTAGTTCATCTTGATCATGGATCAAGTGAATGACTTTACATTAAGGATAGATTGCTTCCTAAATCATGCAAAGAACCTAAATCAATACAAGATCATTTCTCATCTTCTTTTTTGGCATGGCAAATTGTTGGAGTTTGATTCACTAATCAAGACCTCTAACTTGTGTTGTTGCCTACATTATTATTGACCGGCCTCAGATAGTTGTGACTTCTACATAAGTCCAATTACAATTGCTTAACATAGCGCTAAATTTGCCTTATGGCACACTAACTATTAACACTAACCATTAAATATTAACATTTAGTTCTTGCTCTTTACATTTATGAAATTTACTATTCTTGTACATATTATTCATTTGTTTTGCTCTTTGCTCACTTGAGCACATGTTTATGTTAATGCAATTTTCCTTTTGCTCACTTGAGCACATAATTGTGTATATATTATTGAGCTTGTGTTTTGTTTTGATTGTTGTGGACCAAATGCAAAGAAATGGACAAATGGACTTAGTTTCTAGGACTTTCCCTATCCAAATTGGATTAAAAGGATTTTAATGTTGAGGATGGATTAGAAGGACCAAGCCTCTAAACTCACTCTTGTCCATTTTTGATTTGCTTCATAAAACTCTTTGATGTGTGTGTGCTTTTGTGCTAGGGGATCCTATGAGAACTCAAATTGGAGAACCATTGCCATGTTCATCCAAAGTGAAAGATACAAGAGACCTTGGGGATCTTCTACGAGCTTGTTTGATTATGATGATTACTTGAGCTTACAATTATTTTTCTTGCATATTCCAAAGGATGGGAGCTACTTGGATCATCAATATGATCTCAAGAGAGGAACTCCATTTGTGGTCTTGTTTCTTATCTCTCATCTCTTGTATGATTAGGACTTTAGCCATTCTTCTTCTTCGCTCCACTCTAACCCAAGCCAAAACGTTTTGTGCAAACACTAACATTTGTTTTCAAACATCAGAAACCCAAGCCTTATGCTTTTGATTTTCAAACTTTCTTTTCATAATACTTATTTTGAATTGAACTTTTAAATCAACTTTGACCATATTTTGTAAATACTTTTCATTGGTAAATATAACTCATTCAAATACTTTTGTTGTTTCAATGGCCACTTCCTTAATCATAACTTTTCATAACCCGTAACTATTAGGTTTGAGTTATCCTTGAGGTAGATGTAATACTCACCTATATCCTTAGTGATGGACAATGAGTCTTCCATGCTTATTATACGGTTAACCCCTCACTAGCATGTTAAAGTTATCCTCACATGGTGGATTTGTGGTTTTAGGTTGAGTTTTCTCCCTTGGATAACAAAAGACCTTAAGGCTTTTGGACCAATCAATTCACCAACTTGTTTTGAGATTTTTGCCTCGCACTACGAGGTTTTGATCCTAATCTTTTTTAAGATGGTACGTAGGCAATGGGTTTATCCATCCAAACACAAGAAATGTAAATAACTTGTATATTATCTTCTCATCTCCTCAATCATGTTTGCACAAACAAATTTTCACAAAATACCGACCTTACAACAAATATGAAAAGGGCTCCCTAGGAGTACCTAGGATGTTTTGGGTGCTTAAAACCTTCCCATTGCATAACCAACCCCCTTACCCCGCACTGTGACATTTTTACTAGTTTTTGATTTGATAAAACTTTTAGGTTTTTGTTCGCTTTCTAACCATTCCTTTGGATAAATAGAAGTGCGGTGGCGACTCGACGTGTATGGTTTACCTTGGATCTAGTCAATATCTCTAATGGTAACGAATACCCCGCTACAGAAAAGCATAACTCATATCTTGATGAATTGATGATTGAGGGCACTCAAATAAGTTCAAATATGCATGAAATGATGAATTAAAGAACTTCCCTTGAATGCATTTGACCATGGGCTGAGGTTGCTTCATGAGCAAGGCACAGTTGATGAACAGATGAATTAGGGTTTCCTTGTGGAAAAAGCCTCAAACCCTTTGATTTGCTTTGATCAAAATGATGAATTAATATACTTGGGAGGCATATTTGATGTATGAGAGCTTTGAGAACCATAGCCATGCTTGCCTTCATCTTCTCTTGACCATATCAATGCATATATGATCTCCTAGAAGCTTTTGACCTTGTGACTGCTCAAGCTACAAACAAGAGATGTTAGTCACATATTTTTGTGCTTTTGTTTAGTGAAAAAAATGAGAAAAGCAATAATATACAATTCAAGCATGCTTGGTGATCTCAAACCAACTGACAAGAGGTCCCACCCAAAGGTAAGAAGCCAAGATGCTTATGATCCTTGAGGCAATGTGAATGCAATGCTATGATGCCATGAGGGATCTTAGGGTCAAAATTAGGTTCTTACAGATATAAAAGAAAGTTCAAACTTAAAATTAACTTCAAATCAACTTTGAAAAGTCCAAGTGAATTATCCCAAGTTCAACAAGGTCAAACAAAGTTTGACAAAAAATTTCAGCATTTTTTGAAGTGAGAAACTATTTTAATTCAAGTTTTATTTTAATAATAAAAATGCCAAAAATATTTTATTTGTTTCTTGATTTCTAATCTACATCTATCTTCTGTTTTCTATTGTTTGACCTTGATCTTCTCTATCTTTGGTCAACAGTTGTTGATTAATACATACCGTTTCCATTAATGCACTTTAATAATTCCTCTTCTTCTTCTTCTTCTTTTTTCTTTTTGATCAATGAGTTAAAGATTGGTGGTTAGCATTGATACATGGAGGTTTAATCTTCCTTGATTCAAATCTAGTTCATCTTGATCATGGATCAAGTGAATGACTTTACATTAAGGATAGATTGCTTCCTAAATCATGCAAAGAACCTAAATCAATACAAGATCATTTCTCATCTTCTTTTTTGGCATGGCAAATTGTTGGAGTTTGATTCACTAATCAAGACCTCTAACTTGTGTTGTTGCCTACATTATTATTGACCGGCCTCAGATAGTTGTGACTTCTACATAAGTCCAATTACAATTGCTTAACATAGCGCTAAATTTGCTTTATGGCACACTAACTATTAACACTAACCATTAAATATTAACATTTAGTTCTTGCTCTTTACATTTATGAAATTTACTATTCTTGTACATATTATTCATTTGTTTTGCTCTTTGCTCACTTGAGCACATGTTTATGTTAATGCAATTTTCCTTTTGCTCACTTGAGCACATAATTGTGTATATATTATTGAGCTTGTGTTTTGTTTTGATTGTTGTGGACCAAATGCAAAGAAATGGACAAATGGACTTAGTTTCTAGGACTTTCCCTATCCAAATTGGATTAAAAGGATTTTAATGTTGAGGATGGATTAGAAGGACCAAGCCTCTAAACTCACTCTTGTCCATTTTTGATTTGCTTCATAAAACTCTTTGATGTGTGTGTTCTTTTGTGCTAGGGGATCCTATGAGAACTCAAATTGGAGAACCATTGCCATGTTCATCCAAAGTGAAAGATACAAGAGACCTTGGGGATCTTCTACGAGCTTGTTTGATTATGATGATTATTTGAGCTTACAATTATTTTGCTTGCATATTCCAAAGGATGGGAGCTACTTGGATCATCAATATGATCTCAAGAGAGGAACTCCATTTGTGGTCTTGTTTCTTATCTCTCATCTCTTGTATGATTAGGACTTTAGCCATTCTTCTTCTTCGCTCCACTCTAACCCAAGCCAAAACTTTTTGTGCAAACACTAACATTTGTTTTCAAACATCAGAAACCCAAGCCTTATGCTTTTGATTTTCAAACTTTCTTTTCATAATACTTATTTTGAATTGAACTTTTAAATCAACTTTGACCATATTTTGTAAATACTTTTCATTGGTAAATATAACTCATTCAAATACTTTTGTTGTTTCAATGGCCACTTCCTTAATCATAACTTTTCATAACCCGTAACTATTAGGTTTGAGTTATCCTTGAGGTAGATGTAATACTCACCTATATCCTTAGTGATGGACAATGAGTCTTCCATGCTTATTATACGGTTAACCCCTCACTAGCATGTTAAAGTTATCCTCACATGGTGGATTTGTGGTTTTAGGTTGAGTTTTCTCCCTTGGATAACAAAAGACCTTAAGGCTTTTGGACCAATCAATTCACCAACTTGTTTTGAGATTTTTGCCTCGCACTACGAGGTTTTGATCCTAATCTTTTTTAAGATGGTACGTAGGCAATGGGTTTATCCATCCAAACACAAGAAATGTAAATAACTTGTATATTATCTTCTCATCTCCTCAATCATGTTTGCACAAACAAATTTTCACAAAATACCGACCTTACAACAAATATCAAAAGGGCTCCCTAGGAGTACCTAGGATGTTTTGGGTGCTTAAAACCTTCCCATTGCATAACCAAACCCCTTACCCCAATCTCTGACATTTTTACTAGTTTTTGATTTGATAAAACTTTTAGGTTTTTGTTCGCTTTCTAACCATTCCTTTGGATAAATAGAAGTGCGGTGGCGACTCGACTTGTATGGTTTACCTTGGATCTAGTCAATATCTCTAATGGTAACGAATACCCCGCTACAGAAAAGCATAACTCATATCTTGATAAATTGATGATTGAGGGCACTCAAATAAGTTCAAATATGCATGAAATGATGAATTAAAGAACTTCCCTTAATTGTATTTGACCATGGGCTGAGCTTGCTTCATGAGCAAGGCACAGTTGATGAACAGATGAATTAGGGTTTCCTTGGGGAACAAGCCTCAAACCCTTTGATTTGATTTGATCAAAATGATGAATTAAGATACTTGGGAGGCATATTTGATGGATGAGAGATTTGAGAACCATAGCCATGCTTGCCTTCATCTTCTCTTGACCATATCAATGCATATATGATCTCCTAGAAGCTTTTGACCTTGTGACTGCTCAAGCTACAAACAAGAGATGTTAGTGACATATTTTTGTGCTTTTGTTTAGTGAAAAAAATGAGAAAAGAAATAATATACAATTCAAGCATGCTTGGTGATCTCAAACCAAATCACAAGAGGTCCCACCCAAAGGTAAGAAGCCAAGATGCTTATGATCCTTGAGGCAATGTGAATGCAATGCTATGATGCCATTGTAAGACCCCAATTTTGTCCCTAAGATCCCTCATGGCATCATATCATATCATTGCATTGCCTCAAGGATCATTGGACACCTTGCTTCCTTCCCTGTGGGTAGGATATCTCCTTGAGAGTGGTTCTTGATCACCAAGCATTGCTTGCATTTGTATATCGTTGCTTTTCTTTTAATCACTAACCAAAATGTACAAAAATATGTCATTAACCTTTGTTACTTGCAGCTTAAGCAATCAACAGTCAAGGCATCAGATGAATTCATGGTACAAAGAGCAGATGGTATTTTCTTGAGATATGGGTCATGTCATCATTATTTTGAGCTTATGTGAGCTATAGGTTCATTTTGGAGAAAGTTCCCAAGTGGCAAAGGCCCCAAATTCATCAGGACATTTTCAGGTCATCTAAGGACCAATGCAGTCAACTGAAAAGTCAACTGTGGATTTAAATTGAGAAATTGAGTTTCTTCATCTTATTCATGTCCAAATCATGCTTATTCATCATACCAAAGATCAAGGTTGAAGAATTTGAGGTCAAGTCAAAAGTTTCCAAAAATGGAAAGTGACCTATAATTTCAACTTTCCAAAAATGGCAAGTTTTTGATCCAACTTCAACTCAACTTTCCAACATCAAAGAAGCTTCAAATGAAATTTTGTCCAACATGAAAGTTGAAGATCTCTCTCTCCCATTTCCAAAAAGTCCAAGATCATGAGCATCTGATGAATGGTTGAGGAGATATGATCCAATCATTGCCAAGTGTGCATGGAACTTCAAATGGCCATATCTTTTGATTTATAATTCCAAATTTGGTGGTTCTTTTTGCATTTTGCTTCTCATGACATGAGCTTTCCAAATCATGCATCACATTACATAAAATCTCATCACATGATCATTTGTTAATCCATGCCTTTTTTGGAGGGAAATTGCAAAATTCAAAAATGGTGCATTGTATGGACTTTTTACCATTGCCATTGTGTTTAAAAAATGATTTTTAGTGACTTTGATGAAGGGAGTGGTATTGTTCACGTGGGTTTACTACATGCACCATGCAATTTTGATTTTTTACAAAACACCTTATTTTAATTAACCAAATTAATTATGGATTAGCAAGGTGATTAGGACTTCATATAAATACCTAAATCTAACAGAATTTGAGGGAGGTTAATCACAATTCACCATTTCTAGATCTAGTTTTCATCTCCCTCCAAAATTTTCTTCAAATCACAATTCAAATTTCTTGAACATAGCAACTGGTTTTGTTAAAGATTCATGATCAGTGAGTTGAATAGAGTGTGAACCAAGTATTTGTTTGAAGAATTCGGGCAAGAACCAAGCAGTTGAAGCCAAAAACTCAAAGATTGATATTCAGAATTAAGCTAGATCTACACGGTTTCAAGCTTCCTTTTCTTCATCAAACATCACCACAAGCATTATGGACTGGATTTGGATCATTTGGAGCATTGGATCGTGCATTACAAGGAACTGCTCTTCAAGAGGTACTTAAGTTGCTTTAAGTTCATTTGAACTTTGCTTTGCTTTTTGCTTGTGGTTGGCATACCACTTAGGTATAATCCCTAATCTTCATGTAGTCTGGAAGACCTGTTGTTATTGGCAGGCACCTGTCTGAAGCCCTCCTTAAGAGGCCATGTTTTTGTTTGTTTAATTTTGTGCCAAGCAGGTAAAGTCCTCTTAAGAGGCAATTGGTAGATAAAAGGGATGTGCAATCCATCCCCTGCTATTCAGTTGTGTCATTCACTTTGCTCACACCATGTGTTGATGCATTGTGAATAAGAACCCAAGATCTTATAGAGTCAATCATATGTGGAGAAGAGTTCCCTCATTCTGAACTCCCACACTTTCTATTGATTCAAGCTCTCCCAGGCCAAGGATACGAGCTATGAGGCATAACCCTCATCTCCATTTCATCTGCTTCACCCTAACTCTCAATGTTAGGGTTAAGAGCTCAAAACACCCCATTCCAGTTGGCTTGCTTTTAAAGCCTAACCTTGATTGAGCCCATTGATTGTGTATAGTGTGTGCTAATTGGTTGCTTGTTGTTTGTTTGCCCATATGTGCATAATTGTTTGTGTGTGCCTTTGTGCATTGCTTTCATCTTTGAACATTAATTGTATATCATCTCATGATCATTGTTCATATTTTGTGACATTTTGTTTTGTCCATTGAGGAGTCAATTGTAAGTCCATTTATTGGCAGTTGTTTCCTATGATCTGGTAGGAGTTGGGACTAAGACCATTGATTGGCATCCCATTTCCTTGGAGTCGAGTGTAAGACCATTTATTGGCAACTTGTTTCCTCTTGCTTATTGCATTTGTTTTCTTTGTTTTGTGAGACTAGTGTAAGTCCATTGATTGGCATCCGGTATCCATTTTGGTTTTGTGAGGCTGGTGCAAATCCATTGATTGGTATCTAGTATCCATGTTTTCTTTGAGCTTTTGTGAGATTTGTGTAAGTCCATTGATTGGCATCCGGTATCCATTTTTTGTTTTGTGAGATTGGTGTAAGTCCATTGATTGGCATCCGGTATCCATTTGATGTTGTTTATTTGTTATCACTTGTTGCCTTTTCCAAAGGAATCACTTGGATCATCTACATATGATCTCAAAAGGTGAACATCTAAGAAGTTTTGCATCCCTTAACCTCCCACCTTTTGTTCTTTAAACCTCCATTTGCATGTTAACTCAAACCAGAAAATATTGTGCAAACATTTTCACTTCTTTTCAAATTAGAAACCTAGGCTTTAGGCCTTTGATTTTCAAACTTCATTTTCACAATACTTCTTTTGAATTGAATTCTAATCATACTTTGACCATCTTTTTGTGAATAATCCTAATTGGTTAATTTCACTCATTCAATTGTTTTGTGGCTTTGTCCATTCTTTAATCAAGTTTTCATACATTAGCCATAGATCTCAATTATCTTAGTGGTTGATGTGAATCTCACCTTTTGTCCTTAGCGATTGAATTGTAAGACTTCCTTGCTTATTATAGGGCATGGTCCCTCACTAGCAAGTTGAAGCTTTTCTCACATGGTGGACTTGTGGTTGTATAGGTTGAGTTTTCTCCCATGGATAATGAAAGACCTTAGGGTTTTTGTTTAAAATCAATCCACTTACTTTTTGGAAATCTTTTAGCCGAACTACGAGGTTTTGATCCTGTAAAGGTACGTAGGCAATGGTTATCCATCCAAACACAAAAATAATAAAAAAATGTATATTCTTCTCTCATCCTCCCAATCAATGTTTCACAATAAATATTTTCATAAACAATATCTTTTGCAACAATTTGTGAAAAGGGTTCCCTAAGAGTACCTAGGATGCTTTGGGTGCCTAACACCTTCCCTTTGCATAATTACCCCTTTACCCAGATCTCTGACCTTTCATTAGTTTTCTATGTGTAAAACTTCTTAGGCTTTTGTTCGCTTTTTAGCCATTCCTGTGGATAAATAAAAGTGCGGTGGCGACTCTATCTTTGTATGCTTTGCTTTTGATTTAGTCAATAAATCATAAAGTGACGAATACACCGCTACAGCCATGAGGGATCTTAGGGTAAAAATTAGGGTCTTACAAATATAAAAGAAAGTTCAAACTTCAAATTAACTTCAAATCAACTTTGAAAAGTCCAAGTGAATTATCCCAAGTTCAACAAGGTCAAACAAAGTTTGACAAAAAATTTCAGCATTTTTTGAAGTCAGAAACTATTTTAATTCAAGTTTTATTTTAATAATAAAAATGCCAAAAATATTTTATTTGTTTCTTGATTTCTAATCTTCATCTATCTTCTGTTTTCTATTGTTTGACCTTGATCTTCTCTATCTTTGGTCAACACTTGTTGATTAATACATACCATTTCCATTAATGCACTTTAATAATTCTTCTTCTTCTTCTTCTTCTTCTTCTTCTTCTTCTTCTTCTTTTTTTTGATCAATGAGTTAAAGATTGGTGGTTAGCATTGATACATGGAAATTTAATCTTCCTTGATTCAAATCTAATTCATCTTTATCATGGATCAAGTGAATGGCTTTGCATTCAGGATAGATTGCTTCCTAAATCATGCAAAGAACCTAAATCAATACAAGATCATTTCTCATCTTCTTTTTTGGCATGGCAAGTTGTTGGAGTTTGATTCACTAATCAAGACCTCTAACTTGTGTTGTTGCCTACATTATTATTGACCGGCCTCAGATAGTTGTGACTTCTACATAAGTCCAATTACGATTGCCTAACATAGCGCTAAATTTGCCTTGTGGCACACTAACTATTAACACTAGCCATTAACTATTAAGATTTAATTCTTGCTCTTTACATTTATGCAATTTACTATTCTTGTACATATTATTCATTTGTTTTTCTCTTTGCTCACTTGAGCACATGTTTATGTTAATGCAATTTGCCCTTTGTTCACTTGAGCACATAATTGTGTATATATTATTGTGCTTATGTTTTGTTTTGATTGTTGTGGACCAAATGCAAATAAATGGACAAATGGACTTAGTTTCTAGAACTTTCCCTATGCAAATTGGAGTAAAAGGATTTTAATGTTGAAGATGGATTAGAAGGACCAAGCCTCTAAACTCACTCTTGTCCATTCTTGATTTGCTTCATAAAACTCTTTGATGTGTGTGTCTTTTGTGCTAGGGGATCCTATGAGAACTCAAATTGAAGAACCATTGCCATGTTCATCCAAAGTGAAAGATACAAGAGACCGTGGGGATCTTCTAAGAGCTTGTTTGATTATGATGATTGCTTGAGCTTACAATTATTTTTCTTGCATGTTCCAAAGGATGAGAGCTACTTGGATCATCAATATGATCTCAAGAGAGGAACTCCATTTGTGGTCTTGTTTCTTATCCCTCATCTCTTGTATGATTAGGACTTTAGCCATTATTCTTCTTCCCTCCACTCTAACCCAAGCCAAAACTTTTTGTGCAAACATTAACATTTGTTTTCAAACATTAGAAACATAAGCCTTATGCTTTTGATTTTCAAACTTTCTTTTCATAATACTTATTTTGAATTGAACTTTTAAATCAACTTTGACCATATTTTGTAAATACTTTTCATTGGTAAATATAACTCATTCAAATACTTTTATGGTTTCAATGGCCACTTCCTTAATCAATGCATTTCATAACCTATAGCTATTAGATTTGAGTTATCCTTGAGGTAGATGTAATACTCACCTATATCCTTAGTGATGGACAATGAGTCTTCCATGCTTATTATAGGGTTAACCCCTCACTAGCATGTTGAAGCTATCCTCACATGGTGGATTTGTGAGTTTAGGTTGAGTTTTCTCCCTTGGATAACAAAAGAACTTAAGGCTTTTGGACCAATCAATTCACCAACTTGTTTTGAGATTTTTACCCCGAACTACGAGGTTTTGATCCTAATCTTTTTTAAGTTGGTACGTAGGCAATGGGTTTATCCATCCAAACACAAAAAATGTAAATAACTTGTATATTCTCTTCTCATCTCCTCAATCATGTTTTCACAAATAAATTTTCACAAAATACCGACCTTACAACTAATATGAAAAGGGCTCCCTAGGAGTACCTAGGATGTTTTGGGTGCTTAAAACCTTCCCATTGCATAACCAACCCCCTTACCCCGATCTCTGACATTTTTACTAGTTTTTGATTTGATAAAAGTTTTAGGTTTTTGTTCGCTTTCTAACCATTCCTTTGGATAAATAGAAGTGCGGTGGCGACTCGACTTGTATGGTTTACCTTGGATCTAGTCAATATCTTTAATGGTAACGAATACCCCGCTACAAAAAAGCATAACTCATATCTTGATGAATTGATGATTGAAGGCACTAAAATAAGGTCAAATATGCATGAAATGATGAATTAAAGAACTTCCCTTGATTGCATTTGACCATGAGTTGAGGTTGCTTCATGAGCAAGGCACAGTTGATGAACAGGTGAATTAGGGTTTCCTTGGGGAACAAGCCTCAAACCCTTTGATTTGATTTGATCAAAATGATGAATTAAGATACTTGGGAGGCATATTTGATGGATGAGAGCTTTGAGAACCATAGCCATGCTTGCCTTCATCTTCTCTTGACCATATCAATGCATATAGGATCTCCTAGAAGCTTTTGACCTTGTGACTGCTCAAGCCACAAACAAGAGATGTTAATGACGTATTTTTGTGCTTTTGTTTAGTGAAAAAAATAAGAAAAGCAATAATATACAATTCAAGCATGCTTGGTGATCTCAAACCAACTCACAAGAGGTCCCACCCAAAGGTAAAAAGCCAAGATGCTTATGATCCTTGAGGCAATGTGAATGCAATGCTATGACGCCATGAGGGATCTTAGGGTCAAAATTAGGGTCTTACAGATATAAAAGAAAGGTCAAACTTCAAATTTACTTCAAATCAACTTTGAAAAGTCCAAGTGAATTATCCAAGGTTTAACAAGGTCAAACAAAGTTTGACAAAAAATTTCAGCATTTTTTGAAGTCAGAAACTATTGTAATTCAAGTTTTATTTTAATATTAAAAATTCCAAAAATATTCTATTTGTTTCTTGATTTTTAATCTTCATCTATCTTCTGTTTTCTATTGTTTGACCTTGATCTTCTCTATCTTTGGTCAACACTTGTTGATTAATACATACCATTTCCATTAATGCACTTTAATAATTCTTCTTCTTCTTCTTCTTCTTCATCTTTTTTCTTTTTTATCAATGAGTTAAAGATTGGTGGTTAGCATTGATACATGGAGGTTTAATCTTCCTTGATTCAAATCTAATTCATCTTGATCATGGATCAAGTGAATGGCTTTGCATTAAGGATATATTTCTTCCTAATCATGCAAAGAACCTAAATCAATACAAGATCATTTCTCATCTTCTTTTTTGGCATGGCAAGTTGTTGCAGTTTGACTCACTAATCAAGAACTCTTACTTGTGTTGTTGCCTACATTATTATCGACCGGCCTCAGATAGTTGTGACTTCTACATAAGTCCAATTACGATTGCTTAACACAGCGCTAAATTTGCCTTATGGCACACTAACTATTAACACTAACCATTAACTATTAACATTTAATTCTTGCTCTTTACATTTATGCAATTTACTATTCTTGTACATATTATTCATTTGTTTTGCTCTTTGCTCACTTGAGCACATGTTTATGTTAATGCAATTTGCCTTTTGCTCACTTGAGCACATAATTGCGTATATATTATTGTGCTTGTGTTTTGTTTTGATTGTTGTGGACCAAATGCAAAGAAATGGACAAATGGACTTAGTTTCTAGGGTTTTCCCTATGCAAATTGGAGTAAAAGGATTTTAATGCTGAAAACGGATTAGAAGGACCAAGCCTCTAAACTCACTCTTGTCCATTCTTGATTTTCTTCATGAAACTCTTTGATGTGTGCGTGCTTTTGTGCTAGGGGATCCTATGAGAACTCAAATTGAAGAACCATTGCCATGTTCATCCAAAGTTAAAGATACAAGAGACCTTGGGGATCTTCTAAGAGCTTGTTTGATTATGATGATTGCTTGAGCTTACAATTATTTTGCTTGCATATTCCAAAGGATGGGAGCTACTTGGATCATCAATATGATCTCAAGAGAGGAACTCCATTTGTGGTCTTGTTTCTTATCCCTCATCTCTTGTATGATTAGGACTTTAGCCATTCTTCTTCTTCCCTCCACTCTAACCCAAGCCAAAACTTTTTGTGCAAACATTAGAAACCTAAGCCTTATTCTTTTGATTTTCAAACTTTCTTTTCATAATACGTATTTTGAATTGAACTTTTAAATCAACTTTGACCATATTTTTTAAATACTTTTCATTGGTAAATACAACTCATTCGAATACTTTGGTGGTTTCAATGGCCACTTCCTTAATCAAAACTTTTCATAACCTTTAGCTATTACGTTTGAGTTATCCTTGAGGTAGATGTAATACTCACCTATATCCTTGGTGATGGACAATGAGTCTTCCATGCTTATTATAGGGTTAACCCCTCACTAGCATGTTGAAGCTATCCTCACATGGTGGATTTGTGGTTTTAGGTTGAGTTTTCTCCCTTGGATAACAAAAGACCTTAAGGCTTTTGGACCAATCAATTCACCAACTTGTTTTGAGATTTTTACCCCGAACTACGAGGTTTTGATCCTAATCTTTTTAAAGATGGTACGTAGGCAATGGGTTTATCCATCCAAACACACAAAAAATGTAAATAACTTGTATATTCTCTTCTCATCTCCTCAATCATGTTTGCACAAACAAATTTTCACAAAATACCGACCTTACAACAAATATGAAAAGGGCTCCCTAGGAGTACCTAGGATGTTTTGGGTGCTTAAAACCTTCCCATTGCATAACCAAACCCCTTACCCCAATCTCTGACATTTTTACTAGTTTTTGATTTGATAAAAGTTTTAGGTTTTTGTTCGCTTTCTAACCATTCCTTTGGATAAATAGAAGTGCGGTGGCGACTCGACTTGTATGGTTTACCTTGGATCTAGTTAATATCTCTAATGGTAACGAATACCCCGCTACAGAAAAGCATAACTCATATCTTAATGAATTGATGATTGAGGGAACTAAAATAAGGTCAAATATGCATGAAATGATGAATTAAAGAACTTTCCTTAATTGCATTTGACCATGGGCCGAGGTTGCTTCATGAGCAAGGCACAGTTGATGAACAGATGAATTAGGGTTTCCTTGGGGAACAAGCCTCAAACCCTTTGATTTACTTTGATCAAAATGATGAATTAAGATACTTGGGAGGCATATTTGATGGATGAGAGCTTTGAGAACCATAGCGATGCTTGCCTTCATCTTCTATTGACCATATCAATGCATATAGGATCTCCTAGAAGCTTTTGACCTTGTGACTGCTCAAGCTTCAAACAAGAGATGTTAATGACGTATTTTTGTGCTTTTGTTTAGTGAAAAAAATAAGAAAAGCAATAATATACAATTCAATCATGCTTGGTGATCTCAAACCAACTCATA
Source organism: Lathyrus oleraceus (assembly GCF_024323335.1). NCBI lineage: Eukaryota > Viridiplantae > Streptophyta > Magnoliopsida > Fabales > Fabaceae > Lathyrus > Lathyrus oleraceus. The sequence continues at coordinate 331,494,421 of NC_066584.1, read as the reverse complement.
AGAGGTCCCACCCAAAGGTAAGAAGCCAAGATGCTTATGATCCTTGAGGCAATGTGAATGCAATGCTATGATGCCATGAGGGATCTTAGGGTCAAAATTAGGGTCTTACAAATATAAAAGAAAGGTCAAACTTCAAATTAACTTCAAATCAACTTTGAAAAGTCCAAGTGAATTATCCCAAGTTCAACAAGGTCAAACAAAGTTTGACAAAAAATTTCAGCATTTTTTGATGTCAGAAACTATTTTAATTCAAGTTTTATTTTAATATTAAAAATGCCAAAAATATTTAATTTTTTTCTTGATTTCTAATCTTCATCTATCTTCTGTTTTCTATCGTTTGACCTTGATCTTCTCTATCTTTGGTCAACACTTGTTGATTAATACATACCATTTCCATTAATGCACTTTAGTAATTCTTCTTCTTCTTCTTCTTCTTCTTCTTCTTCTTCTTTTTTCTTTTTGATCAATGAGTTAAAGATTGGTGAAAGAATTGATACATGGAGGTTTAATCTTCCTTGATTCAAATCTAATTCATCTTGATCATGGATCAAATGAATGGCTTTGCATTAAGGATAGATTGCTTCCTAAATCATGCAAAGACTCTAAATCAATACAAGATCATTTCTCATCTTCTTTTTTGGCATGGCAAGTTGTTGGAGTTTGATTCACTAATCAAGACCTCTAACTTGTGTTGTTGCCTACAATATTATTGACCGGCCTCAGATAGTTGTGACTTCTACATAAGTCCAATTACGATTGCTTAACATAGCGCTAAATTTGCCTTATGGCACACTAACTATTAACACTAACCATTAACTATTAAGATATAATTCTTTCTCTTTACATTTATGCAATTTACTATTCGTGTACATATTATTCATTTGTTTTGCTCTTTGCTCAATTGAGCACATGTTTATGTTAATGCAATTTGCCTTTTGCTCACTTGAGCACATAATTGTGTATATATTATTGTGCTTGTGTTTTGTTTTGATTGTTATGGACCAAATCCAAAGAAATGGACATAGTTTTTAGGACTTTCCCTATGCAAATTGGAGTAAAAGGATTTTAATGTTGAAGATGGATTAGAAGGACCAAGCCTCTAAACTCACTCTTGTCCATTCTTGATTTGCTTCATAAAACTCTTTGATGTGTGTGTCCTTTTGTGCTAGGGGATACTATAAGAACTCAAATTAAAGAACCATTGCCATGTTCATCCAGAGTGAAAGATACAAGAGACCTTGGGGATCTTCTAAGAGCTTGTTTGATTATGATGATTGCTTGAGCTTACAATTATTTTGCTTGCATATTCCAAAGGATGGGAGTTACTTGGATCATCAATATGATCTCAAGAGAGGAACTCCATTTGTGGTCTTGTATCTTATCCTTCATCTCTTGTATGATTAGGACTTTAGCCATTCTTATTCTTTCCTCCACTCTAACCCAAGCCAAAACTTTTTGTGCAAACATTAACATTTGTTTTCAAACATTAGAAACCTAAGCCTTATGCTTTTGATTTTCAAACTTTCTTTTCATAATACTTATTTTGAATTGAACTTTTAAATCAACTTTGACCATATTTTATAAATACTTTTCATTGGTAAATATAACTCATTCAAATACTTTTATGGTTTCAATGGCCACTTCCTTAATCAATACATTTCATAACCTTTAGCTATTAGATCTGAGTTATCCTTGAGGTAGATGTAATACTCACCTATATCCTTAGTGATGGACAATGAGTCTTCCATGCTTATTATAGGGTTAACCCCTCACTAGCATGTTGAAGCTATCCTCACATGGTGGATTTGTGATTTTAGGTTGAGTTTTCTCCCTTGGATAACAAAAGAACTTAAGGCTTTTGGACCAATCAATTCACCAACTTGATTTGAGATTTTTACCCCGAACTACGAGGTTTTGATCCTAATCTTTTTTAAGTTGGTACGTAGGCAATGGGTTTATCCATCCAAACACAAAAAAATGTAAATAACTTGTATATTCTCTTCTCATCTCCTCAATCATGTTTTCACAAATAAATTTTCACAAAATACCGACCTTACAACAAATATGAAAAGGGCTCCCTAGGAGTACCTAGGATGTTTTGGGTGCTTAAAACCTTCCCATTGCATAACCAACCCCCTTACCCCGATCTCTGACATTTTTACTAGTTTTTGATTTGATAAAAGTTTTAGGTTTTTGTTCGCTTTCTAACCATTCCTTTGGATAAATAGAAGTGCGGTGGCGACTCGACTTGTATGGTTTACCTTGGATCTAGTCAATATCTCTAATGGTAACGAATACCCCGCTACAAAAAAGCATAACTCATATCTTGATGAATTGATGATTGAGGGCACTAAAATAAGGTCAAATATGCATGAAATGATGAATTAAAGAACTTCCCTTGATTGCATTTGACCATGAGCTGAGGTTGCTTCATGAGCAAGGCACAGTTGATGAACAGATGAATTAAGATACTTGGGAGGCATATTTGATGGATGAGAGCTTTGAGAACCATAGCCATGCTTGCCTTCATCTTCTCTTGACCATATCAATGCATATAGGATCTCCTAGAAGCTTTTGACCTTGTGACTGCTCAAGCTTCAAACAAGAGATGTTAATGACGTATTTTTGTGCTTTTGTTTAGTGAAAAAAATAAGAAAAGCAATAATATACAATTCAAGCATGCTTGGTGATCTCAAACCAACTCACAAGAGGTCCCACCCAAAGGTAAGAAGCCAAGATGCTTATTATCCTAGAGGCAATGTGAATGCAATGCTATGATGCCATGAGGGATCTTAGGGTCAAAATTAGGGTCTTACATATATAAAAGAAAGGTCAAACTTCAAATTAACTTTAAATCAACTTTGAAAAGTCCAAGTGAATTATCCCAAGTTCAACAAGGTCAAACAAAGTTTGACAAAAAATTTCAGCATTTTTTGATGTCAGAAACTATTTTAATTCAAGTTTTATTTTAATATTAAAAATGCCAAAAGTATTTAATTTTTTTCTTGATTTCTAATCTTCATCTATCTTATGTTTTCTATCGTTTGACCTTGATCTTCTCTATCTTTGGTCAACACTTGTTGATTAATACATACCATTTCCATTAATGCACTTTAGTAATTCTTCTTCTTCTTCTTCTTCTTCTTCTTCTTTTTTCTTTTTGATCAATGAGTTAAAGATTGGTGAAAGAATTGATACATGAAGGTTTAATCTTCCTTGATTCAAATTTAATTCATCTTGATCATGGATCAAGTGAATGGCTTTGCATTAAGGATAGATTGCTTCCTAAATCATGCAACGAACCTAAATCAATACAAGATCATTTCTCATCTTCTTTTTTGGCATGGCAAGTTGTTGGAGTTTGATTCACTAATCAAGACCTCTAACTTGTGTTGTTGCCTACAATATTATTGACCGGCCTCAGATAGTTGTGACTTCTACATAAGTCCAATTACGATTGCTTAACATAGCGCTAAATTTGCCTTATGGCACACTAACTATTATCACTAACCATTAACTATTAAGATTTAATTCTTGCTCTTTACATTTATGCAATTTACTATTCTTGTACATATTATTCATTTGTTTTGCTCTTTGCTCACTTGAGCACATGTTTATGTTAATGCAATTTGCCTTTTGCTCACTTGAGCACATAATTGTGTATATATTATTGTGCTTGTGTTTTGTTTTGATTGTTATGGACCAAATCCAAAGAAATGGACTTAGTTTCTAGGACTTTCCCTATGCAAATTGGAGTAAAAGAATTTTAATGTTGAAGATGGATTAGAAGGACCAAGCCTCTAAACTCACTCTTGTCAATTCTTGATTTTCTTCATAAAACTCTTTGATGTGTGTGTCCTTTTGTGCTAGGGGATCCTATGAGAACTCAAATTAAAGAACCATTGCCATGTTCATCCAAAGTGAAAGATACAAGAGACCTTGGGGATCTTCTAAGAGCTTGTTTGATTATGATGATTGCTTGAGCTTACAATTATTTTGCTTGCATATTCCAAAGGATGGGAGTTACTTAGATCATCAATATGATCTCAAGAGAGGAACTCCATTTGTGGTCTTGTTTCTTATCCTTCATCTCTTGTATGATTAGGACTTTAGCCATTCTTCTTCTTCCCTCCACTCTAACCCAAGCCAAAACTTTTTTGTGCAAACATTAACATTTGTTTTCAAACATTAGAAACCTAAGCCTTATGCTTTTGATTTTTAAACTTTCTTTTCATAATACTTATTTTGAATTGAACTTTTAAATCAACTTTGACCATATTTTGTAAATACTTTTCATTGGTAAATATAACTCATTCAAATACTTTTATGGTTTCAATGGCCACTTCCTTAATCAATACATTTCATAACCTTTAGCTATTAGATTTGAGTTATCCTTGAGGTAGATGTAATACTCACCTATATCCTTAGTGATGGGCAATGAGTCTTCCATGCTTATTATAGGGTTAACCCCTCACTAGCATGTTAAAGTTATCCTCACATGGTGGATTTGTGGTTTTAGGTTGAGTTTTCTCCCTTGGATAACAAAAGACCTTAAGGCTTTTGGACCAATAAATTCACCAACTTTTTTTAGAGATTTTTACCCCGAACTACGAGGTTTTGATTCTAATCTTTTTTAAGATGGTACGTAGGCAATGGGTTTATCCATCCAAACACAAAAAATGTAAATAACTTGTATATTCTCTTCTCATCTCTTCAATCATGTTTGCACAAACAAATTTTCATAAAATACCGACCTTACAACAAATATGAAAAGGGCTCCGTAGGAGTACCTAGGATGTTTTGGGTGCTTAAAACATTCACATTGCATAACCAACCCCCTTACCCTGATCTTTGACATTTTTACTAGTTTTTGATTTGATAAAAGTTTTAGGTTTCTGTTCGCTTTCTAACCATTCCTTTGGATAAATAGAAGAGCGGTGGAGACTCGACTTGTATGGTTTATCTTGGATCTAGTCAATATCTCTAATGGTAACAAATACCCCGCTACAAATACCATGAAAGAGGGGAGACTTACAATCTCACTAACTAGAATGTTATGCCTTTTTGTGTCAAAATTTAGCGCTATGTTAAGCAATCGTAATTGGACTTATGTAGAAGTCACAACTATTTGAGGTCGGGCAATAGAATTTTGGTGTTAATGCATGTTAGAGACATAGTATAATGGACTATGCTCATGAAGCGTACCACACACAAAAAGAATATCTAAAAGTGGTGGCCTAATCTCATCCATACTCATGTTGATTTTGCAATCAACTAGCCTTAGGATATAGAGATATCATAGGACCATGACATGAATGCATAAATAAGGGTAATGAGATGAAGATGGAGGAGGAAATGGATCAAACGCAAATTGGACAAATGAGGACTTTTACCAAATTAAGATCATTCATTCATTTTGGGAGATGGAATGTACATTCCATCAATCCCCTAAATCCAATGATCTTAACCTAGTAAAGTCAAATCAACCTTGACCAAGGCCCAACAACACAAGTCAAACTTACAAAAATCAATCAAAATGGCTCAACACAAATATTTGATATTTATTCAATTTAAAAATACTAAAAATAATGCATTAATTTAAATATGGTTGGTCAAATTCCTAAAACCTCATCAAAACACCAAAGAAATGGCCATGAGATTTATCATAGATCAAACAAGGTCAAAGGACCTTGGAGAAAAAATTTCAGAATTTTTGGAAACTTAAAAGTATTTTTAAACAATTAAAAATAATCACAAAATCAATTAAATCATGAAAAATATTAATATAGATCCAAAAAATAATTTTAATTCAGAATATGAAAGAGGATTTTATTTAAAAAAATTGGTGAAACTATCATATTTTTTGGATCAATATTAAATATAATATGAATTAAGGAAATTCAAAGGAATAAAATGAAAATCAGAAATTATAAAAAAAACGTGGACCACTTGATCTCCCTCATTAATTGAGGTGGCAGATCAAGTGGACACAAACGCGCGTTCCATGATGGAACTCTGTCAACGTGCCATACAAGTAGTAATCAGAACCAACACTTATGATTAAAACAATTTGAAAAGGATCAATGGTTCTGAACCATGCCACCTCTCTGCCGGAGCCAAAGGCCGGTCACCTTCTCAGGCGAACCTCGCCGGAATGGTTCAATCATCACCATGACTAAAAAAAAGAACATGATCTGAAAGAGAAAGTGGCGTAGAGCACGAATCTAACCTCAATTTTAACTAACTCCAAATATATAGAAAGATATGAGGAGTTGAATTTTGAGGTGTGTCAACTGAGTTGCTTCGATTTGACCTCAAAGCAACTCAATCTTCTTGCCTATATTGGTAGGACTTCAGACAACCAAAGATCCAAGAGAATTGATGAGAATTGAGTGATAATCAAAGAGAAGAAAAAATATGGAAAATACCTTTAATGTTGTGTAGAACTTGGTCTCTCTTGCTTCAATTCACGTTTGATCTTGCTCCAATAGCTTGCAGAAGTGGTTTAGGATTGGTACAAAGCTTTGGATCCTGGAGTTTTTGAATCTCCAAACAGTGAGATTCAAACTCAATTTTCAAGTGAAAATTATCAGGTTTTACTTTGAATTTTGAAGGTTTGAAGAGTGGAGGCAAAGCTGGCGCGCAAGGATCCTTTCAAATGAGCTCAGAGGGTCTCTATTTATAGCAAATTGAAGTGTTATTTGCACACTTAAAATTTCTTCCTAAATTGGCAATGTCATGCTCATGCTTGCATGGGCGTGTACATGCCCATGAAGTAATGCACTAAGGTCCAAATTCAACTGTGCTAAAGTCTGAATGAAGCTTGATTGGCAAGGAAAAGTGAAATGGTCATTTGAAGTTTTGTTTTTTCCAATTGATGCAGGCCTGTTAACACGATGCGCAACCCTAGCAAACCTCATCCAAAATGAATGAATTAGGACTCTTTAGAAATATTAGATCAAGAGAAACAACTCTTATGTTGAACACTTTTCCATTTGGAACTTGGATCATGATGAATTTTGAGGTGGAAGTTTGGAAATTTCAACATGTTGAAAATTTTTCTAAGTGTCAAGTCATATACTTAAATATTCCACCTTGCTTAATTTTTTATGTGAGCTCCAAATGAGAAAAGTGTCTTCATCAAAGTTGTATCTATTTCAAATACCTTCAAAATGGTCACCAATTTGACATAATTTGGATTTAGAATGAGAAAGTTATGCATTTTTGAAGTTGAGGAAAATCACTTGTTCAATGGTATTGGTCCAAAATGACCTATAATGTATCCTCATATCACATGCTCATAAAAGTTGATTTAGATTTCACTCCCAACATAAAAATTTAAGTAGACATCTTGAGTTTGATTGTGCAACTTGTAAATCTTTCATCTCATAAAAATTGAGAAAGTTATGGCCTTGGGAAATTGACTTTCAAATTAGGGTTTAGACAAAATGACCTATAATGTTTCATCATAGAAAATGACTTTCCAAGCAAAACTAACTCTAGACCTCAACATGAAAGTTGTTTGGAATGTAATTTAGAGTAACGTTTCTCTTGGAATCATTTCCGTAGGGTGAAAATGGTAGGAGATAGGGTCTAGAGAGACCCAGTTTTTATTAGATGAATTCATTTGGTTAACCACCATCAACCAACTTGCTAACTTGAAATTATCTTGACTTTTTAGGCTCATGGTAGATCATATATGCATAATATGATGAATTTTAAAGTGTCCCTTGAGAAATTTGATCAATTGGTGAGGAAGTTTGTTGAAGAAGTTACTCAAGATACCCAGACAAACAAGGGTTTCCAAGGCAAACAAATTTCAAACTCTTGAAGAAATATTGATCAAAATAACATGTAGAGATAATTGGGACTTGTATATGATTCCTAGAACCTTTGTGGATCATTCCTTGGTTGTGTTCTTAGCCATGAGGGTCTTAAACCCTAGATATGAACATGATAGATCAATGGGGTCATGCCCTACCTACAAAAGAGTTAGACAAATGCAAAGACATTAACAAACCCTAATTTTGACCCTAAGATCCCTCATGGCATCACATCATTGCTCATTGCATTTTGCCTCAAGGATCATAGCATCTTAGCGCCTTACCCTAGGTTTGGGGACTTGTGTGAGTTGGTTTGAGACCACCAAGCATGCTTGAATTATATATTATTGCTTTTCTTAGTTTGTTTACTAACCAAAAGCACAAAAATATATCACTAACTTGCTTTGTTTTGAAGCTTAAGCAGTCATGTGATCCAAGGCTCATAGGAGGCACCTATGCCCATTGAAGTGGCCAGATGAAGATGAAAGCAAGCATGACAATGGTTCCCAAAGTTCTCAATCATCATATATGTTTCCCAAGTATCTCAATTTGTCAATTTGATCAGGATAAACCAAAAGGCTTGAGGATTGTTTCCCAAGGAAACCCTAATTCAACTATGCATTGACTGTGTCATGCTCATGAAGCCACCTCAACCTATGATCAAATTCAATCAAGGTAAGTTCTTTCATTCATCATTTTATGCATATATGATCCTATGTTAATATCCTCAATCATTTATTCATCAAGATTTGAAGTTTGGACTTGAGAAGTTGACCAGTCAAATCATCTGACTATTTTGAAATCCACTGAGACCTAACTTTTGATGTGTTTGTCAAATGAATATGACCCTAAGAGAAAATATGTTTTTACGAACCATATGAACAACTTTCATGTTCATCAAAAATCCATTTGAAACTTGTAAGTTCATCATTCATTTCAAAACATTATAGGTCATTTTGACTAAAACCCTAATTTTGGGTCAACTTCCCAAGGACCAAACTCACTCATTTTATGTGATTTGGGGGTGATACCAAGCGCATTGGAAAGTTGAAGATGTCTACTTCAATTGTTATGTTGTACAAAATTTCATAATCTTAAAAGAAACACATGTGATAATACAAAACGTTATAGGTCACTTTGGACCAAAGCCATTGAATCTTGAAAAAGTCCAACTTCAAGTGCCCATAACTTTCTCATACAAAATCCAAATGATTCAAAATTTAAGTCCAAATTTATTTTCTTGAAAATATATACAACTTTGGTGTTGAAGTTGTTTCCATTTGAGGCTTGCATCTTTGAAACAAAAGGGCTTGAAGTTGGTCACTTTTGGCAAGATTTTCAAATACATGTTTTGTACATCAAACTTCATGGCCAATTTTCACAATTTTCCGAACTCCAAATGGATTTTTGATCAACATATATTTTGTTCCTAATGTCAATACCTTTCCAACCATTACTCACATGCCTATGTTTGGATTTTCCAAATGGGACTTTCGAAAAAGGGAACTTTTGTGACCATTTATGCATTTCATGATGAAACTTCATACACAAGCAATTGTAATGCAAACCACACGTCTAAACCTTCTCCAAATCATTTCAGCATTCATTTGCATTAGCTTTTGGGCCTCACATGCGCCTGTACAGGCCCAGGCATGAAGGACCCAATTCTCATATTCACAAGTTCCATTCCCTTGCCTTGCACTTTAATATATAAATAGAATGCTTGCTTCATTGAATTCTCAACCTGAAGGCGCCTGAAACCCTGCTGGAATTAAATCCTAACCTCACTCCAAAGGAATTTTGAATTTTCACTCCTCTTTTCCAGCTTGAATTTCAACTTCCTTGGTTGATCTTCAGCTTCCAATTCCTAAGCCTTGCATCATCATCACTTCATGATCAAGCTGCAATCAAGAATTGGATCGGGTTCATCAAAGCTACACTTCAAAGGTTTACATCTGAACTATTTTGCTTCGAATCTCACTATATATTGTGCATTGCTTGTGTTGGTTTGGTTTTCTAAAGTCCTCGTGTGAGAGGCAAGCCAATGATGGCTTTAATTTTGTGAATTGATGAACTTCAAATTGAACACCTAGATTTTCAACCTCAGATTTCTCCTTCCATAGGATCTTGAGTGAAATCTAATGTTACAGGGGTGATGTACATCACCCCAGCTTTAATTTGGTATAAGGATCGTGTGTTTTGGTTGAGGTTGCAAAACCTGCAACTGGTGGTCGGTTTTGACTTGCTCGCCAGAGAAGACGGTGGTTTCCACCACCGTCCCTTATGTGGAAGCTCTTTTGCCATTGGATCCAAGTGCTATGATCTAATCCTGGCCATGCTTTTGTTTGACTCTTTTTAATTTGTGGTGTGATGTTGTTGACTCATGATCACCATGCGCGCGCGCCTCATGTCCATTGGATTAGCCACGTCAATTAATGAATCCTGATCCAAGCGCTGTAGATTTTCCAGTTTTTATTAATTTCTATTTTATTTTCTTTAATTATTTTTATTTTCAAAAATTCATAACTCTTTTATTTGGAATCACAAAAATATGGGACCAATTGCAAAAAATTTCTCTTAAATTCTAGTTTCATAATCTGATTTTTAATTATTTTTGTGATTCCATTTAATATTTTTTGTGAATTATTTTGTTTTGATTGTTTTTAATTCATTTTAAATTCTTTTTGATATTCAAAAATGCCAAAAATATTTTCTTAATACATATGGATGATGATAAGTTTATGAAAAATATTCTCATCAATTTCTTAATTGATTTGAGATTTATTTGAGATTTTAGTCCATTTGTATTATTTTTCTTCATTTTAATTGTTTAAAAATAGTTTCTATTTTTCAAAAAATATTGAGAAAATTTGTCAAACCTAGTTTGACCATGTTAGACTTATGATGATCCAATTGGACTTATCCAAGTTGATTTGAATTGGATTTGAAGTTTGACCATGATTTGTTCATTTTATTTTATGCATTATTTTAATTCCAAAAAATACCAAAAATATGTTTGACCTTTCTTGACTTCTAATATTCATTTCACTTATGTTTACCATTGATTGATGTTGATTCCATTCAACTTTGATCATTGTGTTTTGGTTATGTCACTTGAACTTTCATTTTGTACATTTCATCTTCATCTTCATCTTCTTCTTTTTCTTTTAACCAATGAGTTAATGATTTGTGGTTAGTCTTGACATATGAGAGGCTTAACCTTCTTTGATCCAAATCAAATTCAACTTGATCAAAGATCAAGTGAATTGCTTTGTGTCCAAGATAGGTTGCTTCTTGGTCAAGCAAAAAACCTAAAATCCATACAAGGTCATTCTTCTTTTCTTTTGGCATGGCAAGTTGTAGGAGCTTGGCTTACTAGTCATAATCTCTAACTTGTATTTATTTGCCTATAATTTTATTGACCGACCTCAGATAGGTGTGACTACTATATTAGTCCACTTACGATTGCTTAACATAGCGCTAAATTGCCTTATGGCACACTAACACTAACTACTAATTACTAACTTTTAATTCTTGCTATTTACTTTAATGCAATTTAATTTCTTGCTCATTTATTCATATTGCCTTTTTCCTTTGCTCACTTGATCTCATGTTTATGTTTATGCCATTTGCCTTTTGCTCATTTGAGCACATTATTGTGTAAATATATTATTGCCTTGTGCTTGTTTTGTCTTTGTTTGTGTGAACCCAATGCAAAAAAAGGAGAAAGGAATTAGAATTAGGACCTCACATATGCTTAATGAAGTTCAAAAGCAACTAGGCCTCATGCCTTTAGAATGCTAAAATTGTTGAAGAGCAACTAGGCCTCATGCCTTTAAAATGCTTACATCTTGAAGTTGACTTGAAAGAACCCCTAATCTAAACTCTCTTTGTCCATTCTTCTTATTGCATTGTGAACTTTTTGATTGTTTATTCTTGTGTGATAGGGATTCCAAACTTGAGATAGTTAGAAGGATTATTGTCATGAGCATCCAAGTTAAGAGACAAGCCAAAATGGAGATCCTAGGAGCTTGATTGAATATTTGTTAAATTGCTTGAGTTAATTGCTAAGTCCAAAGGAAAGGAGCATCTTGGATCATCTTTATGATCTCAATAAAGGAACTCCAAGGGTTTCATTCTCTTCTCTCATCTTTTCATGTTTAAGATTAGCCCTTCTCTTCTTCTCTCCACTCTAACCCAAGCCAAACTCATTTTGTGCAAACATTGACATTGTTTTCAAAATTTGAAACCTAGGCCATATGCCTTTGATTTTTCAAACTCTTTTCATTAATACTTATGTTGAATGAACCTTAAGTCAACTTTGACTTCATTTTGTGAATACTTCTAATTTGTAAATACAACTCACTCAAGTGGTCTTTGTGGTTACAATGACCACCTTTGATCAAAAACCTTTTTTCATAAACATTATCCATTGGTTTGAGTTATCATAGTGGTTGATGTAAACCTCACCTTATCCTTAGTGATTGGACTATAAGTCTTCCATACTTATTATAGGGTGGATCCCTCACTAGTATGTTGAAGATCTCCTCACATGGTGGATTGTTGGTTTAGGTTGAGTGTTCTCCCTTTGATAACAAAAAACTTTAAGGCTTTTGACAAATCAATTCACCAATCTTTGAGATTTTTACCCCGAACTACGAGGTTTTGATCCTACCTTTGTGATGGTACGTAGACAATGGGTTTATCCATTCAAACAACAAAATTGTAAATAATTTGTATATTCTTTTCGCATCTCCCCAATCATGTTTGCACAAATATTTTCACAAATACCAACCTACGATACAACTTTGCAAAAAGGGCTCCCTTAGAGTACTAAGGATGTTTTGGGTGCTTAAAACCTTCCCATTGCATAACCAACCCCCTTACCCAGATCTCTGACATTTTTATTAGTTTTTGATTTGATAAAACTTCTTGATTTTTGTTTGATTGCTAACCTTTCCTTTGGATAAATAGAAGTGCGGTGGCGACTCGAATTGTATGATTTACTTTTGATTTAGTCAATAAATCTAAAGGTAACGAATACCTCGCTACAGACATGGTTTTGGTATTTTGGTTAGTAAAATGATAATATACAAGTATGATACAATCACGTGGTGCTTGGGGATATCTCCCAAAACAAACCCAAAGAAAGAGGGGTAAGGAGGATGCCAATGTGTGATCCCAATGCTAGTGCATATGATGAAATTGCATGAGGGATCTTAGGGTCAAAATTGGGGTCTTATAGCTTCCCCTATTTAAGGGCATTCTAACTGAGGAGGTGAAGGTTAAAATCTCTGTATCGACTAAGTAGAATGAGATTAAATAACAACATATAGAAACAAATTTTGGTCCCAAGAGACCTCATGAATGCATATGATATGGATGTAAAAGCAAATTCTCTATGGGGTAATGTTGCCACAAAGGAAAAGAAATCAGAGCGACCGAAAGTCCGCAGGAGCACAATGCATTCCGTAAGGAAAGGAAAGCTCACTAGGGCAACAGAGACTCTGGGGGGAATGAAATGGTTATGCATAGGCAAGGTTATGACTTGAAAACTGCTGGGAGACTAGAGGAATTCCATAAAAAATGGAAAGACTCAGTCGGGGAAACAAAAACATCTGCAGGGGAAACGGGAAGATCAGGATAAAACTGTCATACTTGAATCATGCGGGAACATCGATTTCACTAAGGAAATGTGCACTCAACTCAACTGGGGAAGAAATAGACTTTGACATAGAAGGAGCAGAGATTTATTATCCACTACCGGTTACTGGGTAAGGAGATAATAAAGATCTGACAGAGAGGATATCCATCATCGGTTAGGATAAACATATCAAGGATGACTCACTGGGAACCGCCAAAAGGGTGTATTCATGACCGGTTACTGGGTAAGAATAGCCTTGCTGGGGAAAACTGCAGAAATAGGATTTATAACTACCAGTTACTGGGTAGAAAACCGTAGATGAGAATATCTGTCACCGGTTAAGGTGAACATATCAAGGATAGACTCAAAGGAAAGAAAATATGTCATCGGTTAAGATGAACATTTCAATGATAAACTTGCCTGGGGATGTCAAGGACGATATTCGTCATCGGTTAGGATGAACATATCAAGGATAAACCAATTGAACAAAAAGTAGGAATTATATCTATCGAATGCTGGATAGAATACCATCAAAGAGAAAATTCGTCATCGATTAGGATGAACATATCAAGGATAGACTTTGTGAGGAGAGAAATAGGAATTATATCTATCAGTTATTGGATAGAATACCATCAAAGAGAAAATCTGTCATCGGTTAGGATGAACATATCAAGGATAAACTCTACAAAGGGGAGAAAAGCAGGATTTAAAACTACCAGTTACTGGGCAGAAGACCGCAAAAGAGAAGAAAACCCGTCATCGGTTAGGACGAACATATTAAGGATTAACCCTCCTAGGAAGGAAAATAGGGATTACAACTACCTTTTTACTGGGTAGAATACAAAAGATGAGAGTATCCATCATTGGTTAGGACGAACATATCAAGGATAAACTCACAATAGGGGAAGAAAATATCTGTCATCGGTTAGGATGAACATATCAAGGATATACTTCCTAGGGAAACATAAAATGAATCCACTAGGGACTTCACTGGTGAGAAAACAGGGGTACCTTTGCCGGGTATTGGGCAAGAGGTAACAAACTACAAACCAAGAGTAATATTACCAGTTATTGGGTAATAAACTCTTAGGGGATCCAAAACATCTATCTAGGTAGGATCTAGAAAGAAACGGTCAATCAAGATTTGACCCAATAAGGATATAACTCAAGGGGAGTGGTTCCATCCAGATAATCAACTGGAGAGGAAACTGAAATACTAATCATCCACGAGGAAATAACTCAGTGGGGAAAGGAGAAAGGTTTAAATCATTCTGCTTAGGGGGCTGACACTCTATATTTGAGGGAGGACAGACACCAAAATCATATGGGGATAAAGTACCGTCATAACAGAGAATAAGAATCACAAGAATGAGTCAATAAATGTGATGATGCAACCATGAAATTATATGAGTGTATATGTATATGTATATGTATATGTATATGTATATATGATGATTATGATGACAAAACAATCGCAAAGGATACAAGGGTGTCGTAGAGTTTGAATCATCGATATAATTCTTGGTCAATCCACAAAATAGGGATACAACTGTTGGAGAGAAAAGAGATTAACGTCCCAAAGGCCCAAACCTACCTGGGGAAGGAGGAGATTTATTGAGAAAAACGTTTATCGAGTCTGTGGTGAATTTTAGGTCAACACCATATCAAATGGGGGACAACCATGCAGAGTGTAAGACCCTAATTTTGACCCTAAGATCCCTCATGGCATCATATCATTGCTCATTGCATTGCCTCAAGGATCATAGCATGTTTGGCTCCTTAACCCTAGGGGTGGGACTTGTGTGAGTGGTTTGAGACCACCAAGAATGCTTGTATTGTATATTATTGCTTTTCTTATTTTTTTTACTAACCAAAAGCACAAAAATATGTCACTAACTCTTTTTGTTTTGAAGCTCAAGTGATCATGTGCTCCCATGCTCCTAGGAGGCTCCTAAGTTCAATGAAGTGGCTAAATGAAGATGAGAAAAAACATGACAATGGTCCACCAAGTTCCTAATCATCATATATGTCTCACAAGTATCTCAATTTTCCAATTTGATCAAGATAGCCCAAAGGGCTTGAGGATTGTTTCCCAAGGAAACCCTAATTCAACTGTGCTTTAATTGTGCCTTGCTCATGAAGAAACCTCAACCTATGATCAAATTTAATAAAGGTAAGTTTTTTCATTCATTATTTTATGCATATATGAGCCTATTTGAGGACCCTCAATCATTCACTCGTCAAGATTTGAAGTTTGGCCTTGAGAAGTTGACCAGTCAAGTCATCTGACTAAACTGAGGATCACTGAGACACAACTTGTGATTTGTTTGTCAAATGAAGATGACCCCAAGAGAAAACATGTTCTTAAGAACCCTATGAACAACTTTCATGTTCATAAAAAGTATATTTGAAACTTGTAAGGTCATCATTCATTTCAAAACATTATAGATCATTTTGACTGAAACCCTAATTTTAGGTCAACTTCCCAAGGACCTAACTTCCTTAATTTTTACGATTTTTAGGTGAGACAAATTGCATCGGAAAGCTTACGATTTCTACTTCAAATCTTATGTTGGACAAAATTTCATAATCCTAAAAGAAATACATGTGATAATACAAAACATTATAGGTCACATTGGACCTAAGCCATTGAATTTGAAAAATGTCCAACTTCAAGTGCCCATAACTTTCTCATGAAAAATGCAAATGATGCAAACTTTAAGTCTAAATTGATCATCTTGAAAATATATACAACTTTGATGTTGGAGGTTTTTCCATTTGAGGTTTGAATCATTGATACAGAAGGGCTTGAAGATGCTTGCTTTTGGTAAAAAAATTCAAAGGGAACCTAGACATGTTTTGTACCCAAGCCAATTGCACGTCCAATTCACTTCTATTTGATCTCAACATGGATTTCCATTCATTCTTGAGCCTCACATGTGCCTGTACAGGCCCATGCAAGGAGATTTCAAACTTCATGCACACGAGCCAAGCATTACCTTGCATCACATTTCAGCTATAAATAGAAGTGCATTCTCATTCAAATGATAACCAAGTGGAGATCTGAAGTGCTGCTGAATTGAAAACCAACCCCTCACTAAAGGAATTTCCAGTTTTCTCTTTCAATTTCAAGCTTGAATTTCAACATCATTAGTTGATTTTCAAAGCTCAATTCCTTAACCTTGCATCATCATCACACTTCCAGATCAAAAGTAGATCAAGAGCTTGGACAACTTGTGTTGTTCGAAACTCCTTTTCAGAGGTAGAATCTCAATTTTCTTTGATTCAGATCTTGCAATATGATGTGAATTTCTTTGGTTTGTGCTTTTTTCTGAAGTCCTCGTGCATGAGGCAGGCCAGTGGTGGTCTTAATTTTGCCAATCGTGCCATTTCAGTTCATGTACCATGATCTTCCAGCTCATGTTTCTCTCTAAATAGGAACTGTGAAGAGAATCCATGGTTACAGGGGTGATGTACATCACCTCAGCTTTATTTTGATACCTTCATTATTCATTTTCATTAACATTTGATTTCCTGCGCGTGGTGGCCGGATCTGGTTAGATCGCCGGAGAAGATGGTGGTTTCCACCACCATCCTCACGTGGGAGCTTCAGAGCCCTTGGATCTTTTATAAATGTTATAATCTTGACCTTTCATTGTATTGACTTATTTTAAATCAAAGTGTAGCGCGTTTGACCAAGGCGCATCGTGTATCCGCGCCTCTGAGCCACATGATCATTGCCACGTCAATTAATGAAACCATCTGAGGGCGCTGGATTTTCCTGATTTTCTTATTTTTGTTTTAATTTCATTTAATTCCTTTTATTTTCAGAAATTCATAAATATTTTATTTAAAGTCACAAAAATATGAGACTAATGCCAAAAAAATTCTTGAAAAATCTAGTTTCATATTTTGATTTTTAATTATTTTTTTAACTTCATTTAATATTTTTTGTGAATTATTTGGTTTTTAATAGTTTTAATTCATTTTAAAATACTTTCTGATATTTGAAAAAATCCAAAAATATTTTCTTAACACATATGGATCATGATAAGTCAATGAAAAATAGTCTCATCAATTTCTTATTTGATTTGAGATTTATTTGAGATTTTAATTCATATTATGTTATTTTTCATTATTTTTAATTGTTTTTAAATAGTTTATGATTTCAAAAATTATTGAGAAAATTTGTCAAAGCTTGTTTGACCACGTTAGACCTATGAGAATTTAATTGGACTTGTTGAAGTTGATTTGAATTAAATTTGAGGTTTGACCATATTTTGTTTATTTTATTTTGCATTTATTTTTAATTCAAAAAATACCAAAAAAATATGTTTGACTTGTTGACTTGTAATCTTCATTTCCCTTCTGTTTGGCATTGGTTGATGATGACTTTGTTCATATTTGATCAATTGTGTTTGATGCTTTATTTCTCTTTCCATTCATTTCATATTCATCCCATTTTCTTTTTATTTTTGCCAATGAGTTAATGTCTTATGGTTAGTCTTGACAAATGAGAGGTTTAACCTTCTTTGATCCAAACCAAACTCAACTTGATCCAAGATCAAGTGAGTTGTTTTGTGTCCAAGATAGGTTGCTTCTTGGTTAAGCAAAAAACCTAAAGTCCATACAAGGTCTTTTTCTTTTCTTTTGGCATGGCAAGTTTTAGGAGCTTGGCTTACTAGTCATGATCTCTAACTTGTGTTTATTTGCCTATAGTTTTATTGACCGGCCTCAGATAGGTGTGACTACTACATTAGTCCATTTACGATTGCTTAACATAGCGCTACATTATCTTATGACAAACTAACATAACCATACTAATTACTAACTTTAATTTGAGCATTTAATTTCTTGCAATTTACTTTAATGCAATTTACTTCTTGCTCATTTATTCATATTGCTTTTTATTTTGCTCACTTGAGCACATATTTTATGTTTATGTCATTTTCCTTTTGCTCATTTGAGCTCATTATTGTATATAAATATATTGTTATCTTGTGTTGTTTTGTCTTTGTTTTGTGTGAACCTAATGCAAAAAGGAGAAAGGACTTAGAATTAGGACATAC
Source organism: Lathyrus oleraceus (assembly GCF_024323335.1). Lineage (NCBI taxonomy): Eukaryota > Viridiplantae > Streptophyta > Magnoliopsida > Fabales > Fabaceae > Lathyrus > Lathyrus oleraceus. The sequence goes on along the minus strand of NC_066584.1, from coordinate 331,475,885 downwards.
CTATGCTTAAAGGAGTTCAAGAGCAACTAGGCCTCGTGCCTTTAGAATGCTAAATGTGTTGAAGAGCAACTAGTCCTCATGCCTTTAGAATGCTAAATCTCAAAGTTGACTTTAAAGGACTTCCTTTCCAAGACTTATTCTTTGTTCATTCCTCTTACTGTGTTGTGAACTTTTTGATGTTTGCTCTTGTGTGAGAGGGATTCCATCTTGAGATAGTCAAAAGGACCATTGTCATGAATAGCCAAGTTAAGAGAGACAAGCTAAATGGAGATCCTATGAGCTTGAATCCAAATTGTTTGATTGCTTGATTGTGTTTTCTAAGTCCAAAGGAAAGGAGCATCTTGAGTCATCTCTATGATTTCAAGAAAAGGAACTCCAAGGGTTTTATTTTCTCTCTTATCTTTGTATGCATTAGGACTAGCCCTTCTCTTCTTCTCTCCACTCTAACCCAAGCCAAAATCTTTTCTTTAAAACTTTGACATTGTTTTTAAACTTGAAACCTAGGCCTTATGCCTTTGACTTTTCAAACTTTTTTCATCAATACTCATTGGGAATAAATGCTAATCCAACTTTGACTCCATTTTTGTAAATAAATCTAACTTGTAAATACAACTCACTTCAAGTTGATTTTGTGGTTCCAATGGCCACCCTTTATTAAAACCTTTTCATAAACATTAGTCATAAGTTTGAGTTACCATAGTGGTTGATGTAAATCTCACCTCATCCTTAGTGATTGGACTATAAGTCTTCCATACTTATTATAGGGTTAACCCCTCACTAGTATGTTGAAGCTCTCCTCACATGGTGGATTGTTAGTTTAGGTTAAGTTTTCTCCCTTTGATAACAAAAGACCTTAAGGCTTTTAATCAAATCAATTCACCAATCTTTGAGATTTTTACCCCGAACTACGAGGTTTTGATCCTACCTTTGTGATGGTACGTAGGCAATGGGTTCATCCATTCAAACAACAAATTTGTAAATATAATCCATTCTCTTCTCATCCCTTCAATCTTTTGCACGTATTTTCACAAATACCAACCTACAACACATGTTTCCAAAAAGAGGTTCCCTTAGAGTACTAAGGATGTTTTGGGTGCGTAAAACCTTCCCATTTCATAACCAACCCCCTTACCTAGATCTCTGACATTTTTATTAGTTTTTGATTTGATAAAACTTCTTACTTGGCTTTTGTTCGCTTTTTAGCCTTTCCTTTGGACAAATAAAAGTGCGGTGGCGACTCGAATTGTATGTTTACTTTTGGTTTAGTCAATAAACCTAAAGGTAACGAAAACCCCGCTACACAGAGGATAAACACAAATAGATATTCAAAAACCAGGAGAAAACTCTGACTGGGAGTGAATCTGATGGTGACTGGTGGGGAAACCAAAGTTCTTCCAGAATCATGCAAATTACCGTAACAAAATGTCCGCACTCAGCTGGGAACTTGGCTGGGGAATAGCGAACAATAATCTTCTGGAGAAATCAACAAACATTGAGTGCTGAACAATGTTGTCGGGGATGAAAGAGAAATTACACCTACTGCTTGGGGAGAACCAATACTGCTCCACACTTAGGGCTTACTGCTTTCAAACCACTATTGATATTCCTTTTAAAAGACATCGATTGTTTAAAATTATTGCTTTTATATGTTTAAGAAAACATGTTTTGATTAAAACTTTAATTTTCAAAAATGATCATAATAAAATGTAAAACTATTTGGCTGAAATAAATAAGAGTAGAAACAATTGGATAAAAGCTCAACTTTATTTAATAGAATGGTAGTCTATAAATGACAAGACTCCATAGATCTTTACAAAGTTGAAAATGGTAATTTACATGGAAAAGGTTTACATTGAATATAAATAACCACTAATCCTTCCACCAACTCTTGATGTCCATTGTGAATGATGGATCATTGTTGACCGTTGTGCTCAACAAAGTCTGAAGATCAACAGGATGCAGTTACTTGCCAGAATCCCTAATTTTTGCATAAATTTCCCCAAGATGGGGTACTCAATTTATCGGGATAATTCTTTTCTGTTTTTATGTCTCTAACTTATGCCTGGATCGCCCTTTCGGGTTTTCAATCCATCGAGACGCTCAGTTTTTGCCTAAGCCGCCCTTTCGGGTTTTCAACTTAGCGAGATGTTCTTTTCTTTTTTTAGGTGAAGTATTTCTTTACTGCATCTGCGTTCACAAGACGAGTGAACTCTTTACCATCCATAGTTGTAAGAATCAAAGCACCGCCCAAAAAGGCTCTTTTAACAACATATGGGCCTTCATAATTAGGAGTCCACTTGCCCCTAGAATCTGGTTTGAATGACAAGATCTTCTTGAGCACAAGGTCACCTTCTCTGAACACACGAGGTCTGACCTTCTTATCAAAAGCTTTCTTCACCCTCTGCTGATATAACTGACCATGACACATGGCAGTTAACCTCTTCTCTTCTATCAAATTCAGCTGATCAAACCTGGTCTGACACCATTTAGCCTTAGTCAACTTGGCTTCCATGAGTACACGCAATGAAGGGATATCAACCTTTACAGGGAGCACTGCTTCCATGCCATATACAAGAGAGAAAGGGGTTGCCCCTGTTGAAGTGTGGATGGATGTACGATACCCGTGCAAAGCAAATGGGAGCATCTCATGCCAATCCTTATATGTTACAACCATCTTCTGAATAATCTTCTTGATGTTCTTGTTTGCAGCTTCAACAACCCCATTCATCTTAGGTCTATAGGGAGAAGAATTATGATGTGCAATCTTGAAGTCCTTGCAAAGAGCTTCCACCATATTATTATTCAAGTTCGACCCATTATCATTAATGATCTTGCTTGGCACACCATAACGATATATAATCTGATTCTTGATAAACCTTACAACAACTTGCTTGGTTACATTCGTATACGATGTCGCTTCAACCCATTTTGTGAAGTAATCAATTGCCACCAAAATGAAACGGTGTTCGTTTGAAGCTTTGGGCTCAATCATGCCAATCATATCAATTCCCCACATGGAGAAGGGCCATGGAGAGGAAATGATGTTCAATAGTGTCAAAGGAACATGAATCTTATCTGCATATATTTGACACTTGTGGCATTTCTTTATAAACTTGCAACAATCAGATTCCATTGTCAATCAATAGTAACCTGCTCACAACATCTTCTTCGTCATTGCATGTCCATTGGAATGAGTACCAAAGGAATCTTCATGGACTTCAGTCATCAATAAGCCTGCTTCGTGTCTATCCACGCATCTGAGCAGGACCATATCGAAGTTTCTCTTGTACAGAACATCATCATTCAGGTAAAAAATGTTGGCTAATCTCCTCAAAGTCTTCTTATTTTTCAAAGATACCCCAGGCGGGTAAATCTGACTTTGGAGGAAACACTTGATATCAAAATACCACGGCTTCTCGTCTTTGATCTCTTTGTAACACCTCAAAATTTGCCCTCCTCTTCTTGGGACTAGTTTAGCATTGCATTTCATTTTTTAGGACATTAAGCATTGCATCTTGCATATCAGTTGAAAATAAAAAGATCTTCCTCCAAAGTCTTTTTCAGAAGATAGAGAGGTTAAAAGATTCAAGCCTGAGGGTCTATGTAAATTGATCACCAACCATCTGAGGGTTTGTGCTTCAATTAGGGTTTTTGATCCTTCAGAGGTCTTGGGTATTATCTTGTTGGCAAGGGTGTATCACCATCATCATGGTTATGTCATCTTTAAGGGCTCCATTGTGCATGCTCCAGTTCCTTAGGATTAGGGTTTTGACCTCTGGTCAACCCTAATCAATGTTATTCTTCCAGTCAGGGTTTCTCAAGGAAATGAGGTATTTTTTGATGATGAAGATCACATGGTTATGTGGAGAAGCTTACAAGAGCTAGGATTTCATTTCTGAGCCATTTCCTCAAGTGGTGGAGGCTCAAGCTGATCAGAGCATTTCTAGATCATCTGTCAACTAGAAAGTCAACAGAAAGTCAACTGAGGGCTTGGAGGTGGGGAAATGAGTTTCAACACTTCATTCATGTTCAAAAGAGGTTCATTTGTCATGTTAAACATATACCTTGAAGATGTTGAAGTCAGATCAAAAGTTTCCAAAAATGGAAAGTGACCTGTAATTGAAAGTTTCCAAAAATGGCAAGTTTTTGGTCCACATTCAACTTGACTTTCCAACATAAAAGAAGCTTCAAATTAAATTTTGTCCAACATGAAAGTTGAAGATCTTTCTCTCCCATTTCCAAAAAGTCCAAGATCATGAGCATCTGATGAATGGTTGAGGAGTTATGAGCAAATGATTGCCAAGTGTGCATGAAACTTCAAAGTGACATAACTTTGGCTACAAAACTCCAAATGGAGTTCAAATGATCAAATGTCCATTCAAGTGCATTTTGGAGGGAAAGTTGAAAATTCAAATTTGGTGCATCACATGAGTAAAATTCCACTTGCATTGTGTTTATGAGATGGTTTTAAGTGGCTTTGGATATTTGCATGAGAAAATTCACGTGGTGCATGGCCATACAAGTCCATTATTCATTTTTGGCAAGACATTTCAATTTTCACTAATGCTAATTAACCATTACAAATTAGGATTAGCATGGTAATTAACATGGCATATAAATAGTAAATCATAACAGAATTTTCAATTTACACATTTTCTAGATCTAGAATTTGCTTTTCCCTCCAAAATTCTCTCTCATTGGAATTCAAATTTTCTCCACACAAACACATAATTTCTTCATAGATCCTGCATCATCATGGAGTTTTGAGCAAGATGCATACATTTTTCGTGGAAATTGAGCAAGGTTTGGAGCTGTTCAAGCACATCAACACATCAATGGAGGTTTGAAATTCAACAAGATCCAGATCAATTCAAGTGCCAATTCCTACATAGAGCTTCATATCAAGGTTGGAGGAGAAGAATTGGAGCTTTTGGAAGCTTGAGGACGAGTATTTTGGTCACTGCACAACAGGTTGGTGGATTTTCGAACCTTTTCTTTTGTTAATTCGTGCATAGTATCTTGTAGATCTCATCATGCTGAGAATTCTGATGTGTTTGGATTTAAATTTGGTGAAATATTGAAGAAGTTGTGTTGATTTAAAGTTTGTAGATCCAATTTTCTTTCCTTCGATTCGTCCAATATATGATGAATTAGACTTAATTAATGATGGATCTATGTTCTACGTGTTGTAAGCTTTCGAACCATGTATATATTGCTTATTTCTGGAAAAAAAATTAAGCTTCTCCGCCGGTCTCGCCGGAGAAGAAGGCTGAGCTTGTAACACCCTTCTAAAATACCCCAAATATTTAATTAAAATAGCAATATATCAATCAGAGTAATTATGCAATTAAGGGTGTCACACAATCATTTCACACCATTCACCATAATAACTGTCATGCTCTTTTATTAATTCAAAACATAAAGCATTTGCACAATACGCAACGGATGGAAATCAAATCAATCATGCAAAACATGTAACACATTACATGTAAAATTATTCAACAAGGTAAAACATCCCGTCCCGATGTTACATCTATCAGAGCATGACCCACTAAGGAGACTACACTAGACTCCAAGCACTAGCTTCTACTCAATCACTGCTCGTTACCTGAAAAATAGTTGTAAGGGTGAGTTCCTCAATCGATATAATAAGCATTATAAAATATCATGTAATGCTAAGTAAATAACACACTAATCACCCTAATCATATCACACATTCAGTAACGGCACATCAACTCAATATCATACTCAATACCAACACAATTCATACTCATACTTAATGCCAACACAAACACACGTATAATATTGGAATACATCCATTCATATTATACGCCATACATACATTATGCAATGAGACTCCATGTATGCGGTACCGACTATTCGTGAACATATAGTTCAACTTCACCGACCAAATCCAGGTACGGCTACCAAGCTCACTAGTCCCACTCATTTGAGACCTAGTGACTCACATCACTAATTCCTCACCATGGGAATTAGCTACCACCCCAAGGGCCATGCTATGCACACTAATCACCTAGCATGCAAACATCAACAACAGTCCAAATTGACTAACATCACTAATTCCTCACCATGGGAATTAGCTACCACCATAAAGGCCACATTATGCTATGCCCAATCACCTAGCATGCAACATCAACAACAATCCACAATGGACATATGCTCACACTCTAAGCCATAAAACAGTCCATCCACAATTACATACATAATATATACATTCACAACATTATGCATATTTTCACACATCATCAGCATATTTATCACATAATTATATCATGTCATGCCAAATAATTCAGTCACAGTATTAGCACACTCTACTAATACCTATCCTACTCAAAACAACGGGAAATAATCCCTACTATATCACACACCGATATAGGCCAAGCACCAATTATGTTCACAACATTAAAATATTAATTTTTCACTTTTCCAACAGTGTTAACCGGTTAACGCCCTGGGTTAACCGGTTAACGCAGCACAGAACACGCTTTCTGGCAAAATTCAACAGTGTTAACCGGTTAACGCCCTGGGTTAACCGGTTAACGCAGACAGAACAGCAATTTCTCAGAAATCACAACAGTGTTAACCGGTTAACGCCCTGGGTTAACCGGTTAACGCAAGCAAAACAGCAATACTTCACAATTCCTAATAGTGTTAACCGGTTAACGCCCTGGGTTAACCGGTTAACGCAAGACAGAAAGTTGTTCCTGCGCTAACACGAAGCAGAATGCAGAATTCTCCGCATGTTCCGCCGTTGGAGGACTTCCGGACCTCCGATTCCGATTCCGTAAAAAGCTATACGTTCGGGAAATCACAACTCACACAAATACAGATTTAATTACAGCTTTAACACAACTTATCCAACATAATTTTTCAGCATTCAACATCCCAATTAGGGTCAATTCAACGGTTTATCACTACCCATTACATGTTAATCCATAATACCCATTAAACGACGATAAACCCCCCTTACCTGAGTTAATCCGGCGAATCTTTAAGCTTCAAGCTCTTCTCTTCTCCAACCTTCTTCCTCTTGCTCTGCCTCTTTGCCCTTTTCCTCTTTTCAGCCGCTTCTCTGCTTTCACGTGAAAACTCTTTTTTACCAAAAATGGAACTCTTTTTCTTATTTCCAACTTATATATATTTTCCAATAATTATTATTCCAATAATAATAATAATAATATTCCAATAATTCCAATTATTTAATTAAATTAATAAATATAATATTAACTTAAATTAAATAATTATCTTATTTTTATCGGGGTGTTACAACTCTCCCCCACTAAAAGAGTTTTCGTCCTCGAAAACATACCTCAAGCGAATAACTCCGGATACGACTCCTTCATCTGGCTCTCAAGTTCCCAAGTCACATTGCCACCTGCTGGTCCTCCCCAAGCTACCTTTACTAAGGCAATCTCTTTACCCCGCAACTGCTTCAACTCTCGATCCTCAATCCTCATAGGTGATGTTTCAACAGTCAGGTTATCTCTCACCTGGACATCATCTACTTGGACCACATGCGACGGATCATGAATGTACCTCCTCAACTGAGACACATGAAAAACCTCATGCAAATTCGCAAGTGACGGCGGTAAAGCGATACGATAGGCTACCTCCCCTATCCTCTCCAAAATCTGATAAGGACCAATAAATCGAGGTGTCAACTTCTTCGACTTCAAAGCTCGACCAACACCAATTATCGGAGTAACACGGAGAAACACATGATCTCCCTCTTGAAACTCAAGTGACTTCCTCCTCTTGTCGTGATAACTCTTCTGACGACTCTGAGCAATTCTCATCTTCTCCTGAATCATCTTAATCTTTTCCGTAGTCTGTTGAACAATCTCCGGTCCAACCACAGCACTCTCACCGGACTCATACCAACATAAAGGCGTCCGACATCTCCTACCATACAAAGCTTCAAACGGTGCCATACCAATGCTCGAATGAAAACTATTGTTGTAGGTAAACTCAATCAAAGGTAAGTAACAATCCCAAGCACCTCCCTTTTCCAAGACACAAGCTCTCAAAAGATCCTCTAGTGACTGAATCGTCCTCTCAGTCTGACCTTCAGTCTGCGGATGATATGCAGATCTCAATCTCAGCTTAGTTCCCAAAGCCCTCTGCAAACCTTCCCAGAACTTCGATGTAAATCTAGGATCTCTGTCCGAAACAATACTCGACGGAATGCCATGCAAGCTTACAATTTTCTCAATATACAGCTCAGCCAATCTCTCTAACGGATAATCCATTCTGATCGGAATGAAATGAGCCGATTTCGTCAATCTATCAACAATCACCCAAATGGCTTCAAAATTCTTAATTGTCCTCGGTAAACCAGAAACAAAATCCATACTGATACTATCCCACTTCCACTCTGGAATAGCCAACGGTTGCATTAGCCCAGACGGCTTCTGATGCTCAATCTTTGACTTCTGACAAGTCAAACAAGAATAAACAAAACTCGCAATTTCTCTTTTCATTCCCGGCCACCAAAATAACTTTTTCAAATCATGATACATCTTCGTAGCTCCAGGATGAATACTCAGGCCACTACGATGTCCTTCCTCAAGAATACTCTTCTTAAGTTCGGTAACATTCGGAATACACACCCGATTACCAAATTTCAAAACACCATTCTCATCAACTCTGAATTCACCACCTTGACCTTGATTCACTAGAGTCAACTTATCAACCAAAAGCACATCGGATTTCTGACCCTCTCTAATCTCATCCAGAATACCACTCGTTAACTTCAACATTCCCAATTTAACACTATTGTGAGTACTCTCACACACCAAACTCAAGTCTCTAAACTGCTCAATTAAATCCAATTCCTTAACCATTAACATAGACATATGCAATGATTTCCGACTCAACGCATCAGCCACTACGTTTGCTTTACCCGGATGGTAATTCAAACCAAAGTCATAATCCTTCAGAAACTCTAACCATCTCCTCTGTCTCATATTCAGCTCTTTCTGATCAAACAAATACTTTAAACTTTTATGGTCACTGAAAACCTCAAATCTTGACCCGTACAAGTAATGCCTCCATAACTTCAGAACAAACACCACAGCTGCCAACTCTAAATCGTGTGTTGGATAGTTCCTCTCATGAACCCTCAGTTGTCTCGAAGCATAAGCTATAACCTGCTTATTCTGCATCAACACACCACCCAAACCCAACAATGAAGCATCACAGTAAACCTCAAATGATTCTGACGGACTTGGTAATATCAGAACAGGAGCAATAGTTAACCTTCTCTTTAACTCTTGGAAACCTTATTCACATTTTGAGTCCCAAACAAACGCTTGCCCCTTTCTAGTCAACATCGTCAACGGTAACGCCAACTTAGAAAATCCCTCAATGAATTTCCTATAATAACCTGCAAGTCCAAGAAAACTTCGAATCTCAGCAACAGACTTAGGAGCTTCCCACTTAGATACCGCTTCTATCTTAGAAGGATCAACAGCAACACCACCTCTTGAAATCACATGACCAAGAAAACTAACTTCTTCTAACCAAAATTCACACTTTGACAGTTTAGCAAATAACTTCTTTTCTCGTAGAACTCCTAAAACCATCCTCAAATGCTCAGCATGCTCTTCTTCAGATTTCGAATACACCAAAATATCATCAATAAACACCACAACAAACTGATCTAGGTACGGATGGAAAATCCGATTCATATACTCCATAAATACTCCAGGCGCATTAGTCACACCAAAAGGCATTACAGAATACTCATAATGTCCATACCTTGTTCTGAAAGCAGTCTTCTGAATATCCTCAGTTTTCACACGTATCTGATGATACCCTGATCTCAGATCTATTTTGCTGAACACACTCGCACCAACCAAATGATCCATCAAATCATCAATCCTCGGCAAAGGATACCGATTCTTGATCGTCACTTTATTCAGTTGCCTGTAGTCCACACACAACCTCATAGTACCTTCTTTCTTCTTAACCAATAACACTGGTGCACCCCACGGTGACACACTCGGACGAATAAATTTCTTATCCAACAGATCTTCCAGCTGACTCTTCAATTCAGCTAACTCAACAGCAGACATATGGTACGGAGCCATCGATATCGGCCTAGTACCAGGTACCAAATCAATCGAGAACTCAACTTCACGCTCTGGCGGTAATTCATTCACTTCTTCAGGAAACACATCAGGAAAATCACACACCACGGCTAGATCGCAAATCACCAGTTTATCTTTAGCCTCCAAAGTCGCTAACAGCATAAACAACTCTGCCCCATCTGCTACTGCCTCATTCACCTGCCTTGCTGATAGAAACAAACTCTTTCCTTCCTCAATCTCAGGAAAAATCACAGTCTTATCAAAACAGTTGATATAAACTCGGTTAAACACCAACCAGTTCATACCCAGAATAACATCAACCTGCACTAGTGGAAGACACACTAGGTCCATCCCAAAGTCTCTACCAAAAATACTCAAAGGACAATTTAAACAAACTGAAGTAGTAGTCACTGAACCCTTCGCAGGAGTATCAATCACCATACTTCCATGCATCTCAGATATCTCTAACTTAAGTTTCACAGCACAATCCAAAGATATAAAGGAATGAGTAGCACCGGTGTCAATAATAGCTACAAGAGGAAAGCCATTAATATAACACGTACCTCGGATCAAACGATCATCTGCAAAAGTCTCAGAACCCGATAAAGCGAAGACCTTGCCTCCCGACTGGTTCTCTTTCTTCGGCTTAGGACACTGTGGGCTAATATGACCCACCTCTCCACAGTTGAAACAAGTCATAGTCTTCAACCGGCACTCTGCAGCCAAGTGACCACCTTTGCCACATTTGAAACACTTCTTCTCAGCACTGGTACACTCATGGAAACGATGTCCAGCCTGACCACATCGGTAACACTTAGCAGGGGCACTGGAGTCTCCCCCACTAGGTCTCCTCATCCCACTCTGTCTCTGGAAACCTTTGCCAACTGCATACGGCTTCCCACGATCATTCTGATTCTTGCCTTTCCTATCAACCCTCTGCTGAGAGCTTTCCGCTCTGGCCTTGGTATCCTGTTCAAACATTCTACAACAGTCGACCAAATTAGAAAACACTCTAATCCGCTGATACCCAATAGCCTGCTTGATCTCGGGACGTAACCCGTTCTCAAACCTCACGCATTTTGAAAATTCTCCAGTAGCCTCATCATAGGGAGTGTAATACTTCGACAGCTCTGTGAACTTAGCAGCATACTCAGTAACAGACCGGTTGCCTTGCTTCAATTCTAAGAACTCTATCTCTCTCCTTCCTCTGACATCCTCTGGAAGGTACTTCCTCAGAAATCTCTCTCTGAACACCGCCCAAGTGACCTCAGCACTCCCGGCAGCTTCCAACCCAGTGCGGGTAGCAACCCACCAATCATCTGCTTCCTCTGACAGCATATGCGTACCGAACCTGACCTTCTGGTTATCGGCACACTCAGTCACTCGGAAGATCCTCTCGATCTCCTTCAACCACTTCTGAGCGCCATCTGGATCGTATGCTCCCTTGAACATTGGAGGATTGTTCTTCTGGAACTCACTCACTTGACGAGCAGCTCCCATTCCCGCAACATTCGGATTCCCTCCAAGTACTCCAGCTAGCATACCCAGAGCCTCAGCAATCGCAGCATCATCTCTACCTCTTCCAGCCATCTCTATTCTGAAAACCCAACAAGCTAAACAATAAGTACTGATAGGGTTACACAACACCTATCCCGTACAGGGGAAACAGAATAATTACGACTCGACTCGACCGACTATGCTCTGATACCACTAATGTAACACCCTTCTAAAATACCCCAAATATTTAATTAAAATAGCAATATATCAATCAGAGTAATTATGCAATTAAGGGTGTCACACAATCATTTCACACCATTCACCATAATAACTGTCATGCTCTTTTATTAATTCAAAACATAAAGCATTTGCACAATACGCAGCGGATGGAAATCAAATCAATCATGCAAAACATGTAACACATTACATGTAAAATTATTCAACAAGGTAAAACATCCCGTCCCGATGTTACATCTATCAGAGCATGACCCACTAAGGAGACTACACTAGACTCCAAGCACTAGCTTCTACTCAATCACTGCTCGTTACCTGAAAAATAGTTGTAAGGGTGAGTTCCTCAATCGATATAATAAGCATTATAAAATATCATGTAATGCTAAGTAAATAACACACTAATCACCCTAATCATATCACACATTCAGTAACGGCACATCAACTCAATATCATACTCAATACCAACACAATTCATACTCATACTTAATGCCAACACAAACACACGTATAATATTGGAATACATCCATTCATATTATACGCCATACATACATTATGCAATGAGACTCCATGTATGCGGTACCGACTATTCGTGAACATATAGTTCAACTTCACCGACCAAATCCAGGTACGGCTACCAAGCTCACTAGTCCCACTCATTTGAGACCTAGTGACTCACATCACTAATTCCTCACCATGGGAATTAGCTACCACCCCAAGGGCCATGCTATGCACACTAATCACCTAGCATGCAAACATCAACAACAGTCCAAATTGACTAACATCACTAATTCCTCACCATGGGAATTAGCTACCACCATAAAGGCCACATTATGCTATGCCCAATCACCTAGCATGCAACATCAACAACAATCCACAATGGACATATGCTCACACTCTAAGCCATAAAACAGTCCATCCACAATTACATACATAATATATACATTCACAACATTATGCATATTTTCACACATCATCAGCATATTTATCACATAATTATATCATGTCATGCCAAATAATTCAGTCACAGTATTAGCACACTCTACTAATACCTATCCTACTCAAAACAACGGGAAATAATCCCTACTATATCACACACCGATATAGGCCAAGCACCAATTATGTTCACAACATTAAAATATTAATTTTTCACTTTTCCAACAGTGTTAACCGGTTAACACCCTGGGTTAACCGGTTAACGCAGCACAGAACACGCTTTCTGGCAAAATTCAACAGTGTTAACCGGTTAACGCCCTGGGTTAACCGGTTAACGCAGACAGAACAGCAATTTCTCAGAAATCACAACAGTGTTAACCAGTTAACGCCCTGGGTTAACCGGTTAACGCAAGCAAAACAGCAATACTTCACAATTCCTAACAGTGTTAACCGGTTAACGCCCTGGGTTAACCGGTTAACGCAAGACAGAAAGCTGTTCCTGCGCTAACACGAAGCAGAATGCAGAATTCTCCGCATGTTCCGCCGTTGGAGGACTTCCGGACCTCCGATTCCGATTCCGTAAAAAGCTATACGTTCGGGAAATCACAACTCACACAAATACAGATTTAATTACAGCTTTAACACAACTTATCCAACACAATTTTTCAGCATTCAACATCCCAATTAGGGTCAATTCAACGGTTTATCACTACCCATTACATGTTAATCCATAATACCCATTAAACGACGATAAACCCCCCTTACCTGAGTTAATCCGGCGAATCTTTAAGCTTCAAGCTCTTCTCTTCTCCAACCTTCTTCCTCTTGCTCTGCCTCTTTTCCCTTTTCCTCTTTTCAGCCGCTTCTCTGCTTTCACGTGAAAACTCTTTTTTACCAAAAATGGAACTCTTTTTCTTATTTCCAACTTATATATATTTTCCAATAATTATTATTCCAATAATAATAATAATAATATTCCAATAATTCCAATTATTTAATTAAATTAATAAATATAATATTAACTTAAATTAAATAATTATCTTATTTTTATCGGGGTGTTACAGAGCTCCTCCACCAGCCGTCGTCTGTTATGAATGTTAGGGTTTTGTTGTGTCATCTGCCATGTGTGCGTCCCGTTGGCATATTGTTTGGTTGTTGTTTTGTTGACTTGACCACATGTGCTTGGACTCTGCTGATGTAGGCGCCACATCATTTATTTAAACGGTTGCGTTTCGTAGCTAGCGCTCCATACCTCCTTCGATTCCCAGCCATAGCGATTTGGAATTTATTTTGTTCAGCGCTTGTTTTTTGGTTGCTACCTGGTTCGACCCCTGCAGCATGCATATTTCAATATTTTGTCAACCATCTCTTCTTTCCCTCCATTTTTTCTTATGTATGATTCATCATTTTATAATATTTTCATCCAAATTCAAAAAATCATAACAATTAGAAAATGAATCCAAATCACTTCCAATTTTTCGCTACATGTTCATATGGATGTCTATTATTTTGTGATGCTTATTTCATGATTTTATCATTTCTTGAATTTTAAATGTGATTGATTCTTTGAACATGTATGCAAATGTGACATGTTGCACCAATTCTCTTGTGAAATGCTCATACATTTACCAATTGATTTGAAATTTGGTATGCTGATTCCCAACATGTTGCATGATTTTTGAGGCTTGGTTGTGCATTTTTAGCATTTTTCATTTCTGTTTTAGGTACATGGATGTATGGTGTGACAATGTGCGTCACACAATTTGATGTTGCTCTTGTTCATTTTCTTATACATGTCAATTGAGCTTTTCTGATTACAATTTTTTGCATGATGCTTTTGTTTAACATGTTGTGTGCACATAAAAATTTCCATGGTTATTTGATTCATTTCTGTTTTAATATGGAATTTCTATTCTTAATGTCCAATTGTGTGCTTTGTGATTGCCTTTGCCTTATCATGCTCCTTAGATGTATTTGCTTTAGGATTTGAGTTTGGTCCTTTTTAGGACATGTTCTTACTTGAATAAATGTGCTTCATGTTGAATATTGGTTGCTGTTTTAATTTTTTGCTTTGCCTTTGACCCTAGTCTTGGACTAGTGGTCTGTACTCATCTTTTGAGCTTTGTATTTCAGGTTCAAGCTATTAGCTCTAGTGGTTGATGCAATCTCATGACTTGAGATGAAAATTTTCTTTATCCACTAACCTTTGTTGTGTTGTAGGTTCCTTGGTGATGAACTCACTTGAGTTGATTGGCTTACATTGTGCATATTGGTTGTAACACTGTTGACTGTTTGTTGGATTTGTCTGAATGTGAATATTGACTTGTTTGATTTCCTTACAGGTACTTTAGTAGCTTTAGCTCATTGCTTGAGCTTTTATTTGCTTGTGGTTGGCATACCACCTAGGTAATCATCCTCTAACTCCATGTAGTCTGGAAGCCCTGTCGTTTCTGTTTGGCAGGCATTTGGCTGAAGTCCTCCTTAAGAGTCAATGTCTGTGATTGTTTATATTTGTGCGATGTACTTCAAGTCCTCCTAAGTGAAGAGGCGATTGGCAGATAGAAGGGATTAGCAATCAATCCCCTGCTATTCAGTTGAGTCTTTCATTATGCTCGCACTACGTGCTGATGCTTTTGAATAAACACCCAAGATTCTTGTATATAGAGTCAGTCAAGTGGAGTAGGGTCCCACATTCTGGACCCCCACGTTTTCATTGATTCAAGCTCACCCAGGCCCGGGTTAAGAGCTATGAGGTCTTACCCTCATTACCTTTTCATCTGCTCACCCTGACGGTCAATGTCAGTGGTTAAGAGCCTCAGATACCCTTCCAGTGTTGGCTTGTTTGTCGAGGTTGATATGACCCCTTGACTAAGGCCCAACCTTGTATGAGCTGCTTGTTTGCATATAGTGTGTGATACTTGTTCACCTGTGTTTGTTTACTTGCTGTTTAGGCTAGCTTGCTTCCTGTGCGAGTTAGGTTCTGATTAGAGACCTCAATATAGGGATCGTTTGCATGACAACTTCTAGGCTCGAGTCGTAGTCTCCCTTTTAGTTGTTATCTCCCTAGTCTCTGGTTAGGATAGAAGTTTTTCCCTGTTAAGGGGAACTACGTTGCCCAGATCCTCATACCAGATGAGGTACGTAGACAGGAGATCGTGCGAGATCTCTCCGGGCACCCTTTTTCTTTTTTGCGTGTGTTTTGCTTGACAGCTATTAGGTCCGAGTTCCCGACTCCCTTCTAGTCTGTGTGTTCACCCTTTTTCTTTTTCAACCCTTTTATGTTGTGTGTGTTAGGAGATGGATGTAAGCCCAGCGATTGGCATTCCGTTTCCTGTTGTTGTTGTCTGTTTGTGGAGTCTGATATAAGCCCAGCGATTGGCATTCGGTTTCCTGTTTGTGTTTCTTTCGTTTGGAGTTGGATGTAAGACCAGCGATTGGCATTCCGTTTCCTGTTGTGTGTTTGCTCTGATGTTTCAGTGTCTCCTTTCAGTGTTTTGTTTCGGCGTGCGTTAGCCGAACTATGGTAGCTCGGATTCTCATTTCAGATGAGATACGTAGGCATAGGATGCGATATCCTAGCGAGCCCGTTTCCCATATACCCGAACTACGTCGACTCTGATGTTTGTTTCTGACAAACTACGTAGGCCCAGGATGCGACATCCTGCCGAGTCCGCTTCCCTCTCCTTCCATCTGTGTTTTATTCCGGTGTGCGTGCATTCTTGTTGATCAGTTATTTAGCAACCTTATTCTATTCTCTTGAGCGTGGATCCCGTCGAGTACGACGGACGTGAGGGGTGCTAATACCTTCCCCTTGCGTAACTGACTCCCGTGCCTTGCATCTCCGGTCGTAAGACCATTTCCTTTCCAGGTTTACTTCGAGTGTTTCCTTTCCCTCCTTTGGGATAAATAACGCACGGTGGCGGCTGTGTGTCTTTTCCCGCCGGTTGTTTTTCGCGTATGCGACAGCTGGCGACTCCACTGGGGATATAGGAAGTTGACCTCTTGCTGGTCCATCTTCCCTAAGCGAGTCGATCCTAGCGCTCTCTAGGATAGTTTTGGTTGCTTGTGCTGTTTTATTTATTGCATTTATGATTATTATACTGTGATTGTATATATTTGCATATATGTTTGCATGCATCATTTTATCATTATGCTGGATTCTGTACAGGTTGGTTCCTTTGATTTGGGGTGGGTGTTCTGAGTGGGGCTAAAACCCAGGCCCGAGTATACACCTAGGATTAGCGTGGTCTCATGTTACCTCTCATGTTAGGTCAACATGTTTTTGGCGACGTGACATACCACAAGCCGAACGAGGTTCTTTTGAGAGAGCTCTTCCTTTGTGGAGTATCCACTTTGGTTGGGTTATCTCATTTGAGCTGTTGACTTCGGGGACCGTGCTTTCCCGGATCTTTGGTTTAGACGATCTTATGAGAGCTGCAGCGGCACACCCGAAAGGGCAAACCCGTTGAGTATCTTGTCCGATTGTCGAGACCATTATCCACCTTAGGATGACCTTGTTAGAATTCACCTGTGAGGGGAGGGTTGATTCTTACAGATGCGTGTTCTGATGGTGACTTTGGTTCAGTCAGATTTATGGATTTACTTCCGAGACGCCGGAGTTATGTCTGTGGTATTTATTAGTGGGGATCCGTTTATTTCAGGATTCCCTGGGTTGGAACAGATGATTTTGTTGCTATCAGAGCAGTGGTTTTCCAGTGATGATGGTGATATATCCTTCGGTTCTGTTTATTTCGGAACCCTGAGTTGGATTTATGGTTACTCAGTACCTCAGATGGTTGTGATCAGTTTAGAGACTAAGGCTTCAGTGCAGTGGACGTTCAGATAACTTGGAGGATGGCACAGTGCATTGTATTCATACATCAGCATCATTCACATTTTGCATTTATCCGCATCTAACTCATGTTTATCCATATGCAGGGGACATTCTTGATTGAGATCATGGTTGAGAGACTTCTTGTTCCAGATATGAGGACTGGCTTGAAAGATGATGTCGTTTACAGTTTCTTTGATCCAGAGATTGATGTACTGAAAGATATGATAGCATTGATTACACCTGACCGTGTGGGGATGTTCCGTGAGATTTATAGTGGTATTCTGAAGGTGGTTTTCAGGCTCACAGATATAGATCAGAGTGCCATCCATACTCTTCTCCAGTTTTATGACCCGGGTTTGAGATGCTTTGTGTTCCCGGATTACCTGTTGGGACCTTTGATGGAGGACTATGCCAGTATCCTGGGTATTCAGATTAGAGACCAGATTCCATTCTAGATCACTAAGGGGAACCTGATGTTGCTGAGATTTCTCGTGCTCTTTATTTGAGCCCAGAAGTGACTAAGGGGGGTTTGAAGGAGAAGGGAAAGTTGCCCGGTTTTCATCTGAGTTTCTTGGAGGCTAAAGCCAATGAGCATGCTGTTTTGGGTAATTGGAGGGCCGTTTGTGCTTTGCTTGCTGTCAGCATTCATGGAATCATCTTGTTCCCTAATCAGAAGAACTTTGTGGACATTAATGCCATCCGGGTGTTTGTGCAGAGGAATCCTATTCCTACCTTGGTTGGGGATGTTTATTACTCGGTCCATAATCGGAACGAGAAGCGGCGTGGGGGATTGATTAGGTGTTGTGCTCAGCTGTTATACAAGTGGTTCATGGGATATTTGCCTTCCAGAGGTGCATTTGTCTTTCTTGATCCTACTGTCAAATGGTCAATCAGGTTGATGGGTTTGCGAGCCAAGGACATAGCTTAGACTCACAATGGTGTGGTTGGACGAGATTTCATTTACAGTTGTGGGAGTCTTCCCAATGTGCCTCTTATAGGAGTTCAAGGTTGCATTAATTACAACTCGGTGCTTCTTAGGAGACAAATGGGATTTGCTGTGGAGGGTCCTCCCCTTGGGCGGGAGATTCAGGAGTCTTTCTACTTCCCAATTGAGGGTAATCAGCCAAAGTTGAGCCAAGTGTTTGATGAATGGCGCGACATTCAATGGAAGGGCAAGGTTCCTTTTGGTAAGGTTAATAGCAGGTCTTTTCCTCTGTTTGATGATTAGCTTAGGAAGAGGATTGAGATCACGCATTTACCATTTCCTGGGGGTGATCCCTGGTGTCCTTTGATTGAGGGGCCACAATCTTCTGTCAGCATGGAAGAGTTCCTTGAGATGAAGAAGGAGAGAGATCAATTGCAGGCAGAGAATACTGAGTTGGAAATGAGTGTTGCTAGAATCCAAATGGCTAATCGGGAAATCAAAGGGAAAATAGAAGACCAGGATAAGAGACATGCCATGGAGGTGAAGCGCTTTGAGATAGACACCGCCTATTACCGCAAGATCAGCCAAGCTTTGGAGTCATCTACGAAGGAGCACGACATTACCAAGGAGAAGTTGGCTAGAGCTTTGAGGGTCATTGAGGATGAGAAGAGGAGACAAATTCTTGTGAAGACTCAGAGAGAAGTTAGAGCCAAAGCCCTTACCACAGAATGGGAAGCAAAGTTGAAGATTAAGGAAGAAGAGAACGCGAAGATTATTGCTGAGAGAGATCATTATCTTGCTGAGAGGGATCATTACTTCCGATAGATGAAGATTCACCAGAAGGAGATAGGAAGACTGTAGCAGGAGAACACTGAGCTCAGGTTTGCTGTGAAGTTTACCAAGATGGTTGATGATGCAGAGCCTTCTGTGGGGCCTTCTTTAGTGTAGACTTTTGTTGTTATGTGTGGATTATCGTCAGGCCTGTTGACGGAATTCACTTGCTTGTATTTTCTTTCTGATTCTGGAGAATTGTAATTTGATTTGTATCAGACTTGATGTATGACTCTTGCACGTGTAGTGCACTTTTGAGATACAATGGTTATTGTCATTCATTGATCGATCTTCAAGCTTTATTTGCTTTCCTGTATGCACTCACATAGCACACACATGGTCGGGGGATATCTTTGCTAAATCATAATTCTTTGCTCTGTATGGTGAAACCAGAAGATTGATGTCAGAATGTGGCTGTCGAATTATTATCTGTCTCGATGAAACCAGGATCGAAAGACAGAGTGTTCCTCATATGGATAGACATTGCATTCATGCGTGAGTCATAATAACCTATCTTCTATTTTGCAGGTGTCAGTTTCTAACATGTTTGATTGACACAGGAATGATGAATCCACCCAACGCTGACATTCTCGAGCTGAAAGAGAAGATGAGTGAGCTGATCAGTGTTATGCAAGAGTTCGCCTTGGGGCAGAAAGCTATCACTAAGAAGGTGGAGAGAATTGAAAGTTGGCTGAGAATGGGGGAAATACAGGGAAACGCTCTTCCGTCTGGAGTAAAGAAGCCCTTTGGTGATAGTCAGCGCAAGAAGGAGGGAGAATCAAGTGATGTGTATACCCAGAGGGGACACGGTAGGGATCGTTACCACCCATATGCTGCTACAATGATGATTCCTACTGGTAATCGATTTGCACAACAGCAACAACAGTCACCTCAATAGAGAACACAGAGAGTTGGGTGCCAAGTGAGAAGAAGGATGATTGATCGTCAGTTCGATAAGCCACCTGTGGCGTATGCCTTTCTGTTCAAGAGGTTGAAGGATCTTGGGTTGGTTCAGCCGAGGACGTTGGCTCCGGTAGGACCAGACCAAAGGCTTGCAGGTTACAATGAGAACATCAAGTGCGAGTTCCATTCTGGTGCACCCGGGCATAGCATTGAGGATTGTAAAGCTTTTAAGCATGTCATTCAAGATTTGGTGGATTCTAAAGCCATCAATTTTGCACCGACACCGAACGTTAATGCTAACCCCATGCCGGTGCATGGTCCTATGGGGGTGAACGTGATGTCCGAGGATAAGAGAAAAATGGAGGTGACGGATGTGAATCAGTTGAGGACTCCAATGTCTGTGGTCAAGAGGTATCTGATGAAGAGTGGAGTTTTCCCTGGTTGTGATAATCGTTGTGCTGCTTGCACCGTCACTGCGAATGGGTGCATAATGCTGAGGGAGGCGATTCAGAGAATGATGGATGAAGGACGTCTCCGATTCGAGAAAGTTGATTGGGGGGAGGAGGAGATCTTTGTCAGCCAACTGTCATCGTTCAAGTATGTTGAAATGGACGGTGAAATATTTGAAACACCGAGTCAGGCATTCGAAACCGTCAAGGTGGAGAATGTTGTTTTTGCAAAAGAAGAGAAGAAGCCATCCATTTCTTTTTACAAGCAAGTTGCTGAGGTGGTGAAGAGCGGAGAAGCCCCAGGTTGGGGAAAGATGATAGACATCGCCGCCAAGGAAGACAGGTTTGGGGTTGCTTATCAGTCGGGCCAAGGCTCGTCTAGACAAAGCAAGGGACGTCGTCAGCCATTCACGTTCACCAGTGCTGGAATGGTAGATCCATACCGCATCTGTGCGGTGGGTGAAGAGATCGACAGTGATCGCGAGCTCGACTCATGGATAAAACCGTGCGTACCAGGGACGGAGATCCAGAACTGGAAGGCCGAAAAGATCATCACTGTCACTCTACGTGAAGAGTAATATTTCTTGTTTTTCAATTCTGTCTGCATGAAAGCCATACGTTTTCCCGAAACGTAATGGTTCATTGAAAGGGTCACCTCATGTGTTTCATTTTGCAAAATTTGCATCATCAATAAAAGGATGTTTTTTTCATTAAAAGCGGTGTTCCCTGTTTTTCATTTATTTTTGCAATTTAAAACAAAAATAATAAAAATGGCAATGTTTATTTTCATTTTTCTTTCCTTTTGATTGGCTTCGTTCCGACTTTCGTATTCTCCGGATCTCATTGATAACAATCCTGTTACACCCTCATATGAATTCGACAATCCGATCTATCATGCCGAAGAAGAAGGCGAAGAAGATTGTGAACTGACAGAAGAATTAGCCAAGTTGTTGAATCCAGAGGAGAAGGTGATTCAGCCGCATGAAGAGTGAGTTGAGCTTGTTAACCTGTGTACCGAGGAGGTCAGCAAGGAAGTAAAGGTTGGGGCCGCCTTGGAGGCGAGTGTCAAGAGCGGAGGTGATGCCATTCGGTCTCAGGAATGCCGGTGCCACGTATTAAAGGGCTATGGTGACTTTGTTTCATGATATGATTCATCATGAAATTGAATGCTATGTTGATGACATGATAGCAAAGTCCCAAACAGAAGAGGGGCATCCGGTAGATTTGGCCGAGTTGTTTGATCGGTTGAGACAATTCAAACTGAGGTTGAATCCAAATAAGTGCACTTTCGGAGTGCGGTCTGGTAAATTGCTGGGGTTTATTGTCAGTGAGAAAGGGATTGAGGTTGATCCTGTTAAAGAAAAAGCAATACAAGAAATGCCTGAACCGAGAACGGAAAAGGAGGTTCGTGGTCTCTTAGGTAGATTGAACTACATTTCATGGTTCACATCTCATCTAACTGCCACGTGTGAATCTATATTCAAATTGTTAAGAAAAGATCAAACGGTCAGGTGGAATAATGATTGCCAAGCGGCGTTTGAAAAGATAAAAGAATATTTGCAGGAGCCTCCGATTCTATTGCCTCCCGTGGAGGGACGACCGTTAATTCTGTACTTGACAGCCCTCGAGGGGTCTATGGGGTGCGTATTGGGGCAGCATGACGAGTCTGGTCGAAAAGAGCATGCAATTTACCTTAGCAAAAAGTTTACCGACTATGAAACAAAATATTCACTACTCGAGAAAAATTGATGTGCTTGGGCATAGGCTGCTCGCCGACTAAGACAGTATATGCTGGTTCATACCACTTTATGGATTTCCAAGATGGATCCGATCAAGTATGTATTTGAGAAGCCAGCATTGACCGGACGGGTTGCGAGATGGCAAATGATTTTGACCGAATATGATATACAATATACCTCTCAAAGGGTAATAAAGGGGAGTGTATTGTCTGATTACCTCGCCCAGCAACCCATTGAGGATTATCAACCCATGAAGTTTGAATTCCCTGATGAGGACATCATGGTTCTCGAATCGAAAGATTATGAGAAACCGATCCCGGAGGAGGGGCCTGACCCTGAATCCGAACGAATTCTGATGTTTGATGGGGCCATTAACGTGAATGGTAGCAGAGTTGGTGCTGTTTTGGTTACGCCGAAAGGATCCCACATTCCTTTTGTTGCCCGGCTAACAGTTGAATGCACCAACCATGGGGCTGAATACGAAGTTTGCACGGGTACCGGACCTCGGTGCGTACATCTACTGGGGCAACGCCTTTCTCGTTTGTGTACGGGATGGAGGTCGTGCTACCAGTTGAGGTTCAGATCCCTTCTCTGAGAGTCCTTATGGATGTGAAATTGAAAGACACGGAATGGGTAAGGACTCGGTACGAAGAGTTGATCCTAATTGAGGAAAAGAGGTTGGCCGCCATTTGTCATGGGCAGTTGTACCAGCAACGGATGAAGCGTGCTTTTGATAGAAAGGTGCGACCTCGTGTGTATCATGTAGGGAAGATATGGTGTTAAAAAGGATCCTTCCTCCTCAGAACGATCGTAGGGGAAAGTGGACACCTAATTGTGAAGGCCCATTCGTGGTCAAGAAGGTCTTCTCTGGCGGAGCCTTGTTGTTGACGACCATGGATGGTGAAGATTTTCCATCCCCTGTGAATGCGGACGCAGTTAAAAAATACTTCGTATAAAGAGACCCGCTGGACGAAAAGAAAAAATAGTCCAGGCAAAAATGGGCATCCCGGGGAACCAAAAAAAAAAAGAGGAAAAGGTTTGGGCAAAAATTAGGGATAAAAATAAAAAACTGTACACCCGGCAAGTCGAAAACCCCACAAGGGCGGCTTGGGCAAAAAAGGGTATCCCGGTGGGCTGAAAACCTGAAAGGGCGGTCCAGGCAAAAGACAGATTGAAACGAACAACTGTGTCTAGCATGATCGTTTGTACTTTGGATATGACATGGATAATCCCCGACAGGGATCGGTCGGAAGCGTCTTGTTCAGAAGGCAGAAAGTGCGGAGAGTCTTGAGGACATATGGGGTGTAACCGAGTTGGAACTCGATGAGATCGCGGTTTCACACTGCCATTAGGATAGATTTTTCCCTTTGTGCGCAATTACCTCTTTTCAGGGATTGCTTCCTGTGTATTGCTCGGTTTTGAGCCACCCTTTTCAATCAATAAAATGCATATTCAGTCAAATAATTTTGTTTTTGTTTTCATTACCGCTTTGATTGCAAAAACATCCGGTTTATTTTGATAAATAATCTTTGCATTTTAAGACATACGGGTCCCTTCCAATGCATGCTTATAGGATTGAGAACTTGAAATCTTATTTGGAAGGTTGAGTGATCTAGGTGTTGAAATTTTGGCACGCCTGGGGCACGTTTTTATCTAACGATCTCTTTTGCAGGTGTTGTTAGATATTTTCACTCACTTGCAGGTTGTGATGTGAAGCCTTTTGACAAAAGATCCCCGTGGAGTCCAATCAGGGACGAGGAATGGAGGAACGGTGAAAAGACGACAGAAGAACGTGCGACGATCCTGGAGGATTAATCAAGAAGACTCTTCAAAGTCTGAAGAATTGGAAAGTTGATACCAATTTGAGGGGTTCGATCTCCGTAGAGTACGGAGAAATCAAGAATACAAGGTGATGAATCAGAAAAGTCCAGACGAGTCTGGGAACTCTCAAAAGTGGAAAGCTGACACTGTGGTTAGATAGTGAATGCCAGTGTTCGACGAGTCGACAGGTGTTCCGTATTAGATATGCCGTATCTCCCCAGCAGATTCGAGATCGATGTTTCTTAGGCAGCCAGGCCTGAAGGTTGCTGTTCTCCCCAGCAGGTTCGAGGTCGGTGTTTCTTCGACAACTAGGACTGAGGTTGTTTTCCTAGCAGAGTGGAGGTTGTTATTTCCCCAGCAAGTCGGAAGATTGTTGTTTTCCCCGCAGAGTGCGTCGGTAGCTGTTTCCCAGCTAAGTCCCCAAGCGGATCGGGTTCAGTGGAGTTCAACCCTGTTGATGGTTGTCCTTTCCCCGACGGCAGTGCTATTCCCCAACAGGGTGGAGATTGGAGCGATAGCGAGTTCCTCAGAAGAGTGCCTCGAGCTCCCCAGTAGAGTCCCTTGAGGGGGATGTTTTTCTTTATGCATTCATCATTTAGATAAAACATAGCATATTGCATAAGCTAATTGCGTAGCATTTCCATGGTTATGGAGCATTATGCTGAAAAATCATCATGCATCACCATTGCAAGCATAAGCTAGTCTCAAGCCGTGGTTACCGTTTGGGAGTTGGTTTCGCCGGATGGTGAAGATGTTGCTCTGAGGAGTTTAGAATCGTGACGTTGGGTCAACAGTATTCCCCAGTAGTGCGATATTGGAGGAAGATTTCTGTCGTGCGAGATGGAAGTTGGAAAATGTTACTCTGAGGAGTTTAGAATAGTGACGTTAGGATCAACAGTATTCCCCAGTAGTGCGATATTGGAGGAAGGGTTTCCGTCGGGCGGAGATTGGAAATGAAGACATAAAATTTTTGGGGTTCAAGAAAAGCAAAAAATAATAATAATAATCCCCAGCTGAGCGCAAATTGTTTGTTCACAATGGATTAAGTAGGGATGGCATGCTCATGGCTTATTACCCCCAGCAAAGGTCGTTGGCCCGCATGCCGCCTCATTTATCACTTTTCCTTATTTCTGCCGATGCTGACAGGCATGAAGTTTTCCGATGATCAGATCGTAGAAGTTTCCGACTTTCAGGTTGAAGTACTTGTGGCACTCAGGCCAGTTTTCCGATGATCAGATCCAAGAAGTTTCCGACTTTCAGGTTGCAGTACTTGTGGCACTCAGGCCAGTTTTCCGATGATCAGATCGAAGAAGTTTCCGACTTTCAGGTTGAAGTACTTGTGGCACTCAGGTCAGTTTTCCGATGTTCAGATCGAAGAAGTTTCCGACGCTCAGGTTGAAGCGCTTGTGGCACTCAGGCCAGTTGTTCCGGTATTCAAACCGAAGTGGCGTGCATGCCCGTTTTCCCGGTACCCAGACCGAAGTGGCGTTGAGTCCAGATCTCCGATATTCAGATCGACATTAATACTCTCATATTCTGATGTTCAATATTCAGACTGATGAGCGGGATTCATGCCATGGGTATTCCTGTGTTACCATTTATTTTGGTATCCAGGTCAACATTCTTTTCGGTATTCAGGCCGACTTTCACCGTACCAGACACATTCTTCTTTTGAGATCGCTTCTTTGCCGATTCTGACAGGCATTGTTAATTATTTCCCAGCGGAGCGCAAATTGTTCGTCTATTCTTTGTATTCAATCACTCTTCACCCTGATCATCTGAAAGCCGAGGCTGTTCATTTCGACAGGTTCATAGTGGATTGAATAGGGGCAGCTGTAACACCTCAAAATTTGCCCTCCTCTTCTTGGGACTAGTTTAGCATTGCATTTCATTTTTTAGGATATTAAGCATTGCATCTTGCATATCAGTTGAAAATAAAAAGATCCTCCTCCAAAGTCTTTTTCAGAAGATAGAGAGGTTAAAAGATTCAAGCTTGAGGGTCTATGTAAATTGATCACCAACCATCTGAGGGTTTGTGCTTCAATTAGGGTTTTTGATCCTTCAGAGGTCTTGGGTATTGTCTTGTTGGCAAGGGTTTATCACCATCATCATGGTTATGTCATCTTTAAGGGCTCCATTGTGCATGCTCCAGTTCCTTAGGATTAGGGTTTTGACCTCTGGTCAACCCTAATCAATGCTATTCTTCTAGTCAGGGTTTCTCAAGGAAATGAGGTATTTGTTGATGATGAAGATCACATGGTTATGTGGTGAAGCTTACAAGAGCTAGGATTTCATTTCTGAGCCATTTCCTCAAGTGGTGGAGGCTCAAGCTGATCAGAGCATTTCTAGATCATCTGTCAACCAGAAAGTCAACTGAGGGCTTGGAGGTGGGGAAATGAGTTTCAACACTTCATTCATGTTCAAAAGAGGTTCATTTGTCATGTTAAACATATACCTTGAAGATTTTGAAGTCAGATCAAAAGTTTCCAAAAATGGAAAGTGACCTGTAATTGAAAGTTTCCAAAAATGGCAAGTTTTTGGTCCACATTCAACTTGACTTTCCAACGTCAAAGAAGCTTCAAATTAAATTTTGTCCAACATGAAAGTTGAAGATCTTTCTCTCCCATTTTCAAAAAGTCCAAGATCATGAGCATCTGATGAATGGTTGAGGAGTTATGAGAAAATGATTGCCAAGTGTGCATGAAACTTCAAAGTGACATAACTTTGGCTACAAAACTCCAAATGGAGTCACTCTTTTTGCAAAATTCTTGTCATGACCTGTATTTTCCAAATCAAGCATTGCATTGCATGAAAAAAGTTCAAATGATCAAATGTCCATTCAAGTGCATTTTGGAGGGAAAGTTGAAAATTCAAATTTGGTGCATCACATGAGTAAAATTCCACTTGCATTGTGTTTATGAGATGGTTTTAAGTGGCTTTGGATATTTGCATGAGAAAATTCACGTGGTGCATGGCCATACAAGTCCATTATTCATTTTTGGCAAGACATTTCAATTTTCACTAATCCTAATTAACCATTACAAATTAGGATTAGCATGGTAATTAACATGGCATATAAATAGTAAATCATAACAGAATTTTCAATTTACACATTTTCTAGATCTAGAATTTGCTTTTCCCTCCAAAATTCTCTCTCATTGGAATTCAAATTTTCTCCACACAAACACATAATTTCTTCATAGATCCTGCATCATCATGGAGTTTTGAGCAAGATCCATACATTTTTCGTGGAAATTGAGCAAGGTTTGGAGCTGTTCAAGCACATCAACACTTCAATGGAGGTTTGAAATTCAACAAGATCCAGATCAGTTCAAGTGTCAATTCCTACATAGAGCTTCATATCAAGGTTGGAGGAGAAGAATTGGAGCTTTTGGAAGCTTAAGGACGAGTATTTTGGTCACTGCACAACAGGTTGGTGGATTTTCGAACCTTTTCTTTTGTTAATTCGTGCATAGGATCTTGTAGACCTCATCATGCTGAGAATTCTGATGTGTTTGGATTTAAATTTGGTGAAATATTGAAGAAGTTGTGTTGATTTAAAGTTTGTAAATCCAATTTTCTTTCCTTCGATTCGTCCAATATATGATGAATTAGACTTAATTAATGATGGATCTATGTTCTACGTGTTGTAAGCTTTCGAACCATGTATATATTGCTTATTTCTGGAAAAAAATTTAAGCTTCTTCGCCGGTCTCGCCGGAGAAGAAGGCTGAGCTCCTCCACTAGCCGCCGTCTGTTATGAATGTTAGGGTTTTGCTGTGTCATCTGCCATGCATGCGTTCCGTTGGCATATTGTTTGGTTGTTATTCTGTTGACTTGTCCACATGTGCTTGGACTCTGCTGATATAGGCGCCACATCATTTATTTAAACGGCTACGTTTCGTAGCTAGCGCTCCATACCTCCTTCGATTCCCAGCCATAGCAATTTGGAATTTATTTTGTTCAGCGCTTGTTTTTTGGTTGCTACCTGGTTCGATCCCTGCAGCATGCATATTTCAAAATTTTGTCAACCATCTCTTCTTTCCCTCCATTTTTTCTTATGTATGATTCATCATTTTATAATATTTTCATCCAACTTCAAAAAATCATAACAATTAGAAAATGAATCCAAATCACTTCCAATTTTTTGCTACATGTTCATATGGATGTCTATTATTTTGTGATGCTGATTTCATGATTTTATCATTTCTTGAATTTTAAATGTGATTGATTCTTTGAACATGTATGCAAATGTGACATGTTGCACCAATTCTCTTGTGAAATGCTCATACATTGGTCAATTGATTTGAAATTTGGTATGCTGATTCCCAACATGTTGCATGATTTTTTAGGCTTGGTTGTGCATTTTTAGCATTTTTCATTTCTGTTTTAGGTACATGGATGTATGGTGTGACAATGTGTGTCACACAATTTGATGTTGCTCTTGTTCATTTTCTTATACATGTCAATTGAGCTTTTCTGATTACAATTTTTTGCATGATGCTTTTGTTTAACATGTTGTATGCACATAAAAATTTCCATGTTTATTTGATTAATTTCTGGTTTAATATGGAATTTCTACTCTTAATGTCCAATTGTGTGCTTTGTGATTGCCTTTGCCTTATCATGCTCCTTAGATGGATTTGCTTTAGGATTTGAGTTTGGTCCTTTTTAGGACATGTTCTTACTTGAATAAATATGCTTCATGTTGAATATTGGTTGCTGTTTTGATTTTTTGCTTGCCTTTGACCCTAGTCTTGGACTAGTGGTCTGTACTCATCTTTTGAGCTTTGTATTTCAGGTTCAAGCTATTAGCTCTAGTGGTTGATGCAATCTCATGACTTGAGATGCAAATTTGCTTTATCCACTAACCTTTGTTGTGTTGTAGGTTCCTTGGTGATGAACTCACTTGAGTTGATTGGCTTACATTGTGCATATTGGTTGTAAAACTGTTGACTGTTTGTTGGATTTGTCTGAATGTGAATATTGACTTGTTTGATTTCCTTACAGGTACTTTAGTATCTTTAGCTCATTGCTTGAGCTTTGCTTTGCTTGTGGTTGGCATACCACCTAGGTAATCATCCTCTAACTCCATGTAGTCTGGAAGCCCTGTCGTTTCTGTTTGGCAGGCATTTGGCTGAAGTCCTCCTTAAGAGGCAATGTCTGTGATTGTTTATATTTGTGCCATGTACTTCAAGTCCTCCTAAGTGAAGAGGCGATTGGCAGATAGAAGGGATTAACAATCAATCCCCTGCTATCCAGTTGAGTCTTTCATTATGCTCACACTACGTGTTGATGCTTTTGAATAAACACCCAAGATTCTTGTATATAGAGTCAGTCAAGTGGAGTAGGATCCCACATTCTGGACCCCCACCTTTTCATTGATTCAAGCTCACCCAGGCCCGGGTTAAGAGCTATGAGGTCTTACCCTTATTACCTTTTCATCTGCTCACCCTGACGGTCAATGTCAGTGGTTAAGAGCCTCAGATACCCTTCCAGTGTTGGCTTGTTTATCGAGGTTGATATGACCCCTTGACTAAGGCCCAGCCTTGTATGAGCCGCTTGTTTGCATATAGTGTGTGATACTTGTTCACCTGTGTTTGTTTACTTGTTGTTTAGGCTAGCTTGCTTCCTGTGCGAGTTAGGTTCTGATTAGAGACCTCAATATAGGGATCGTTTGCATGATAACTTCTAGGCTCGAGTCGTAGTCTCCCTTTTAGTTGTTATCTCCCTAGTCTCTGGTTAGGATAGAAGTTTTTCCCTGTTAAGGGGAACTACGTTGCCCTGATCCTCATACCAGATGAGGTACGTAGGCAGGAGATCATGCGAGATCTCTTCGGGCACCCTTTTTCTTTTTTGCGTGTGTTTTGCTTGACAGCTATTAGTCCGAGTTCCCGACTCCCTTCTAGTCTGTGTGTTCACCCTTTTTCTTTTTCAACCCTTTTGTGTTGTGTGTGTTAGGAGATGGATGTATGCCCAGCGATTGGCATTCCGTTTCCTGCTGTTGTTGTCTGTTTGTGGAGTCTGATATTAGCCCAGCGATTGGCATTCGGTTTCTTGTTTGTGTTTCTATCGTTTGGAGTTGGATGTAAGACCAGCGATTGGCATTCTGTTTCCTGTTGTGTGTTTGCTCTGACGTCTCAACGTCTCCTTTCAGTGTTTTGTTTCGGCGTGCGTTAGCCAAACTACGGTAGCTCTGATTCTCATTTCAGATGAGATACGTAGGTATAGGATGCGATATCCTAGCGAGCCCGTTTCCCATATCCCCGAACTACGTTGACTCTGATGTTTGTTTCTGATAAACTATGTAGGCCCGGGATGCGACATCCTGCCGAGTCCGCTTTCGTCTCCTTCCATCTGTGTTTTATTCCGGTGTGCGTGCATTCTTGTTGATCAGTTATTTAGCAACCTTATTCTATTCTCTTGAGTGTGGATCCCGTCGAGTACGACGAACGTGAGGGGTGCTAATACCTTCCCCTTGCGTAACCGACTCCCGTGCCTTGCATCTCTGGTCGTAAGACCATTTCCTTTCCAGGTTTACTTCGAGCGTTTCCTTTCCCTCCTTTGGTATAAATAACGCACGGTGGCGGCTGTGTGTCTTTTCCCGCCGGTTGTTTTTCGCGTATGCGACACTCTTCAAAAGCAAACACATGATATGGCCTATCAAGATGCATTACCGTCAAATTGGGAACCTCATTCCAATACTTTACCACAATCATCGATGCCAACGTTGCAAGAGTATCTGCCATCCGGTTTTCATCTTGAGGGATATGATGAAACTCAACCTTTGTAAAGAAAGTTCAAATCCTCCTTGCATAATCTCTAAATGGTATCAAACCGGGTTGATTCGTCTCCCATTCCCCTTTGATCTGATTCACAACTAAAGCCGAATCTCCAAAGACATCTAAATCCTTGATTCTGAGATCAATGGCCTCTTCGAGCCCCATAATGCAAGCTTCATATTCTTCCATATTGTTTGTACACTTGAAAGTCAATCTAGTTGTAAACCGAAAATATGTGCCTTTAGGAGTAATAATCACTACCCCAATGCCATTACCATACTGATTAACAGCTTCATCAAATACCATGCCCAACGGGAACCAGGTTCTGGCCCTTCTCCAAGCAATGGTTCATCATAATCTTTCATTTTCAAGTATAAAATATCTTCATCAGGAAAATCATACTACACTGACTGGTAATATTCAATTGGTTGGTGAGCCAAATAGTCAGCCAAGACACTACCTTTAATTGCTTTTTGAGATCGGTATTCGATATCATACTCTGATAACAACATCTGCCATCGGGTAGTCCTCCCTGTTAAAGCATGCTTCTCAAATATATACTTGATTGGATCCATTTTGGATATCGACCAAGTGGTATGATTCAACCTGTACTGACGCAGACGCTTAGCATCTCAAGCCAATGCACAACAAGTCTTCTCTAGCATAGAATACCGAGTCTCACAGTCGGTGAACTTCTTACTGAGGTAGTAAATTGCAAATTCTTTCTTTCCAATTTCATCTTACTGACCTAGAACATAACCCATACTATCTTCAAGCACAGTCAAATACATGATCAATGGTCTTCCTTCAACAGGCGAAGACAAAATCGGTGGTTCAAGCAGATATTCTTTGATATTGTCAAAAGCTTTCTGGCAATCTTCGGTCCAATCACAAGATTGATCTTTCCAAAGAAGCTTGAATATAGGCGCACATGTGGCAGTCATGTGTGAAATGAATCTTGAGATATAATTCAAGAGGCCGAGAAAACCTCTAACTTGCTTCTCAGTTTTGGGCGCAGGCATCTCTTGTATTGCTTTAACCTTGGCAGGATCAACTTCAATACCCAACAACTTACCCGAACAGACACCAAAAGTACACTTATTGGGATTCAAGCGGAGTTTGTACTTCCTCAAATGCTGGAATAGCTTCAACAAATGCTCGACGTGTTCCTCTTCATCAACAGATTTAACAATCATATCATCAACATATACTTCAATCTCTTTATGCATCATATCATGAAAAAGAGTAGTCATTGCTCTTTGGTAAGTTGCACCAGCATTCTTTAAACCGAAGGCATCTCTCTATAACAGAATGTTCCCCAAGGTGTAATGAATATGGTCTTCTCCATATCTTCAGGTGCCATCTTGATCTGATTATATCCAGAAAACCCATCCATAAATGAAAAGACTTTGAATTCAGCGGTATTGCCTACCAACATATCAATGTGTGGCAGAGGGAAATCATCTTTTGGACTGACTTTATTCAAATATCTATAATCAACACACATGCAGACTTTTCCATCTTTCTTTGGCACAGGCACAATATTGGCCACCCATTGCGGCTACTCAACGGTCACAAGGAAACCGGAATCAATCTGCTTCTGCACTTCTTCTTTGATCTTTACTGCCATATCAGGATGCATTCTTCTCAACTTTTGCTTGACTGGCAGACATTCTGGCTCCAATGGCAATCTATGCTCTACAATCTTAGAATCCAAACCAGGCATGTCTTGATAGGATCAAGCAAACGCATCTGAATATTCTCGAAAAAGATCAATCAACCCCTCTTTTACCTCTGGACACAGTCGAGACCCAATCTTGACTTCCGTCACATCATCTTCGGAACCCAAGTTGACTAGTTCAATCTGCTCTTCGAATGGCTGAATGGCTTTTCCTTCATGCTTAAGAAGACAAGACAATTCGTCACTCACTTCTTCATCACTTTCCTCCTCGGCCTCAAACACATGGAATTCAAAATTTGGAGAAGGAGAAGGATCATTGTATTCAATGGGGTAAGAAACCAACCTGTATAATGATTTGATATTTTGATTTTAGAGAAGTGATTTGTGACCAAATATTATGCAGATGGACAAGTTATTTATTTATTTATGTTTTTTGTGATTACCATTTTCAGAATAAAGCAAAAAGTTAAAGCAAAACATCATAGATGTGGATGAATAGAATTATATTTTATTGATGATCAAATTTGAAATGCCAAACAATGTTCACTTCTCCCTTAGGCATAGGAGAAGGATTTTTGAAAACAAATAAAAGCAATTACTTAGATCGATGCATAATAACAGGAATATCAACAGCAATCCAATTGTTGCAAGCCTTTCCATGCGTCACAAAATTGGTGCAGTCTTCCTCTTCATCGTCCTTTAGCACAACAGCTAAGTGTTGTTCATTATCATGAATGAACCCTCCACTACGGAAAATGAGTTGCATATCCTCTGATCTAACAGCTGGCGAACCTTGCTGAAAACCCAGACTGGTCCTACTCTTGTTATCAGAGACCTCTACAACTCGCCCCCACTGGTCAACAATTCCTTCTTCAACAATCGTCCTTGCATCATTCAATAAGGACATAGGTGCCCCACCTCTCTTCTCAGCAGCAATAGATAAGGCCTGGAATGGAGTTCAAACCTCATCCTCAGCTTCAACATAAGAGAAAGATGACAGGTAGCTAACTAACAACTCCTTATCCCCGCCAACAATGACTAATTTCCCATTCTTGAATTTGAGTTTTTGATGCAATGTGGAGGTAACAGCTCCTGCCTCGTGGATCCATGGCCTTCCCAACAGACAACTATAGACCGGATGGATATCCATTACTTGAAAAGTAATCTAGAAGTCACTCAGACCTATCTTCGCCGGAAGTTCCACTTCACCAATCACTGTTTTGTGTGAACCGTCAAAAGCTTTGACGATCACACCACTATATCTCATAGGTGCTCCTTGATATGACAGCTTTGATAATGTTGACTTCGGCAGCACATTCAACGAAGATCCGGTGTCATCAAGAACATTAGATAAAGCATTATCTTTGCAATTCATGGAGATATGCAAAGCCAAATTATGATTCCTACCCTCCTCAGGGAGTTCCTCATCACAGAAGCTGAGATTATTATAGGAAGTGATGTTAGTTACAATATGATCAAACTGATCCACCGTAACATCATGTTCCACGAACGTTTGCTCTAGAACTCTTTGCAGTGCTTCTCTGTGCGCTTCTTAATTCATAAGCAAAGACAGTACTGAAATCTTCGAGGGGGTTTAGAGCAGCTGCTCCACCATATTAAACTGATTCTTCTTTATCAATCGAAGTACCTCATCATCATCGTTAGTATTCAAATTGTTGGATTCACCATAATGACACTTTAAAGCATTAACCAGATTTACTGCAGGTGCTTCTACTTTCTTACCAACTGTTGAATCTTCCATATCTTTTGGGAACACCGACCCAAATAGTCGACCACTGCGGGTCACCTTAGTAACATCAGCAATGCTCACGAAAAAATTGGCCATAGGTAATGAAACCTCTTGACCATCCTTCACCATAGTTGCATTATACTGATAAGGAACAGCCTTATCGGATGCGTACGGGACTGGACCCGTCAACTGTATGACCAACGGCGATACCGATCTTTGGCTGACACTATTGCTGTTGTTGATATCATATTGAAACACCAATTTCTCGGGATTCTTAAACACGGGAAAAATTACATTGACATCATCATCTATGTGTCGGGATTGAACAATCTGAATCATACCCTCATCCATCAGCCACTGGATGTCTCTTTTCACACTCTCACAACCTCTTGAATTAACACTACAGACAACACATCCATCATGGTCATGCTCACAATCACTAACCAAGCAAATATCTTTGTGCATCGTCACCAAGGACCTTTGAATGAAGCGGACACTGAATACCTTGAACTCCCTAGGGCAGCCGTCTATCATATTGACAGATGAATTTCCATGGGCAGCCAGTGGGTTTGCTTTAACATTCGGTGCACGATCCTTAAAGGACACCATTCCACTCTTAACTAGCTTTTGAACTTCATATTTGAGTGGATAGCAGTTCTTAATGTCCTGTCCTGGTGCCTCTTGAGGAAAAGCAC
The DNA here is from genome assembly GCF_024323335.1 of Lathyrus oleraceus. Lineage (NCBI taxonomy): Eukaryota > Viridiplantae > Streptophyta > Magnoliopsida > Fabales > Fabaceae > Lathyrus > Lathyrus oleraceus. Next base: position 331,440,699 of record NC_066584.1, on the reverse strand, counting down.
ATTGGAGTTCTGGCTTATACCAGCATGGAAGTGGTTCAGGGATTTGCGGAGGGTTTCTTGGTTAGAGTAGGTTCTTGAGAACCAATGATGGATATAGTTATGCATATGTCATAGGAATAGGGTCGAAAGAGACCTTCTTCCTCTCAAAATTTGGTTGCTAATGATTGTTGGTATTGTTATTGTAGGTGTTTGTACGTTGCACGGGTTGTTGTTGTTGATGTTGTTGTTGTTGAATTGGTGTTGATTGACATGCTGAAAATATGGGAATAACCGAAGATACTCGATGATGATGTTGACGGGGTGGTTGACTTTTTCTGATTTGAGGCCTCCTCTGCCTCCCACTAACAATTGCATTGGCTTCATTATCCTTCTTCTTACCAAAACTGTTGTCGTATCTCTTGTTGGACGATACGTCCTCCTTAGACAACCATCCTTCTCGGACACCTTCTTCTAGCCTCATCCCCATATTTACCATTTTGGTAAAACCACTGGGGGCACTAGCGATCATTCTCTCATAATAAAATGAGCTAAGGGTCTTCAGGAAAATTTGGTCATCTCCTTTTCCTCTAAATGAGGGTTGATCTGAGAAGTGAGCTCTCTCCATCTCTGCACATACTCCTTGAATGTCTCCTTGTCCTTCTGAGACAGTGATGTCAACTGATCTCAGTCGGGATCCATATCAATGTTGTACTTGTACTGCTTTACAAATGCTTCACCTAAATTGTTGAAAGTGTGAATGCTCGCATTATCCAACCCCATATACCATCTTAAAGCAGCGCCAGTCAGACTGTCTTGAAAGTAGTGGATTAACAGCTGATCGTTGTCTATTTGGGTAGATATTTTGCAGGCATACATCACCAAATGAATGAGCGGACATGTGTTCCCTTTGTATTTTTCAAAGTCAGGCACTTTGAATTTCACTAGAATCTTCACATTCGGGACTAGACACAATTCAACAGCAGTCTTCCCAGATTGATCCTTACCTCTCAAGGTCTTCAATTTCTTGCGCAACTCAAGAAATTGATCTTTCATTTCATCCATTTTCTCATATACATTTGGGCCCTCAGATGTCTCGGAATGATAAACGGTGTCCTCCACACGAGGTAAGGTGTGCACGACAGAAGGTGGCACAGACATGACCAGGCTAGATACCGGCATAGAAGCAAATGTAGGCGCAAAGCCTTCGGGAATGAAGTTCGGAGGCATTCCCCACGGGAATCCGACAGGCATGGAAGGTGCAAAATGAGCAGCAGTTGCGGGAACAGTAGAGGTAGCTACCTCTGAAATAACTGTCCGCTGAGGGGGAGAAGTTACAGGTGTTGGAGAAGACTGGCTCTGTGCAACTAGAACTAACTCCATCATGGCAGTCAGGCGAGCGATCTCCTCTTTCAAGTCTTTATTCTCTTGCTCAAGATGTTCCATAATTCTGGAGTGATTGACGCGAGTATTGTACCGATGAGTCAGCTTGGCTGAGGCACAGAAGAAACACCAATGAGACATCTGGCGAAAGAGAAACCCGCTTATGCAAATTATGCAAGAAATACAATGTTTGATTATTTTTATTTTCAAGGAACTTACTATATTATTTGCAAATATATATATATATATATATATATATATATATATATATATATATATATATATATATATAACAATTGCAATAATTTGATATATATATATATATATATATATATATATATATATATATATAACAATTGCAACAATTTGATATGACCATAAAAATTTCTTATATTTATATAATTTGAAGGATTACACTGAGTACAATTTCAAAAACCAAATTAAAAATACAAGAGAAAAGGAGACGGGTCATCCTAAGGATCCCTAACAACGTCAGAAGATCTGGCTGTAGGTGCGTATTTCCTTTGAATGTGTCGGATCACAATCTTAAAAGAAGTCTTCATCTGAGTCTTCTCGAGGACAAGCTGGTCAACAATCTTCTTCTAAGAAACGGAAGGCTGAGGCATGCTAGAAGATGAAACCTTCGGCTCTCTCTGTCTCTTTGTCACTCGGTCTTCAAGTAGCTCAATAAGTGCATCTTTGTCCTTAGACTCAAGCTGCAACTCCTCATGCTTTTTTCTCAAATCATGGAACTGCTCTTCCCACATATCCTTCTCTCGCTTCATCTTGGTGAGTGCGTCTTCCGACTCCTCTACATCTTGGTTAGGGAGAGTTAATGGCTCAACCATAACCACAGACATAGGTCTTTCACAAGGATAGGGAATCTTCAACTCCATAGCTACACAATTGCACGGACCAAGCTCGGATCTTCCTTTTCTATAAACATTATGCCAAGCATGCACAATCTTATGCTTCAATGTTGGGGATCTTTACCCTCTTGATAGAAAAGACCTTCTAACAACATGTTATTAGGTTTTCATCTCAAGGGGAACCCAAGTTGACGACGAGCCAAAGCAAGGTTGGAGTTAATTCCCCCTTGTGTACCAATGAGAGGCACATTAGAGAATTCACCACAACAATCAATGATCTCCAAACTTCTCAATGAAGGATCATACCAAACTATATCATCATTAGTGAGAGACATAAGTCTCTGAGACCACCGTAGACACTGTTTGTTCTCCACAAAAGCAGGCGTCTGAGGCAAGTGCGAAATAAACCACTTGTACAGAAGAGGAATGCAACAGACAATAGTTCCACCACCCTTAGAATTCCTTAGATGCAAAGAGAAGTACATATCACCCAACAAAGTAGGCACAAGATTCCCAATCAAGAAAATTCTAATAGCGTTAACATCAACAAAACCGTCAATGTTAGGGAACAAATTTAATCCATAGATGAGCAACAAAAAGATAGCTTCAAAAGCGTCCATACTGCCGACCTGAGCAAAGGCAGTAGCTTCCTTGATGAGGAAATCATATGGCAACCCAAACAACCCTCCTTTCTTCACCCAATGAGCCTCTATCTCATACTTCTTCAAGTGAAGAGCTTCAGCTATAAGATGAGATCTGGGAATCTCTTCCAATCCACTAAACAACAATCTGTTAGAAACAGGTGTCCCCAAGAGATGGCCATACTCCTCCAACGTAGGCACAAGCTAATAATTAGGAAAAGTGAAGCAATGATAGAGAGGGTTATAGAACTGCACCAACACGCTCAAAAGTCCTTCAACCACATCAGCAGACAAGATGTACATAAGCTTCCCATGACGTTGTTTGAAGTCCAAGGGATCTAATACAAAATATGCTAGATTCCTTAACTCTTTCAAGTCCGGACATCTGAAACTGTACTTCTTAGTGTTCCTTCGTCCACAATCCATGGTCTAAAAATATTTGCAAATAACACCTCAGTTCCTTGAAATTTTCGCGTGATGAATGTTATGATGCGCATGAATGCATGAATGCAACAATCACAAATAAGGGATTACACACAAAGCAAACAAACAAAGGTCAAGGGATGAATCAAGTCATTGTCAAGATCAATCATCCATTTTGGTGGATTATGGTTTACACCTTATCAACACCCAAGTTCCATTGATATGGAAAAGACTTGATTGGATCAACCAAGAATCAAGGGTTTGTTGTAAGTCGCGAGCATGGGGTCTGGGTAAGAACCATCCCAAAGGAGTGAACTAAGGATAACAACCTGTAGATCATGTTCTAAAAAGTTCCCAGAGTCTTAATTCCATCTATCGGATATTACAGGTTAGGATGACTGACTAATCAACCCATAATATTCTTAAGAGAAACTCGATTGAGTGTAGTATCGCATAACAATTGTTATCAAGTCTACATTTGAACAGTATTTGCACTATGTCCTAAATAGGCCAAGAGGGGTTAAATGTTCTACGGTTCTCAGCTTCTCGGACCCCAAATTAGAGATAGTAATGCCTAACCACAAATACTTGTGTGACATTTCCAAATCCAAAAGGGTCTCCACTGAGTAGATGGATCTCAAGCCAACTTATTAAGGACTACTCCACACAAGTCGAACATGACTATACCATCCTCCTATCTTAATTGCACTCAAGTTCGGGTTAGAACTTATCTCACCACTCAAAGATCACCAAGCACAACAAGCAGATTATATCATACAAACAAATATACATACATCAATTATACAGTTATATACACACAAAAAAGTAGGCTAAACCCACTAGAGACTACTCCCTAGAAGAGTCGCCACTTAATTTCTGTAGCGGTAAATTCATGATCATCAAGCTATGGATAAGCTAGACATCAAATAACAAGAGTTGCCACCACGCTTTTATTCTTTCCAAGGAAAAAGGGAAAAGTACGAACAAAACCCAAAAATAAGAATTTTTCAAATCAAAACTAATAAAATGCCAAAGATTACAGGTAAGGGGGTTAGTTACACAGAGGGAAGGTGTTAGCATCCAAAGTGTCCTGGGTACTCCTAGGGATCCGTTTTTTGTGTACGTATGTATTTTTGTATAAAATGATGTTTTACAAATAAATAGAATGGGGGGATGAGAAAAGAATTCATTAATTATATTTTTGTGTTCGACAAGACCTTCGTACTTGTGCCTATGTACCTACATAAAAATGAGGGATCAAAACCTCGTAGTTCGTGGTATCAATTTCAAAGTGGGTACATTGCTTTTAACAAAACTTAAGTTTAAAAGGCACAAAGGCCTAAAAAATGGTTTGAATGAGTTAGTTCTTTTTGGCTTTTGAAAATTTTAAGTCAAGTATAATTAAGTATATTTACAAGTTTGATTAGGAAAATGAGTTTAAAAATGCAATGGCATGAGGCCAAAGTTTCTAACTTGCAAAATGGTCTAAGTTTAGAAAATAAGCACAAACAAAGAAGTTTTTTTTAAAAGGATGGCGAGATTTTGAAATTTAAGAAATGGGGAAGAGATGAAGAGACTAATTCTAAGCATAAATTTAAAAGTTGAGAGTTGAAAAGATCTGACCAATGGGTTGTAATCCAATAGACAAGAATGTCAAATAGAAACCCAAATTCCATTGGACATTAGAATCAAGCGACAAACAATGCACAAAATATCAACTTGAAGAGCAAGGCATCAAATAAAGATAACCACATCCAAGCTTAGCAACTCCATGATCTTTCTTCAAATTTGCCCATGTAGAAGATGAGTTTCAAGATCCCATAAGTCAAAGGTTCAAAATAACAGCTTCACAATGATCATGTTGCAGATGAATTCAAAATAGATCTCCAATGAAGTATCAGATGAAGTTTCAAATCATAAGCACTTAGTTACATGAAAGTTGGCATTGGCCAAGTCCTTTGCATAGGGAGTGTTGCCTAAATTCTAAGTCTAAAAGACTCAGATCAAACCAACAGTCCACGTAAGATCTTTTTTAGGGTTTTTGTTCTTATTATGTACACTAATGGTCAAAGACCACACAAGCAATCACAATATACACAAGAAAAATATCACAAAGTATAGTCCAAGTGGACAAAGTGAAAATGATATTAACATAAACAATTAGGATGGTATGAATAATGGAAAATGAATAAGGCTTAAAATTAAATTGCATTGAAAGTAAAGGACTTGAAATTAAATGTTAGTTGTTAATAAGTTAGAAGTTAGTATTGCTTTTGCTTTTTTTTTGCTTAAGTCATTCTTTGGAGAACACTCAACTCACTTATCACAAGCATGGATCCTTGAACCAAGACATCTTCCAAAGGAAGTAAAAAAGGCCAAGTTTCCACACAATACCATGAAAGAGGGGAGACTTACAATCTCACTAACTAGAATGCTATGCCTTTTTGTGTCAAAATTTAGTGCTATGTTAAGCAATCGTAATTGGACTTATGTAGAAGTCACAACTATTTGAGGCCGAGCAATATAATTTTGGTGTTAATGCATGTTAGAGACATAGGATAATGGACTATGCTCATGAAACATACCACACACAAAAAGAATATGCAAAAGTGGTGGCCTAATCTCATCCATATTCATGTTGATTTTGCAATCAACTAGCCTTAGGATATAAAGATATCATAGGACCGTGACATGAATGCATAAAGAAGGGGAATGAGATGAAGAGGAAGGGGGAAATGGATCAATCAAATTGGACAAAGGAAGACTTTTACCAAATTAAAATCATTCATTCATTTTGGAAGATGGAATGTACATTTCATCAATCCCCTAAATCCAATGACCTGAACCTAGCAAAGTCAAATCAACCTTGACCAAGGCCCAACAACACAAGTCAAACTTACAAAAATTAATCAAAATGGCTCAACACAAATATTTGGCGTTTATTCAATTTAAAAATACTAAAAATAATGCATTAATTTAAATATGGTTGGTCAAATTCCTAAAACCTGATCAAAACACCAAAGAAATGGTCATGAGATTTATCATAGGTCAAACAAGGTCAAAGGACCTTGGAGAAAAAAATTTAGAATTTTTGGAACCTTAAAAGTATTTTAATTCAAAAATAATGTGGACCAAAAAATAATGTGGATCAAAGTATTTTAATTCAAAAATAATCACAAAATCAATTAAATTATGAAAAATATTAATAATGATCCAAAAAATAATTTTAATTCAGAATATGAAAGAGGATTTTATTTTAAAAAAATTGGTGAAGCTCTCATATTTTTTGGATCAATATTAAAATTAATATGAATTAAGGAAAATCAAAGGAATAAAATGAAAATCAGAAATTACAAAATAACGTGGACCATTTGATCTCCCTCATTAATTGAGGTGGCAGATCAAGTGGACACAAACGCGCGTTCCATGATGGAACTCAATCAGCGCGCCTCACAAGTGGTAATCAAAACCAACGCTTGTGATTAAAATTATTTGAAAAGGATCAATGGTTTTGAACCATGCCACCTCACTGCCGGAGCCAAAGGCCGGTCACCTTCTCAGGTGAACCTCGTCGGACTGGTTCAATCATCACCATGACTAAAATAAATAAAAAAGAGGACATGATCTGAAAAAGAAAATGGCGTAGAGCAAGAATCTAACCTCAATTTTAACTAACTCCAAATATATAGAAAGATGTGAGGAGTTGAATTTTGAGGTGTGTCAACTGAGTTGCTTCGATTTGACCTCAAAGCAAGTCAGTCTTCTTGCCTACATTGGTAGGACTCTAGACAACCAAAGATCCAAGAGAATTGATGAGAATTGAGTGAGAATCGAAGAGAATAAAAATTCTGGAAAATACCTTCAATGATATGCAGAACTTGGTCTCTCTTGCTTCAATTCATGTTTGATCTTGCTCCAATAGCTTGCAGAAGTGGTTTAGGATTGCTACAAAGCTTTGGATCCTGGAGTCTTTGAATCTTCAAATAGTGAGATTCAAACTCAATTTTCAATTTAAAATTATCAAGTTTTCCTTTGAATTGTGAGGGTTTGAAGAGTGGAGGCAAAGCTGGCGCGCAAGGATCCTTTCAAATGAGCTCAGAGGGTCTCTATTTATAGCAAATTGAAGTGCTAATTGCACACTTGAAATTTCTTCCAAAATTGGCAATGTCATGCTCATCCTTGCATGGGCGTGTACAAACCCATGAAGTAATGCACTAAGGTCCAAATTCAACTGTGTTGAAGTCTGAATGAAGCTTGATTGGCAAGGCAAATTTAAATGGTCATTTGAAGTTTTGATTTTGCCAATTGATGCAGGCATGTTAACACGATGCGCGGCCCTAGCAAATCTCATCCAAAATGAATGAATTAGGACTATTTAGAAAGCTTAGATAAAGAGGAACAACTCTTATCTTGAACACTTTTCCATTTGGAACTTGGATCATGATGAATTTTGAGGTGGAATTTTGGAAATTTCAACATGTTGAAAACTTTTCTAAGTGTCAAGTCATATACTTCAATATTTTACCTTGCTTAATTTTTCATGTAAGCTCCAAATGAGAAAAGTGTCTTCATCAAAGTTTTATATCATTCAAATACCTTCAAAATGGTCACCAATTTGACATCATTTGGATTTATAATGAGAGAGTTATGCACTTTTGAAGTTGAGGAAAATCACTTGTTCAATGGTATTGGTCCAAAATTACCTATAATGTATCCTCATATCACATGCTCATAAAAGTTGATTTAGATTTCACTAAAAACATAAAAGTTGAAGTAGACATATTGAATTTGATTGTACAACTTGTAAATATTTCATCTCATAAAAATTGAGCAAGTTATGGCCTTGGGAAATTGACTTTCAAATTAGGGTTTAGACAAAATGACCTATAATGTTTCATCATATAAAATGACTTTCCAAGAAAACCTATCTCTAGACCTCAACATGAAAGATATTTGTAATGTCATTTAGAGTAACATTTCTCTTGTAAGCATTTTCATAGGGTGAAAATTGTAGGAAATAGGGTCTAGAGAGACCCAGTTTTTATCAAATGAATTCATCTAGTCAACCACCATCAACCAACTTGATAACTTGCAATTATCTTGACTTTTTAGGCTCATGGTAGATCATATATGCATAATATGATGAATTTTGAAGTGTCCCTTGATAAATTTGATCAATTGATGAGGAAGCTTGTTGAAGAAGTTACTCAAGATACCGAGACAAACTAGGGTTTCCAAGGCAAACCAACTTCAAACTCTTGAAGAAATCTTGATCAAAATAACATGTAGAGATCATTGGGACTCATATATGATTCCTAGAACCTTTGTGGATCATTCCTTGGTTATGTTCTTATTCATGAGGGTCTTAAACCCTAGATATGAACTTGATAGATCAATGGGGACATGCCCTACCTGCAAAAGAGTTAGACAAATGCAAAGACATATTTTTGGTATTTTGGTTAGTAAAATGATAACATACAAGTATGATACAATCATATGGTGCCAATGTGTGATCCTAATGCTAGTGCATATGATGAAATTGCATGAGGGATCTTAGGGTCAAAATTGGGGTCTTACAACCACTACAAATCCCGTTGGAAGATTTTCTAGTGGATCGAGATCCACATTTCACTTTGTTTTAAGTTCGCGTAGGCGGATTACACAAAACTAAGTTATTTAGGTAGGAACTCCTTCCAATTGTATCTAATACAACTCTCGAATATTTTAGTTGGGTGAATAACTCCTTATTCCAATCCATCATATGGATCATTTCCAACTCTTGCTTCTAAACGTGAATAATATTATTATAATTTGTTTAGTTAAGTTTGACCCATTGTTTCATCAATTGGATATTAAAATCATCCCATCGCACCTTACTAATATAGAACATGCACCTCGCGTAGGCGAAACCTACATTATTCGATACTAGTCTTGATGAGTGCTAAAACTTGGAAAGCAAAAACTTAATATTTAATTTGAGGGAATTTGCAATTATTTTGATATCACCGGCTTATTTATCATATAAATCGTCTCTCAAATGCATCAACATACATACAAAATGAAATAATTATGGCCCCTAGCGCAATTATTCTCCCAAGCCAATGAGAGAACCTAAGCTAACCTAATAACGATCTAAGCTTCTCCATGCAAGATATTCAAGGTTGTCCTCCTTTGATATTGTATTCTTCTCTTTCTTCATAACATTATATTACATAAAAGAAACTCATTTTACATATGAGGGAGTGAGATGAGAAAGGAAGTTACATTAAGAGATTAAAATAGAGATACGACATGCAGGCCGTATTTTTAAATCCCAAAAACAAAATAAAGGAAAACTAAGGCCATAACTGATCACCACAAGACAATAATAATAAACACATTATTATTATTAATTAAATTTCTGTTAATTAAATAAACCAAATTAAATTGCGGCGATTGATCACACTATGTAGAGTTAGTCGGGGGTTCCGCTGCCCGGTCAATGGACGATGGTTCCGCAAAATTTTAACGAAGAATTCATTTGAAATCAACATCGGTTTTTTCATCAACACTTGATACTTTAAAGCACGACTCTTGTACAGTCACAACCTTAATCGCATAACACTTGGATATCACAACCCTTGTACCGTCATGAACCCTAATGCAGCAATTTCATACCTTCAAACACACCTTGATTGATAATTAAGTATGATTAATCAACACGCCATTGCTTCACCATACTAATGTCGGATTCTGAAGAAAATGACCATTGATCTCTCAAAGGAATAATAATCATTAAGTGCTTGAATGAACAAAATAGAAACAGTATATCATATATACCATATTTTGCATCAGAATTACTTATATTATATATATATATATATATATATATATATATATATATATATATAAGTTGATCGATCTCATTTGTGTAACCTATGGATGGTCGATGTATCGTTGCTTCACCATACTAACATCGGATTCCGAAGCATAGTCAACATTAATCATCCAAATCGTACACACATGATGCCAAATTTAATTACTCGTTTATTATTTAATTCATTCTATCTTTTAATCGTATTAATACAAAAAATAAACAGCTATCAGATGCATGGTTTCGCAAGTGGCTCTGATACTACTTAAGGGAAATTGTGATCCAAAGCGCAACAGAAATTAAAATTTCCCTTTAGTGATCCTTACGAATGGGCATGATCAGTGATAGAAATCGTTACCTATTGTAGAGATTGAAACCTTTGATGCAGATCTAAGGAGTGATCACAAGCGTTGAATGGTGACAATGCCTCTACTCAATCCATACGAATGGATTCCTTCAATCTTAGTGTTAGCTTATACAATTGAAGGCTTTGAGTGAGAGATAGAGAGAAACAAAATTTCATCAAGACAAATGCTTCTGCACAAGGGTTCTATTTATAGAACCACTTGTGTGGGCTGCAAGCTAAAAATCCCACATAACTCTATGTGGCCCATATCTTATGGTATACCGAAAATCACTTAAGTGTGTGGTACCTTGCCATATTTCATATTCTACTTAAGTGCATCGTACCTTACAATGTTCTACAATTCACTTAAGTTCACCGTATCTTACGGTGTTCCTTATTTACTCTATCTATCATCAATTCATCCTTTTGTGTGTGACCCTGTAGGTTTTTGCAACATTGGCAATTATATTATATCACGTATTTAACATAATAAACAGTGAGCGGTATCTAGTAACACATCATTGCTACCGAAGACACGAAAATGTCATGTGATCTGACAAATCCATTTTTGTGATAATACTTGTGTGTACAATTACCCTTTTTTTCCCTTATGTCTATATTGAACACAAGACATAGACCGTGTCATCCTTGTCTAGTTCAATATTGGACCCTTAGACATTTATCCTGTTACGCAGGATGGGCAAATTCTATCTAGGTCACTCATGTTCCTCAACATGCTTCGTGGAGTACCCATAAACTGTCTTTATGATCATCCAGTTACAAACAATGTTTTATGAACAATAAAGCACTCGACTCTACATCTAGGATCCATAGTGGTTTCAGGTCGAAGGGTGGTATACACCGCTATCACCATGAGAATAACTTATGACACTTTGCATAACATTCTATGTAGTATTCTCATAGTGGGTCAATCCAGTATAAATATTACTCCTAATATTCATACATATGTTTAATACTTGATAACTCCTTATCCATGATCCATGAGATATGATCATCAGTCTATATACATAAAAGTCTTAATGCTTTAATGTCATCCCACTTCACAACAAAGCTCGACAACGGATGCTTTAAGAATAGTATCCTTATGTTTAATGGGATCTCATGATTAAGTCACACTTGATATATTAAACGGACTAGCTATTCTAAGGACTTTATTAAATAAACATAATAAAGAAAAAACCTTTTATTATTAATAAATAATTCAATACAAGTACCAAAAGTATTGGCCTCTAGGGCTTACACCAACAGTCTCCCCTTACCTCGAATTTGTAGAAAAACTTTGAACTTTAGCTATGGAAGTTCTCTTATTCACTTGCTCTCTTAGATTTGCCTCCACTCTCTTCTTACTCCTTATTTCCCGTAACTACGTACCCTCTTTTTCCTATTCTCCCTTCTACTTAATAGAAAATCCTATTTATTTTTATTTCATTATTCACACTAATTCCCTCGATTCCTCATAATTCCACCCACTTTTTTTATTTAAGGAAATTATAACTTCAGAGTCATTACACGATCAATCCAGGACACCCCCTGGAATTGGGGGGGGGGGGTTAGCCTCTCATATTATTCAAATAAGATACAAAATAAAAATGAGACATTACAAAAGGATGGGAATTCCGTTGATCTTAAATTGCATCCGCTCTTGAAGGATCTTCGTTCTTCACCGTATTTGACCGCTTCAATCTTTTTCGTCTCTCATCTGTAATCGTGAAAAGTCCCTTTATCCATATCCAAAATTCCCCTAAATAGTTCCTGATCACTAATTTGATGTAGAAAAAGTCCAAAATGCCCTCCGGGATCAGTCGTGTCAAAATACAGTAAAAACTGGAAAATGAGGTATCCAAGCCAACACTGACAGTGTCAGGCAACACGACATGCCGTGTTGGCTGTCTGATAAAGTGGTCTTAACACGCCCCTCTAGGGAGGCTGACACGGGCCGCGTCAGCTGACATGTGCACCCGTGATAGCTCCTTATTTTCTTCTCCTGGCTTTCCTCTCCTGACACGGGCCGTGTTGGGCAACACGGGTGGCCGTGTCAGGACTACTGTGTTGCCCAATTTCCTCTTCCGACGAGCCCGGAACATCCGATTCGCTTGGCTATCCCTTCGGTATTCTTGCTTACACCTGAAACCGCTAAAACTACCACAAAGAGACATAAAATGGAGTATAATGATGCAAACCAAATATAATCAACAACTTGAAATAACAATGCAAAACATCTAATTTACTAAACAGAATGATAAAACAGGTAGACTAATGTGTTACCGACTTCGTGAAAAGGTGTCGAATGAGTGTCAGAAAACAAGTAGAATTGAAGACTGATCAACTATTAAGCTATTTTAATAGAGTCTTTATATCATAGAGAAAAACTAGGTTGTCTCAAATGGGCTGAAATAGGTTTACATCGAAAACCTTCAATTTCAGTTGTTGAACCAGCATAGTAGAGTCACTAGAAGGCTTATGGCATGAAGCAATTGAAGAGCTTGGATATTTTTTGACTAAAATACCTCGACTACTCATGAACTTCTTTAAGGCCTCTACTTGGTTTTTCTATTTGATAACCTTTAATTCATCTCGACTGAGAGGAGTGTCAGAAATGTTAGACGAAAAATTCCGAATTGGAGGATGAATAATAGTCACAATAGTCGAGAAAGGATACACATTGCTTATCGAGAAAGGTGTAATGTTATAACTATCAAGGATTTGGCCACTATGATTGAGACTGTCAAAGAAAGAAGGAAGCACGAGTGAAAGATAATGATGAAGTTTAGTATGCACGTGTTGGAGATAATGATTCTGATAATGTGCTACTCATGGCCAACACTCAGTCAAACACTAAGCAAACTAACATGTGGGACCTGAATTCACGATACAGCAACCACATGACTAGTAATAAAAACTAGCTCACCAAGCTAGATGAATCAATTGAGAAAGTGGTAGAGTTTGAAGATGACATGCACATCACATCAGGTGGAAAATGAGATATCTTTGTTGTTAGAAAGGATGGTCGGAAAGCCAACATCACTGATGTGTTGTATGTACCTTCGATGACAAGTAACTTGATAAACGTAGGTCAATTACTACCAAAAGGGTACAATATGAAGCTAGAAAAGAATCATATGAATATGTATCATGGTGATGGAAGGTTAATTATGAAGGCACCATTGGTAGACAACAAGAACTTCAAGGTAGATATTAACACGATTGATCACAAGTGTCTTGCTTCGACTGCAGAAGAAGACAAAAATTGGCTATGGAATCAAAGGTATGGACATCTAAACTTCAAAAGTTTGGGTATGCTCAACACGAAGAAGACAATGTATGGCTTACCTTGGGTGAAGGAACCAAAGAAAGCATGCTAGGAATGTTGCAAAGCAAAGCAGGCTATGAAAGCATTCAAACATGACTTGCCCATGAGGTTGAAGGAAAAGTTGGAGCTAGTTCACTCTGATGTTATGGACCATTTGAAGTAAGGTCGAATAAAGGTAACTTCTATTTTCTAACTTTCATAGATGAACTCACCAGATATATCTGGATTTACCTTATTGAAAGGAAGAGTGGGGTATTCACACAGTTCAAGAAGCTCAAATTTCATGTCGAGAAACAAAGTGACAAAGTGAATGCAAGTTAAAGAAACTAAGAACTGATGGTGGTGGTAATACACTTCGTGAGAATTTGCTAGTTTTTGCAATGAGGAAGGTATAGAGCATGAGGTCGTTGCACCATATACACCTCAGAATAATGGCATAGCTGAGAGGAAGAATCGAAGTATGTTGAACATGACTAGGATCATGCTGAAAGCTAAAGATATGCCAAAGATATTTTAGGGTGAAGCAGCCTCGACAGCAGTATACATTCTAAACAGATGTCCAACCAAGAAGATAGTCGAGAGGACTCTTTATGAATCTCGGACAGTTGTAAATCTGAATGTTAGTCATCTTAGAGTGTTTGGATCAATGTGTTTCAGGCATGTACCTGAACAATTGAGGAAGAAACTAGATGATCGAAGTCAGGCTATGGTGTTCATAGGTTATCATTCAAGTGATGCATATAAGCTATATTCACCAGATGATGATAAACTTGTGATCAGTCGAGATGTTCTAGCGGATGAAATACAATGGTAGAATTAAAGTCACAAGTTAGTTTGACAAGAGCATGAAACATTCACAATTATGCTTGATGAAGACCAGCAGAATAAGGCTATAACAAATTGAAACTAAGAAACACTTGAGAAAAATGTTAGGAGATCGACTAAAGCAAGAACTAAGTCGACAAGGCTAGCTGGATATGAGAGATTTCCTGATCAACAGTCAAAGTAGAGGGTGACTTAATAGAAAAAGCGATGATGATGGCTAGAGTAGAACCAATCAATTTGGATTAAGCCATGAATGATTCGAATTGGTTAGCATCCATGAAAGAATAACTCAAGGAAATTGAGAAGAACAAGATCTAGGAACGTGTCAAAGAGTCAATTAAGAAGCCAATTGATGTGAAGTGGGTTTACAAGATTAAGAGAAGTCCAAATGGTGAAATTTCCAAGCATAAGGCAAGACTGGTGGCAAGAGGTTTTCTGCAAAAACCTGGTATTAATTTCGACGATGTCTATACACCTGTTACATTACTGGAGGCAATCAAAAAATTTGTGTCAACAACAACATACAGAGGGTGGGAGATACATTAGTTGGATGTAAAATTAACATTTCTAAATGGACCTCTAGAAGAAGAATTCTATTTTAATAAACCACCAGGATTTGAAATCAAAAGGCAGGTCAAAGGTATACAGATTGAGGAAGGGTCTTTATGGTTTAAAGCAAGCCCCAAGAGCTTGGAAAAGGAGAATAGATAGCTTTCTGATCGAAGCAAGTTTCATAAAGTGTGTATGTGAACATGGATTGTGTGTCAATGATGCAGACAGGGTCAGTCAAATCATCTTATGTTTGTATGTAGATGACTTGTTGATTACAACATAAGGCAAGACTGGTGGCAATAGGTTTTTTGTAAAAACTTGGTATTAGTTCCGATGATGTCTACACACCTGTTACATTGCTGGAGGCAATCAGAATTGTTGCGTCAACAACAACATACAGAGGGTGGAAGATACATTAGTTGGATGTAAAATCAACATCTCTAAGTGGACCTCTAGAAGAAGAATTCTACGTTAGTCAACCACCAGGATTTGAAATCAAAGGGCGGGTCAAAGGTATACAGATTGAGCAAGGCTCTCTATGGTTTGAAGCAAGCCCCAAGAGCTTGGAATAAGAGAATATATAGCTTTATGATTGAAGCAAGTTTAATAAAGTGTGTATGTGAACATGGATTGTGTGTCAATGATGTAGACAGGGTCAATTGAATCATCTTATGTTTGTATGTAGATGACTTGTTGATTACAGGTGCAGATGAAGCAGAGATAAGAAGAATCAAGTCAAAGTTGATGCAAGAGTTTGAAATGTATAACCTAGGGAATTTGTCATATTTCTTAGGAATATAGTTCAAAGTCACAAGTTAAGGATTATTCATGGACTAGAAGAAGTATGCCAAGATATCTTGAAGAGGTTCAAGATGAGCAATTGTAATACAATTGCTACGCCATTAGAAACTAGATC